>NW_024062740.1:217500-866869 GCF_006381635.1 Hibiscus syriacus | reverse complement strand
TCGGATTTAGGACATGGTGAGGCTGATTCTGTAGGACTGGAATCGTAATCAACCCTCAAATCATTTCGTTTCTCAGCTTTTAAGCTTTCAAGCTTTGATTCCAGAGACCTGAGGAGTAGAATAAGTCCAGATTAATATACACACGATAATGCAAGTTTTTACAGCGTAAAAATTCCAAAGAAACCAAGATCAAAAGCATAAATTTGCACGAGCCCTAGTTTAAAACAAAATGCAGGTCCATGTACTTGGAAAGTTCTGAATTAAAGCTCACTTTTCACCAAGTTCGAACCAATATGCAAACAAAAGAAGAGTAACTAAGAATCTATGCTCTGTACATGGTTTAAAACCGGATAATTTCCTCAAGGAATTTGGTAAATTGGAACTCCGATGGCCAAATCAGTAGACAGATTACGAAAGAAGAGTGTGAGGACAAATATTCAAACTACAAATTACAATGCATGCCCCTAAGAGAAATAAATGACGTGCTGATGAACTATCTGATTAACTACATCCTGGTTAAATAGAGGCAAATCACTCACCCAATTGAATCATCGGATTTGTCTAAAGCTCGCCTGAGTTCTGCCATTCGTTGTTAAGTAACTCCTCGAACCAAGCTCTAAAAGAATCATGCTTCAGAACGTAAACCATGCAAATAAAAAGAGAAAGAAATATTAGAACAAACTCGGGACGGGATAACTCACTTGCAACCTGAGTAACGTCGTTGCATATCCTCATACTTGGCTTTACAAACCTGCATTCATATACGAACTCCGTTAAACGAAATGTACAAAAGTAAAATCAAGTAATTCAATACACTGAATAACAACAGGTATAATTCTATAACTCCTTCCCATTTTTAAACAAGGAAAGTTCATCATAATCCAATTAAATACACATCCTTAATCTATAGTTGAATTATAAAGGCCTCAATTGATACCAGATACCAGTACATGTGAAATACAATTGACAGAAACTTAAAGCATTCACTATAAATAGGTTAAGTGCACAGCAAGATACAGATAAACGTCCTATGAACCAAACTACCTTCCTCAATACTTGATGAAGTCCGGGAAGCAAGACTCGAACCTTGAACCTTTTTGTCAAACATTACCACGTTAGGCGAAGATTGTGGCAAAGACAAAGTTCAAGGTTAAGCATTAGTTGAGGCTAATCAAGAAACACTAAGTGGATAACAATAGCTGCCACAATTAGCATTAATTGCATCCTATCATCCTATGTTATACCGACACGGACACGTGAATAGTGTCGGATTCTTGGATTAGATGTCGAAACGTGAATGCTTCAAGAACATCGGAGAGTCAAAGTAACTGTTAACCTCATGTCCTAAAATTTTCCACTTTCCTTACTCCTCTATGTCCTAAAACAACATTTTTATAGTAAAAGGTACAGTTTGGTATTGTTTGGGAAAGTGATTTGACAGGGCCTTTACCCATTAGTTAACCATAGTATAGTAATTAATAATGATTAAGAAGTACTAAACTAATTAATAATCAAAATCATGAAAATAGAAAATCATTTCTTTAATGCTAAAAAATACGGATTAAACAAAGGGAAGATAACATTATACTGGATCATATAAGAAATATTTCTTTAATTGAATTACTAAAGTATTAATCGGACAATAACCTCGGGAGTCAAGGCAAAGGGAGAAATGGTTCGGGTTCGGAGCTCCGAAGCGACGACGTCCCAATCTCGGGTACCGTGGCGGATAACCGCCCCGCCTAACAAGAGCTCCTCCCAAGTACTCCACGTCCTCGTTATCATCTCTGGTCCCATGTACACGCGTACTACCCACGACTACTTCAAAGAAAAGCGACGGCGACGGCGACCCACCACCGGGAAAATTAAATTAAATCAAAAACCTCATCGCCTTATCCAATCCGGCGGCGTTAGCCAATGCCACCCTCTTTAAAAAACGAATGTTGAAACTCCTTTCAAAGGATATAAAAGTTTTCAAATTTTAATGCTAACCAAATAGAAAAGAGAAGTTGTAAGTGAAATCAGCTAAGAAATAAAGAGAATTTGTGGAATAATGTAGAAGAATTAACGGTAAATTACACCGAATGGTCATTCAATTATTACTAAGAGAATAAGCAGGTTATATATTTTAAAAAATTATGAATCACTTTATTAATTGATGATCATTACGTTAAAAATAAAGCGAACATTTTATTTTATAGTTAATATATCAATCTATTTATTAAGTATAACAATCAAGTGACTCAATTATAACTAAAAAGCTAAACTCATTAAATGACCACAAAAGTAAAATGAGTGTTGTTCTCTCTAGAGATATCAAGTTTGAGTAGTTACATCTGCAGAGTATGTGTGCATTGTTAATAGGTTAAAAAAATCTGAACTTTCAATCGATTAATAAAATAACTTATTTGTAATCTTTTGAAATCAATGACTCATTTATAATTATATGAATAGTTGAGTGATTTATGGTATAATTTAACCAAGAATTAAAGAGAGAAAAATAAATAAATCAAAGATTTCAAAGATGATTTTTTCAAAGATTGGATATTTTATAGATAGAAAAACGTGGAACTTTGTTTTATTTTTCTTCGATTGCGTTTATGAATAATTGGTAATATTAATATATATTATTTAGTTTATCTTTTGTATATTATTTTAGTTTTTGTAAGTAAATACATTATAATTTGCTCAATTATTAATAATATTATAAATGGATAACCAAATTTAAAAAAAGTTATAAACGGTTTATTCAATTAATAAATTGTAAAAAACATTACACCTTATTAAAAATTAAAAAAAATAATGATAAAGTGATATGTTTATCATAATCTATTAATTGTGTGACTATTTGTAGCTTTTGAAATTTAATGATTAAATTGTAATCTTATTATAATTTATCAATAGTGTGTTTTACCCATTTTTTTTTGTTTTGGGTAAGAAACAGAGGCGCTGTCGTTTCTTTAACATCTCGATTTTCGCACACTGAAATGGCCTGATTGTTTTTGTCATAATTAGGTGTATTCGGTTCGGTTAGGTTTTTTTTACCAAAAATTAAATCGAATCGAAATAAGTGATTTTTTAAAATTTAATCCGAAATCGAAATCGAATGGTTAAAAATCGAAAAAATTAAAATTGGTTTTTCGGTTCGGTTCAGTTTTTAAATGGTTCGGGTTTTTTCGGTTCGATTTATTGGTTTTTCAATGAAAAATCACTTGAAACTATAATTTTTTTAAAAAAAATTGTCTATTCTGTTCAATATGGAACAAATGAGTCTATATGGAAAACCCGAACCGAACCGAATCAAAAGAATTGAGACTTTAAACCAACCCGAAACCGAACCGAATCGAATCATTTTACTCGATTCGTGTCGATTTTTTCGATTTTTCGATTTCGTTGCTTAACCCAAGACTTATATCACAGGTTTTTTGTTTAGGTCAACTCAATTTAAATGTTAAATATTTTTTAAATTTTCGATTGAATATAATTTAAATGTTAATTTATAATATTTTATATTATAATTGGAAATGTTAATATTTGAATATTTTCGATTATAATAAAAAATATTAAAAATTAATATTTTAGGTTACGAAAATGTTAAAAAGTTAATCTTTTAAATTGCACTCAATCAGAAATGTTAATTTTTTTAATTTTCAATTACGTCTTTTCTTAATTTAAATTAGGTTATCGTTCTTTATACATTTATCATATCTACTTTACTTTGGTTTCTTTAAGTTTATAATAGGGTATATCTTTTTTTTAACATTTAAACATGTAGTATTCGATTCTTCGAGTAAAAAAATGACATGAATTTTTAGAAAACTTCGAGATAGATTAAATATCCATTGTCGAGTACTCAAAATAATCATACTGAGTCGTAGGATATTCGAGATTATTTTGTAACCTTCTTTACAAATCATATAATTTAGAAAACTTCACTAGATAAACATAAATTTTAAATATTTAAATTGTAAAATATGCATATAAATGAATATTTTAATAATTAATTATTTATCAAACTAATTCAATATCATCGATTTTCAATTTAATTGATCCATCTAATCAATTCAATTAAATGCTATTTTAGGTTTTTAAAGACATATTAACATCAAAGCTTTATTAGAATAAAAAAATAGTTATAGAATCATAACTGTATTTTTATTATTATTGAAAAAAATCCTATCTAAGGAGAAGAGAAGATAAATGTTACTCTTAGAGACCATTAAATTTATAATCCAAAAAAAAATGTAACTAAAAGTTTTAACCACTACTATAGAGATTACTGACAAATGTAATAATACTCTAAATAAATATGTAACCCCCAGATCGATGCGGATAGCCCGATCCGATCCGGGGTGTCACATTAGGGTCACCGGAGCGACCAACTGTAAAAATGGCGGAAAATTTAAAACTTTTATTAAAATATGTAACTTATAAAATGATTTATCAGTATGCAGAAATAAAACAGATTTCCAGACTCGTATATAAATCAAAATACAATTACATGCCCCCAAAACACATGTACCATACTCTGCAACAACGCCGGAAGAATCCCTTACTGAAGTCGATAGCTATATTGGTTCAATTCTTTTAACCTGTAATGGTGAGTAATAGAGTGAGCTTCGAAAAGCTCAGTAATACAGAACTACCAGATGATGCTACATGACATACAAATAAATGGGAAGCCATAATTTCCTTATTGAATCAAAGTATACCAATTGCGAAATAATCAGGGGTTCCATTAGTAGTTCATCGAGTAGAAGCCATGAATCTCAGTTCATAAGAAACCTTTCATACTATCACGTTTTCATGAGGTCGAATAGGATGCTTAGTGTGTTCCATCAGTACGATAAAACCATAATAGGTACACTAATCAAATGATAGTTCAGTAAAATCCCATAAACCATACTGTAGTGGAGCTTTTTAAAACTCGTATTTTAAAACCATCTTACAAAGAGTTAACCTAAGGGATCATCTTAGGGCCTTAGAGCCTACCCAAGATAGATTTCAGGGCCGCAGGGCCTACCCGAGAATGATCTCAGGGCCGCAGAGCCTACCTAAGAGTCACATTAGGTCCATAAAAATTTTCCAGCTTGATCAGAGCTGTACTTTACAAATCTGTATCTCCAAGATAAAATTTATACAATGATACAAATCCATAAGCCATCACCGTTAAGTCGGTGCATCCATAAAACAATAACCATAGATTTCAGTGTACCACATGTTAAAACAATAAAACAATTTTCAAAATATAAGGAACACACTAAAGAATCCAATTATTTTTCAGATGCATTTTGTAGTTATCAATATGGATAACATGAACTTGTGCAATTGATCGGATTCCAATAATAAGATCTTATTGAAGAGAATCGATTTCTAACCGATCTAATCAGACATTTCAGATTGATACTTTTAGAATTCCACTAAGTTTCTATATGCATCAGGAAAACGTTCAGGAACCTTTATACAGAATAATTCTAAATTTAGATTTACTACGAGTGATTCCATTACCCAAACAATCAGGGGTATTCAGGAATATACTTTGAATTCATAGGTTTTCAGCCCAATTGAACCAAATGAGGTATCAGAATCTTTCCTTTGCATTACTTGCGTTTTTCAACATGACCGAAGTGATTTTAGATGAAAATATAGAATCGAAGATTCAAGTCATTTACAATCTATGACTATCGATCATATTATCAAAAACTCGAGTTATCCTTCCAGTGTATTCACTCTTTAATACCATAATGCATCCATAGATCATCCCCATAATCATCATTGAATAAATCTTCCAACGGTCTTTATTTCATTTCCACGTTTCAAAAATATCAGGAAATACGGACATACTTGATCCATGGCTCATAACCCATAAGGACAATTCATCATGTAAGTTCAAACAGTGTTTCCAAACTCATCCAATCACCTATTTAATCCTCAATCATAGATGTTACTTAGTTCGTTTAGTAAGCAAGTCTATCCTGATTACTTTAAAGTTTTCCAGAATAATTCAGACGTTTCTAAATTTCAAATACATGTTGTACTTCATTTCGGTTCAATTTATTCATATAATAAAGTTATCTGGTATTCGTGGTTGATTGACTCACGAATACCCACTTATTAGTACTATATGCGCTCTAGAGTTGAGCTAAGCCAAGTACTTCCAGAATTACCATCGATCCAAATTTGAGAAGATGAACAAACATTCAAGTGGTACTCATTCAGGTAATGATATAGCACTAAACGTTGGTTGATCACTTAAGCTGCGTTCCATAACTTTTACTGGTAGCACAACATCCATGTTTATTTGGATTTCTTAATTAATCCAAGACATTTACTTATTATAGGTCATAAGGGCATTTGGTCATTTTGGTCATTTTGGTGCTTAACGTTTTCCTATTCATTTCAAAGCTTGAGTATATTCATTCATTCCTGAGCTTAGTGACATTCTTGAGTCATTTCCATTTCAGGGGTATTTTGGTCATTTGACAAAAATCTAGAATATTTCAATCATTTCTTTCCGTTCGGTCTTATTATTTAATTCAAACTTATCATTTATGTCAGTCCCTTTGAACTATTCTAACAAAATATCACCATTGATAAATTATTATTCTTCACGTACTTACTCAAGTCGAAGATTTCCAAGTTAAATGCCTTCTCAGATGTTACTAAACGGATTATCAGAATTTTCCATACAAAAATAGGATCTCAACAATCAAATCAGTAATTTATCGGTTTAAAAACAAATTCTCATGTTACTTCCTCATTCAGAGTCAACTTGGACTATTTTTACCTCTCAAGGGCATTTTCGTAATTTTAATCAGATAATTTCGATATTAACTCTTAACGAAAATAATTATACTTTAGAGATCCAATGATAATTGCTTTCCCGAACATTCTTTGATCTTGAAATGATTCCTTAACAGACTTATAGTATATTATACAAACCCTTTTAGGGTTAAAAACCAATTATCTAAATTTTCTAAGTAAAACTAGCATTTCTTATGCACATTTGTAATTATATCGGATCAATATGTCTTTTCAGAGTTATTAACCAACTTCCAGGGACAATTCTTGTCATCTTACAATATAAGGGTATTTCGTAATTTTATCCTACCGGAGTATTCTCATAATTTCCCATCCAAGTACATTTAACATTTAACCTTTAAAATATAAGTTACACAGCCATGGCTGATTTCTTTATCACAAATCACACAACTTGTAATTTAATTCTAACATTCCCTCAATCTCTTATATTAATCGATCTAAATTCAGTTATTGAATTTTACCACATTCATATCGAGGTATAAATTAATCAACTCCACAAAAGTGATCAACATTATCTATTCATGCATTTATCAATATCAACATGTTCCATAAAGCATAAAGAGGTAGTAAAGTATTATCTGATCGACCATAAAAATTTCATTCGAACGCCTTTGATCTTCAATTCAACTTCCATAATTCCTCAGATACATATTAACATAAATTATATAAAAAAACGAGCTTAATTACGATAAACGGATCGAATCGGGTGATAAATCAGTGAAAAAAAAGCTTACCGAGTTCGAATTTGGCGAAACGGACTTCGGATTCGGATTCAGGACGTCGAAAGCATAAAATATGACTTTTCAGAAATTTGGAATTTCGGTCAAAATCAAAGTCAACGGGTTTTAACTGCCAATTTCGAGGCTTTCGGGTCTGAATTTTGAAAAACGAACCGCGAAATCGGATCTGGAACGTCGAAAAAATGTCAGGATAGGTATACTCGGTCAAAGTCAAAGGTCGTTAATGCCCGGTCAAAGCGGTCAAAGTTTTGGTCAACAATAGTCAACGCCGGTCAACGGGTCGGATTATGACCGGTCAAACTGGTCATTTGGACCATCCCACACGCAGTGACGGTGCGTGGGGCCACTTCCGACTGCCTAAAAATCATGGAAAAATTCTTAAAAATTATTGAGCGATTCCGAGATACTTTCAAAGCTCGGTTCACAATTTTGAGCGGCGAAGAGCTCGATTTCAACGAATCGGAAACTTTGATCGCTTCACCTCCTCAGCGCCGCCGTCTACGGTGACCAAGGATGACACCGGCAGACTCGAAACAATGCAAGGAACACGATGGTGCGGGAGGTGTCGTAAACAGATGCTCGGATCGTCGTGAATCGATGAAAAACCAACTGAAATTGGGTTATTACCGACGATACTTCCGACTGAAATTAACGACGAACGGCGACGATTCATGACAAAAGGTTTAAGGGGTTTTGTTTTTCGGTTGACAACGAACACGATGGTACTTTCGGCTCGTCGATCGGAGGTCGGACGGCAAGTAGATCGGAGTTGAAAGAAGAGTTATTGGAGAATGGAAAACTGGAAAAATGAGAACCTCGAACGGGAGGGGTTTATAATTCAACATATAAAAAAGAGTTAAATCATGAGTTTAGCCACTGAATTTCATGTACTCTTTAAAAGGTCTTCCAACTTTGAAATCTTACAATTTAATCTACCATTTCTTTCAAAATACCAATTAAATCCACCAATTTATAATTTCTTAAATTTAGTCCCTAATTGGGGTGTTACAAAATAAGTAAATTATAAGAAATGTATAGTTCATTGTATGCATTAGCAAACCAAAAATTATAGTATCCAGACCATTTGTGTGGAGGATAAAAATACAGTAAACAAAATCTAACCTGTCGGATTTAAACCAGCGACCTAAGTTACTATGACCGTACACACTACAGTCCGCTCTACAAGCTGAGCTAAGATCGGCTTGTGATTACATTTTGACAGTTAATTTTTATATCTAAACCCATTGACAATTTTCTCCACTTGCAGTTGTAATACTGTTGCGATAACGAAACAATGATTCAACTACTCTATTTGAGTGTGTCCCGATATTGTTGAGGAAAATTACATGTGAAAGCTAACGATAAGGTAATAAGGTCAGGCCTAAGAAAAAAAGGAGCAGAAATGGCTAAAGAAAGGGTTGTAAGTAATCGAGATACCCCCAACTACCCTGCAAATTGACCAACACAATGCCAAGTGCAGAGCAAGAGGAAAAAATGACCAACTCAATGCTACGAGCAGAGGAGGAGGAAAAATAATCATCCTGCACCAGCCGGGAATCGAACCCGGGTCTGTACCGTGGCAGGGGTACTATTCTACCACTAGACCACTGGTGCTTTTTTTTGTTTGGTTGCGGTATATTTATTAATATTTGATTTATTGAAAACTTGTTGGAAGGCAACGCTGGTACTGGGAAGTTTAGGAACCAGGGGCAAATGGGCAATCATTCCATCCACAGGTCATAGTTTGCTTGCAAAGGAATACCAATGAAGTGAGTGGCAGTTGGATATGGACAACTTGATTTCTATGACAATGAGTTTTAACTCTAAAATCCCACACCTTCATAAGGAGCTCAGTAGGAATATATTTCATTACACTGCCAATTCGTGGATTTATATTGTTTTTATGTGAACTATAATCATGTTTAAAGTATTGATATGCTAATAATTCGAATAAAAATATCTTGAAGCATTTGTATTCATATTTAAAGTTTAAAACTTAACATACATATATACAATGACATGTCAAAATCAGTGCAAGTAAAAGAGGCGTCTCTGCTCTCACTTTAGAAATGATGCAGGGATCATCTACCTTCCACTCTGCCACTGTTCCATGACAGAGATATGGAAGACGAATGCAACAGCTGGATATCGTCGAATGTCGGGTGCGATGCGGAGCCGTAACTTTGAGAGTAATTAGCCACATATCCTGGACTTCACCTTTGACAGCAAATATGCTTCCATATCTTCTGTTTCCATTTCGAAAGGCTCATTATTCCCTTACAAGGCAATGACTACTTGCCTCATCGTTGGCCTGGAATCCGGATTCGGGTACAAGCACAACCACCCTAAACACAAAGCATTGAATGCGAGGGGTGGAGTTGTTAACTGAGACAAAGGGAAATTTACATAGAATATTTAGAAGCAAAATGGCTTTAAGAAGTCAAAAGGAGACACGTACAAGTTAAAGAATTACATTGCTGCTTTGTTTTGATGCATTAATTTGGTTGAAAGTTTGCTTGACATTAGACTGTGAGGTCGGACATTGGATGTGTCCAACAATGAATATTCGATTGACTTTAAAGATTTTCATGTATTTAGAGAGTTCAAATGATCTGATAAGAAATACGAGAATCGGAGGAGTAAAACCAATCGTTTTAAACAAGTAATTAAAATTATTTTTAAGACCGAATATTAATTTTATAACTATTTTTCGGATGAGATACAAATATTTTTAAGAACTAAGAAGAATCTAACTTCGTTAGGTAAGGTTGGACTTTTCAGTACTGCACTGGCAACAGACAAAACTGGGAAATGGTCCGTTAGATTTGGCTTGAAATTAAATTGGCAAGTTGGAAATTTCATCTTGGTTGGTGGCCAACTTATTGGAAAATTCATCTTGGTTGGTGGCCAACTTATTGGAAAATTCTTTGGTAGGTGACCAACTTATTTTTCATGTTTAATCCCTAAAATATTAGGTTATTCATAAGTTAGTCCTTAAAACTCAACTATAAATAGGGCTAAGTATTTCATTAGAAATCATCCCAAAAACAAGTTCTCTCTTCTCTTGTTTTCTTCATTCTCTCACTTTGGGAATTCTATAGAATTTCATTGTTGTAATATTTGTGTAGTGAAGTGAAGTTCATCCGGTGTAGTGCCCGAGGAGTAGACGACATTCTCGTCGAACCTCGTAAATTTGGTGTGTTCTCCTTTATTATTTTTTATTCAATTTTTCCATTGTGTTTAAATATTCAATAGTTTGACAGGTTTATCCGCTGTGCAACCTTGGTGGTTTTGATCTTGACATTTTAGGTTAATTTTGAAACTACGTTCGTGTGGGAAATAACCATGTTTCCCTAACAATTGGCATCAGAGCTTCGGTTGAGGTATCTTGGTGGTTCCGTTGCTGAAAAGATACAGTTCGTGATATTGAATATGTTCGTCAGAATTAAAATGCCAAAATACGGAGTTGAGACATCAAGCTCTTCATCTGGACCAGTGAGGGGGTGATGTCAAATGCAAATTTCTCGGTGGAGTTGTTCGATGAATCCGGTCATTTTGGCATGTGGCAAGGCGATGTGTTAGACGCTTTATTCCAACAAGGTCTAGACATCGCCATTGAGGAAGAAAAACCCGAATATATAGAGGAGAAAGAATGGGGAATAATCAATCGTTGACGTGCAGCACGATTCGATCTTGTCTTTCCAGGGAGCAGAAGTGTGGCTACAAGAACAAGACTTCTACAAGTAAGATGTGGAAAGCATTGGAGGAAAAGTTCCTAAAGAAAAGCTCTCAGAATCGTCTCCACATGAAGACAAAGATGCCACGACTTCTATCTCCCTGATCTCCACCCCACGGGATGAGTCAAGGGAGTTACGTGATGAGGTCAATGCCTTGCGTGAGGAGATCGGTACTGTAACACCCCCAACCGTATCCGACCCGGATACGAGTCCAAAGTGTCACATTGACTTTTCAAACCTTGACTCTTAAGAAAAATCCCGGGAAATTTAAAACTTTATTTAAAACAAAATACAGACTTTATCAGAGTGCTCGTACTTAATGACTATTACATGCCAACACTTTATACATAACCAAAAAACATACTTTATCAATATTTCTGATCTGATCTTTTGGTAAGGAAAACTGACCTGTCTTGCTCCGCATCACTCCTTACTCTTCCGAAACCTACGTGTGAACAATTCACACGCTAAGTCGAAGACTTAGTGAGGCTAACCACTTATAATGCACTTTAAAACATATATTGATACATGCATGTTCTGTTCTATCTGTATAGCAATTCCAGGCATTTTCATATCGTATAGAATATCAGATTAATCGCAGTAAATTCATACACATAATTCATCATTCACATGTTATCATATAATCACATACTTTTTCAATCAAACACTATACACACAACATCATATAATTTCTAGCATTTATCATATCACTAACTTATATTGTTCATATCTTGGATTAGCCCATGTATATATGTGAGAACTATCGATATGTGAGTCTATAGAGGTTGTGCATATGATGTCACCACAGCTCGTATAAATGCACCGAAGTGCCGTAGAATTGCACCGAAGTGCCCGTAGAATTGCACCGTAGTGCCCGTAGATGGTCCATAAGGACCACGTAGAATTCCTTAAGAATCATATACATATACTATGGATCAAGTATGTGTCTTTCAGACTTCACACAGGTTCCAAAGGATATACATATGTCCTAAAGAACCGAATAAACCCCTCGACTTGGCATGCCAATATACCCCTAGCTCTCATGACACATAACATGGGCGTTATCATTTATTTCATTTCAAATATTCACATAAACTTGTAATTCACTTTCACATATCACGTATCACATAGCTTCTTTTCATATGATCACATAGTCCCGTAGTTCACTTGCACGTAGATCTTTCCATATAATTCACATGTCACATATGTCATGTTTTCATATAATTTCTATCATTTCTCACCCAATCACCTTATTCATATAAAACATACTTATCATATCTTGTTCACATAAGATCATATACTTCATAATATATCGAAACACCTAGAACACTTTCACGTAGCTTATAGTCATAAGTTTTGTCTCGTATCATATACTTGTTTCACATATATTTCCTATCAATTCTTATACATCACATAATTCCTTTAACATACAACATATCATGTAACATTATAATAGAAATACTTATAAGTCATATCATTTAAAGCACATATACTATAGTCACATTTCTTATATCTTAATCGTATGCCTTCTCTTAAACATATTATTCACATGTTCAGGTAATTCACCATTTCATCACATAATTGGGTATTCATATAACTCTTTATTTCATTTCATATCTATCTATATATATATATATCCTCAAGATTATCCTAATATAAATCATATAGCACTCTTATATTTCGTATTCATCTAGGGCAGACTTATAACATATCTCACTTCTATATTTCTATATATAATCTAATCTGTTACTTAATTCAATTTCTTATAGCTCTTATAATCTTCTCATATAACTTCACAAATTTCTATCATTCAACCCATGTGTTTAGTTTTATTTAAACTATGAATCTTTCCCATCTAGCTTATCTTATACGTTCATCTTATCATTATGTCAAATCCCCTAGTTGGTGTACTATTTTCATTCATCCTATAGATCAATATTATCCAGCTTATTTCACTTATCATATAATAATATATTATATTTTACTATGATCAAATAGTTTATATCTCATACTTTGCTTTCTCATGTTTACCTATATCATGTCATATGGCTCATATCTTCTCATGCAGTCACATAGTTCAGTTTCACATGTATATATATATACTTATATAGCACATACTTCTCATAACATTACATTCAAAAGCATGTCAACACATATATTCATGCATACATACAATTCATGTCATTCATATACGTATAATCATATATTCAGCATTCTAACATAGGAATAGACTTGTCGCAAGTCTTGTTTCCATTTAGCACCATAAACTAACTAATATGCACTCACCTGGCCTCACTAGCCAAATCCAATCTCTTATCTTTCCCTTGATCGATTACTTGCTAAACGTTCCGGAATTGCTTTATGCGTAGAATCTACATAAATGTACATTTCGAGACCATCATTAGATACCTACACCTTGTAATTGGATACTATCAATTTAAACGAACTTATTAAATCCATATCCCCAATTTTCCTTAGGGGGAATCGGTTCCCCTATGGGGGTATCGGTTCCCCCATGACATACTGGAAATTCTTGTTCGTTTGAAGGGGTATCGGTTCCCCTTGAATGGGTACCGATTCCCCTTGCCCAGAAATCATATTTTCAACCCGAAAATTACTTCATTTCCTCTCAAATACTTCATATATCCCCTTTTCATCCTTAACTCTAGTACACATACTTAAACCAATCTATATTCATTTATTTCATCTTAAACCTCAAAATTCTATCTTCCATATAAGATTCAAAAATCATACCAATTTCCAATGTGTCTAATTCCAATTCTAACACTTCCTACCTCTTAATTTAATCCTTGACAAGTCAAATTCAACTTCACAATCTATTAACTCTTCCATATCAAAAATTCACTTAAAAACTCATTTTCTTAATTTCTCATAACTTGTTAATCTTTGAGGTTTAAGCCCCCTAAAGCTTTCCTTAATCTTCTTAATATCCCAAGAATCAAAACAAGCTTTAAAACGAAAGAATTAACCAACTAAAGACTCACTTACCTTATACCAAGCTCACGGTGGAGAGGAGGAAGAAGAAGACTGAAGAATGCTCTGGACTCTTCTTCATACGTGCTTATTACCTTAAAAAAATATAAAAAATCTTTCTGGTCAAATGACCATAATACCCTTAATTTCCTTTAATAATTACCAAATAACCTTCAATATATATTCAAATAATCATTGAATTCTTTCATTCTTCTACTTTAGTCACCAAATTCTGAAACTTTACAATTTGGTCACTAACCCGGTATTGCGGATGTTACAAATCCCCTCCTTTTAAAAAAAATTCGTCCTCGAATTTTCACTAAACAACTTAGTAAGAACATATCTTCTAATGTTCTTATGTTACTTCTTTTACTTAATCCTTCTTTCTCTTAGTTCTTCAACTACCTTTTTCCTTTATACATCCTTATCCTGTTACTTATCATATATCCAATAGCATCAGTTCTTATCACTCAAAATCCTTAATCAATCAAATTCTTATCAATCTTTAATTGACCTTAAACCATACCAAACTTGTATTTCTCATCATTTGACCAAAACACAACTTTAAATCTTCTTCAATGTGATTAAATCTATACTTTAAGGAGTCAAACAATATTTTCACATCACTTTGTACACTTGTCTTATTTCTATATCAAAATTGTCCTCGGTACTTCCATAGTCATCGTATCTGATCCTTTAAATCAATCCCTTTCATTTCTTTATTCCTTATTCCTTATACATAAATCATATATTTCCTTTCATGTTCACATACTCTTGTCTTATTACTTATATCATCTTTATGTACCAATCTTCATTGCATCCCCTTACTTTAATAACCATTTCTTATACATAACTTCATTCTTTATCATTCTTATACTTGTATTTTCTTCCTGAAGGTTCCATGCAAATACTTATCTCAGTTTCTACATCATAGCTATCTGCTCAGAGTATACACCATATTCAAATTCACATCGTAATCAATTAACTCAACTTATCTTTCCTTCAATCTTATTATTCTATCCCTTTTACTCTGACAGCTAGTCAATAATATATTCAATCTAGGGTACAAACCCTAATCAACCAACACATACATCCTGTCAAATCGAAATTATCTTAAAAATTCACTTAACTTATCAATTTCACCTCTTTCTCATACATCCTGAAATTCTTTTGCTCAAACTCAACATTCTGACTTCCTGTGTCTTATAATCTGATCATCGATATACACATTCTCAAACTCTTCTTATCAATCCTCAGCTTTATTTAAATATACCAATTCTTACTTCCTTTTCCTTTACTATACCACATTACTATGATCCAAATATGCAACTGTATCCAGATCCATTGCAGATCTGGTTATTATATCCTGAAAATATCTATAATCTATAATTCCAGTACATTTTTATCACATACTCTAGGTAGCCAATGCTAACTCTTTCATCTTAACTGCAAACCCTTATCATAAACATACTCTTGTTTATGCGCAATATTATCACTTCGTTCCAAACTCATAAGCTCTGACATATACATCTTATACGCTTGTCACTGATGCACTTCCTTGAGTTCTTCTATACGTAATCATCACGTCATTAGATCTTTTTAACATTCTTATGGTGACACCCGTTCACCATATTCTATCTTATTCACATAATAGCAAAACTACTCTACATCGTTTTTCCGATTCCAAACGATGAAAATTTTCTATCATTATTCAGATATGATTTCAGCTTTCGGAAATCAACTTTGATCTTACTAGGCATTTCCTGAGGTGTCCGCTCTTCATCCTGCCTGGCCAGGGCAAGTGAATAGCTATCACCATCAGGAATATCACCTTCACTTACTTCGAAATTATCACGATCGGATTTCTACTGTGTTAAACTATTCTTATTTTATTAGCAAGACAAACGTATTCCTTACACTATCAGATCAGAAATTTTCAATCTATGTTGGCATGTACACCTTTATGACCTTTGGACTCGGTTTATGCCGAGAATCGGCTAAACCATAGCTCTGATACCATTAAATGTAACACCCCCAACCCGTATCCGACCCGGATACGAGTCCGAAGTGTCACATTGACTTTTCAAACCTTGACTCTAAGAAAAATCCCGGGAAATTTAAAACTTTATTTAAAACAAAATACAGACTTTATCAGAGTGCGTACTTAATGACTTATTACATGCCAACACTTTATACATAACCAAAAACATACTTTATCAAATATTTCTGATCTTTTGGTAAGGAAAACTGACCTGTCTTGCTCCGCATCACTCCTTACTCTTCTCGAAACCTACGTGTGAAACAATCACACGCTAAGTCGAAGACTTAGTGAGGCATAACCACTTATAATGCACTTTAAAACATATATTGATACATGCATGTCTGTTCTATCATGTTATAGCAATTCCAGGCATTTTTCATATCGTATAGAATCATATCAGATTAATCGCAGTAAATTCATACATACACATAATTCATCATTCACATGTTATCATATAATCACATACTTTTTCAATCAAACACTATACACACAACATCATATAATTTCTATAGCATTTATCATATCACTAACTTATATTTGTTCATATCTCGGATTAGCCCATGTATATATGTGAGAACTATCGATATGTGAGTCTATAGAGGTTGTGCACTATGCTGTCACCACAGCTCGTATAAATGCACCGAAGTGCCCCGTAGAATTGCACCGAAGTGCCCGTAGAATTGCACCGTAGTGCCCGTAGAATGATGTCCATAAGGACCAGTAGAATTCCTTAAGAATCATATACATATACTATGGATCAAGTATGTGTCTTTCAGACTTCACACAGGTTCCAAAGGATATACATATGTCCTAAAGAACCGAATAAACCCTCGACTCTTGGCATGCCAACTATACCCCTAGCTCTCATGACACATAACATGGGCGTTATCATTTATTTCATTTCAAATATTCACATAAACTTGTAATTCTTTCACATATCACGTATCACATAGCTTCTTTTCATATGATCACATAGTCCCGTAGTTCACTTGCACGTAGATCATTTCCATATAATTCACATGTCACATATGTCATGTTTCATATAATTTCTATCATTCTCACTCAATCACCTTTATTATATAAACATACTTTATATCTTGTTCACATAAGATCATATACTTCATATAATATATCGAAACACCTAGAACACTTTCACGTAGCTTATAGTCATAAGTTTTGTCTCGTATCATATACTTGTTTCACATATAATTTCCTATCAATTCTTATACCACACATAATTCCTTTACATACATAACATATCATGTAACATTATAATAGAAATACTTATAAGTCATATCACTTAAAGCACATATACTTATAGTCACATTTCTTATATCTTAATCGTATGCCTTCTCTTAAAATATATATTCACATGTTCAGGTAATTCACCATTTCATCACATAATTGGGTATTATAACTCATTTCATTCATTTCATATCTATATATATATATATATCCTCAAGATTATCCTAATATAAATCATATAGCACTCTTATATTTCGTATTCATCTAGGGCAGACTTATAAAACATCTCACTTCTATTATTTCTATATATAATCTAATCTGTTACTTAATTCAATTTCTTATAGCTCTTATAATCTTCTCATATAACTTCACAAATTTCTATCATTCAACCCATGTGTTATAGTTTTTATTTAAACTATGAATCTTTCCCATCTAGCTTATCTTATACGTTCATCTTATCATTTATGTCAAATCCCCTAGTTGGTGTACTATTTTCACTTCATCCTATAGATCATATTATCCAGCTTATTTCACTATCATATAATAATATAATTATATTTTACTATGATCACATAGTTTATATCTCATACTTTGCTTTCTCATGTTCACTATATCATGTCATATGGCTCATCTTTCTCATGCAGTCACATAGTTCAGTTTCACATATGATATATATATACATTATATAGCACTACTCTCATAACATTACATTCAAAAGCATGTCAAACATATATTCATGCATACACACAATTCATGTCATTCATATACGTATAATCATATATTCATGCATTCTAACATAGGAAATAGACTTGTCGCAAGTCTTGTTTCCATTTAGCACCATAAACTAACTAATATGCACTCACCTGGCCTCACTAGCCAAATCCAATCTCTTATCTTTCCCTTGATCGATTACTTGCTAAACGTTCCGGAATTGCTTATGCGTAGAATCTACATAAATGTACATTTCGAGACCATCATTAGCTACCACCTTGTAATTGGATACTATCAATTTAAACGAACTTATTAAATCCATATCCCCAATTTCCTTTAGGGGGAATCGGCTCCCCCTATGGGGGTATCGGTTCCCCCATGACATACTGGAAATTCTTGTTCGTTTGAAGGGGTATCGGTTCCCTTGAATGGGTACCGATTCCCTTGCCCAGAAATCATATTTTCAACCCGAAAATTACTTCATTTCCTCTCAAATACTTCATATCATCCCCTTTTCATCCTTAACTCTAGTACACATACTTAAACCAATCTATATTCATTTATTTCATCTTAACCTCAAAATTCTATCTTCCATATAAGATTCAAAAATCATACCAAATTCCAATGTGTTCTAATTCCAATTCTAACACTTCCTACCTCTTAATTTAATCCTTGACAAGTCAAATTCACTTCACAATCTATTAACTCCTTCCATATCAAAATTCACTTAAAAACTCATTTTTCTTAATTTCTCATAACTTGTTAATCTTTGAGGTTTAAGCCCCTAAAGCTTTCCTTAATCTTTCTTAATATCCCAAGAATCAAAACAAGCTTTAAAACGAAAGAATTAACCAACTAAAGACTCACTTACCTTATACCAAGCTTCACGGTGGAGAGGAGGAAGAAGAAGACTGAAGAATGCTCTGGACTCTTCTTCATACGTGCTTATTACCCTTAAAAAATTATAAAAAATCTTTCTGGTCAAATGACCATAATACCCTTAATTTCCTTTAATAATTACCAAATAACCTTCAATATATATTCAAATAATCATTGAATTCTTTCATTCTTCTACTTTAGTCACCAAATTCTGAAACTTTACAATTTGGTCACTAACCCGTATTGCGGATGTTACAGGTACTCTACGCGATAACGATAGTGCATGGCATGTAGAGGTGTCTACTTTACGTGGTGAGGTTGCCGCTCTACGTGAGAGGTAGTCGTTACAGAATGAGGTTCATACTCTACGCAACGAGGTAAGTTTAAGATTTTCCATATTTAACTTGATGATAAATTTACTCGTAATTTCACTTAGATTAACCATTTCACTTAGATTGCTTAGTAAATTTATTGGTTGCTGCCAATACTGCTAAATTGTTTATTCTTTAACACTGTGAAGTTAGTATTTGTCTTTGTTTTCACTGTTTAAATATCATGTCGTTTATTTACTGATTTTTGTATTTAATTATTTAGCGGTCCGATAAGGTGATGCTTTACGTCGGGTTTTCTTGCACGACGGAGTTCACGCATCAGACGGCGTGCACGGCTATTAAATCTCCGTACACCCCAATAGTGCGAAGACACCGCAAGAAGAAGCCCGACTCGCCTGTCATCCCTCAAGAGTCCACTCCTATCGTTGAAGAGGCCCCTATCATTCCCGAGAGTCCCCTCCCACCGTTCAAGAGGCCACTGTCATCGTTGAAGAGGTCCCTCCCACCATTCAAGAGCCTGATTCATATGGCGTCATATGTAAGATTCTTGAGAAACCCTCTGACATGCCGAACATGATGGATAAGAGTTGGCTCTCGTATGAGTTACCGGCCAGTACCATTCCGTATCTGAAGTGGAGAGGAGACAACTACCGGACACAATTCTGGATAACACCTTTGGGCTAAGACCGCAGTTGATTTTTATCTACATGAGCGGAGCCAGGGGTGTTTCACTGACATATGCAAGCTCAACGATGATATATTTGTTGCTTGATCGGTCTTGGTGGGGCGTATTATTAGGGGTCGAAGACAATGGCTATTCGATGGAGGGGTAAGTCTTATATTTTTCTTATATTTCAATTTGATTATTTTTTTAAATTTATGTAAGTCACTAATATATGTCTTTTTTTGTAAAACAGCATATCGATGTGTGGGTGTCATGTCTTCTAATAATAGGAAACTTAAGAAAAATAAAAGAAATACACGATATACAATTATGCTGACGTCTTTTAACGCCGTTCACTTGAAGAATCAACGAGATGAATCATTTGCGTTGGGCAATGGACAAGCTAAAATTTATCCTGCATAGTGGGAGGTCGATAAGGTTAGTATTTATTTTAGATTGAGTTTAAAGGTATTCATAAATAAGTGCGCAAATGAATGAATTATTACTTATGATTGCAGGTGTTTATCTGTTTTGGAAAGTAAAACATTCGCTTCTCGTCGAGCTTCAACTCCTCCCTTAAGGCAATAGTATATGACAGCATGATAAATTACATATCATTGGCTGATTTAAGAGATATTATTAAGGGATGGAGCTCTCATTTGGCTAAATTCTTGGATGCGATAAATTATTGGACTCGTTCTGGAAACAAGAAGCCAAAGAAGCTCAATATTATAGTTAGCAGAGACGAAACTGCACTACAAACAAACGAAGGAAGCCAGAGGGGATTGTGGTCCTCTCGTATGGATGTGCTTGGAGCGTTTGACGACAGAAAGTACACATTTTATACCTCCCATCGATAGAGATAGAGGTGCAGTAGGCTTGTGGTTTCGGCATTTTATGGCTAGAGCGATATATGCGAGACGCTGCCTACCTGCATCCGCGTTATGAAAGTGTCCATAAACAATTGGTAAGTTTATAGGCTTTTGGTTTGAAAATGTTTGGTTAAGTACCTAGAATTCAATAATTTGTTGTTTGTAGGTTTTAGATGTGTAGAAAGTTGTTTGAGCAAATGTTTGGTTTCTGCAGGTTAATCTCAGAAGTGAGCTGCGTGAAAATGATGTATGGCTGCAAAAGTTGATTTAATAGTAGATGAGGAAATAAGAATTATTGCTTTTTTTTATTGTTTAATTGATTTGTAAAAGATGATTTGTAAAAGTGATTTGTTTAATTGATGTGAACATAATTTTATTTGTTCTTGTTTAATTGATTGAAATGTAATGGTTGATTTTGTTGATTTCAATCTGCATTATGTTGAAGGAAAAAATGACTATCGCAATGCGAAATGAAAATCGCAACGAGAGAATCGCAATGCGAAATTAAAATCGCAACGCGAAACTAAAATCGCAACACGAAACTAAATTCGCGTTGCGATTTTCATTTCGCATTGATTCCTTCGTTGCGATTTCATTTTGCATTGCGATTCTCTCGTTGCGATTTTCACATTGCGATTTTCATTTCGCATTGCGATTCTCTCGTTGCGATAGTAATTTTGCGTTGCGATAGACATTAAGATGATGCGAACGTCATTTCCGTGTTGCGATAGTCAAATGAATGCCTAATAAGTGATAACAACTGAACATATTATAGCAATTTTCAAAATCAAGTTACTAATACATGCCTAACTGAAAATGTTAAAAGTTCACACATAAAATCCATATAATACAACGTTTGCATTTAAAAATCACCTAAGTTAACAGTCCCAAAAGGTGAAGCCGGTTGTGATTGGGATTTTAAGATGATTGCGATTTTGATTGCCTTTTGCTTGACACCATATGAGCTTTGGATTTGATGAGGATCCATATTTTGGTAGAGGAAAAGATGATTGTGATGGCACTGGTGATCCACATGTCAACCTTGTATGACCACTTTCCTTGCACCGACTACATGCCGATCTCTTCTTCTCTTCACCCTTAGATGGTATACGATCGTGACTCTTTGGTCGGCCAGGTAGCCTTCTGTCCATGGCTAGTGGCAAAACTGTTTGTAAGTCATCTGGTATGTCCCACTCAGAAGGATGTGGAATAAGGTAGACAATCTCGCCATAAGTCTGTCGTATACTTCGTGTGTAGCAATCCATAGCGTATGCGCTTGAATCATCTTGGTTTAGATGAAGAGAAACTTTTATAACATGGCCACACGGATAACCAGATGTTTTCCATTTCATACAACTACACGTCTTTGCATTTAGATCGACAAGCCCATTTAAGTTATTATCCAGTACTTCAAACAAAGTGTTGAACATGGTTCAACTCTCCATGACGTTGACTTCACACGTTTCGTTATCTTTTTTTCTGTCCATGGTGTAACACGATGTTCCAATGTTCCTGTAAATTTAAATAAATAATACTTAGTAAAATATATGATAAGTTATGAATTTAAAGAAATAATACATGCATGGTTTCTTTTCTTGTAGTACCACTGTTGAATAGAGGCTCGAAAAAACTCCATTAACATAGTAATGGGTAATTTCCAGGAATGACGACTTAGAGCGTTGATGATTCTGCACTATTAGACGTCATGAAACCATATCTTGCTCCAAGTTGATGTACTCTTGACCATCTTTCAAATCCGACATCTTCTAGTGTTTGAGCACACTGAGGCAAAACACGTCTTAAACAGTTTATATGCTTATTAAAATCCACTTCCCGATAAGCTTTTACAGCCTTCCACTATGTCCATTTGAGATTTTTTATACCAGCAGACCTTGATTTTAGATTTCTATACAAATGAACACCACAAAGTCCATGAAAAGCATCTGGGAAACACATTCTAACAGCGTTGTCAATTGAGTTTGCCTATCGGATGATTGTCAGATTGCTAATAGGACCTATGCAATCCCTAAGATGCCCCATAAACCATGTCCATGAATCAGAGGTTTAGATTTGCCAACCACGTAAGCTATTGGCAGTATCCCATTGTTAGCATCCATGGCTACTGCTAATAAGTTACTCCAAGGTATCGACCTTTAAATGTGCTCCGTCAACTATAATAACTGGACGCATGCAATTAATAACGAACGAATCTACAAATCATATACACAAGAAATATAATCATTTAAATATGAAAGCATGTAACTAACAAAAATGAGTCAACAAAATTATATTGATTACTAACCGCAGCACCAATGGCGATAAACAGCAACTCAAAGCATCCATCTCTATCTGTTTTGATATGAGTTACCGACCCAAGATTTTCAGCTTTAAATTGTGACAATAAGCCGGCAGTTGGGCAAACGATGCTTCTGGCGACCCCCTCAACAATTCCAAGGCATAACATTGGCTCTCCAAGCTTGAGAATATGAGATACTAATCTTGAACCGAGCATTCATGTCAGTCATAATTTCATGTCCCCGATATACCCTACCATTCAAAAACATTAACTCAGCCAGAAAACCACCCAACACCTTTTTGTTTGTCTGTCTATGGTGAGGAAAAACTTAGGTTCTTGAACATGTATGTTTATCAATAAAATTCCTAACTTGAAACATTCGCAATATTTTATCCTCTTTGCAATCATACGCCACATACAATTTTGTCAATCATACCTTGTTTCGAAACGATATTTGCTTGATTTGTTAACTTTTAGTTGATAGCCATCTTCCACACATTTCGTATACAAAGCTATCTTCAAGTCTTCCTTTGTATCAAAACAATCATCTTTCTTGATACGAATAATTTTTGTGTAACAATCAACTGCTATCTTTACCAACTCTTCTTCCGGTATCTGAAGTAATTCTGGCATATTCCAGTTATACTCCCGTGGCATTTTCTTCGGGGACTTTTCTTTGGGGATTTCTTCTTTCTTTTTCTTCTTCAGTGTTATATGAATTACAGAATGGATGTTCAACATGTTCATTACAGTCGTAACTCCTCCTCATTATCATCAACAATATCTTCCTCGGCAACGGCTGTTTCATCATCAAAATTCGGGTATTGACCAATATCAAAATCATTACACGCAGGGTCTGTTTCTTCTTCTGAAAAATCATCAAAATCCGAGTATTGACCAAGATCAAAGTCTGGGTATTGACCAAGATCAAATTTCGAATACTGACTAGTACTCACAATTTTTTCTGTTGGCTCATCATCGTCTAACTGGTCAATACGAAAAACCGGAATTTGGTGCTGAAAGTTGATTGGGATTTGGATTAGGGAAAGGTTGTGGGTTTTGAGATTGTGTTTGGTATTGGAAATGTGGTGAAACAATATTTGCTTGGTGATGAAATTGTGGTGGAACCATTAAATTTTGAGCACCATAAACTGGGGTTGAAAAACTTAGTTGATTACTACCCGCTACTGACCCAACTTCACTACTTCTAGGTTCAACAACATACAATGTAACATCATCACTTGAAACACTAATGTAAGCAATGAATCATTCAACATCTTCATTGTCGGTTAACAAATAAACTTTACCATTTCTCTGATAAGATAGCCTAAATCCACTTAGGGGCTCTAAATTCAGTTTATTTGCAACACGTAACATTAGAGTTTCATAAGTTAACTTTTTTAATGACAGTTTTAGTTGAAGATTCATGGGTAAAGGCATATATTGTAAAACACCATGAACATTCTCTCATGACCCTCCAAAACACAAATCTATCCAAACATGATCAACATTAGATGATTTCATTATTGTAAATTAATTTACTAAACAAACGAGCTGTGAAACTAAAACCTGTTGCCGGATGGGGAAGGATGTCGTTGGATATAGGAACAGATGTCGCCGGAGAGTGATAGATGGAGATGGAATGAGTTGCGATTTAGGGATTTAGGTTATGAGTGCTGCTGCTGCGTAGTTATATACCCAAAACATTTGTGTTGCGAAATTAAAACCTGTTGCGAATTCAGAAATCGAGTTGCGAATTTGAAATTCAGTATTGCGATAGTCAGAATCTCGTTGCGATTTACAGATTCGCATTGCGATTTACGTATTCGCATTGCGATTTACGTATTCGCATTGCGATTTACGGATACGCATTACTATTTACGTATTCTCGTTGCGATTTCCGCGTTGCGATTTACGTATTCTCGTTGCGATTTACGGATACGCGTTGCGATTTTCATATTCGCGTTGCGATTCTGGAAAATCGCAATGCGAATTTGTACTATCGCATTGCGATTCTGGGAACTGATTTGCGATTCTAAAGATCGCGTTGCGATTTTTATTTCGCATTGCGATTTTGTTGGTCATTTTTGCAAATCCAAAAAAAGTTGGTTAAAATCGTATATTATAAGGCATTTTTGGTCACTGAGGTTATTTTCTCTTTATAAAAACATTAATATATTTATTCTAATATAACATACGAAAATGGGAGTTCAATTGCGTGCAGGCCTTAAAAAGGAAGCGACGCCGTTTGGAAAAATTGGTTGAAAGACAGAGAAAGAAAACGGCACCGTTCAAGAAAATATAAATAACTTGGGCCATGCAGGTTTCAAAACCTGCGACCTTTGCGTTATTACGCTCTAACAAACTTAGCTAATAGGCCGTTGTTTGGGCTTAGAACTATTTAAATTTTAATGCCGTAAACTGACCTGCTATCAGAGAAAGAAAATGGCATGTTGTTTGATGTACCCAAGAATGTCGATAAGCAGCTATCACTACCATCAAACTACGCAGACAGTTCAGTTTGTATACATCTGTTTCGTTTTAGTTCGAACTCGAAAACATGAATTTCACCTTCTAAATGATTCTGGTGCTTCTCTTTTTCAGGTGTCCTGATTTCAAGTGAGGTATCAACTATCAGCCACCCGAAGTGGTACCGGGAGGTGATCTTTCTCGATTACAACGTGGAGTGTGTATGATCAGCCATGGCCGAGGTTTTCTCCCGAATGGACCACAAATTTGATCTCATGTATGTCAAGAGAACATTTGTTCATTGGTATGTAGGTGAAGGAATGGAGGAAGGTGAATTCTCCGAAGCCCGTGAAGATCTCGCCGCTCTCGAGAAAGACTACGAGGAAGTCGGGGCGGTGAAGATGAAGAAGAACCAAAAGATTACTAGATCCATATTTCATCAAATCAAACATCCCTGGTGTACCATGTACTTCAATCTCATTTTACTCCATCAGCTATATTTTCTATTGTTGTAAACTAGTCCCTGTACTTCATTTGAATGGCTCTTTACCTTGAAATGTTACCTCTCAACGTTTAATAAAGCTTCTACATTGTGACATGACTGTGTTCGATTGAATCAGTCTCCGATACCGTTCCGTTTTTCTTAAATCACTTGTTTCCAGCACATATGCAGACATAATGCTCGCCCCAGACTCGAGTAACAACGAAATCAATTGATTTTCATTAAAAACTTGAAGTGTCTGTAAAGAGAACAGATAACACTATAACTAGAGCCTTATCCTCTTCTATCTTAATAGTTGGTGACCATACCTTGCTACTCTTGGTCTCTCTGGTATGTCCTTATCATCTAAAAAGGTTCATTTTGTAGGTCATGACAACAATTAGATAATTCAAGTTGCAGCAGTTTAGCAAACATAAAAACAGGTTACCATTAGTCACCCAACTATCAGCAAATTCTAGATTCTCAGGGTCGTAACCCCATCAGGTGTGAGCTAACTCCAAAACCCATTCATCATTTCGGATAGCAGGCTGTCACTTGCCTCCAATAAGCTAGAATTGTTAGTAATTCAGCCTTTCGGCCGTAAGACGGTAAAATCATTCCCGGACCTTGTACAAACCGATCATCACACTATCCTAAGTTGAATGCTATTGGATGGATTAATGGACTAAAAACTATTACCAATTGAATGCTAATTGATTGATTTAGATAATCATTGTGCAATGATTTGAAACTGCTTCAAAGTACCCAAACCACATTAAGAGGAGCATAGAATGACTGTATGATATATCATCTACATCGACATCTACATCTAAATCTACATCTACATCTACATAAAAATAGAGAAAACTGTCAATCAATCACTGTTTCAATATTCCTCCTATTCCACGTGACTCAAACTCAAGATCTTAAATTTCTACAAGGACCGAGATTCATTATAATTAAATCAGCATGATTTCTTAGACATTTTGTATTCAGAGATGAATGAGACCTTCCAAAAGAACAGTTGACATTTTACAAAATGGAGATCACTTCTAATCACTGCCTGTTATAACATGCAATTGACCCTAAGTCATCTACTCTCTTGATTTTACAAGGAGAAAAGGAAGCAAATACCAAATGAAGATCATGTTTTAGAACTCAGGAAAACAAAGAGGATAACGGTGGCAGATCCCACAATGCTTCGGTGGAATCATGGATGGTTTCGATACACTCTTGCAGTCCGTTCATAGCATAAAGTGAAGCCGAGATTTGTCTTTCGACTTCATCCTCTCGAACTCCGTCAACTCGGAGCCAGTTCCTCGGGAAAAACAACATTCTTTGGCAAATTCATGATTTCTTGCGTGTAAAGAAACCTATCGAACACTGTTTCACAAGTAGAAGAAAAATCCGATTCAGAAGCTCCGGACTCAAATTCCCTTGTGCAGTTGCTCATGTCAGGTTTGTATGCGTTGTCGAAAAGCTGCATATCTTGAACGATTTCGATAGGAGAAGAATTGTCATTACTTAAGCCTCCTCCACTATTGGAACTACTAATGCTGGGGCTGGGGCTGGGGCTAAAACTTGTTGCTGTGGGAGGTGAGACTAGAACACTTTGCTGTTCCTCTCCTCCCTTCTTTCTGTTAAGTAGATTCCGAATCCGGGACGCAAGAGGAGAATCGAAGGACACGTGAGTGACGAAGTTGGTACGAGTATCGGAACCGCGGAGAAGGCAAGCGGCTTCATCGTAAGCTCTAGCAGCTTCTTCAGCAGTGTCAAAGGTGCCAAGCCACATCCTGATCTTCTTTGTCGTGTCTTTGATCTCAGCCACCCATTTACCAGAAGGCCTTTGTCTTACACCAACAAACTTGTTAACCTTAAGGTTGCTTTTTGTTTCTTCCCTTGAATTTGCTCCCTTTGCTAACAGGGATACTTGATTTCTGATGCTTTTGTTGCTGGAACTGGATCTCCATTGCCAACAGACACAAAGAGAAGATATGAATGGTGAAGAAGGTGTATGCATCAACTTGGTTGAGCATCAATGGACAAAGGGGATTTATGTGTATCAGAAATTTAGCTAATAATCTCAAGATTCTGTGTTTCGGGTATCCGGATTTAAACACTCTAAATTTCGAGTCCTTGTGCTTGCTTTTGATTTTCACTGCAATGTGTTATCTGCCCCTTCCCCAACTTGTATTTTTTTATATATAAAAAAGCAATATTAAACTAATAAGAAATTGGACGAACTTGTCAGGGTTCGCAAAAAAATCTTACCCGTGATTTGTTCAACCAAATTTTGTAAGTTAATTTATATATTTTGAAAATAATAATTACTTTAACCAATTAAATTAAGGGTAAACTATAGGTTTAGTACCCCAAGTATCATTTTCGTTCCGTTTTGATCATCTAACTATTATTTTTTCAAGATTATATTTAATGTTACATTTTAGTTTTATTTTGATCACCTGCAATTAAAAATTAAACATAACTGTTGATGGGACATTTACTAAATAAATTTAATGATGACATTACATTATCTTATGGTGACAAGTTAATATTACTATTAATTTTTCAACAATGTTTAATCAAAATGAAACCAAAATGTAATATTAGTTATGATTTTAAAATAAAAAGTAGTTTGGTGACTAAAACGAAATAAAAGTTATTGTTGAAATACTAAATGCATAGCTTACCCTTAAATTAAACATCAAGTTTATGTAATTTCCTCTAAAAGTGATAATTGAAATATTAAACATTTAGTCTGCAATTGCTTGAACTTAAACAAATTCTTAATATTAAAATACTAAACATGTAGTTTACCCTTAAATTAAACATAAAGTTTATTTGAATAAATCAACCAAACCAAAATTTCAAGTTTATGTAGTTTCCCCGCAATTAAAGTACTAAACATGTAATTATTTTATAATTACAATTGCTCGAACTCAAAAAAACTTAAGAGAGAACAAACCACATTTAATGTATATTTTTTTAGTGGAATTCTTGATGTTCATTACAAGACAAATTCTACCTTTTTTAAGGACAAGACTAATGACCAACAAAAGAATAATTTTCGTCAGACAACCTAACTTGGGGCAAGTGGGGTTGTTGTCTAGTCCTTGTCTTGATCTCACCCTTTAAACCAAGTCAAATTAAGATAAATAATTGGGAAGAGAGCCTCAAGGCTTGCCACGTGGAGGGGTTGGAGATAACGTTCAAGAATATAAGATGAACACAAAAGGTAAGCTCCAAAAACCAATTGCTTCACTTGACTCATATTTTGCACCTACACATTAAAATAGCTCATCATCCATTACCTCATATCCATCAATATCATGCACTGCAACCTCTTTTTGTTTTTCTCTTAAACCCTCTCTTCTTACATCAATAAAGAGCAATTAATATATGCTTAGTATATGCATTAAACGATCTCAATAGTTAAAAGAATGATTGTTATCTTGGGTTTGAGTGCGATATCTACAAGGAGTGTTTGAACGTTAATTGTCAAATGAGAATATTACGAACATATATTTCTTTATAATAATTTCATGTTAATAAAAAAAAAGGAAAGATAGTGATGCAAGTGTGCGGTGTGCAGCAACCTTGAATAAGTGGTCTGAATCTTCGGTGGGTGCTTATACTACATTCCAGGTAAAAAGAATTATTATATTATATTTTAGTTTGATTTGTTTTGATGTCATTTCCGTTTGAATGTTGACATGGAGAATTGGGTGTTAAATTCAACATCCAACCAGTAACTTTCTTTTTATGAGCTAAGATGCTGTTCAAAGGGATTGCATTATTTGTTTTAACTATTATGGGGATCAATGGTGGCTCATTTTAAAATTATGGTATGAAATAAGATTTCATTTCTATTACAAAGAGATATTCTTCGGATCCGAAAAGCTAGTGGATTAATTTCGGTGTCAAAACTCTATTGCTCTAACATTTAGTTTTTGATGTGTCTAGACAGCCTATTTTATCTTCTTGTTGTGAAAGAAATTGAAGTACCTATTACTTCCGCCACTCACTTAAGAGGAATATAAACTTTAATGAATATTTTTGACTTTTTATGTCTTTCAAAATTTAAAACTTATTTTATTTTTAACCGTACCCTTATTGTAGTCGTATTCTATAATTCTAAAAATTATCGTTTCTCGTTCTTGTACCCGTCCTCGTATCTGTATCAGTCGAACATAGAGGGACACTTCGGCATATCATGTCAATGTTTGTTTCACCTTGTAATTTGGTGCTTGTTGTAGGATGTTCATACAGAGCTTATACAATACCAAAGAGCACATATGATCAGGCAAGGGATCATTAGTGAAAAACTAAAGGTTCTCAAACCTTTGGTGGCCAACGTCTTCTGATCCCTCAACGTGCTATGTTCGGAAACGTAGTAGACCGAACTTCTTTGTGCAGCGAGACGGAGTTGTCGGACTTGGTTGGCCTTGAAACACCTCTTTCTCCAAATACATTTAAAGTACCTCGTCGTAAAAGCGAGGCTGAACTTGAAGAAGAGAGGAATAGAGCTGGTCCACAGTCCCGACCCCTTCGTCCACCCCCTGAGAGGCGCATATATCAAAGCCGAACGCTTTCCCATCGCATCCGCTTCCGAGTACTCTTGTGGAATTTCTTCTCTTGAAACTGTGAAACAAATAAAAGGCAAAGATGTCAGGGTTTTATATGGAGATGAACATGAATGCCCCAAATGGATGCAGTCGGCCGGGGTTAGAAATGATGACATTGAATCGGCTGAAGACGATAATTATGAGGCCGAACAGCAAGATCGTTATGACCCCGATTTCACGATTATAATATCAATCATAATATCACACACATACATACATCCATAAATACATATATGTTATGTATACGCATGTATATAAACAAATTAATGGCACACAACAAATGGCTAAACTTTCTTCACTGTGTATTTCCCAGGGCCGAACACAGCAAGGACAACAGTTACAATAATCACGAGTAGAGTATAATAACATAGCACGTCCACTTCCTGGTGTTCTTCTGATTCTTCCTCGCGTTTACCAACTCGGCATGCCCTGACAGCACGTGATCTACCGCATTCAAGATCTGGACTAACTATATCGCTTCTACATTATAGAGTTGATCGAAGATTCTATAAAGAGTTCAATTACCTGAGTTTCTATGTTGTCTAGCATGTCTTCTTGTGCGTCGACCAAAACCTCCATATCCACAAGTACCTGCACGAGGAAAATTACTGATAATGTATTCTGTAAATACGTCCTCTCCCAAATCTGATCTTCGATGCAACTTCATTCCTATGGTGATCTGTATTTTCATGCATCTGCTCATATTGAACAACTGCACATATTTAAAACATTTCCCAAGGGAAATCACACCAAAATAAAGCCACACACACACACAGGACACGGATACTAAACAAAGAGTACCGAGTCAAGTCCATATAGGTAGCATATATGCTTTTCACCATGACATTAAATGCCAAAACGCTTATGAACAAGACTACTAAGATTTCTTGTTTCGCAAGTACAAGTTTGAATTTGATATTTTGATTATTTCGATCAAATCGAAGCAGCACCACAAGGCAACACGCTGATTAAGTACCTGCTGTAAATCAAGAAGCATCTTCTCCAAATCTCACACTTCATCGTGGCGCTCTTGAATTTCAAACACGGTGTTTATTATCTGTAAACGCACCAAAAGTTAATGTAGCCATAACCAATTTCTTCTGATCAGTATTAGAAGAGATTACTGAAAATCCATGCAGTCAAATAAAACAAAAGGAAGGGTGTAGGGATGAACGACAAGTATTAGCTTTGAGAAATTGCTGAAGTAAGAAGCTACTATTATTCTATTAGTATAAAGGAACAAATAAGGAAAATTAAGACAAACTTTGCCCCGTCTCTGCTCCTGAATTGCTTTCTGGAATATTTGTTTGCTATCTCAGGTTGCAATCAATCTTCCAATTGTCTGTACAATGTTCAACAATCAGACATTGGCTAAATAGGTCAGTGAGTTACTGATAATACAGCAAGGGAAGAGTGTCATACCTCTTCATCTGGTCTTGTGCCAGTCACTGGGAATCATAATAACCGGTGCAGATTAATATTAGCTCCAGTCATTGGGACCTTACCGGGAATCATAATATGAGCATCTTAACTTGTGAAAACACGTCGCTCAACAACCTCCTGATACTCTGGCTGGATTCTCTCCCTAATTAAGAATCTGCAATGGCAGGTACATAGACCCAAGTAAGATTAAGAGAATGAGAGTACCGACTGAGCAAATAACATCTTAAAATATCTATATCAGACCAACCTGAAACTCAGCTAGTTTGCCTTTCAACTTCTTTTTCAAGGCACTGCAGCAAAAATATGGCTGTTATATGGAATGGTTACAAGATATGATAAATTCCAGCAAGTCCAAAAGCTTGAAAAAGGATTCCAATGGAGGTGGAAACAAAAGTGGCCATAGAATTTTAAAATCATTCACATTGCAAGAGAAAAAGTAGAAGCAATTATTTCTTTTGAAGAATCACCGAGAAAGAAAGTAGCCATGGATCCTTAAAACCGTGTCAAATTTCATCAAACTAATCACGGCAGCAAAAGTAAAATAAATTAACTTCTGCTAACCATATTTTAGATTCATTTACAAATACTCAAAAATGTTCGATCATTTATTAAAAGGGACTACAAAACAATAAAAAGGGATGGTATAATACACAGTTGTTGCTGTTCTTGACCGATCGACACTTGTTCCTTTTCCACATCTAGGCTTCTGCCTATTGGCTAAATTCTGTCCAACTTCAAGAAATGAAATGAGGATCTATGAACAGCAAATAAACAAAATAAAAGCAGTAATTAGCCTACATCTCTGTCCCGTTCATCAATTTTCCCCTCTACAAAATGAGCAATTCTTCCAACTTCAGCAACGTTTCTCTCCATTCGCTCTTTGATGGCTACAGATGATAATAGCATCCATCATGAGATCTAAGTTCAAGACCGTATAACCAAGATTTGGTTATTAAAGAATCGGCTTTTATTTTATATATTCTCAATAGCAAAGTGATAAACAAAAATATATAAGCACAGACCTCATCATTTGTTTTCTCAGCAGCTTTTACTGAAACTATGACGGTATGAGAGACATGCAAGAATACTGCTAACCTTTCATGGCAGAACCCTTTGTTATTTCCCTTGATTCCTCATGTGCTTCCTGCATAAAATATTTGAAAGAAAATGGCATCCAAACGTCATAATCAATAGTCAATACTGTAGCTTACAAGATTCATCACTAACAAAACATCCAGCAATCATGTTAGGCAAGTTTCAACCGATAAGTATCAATCTATGTACAATTTTCTTTGGCATGGATTCAGGAAACAATACGAGGACAAACTTAGAAAAACTACAGTGGAATTTGACAACCTAAATAGATTTCTTCACAATAGGTTTTATGGCTAGGGAGAGTAGGATGATAGTGCTTTCACAAAGCTGAACAAACTTTAAAATCAGGACAGAGATAAACTAATATCAAAGCTCAAGAAAGATCCAAACAAAAAAGTTCAGCTCTTCCATAAAAATATAGTGCTTCCATAAAGAGGATAAAAAAACAGAGGGATCCTTGAAGTTTCACATGGAATATTTTCTAAAATTCATCAAAACTTTGATATAATACAAGGAATCAATAAAGATATAAGATACCTAAAGCTTTTTGAGTAGCTTATCCAGCTTCTCATATTCTTTATCTATCTCTTGAACCTGGAAAAGACAAAACATAGTATGGTGCCAGTGATTCAAGCCACCACTTTTGCCATTACAAAGAAATTTAAGTCCCCCTAGACAATGGATATTAAGAGATGAAACACGAAAACAGAAAGTTGCAACTGCAATTACAAATCAAATATACTTGTGCTTAACTTACAAAGGACAATATTACATCATTAAGTCTACAGCACCTTTACAAAGAACTCTTGAAGGCACACTTCTCCAGAATTCAGCGGAGCTCCTCCTGTTTTGATATCTCTACGTTGGTTTACACCTCGAGGTAACTCGCATGAATCCTGCATTATACCAAGTCATAAGTTCATGCTCAACTAAAAGCAATTTCCTATTCGCACCAAATTTTAAAATTATATAACACAACAAGTTCATGCTTAGGTTTTTTTTTCCTTAAAAGAAATGCAGAGTACATTCTTTTAAAAGCCTAAGCTATAAGTTCTTTTGATCTAGTTTTCAACTAATTAATTAGCTTTAATATTATTCTAAATTGATACAATCCAAATTATTTTCTATCAACCATTGTCTTACAAGAAAAAAGAAATAGCCCACTGTTCTCCAAACGTGGGTGATTAATTCGAGCTTAGGCTTTTAAAAGAAATAGCTTAGGCTAATTAATTCGAGCCACTAGGTGCAGCAGCCTAGTCATTGTCCCATTGCATTCCCTGCAACCCAAGACTTCGATGTTACCAACTTAACACAAGTTCGTTTACAAGTGATCACGAAATGGGCGATGGTGCCTTGGCTAAAGCTCACATTATTGGATCAAGTGCTTGATTCTTGCTGTGAGGAATTGATCGATTGATAATTAAGATTGTAAGAGCTCAGTTTGTTTATGCCCCAAGGATGACGAACGCTATGGCAGATCACCTTGCAAAAGCGGGTTAAGCAGACATGAATTATTCAAGGCGAGGTGGTATTGGTAAGTGTTTAGTTTTTGCATTCTTTTGGGCTGCTTAAATCTTTGTTACTCTGAGGGTAGTGGGCAAGAGGTCGATATAAAGTAAGTTGTATTATGCTTGTATTGCGTTGGATTCTCAAGTAATTTTGACTTTTATGGGTGTACACTAGGCTTAGGAAGGTTTTTAATGAGACATTCAACTCGGGTTTAGGCTTATATGATAATTAATAAATTTTTGCTGAGAAAAAAATTTCAGCATTGAAAATGTATCATTAACTTAATTTCTCCCATTTTCACAGCATCCAAACAGAAAAAAGGAAAGAAAATTAGAATCCTCCAAACATTATAGTTTCCTTTTATTCGTTAATCACAATCCAAATCAAATTTACAAAATGCAATGCAGCTACCCTAATTCAAAGAATAAAGAAAAAAATCCTTAGATCGAAACGAAATAAACAGCACAGGCAAACAAACAAAAGAAGCTACACGAATAATTAAATAGATAAAAACAATTCGGAAGTTCAAAATGTTTACCGTTGAAAGGTTGGAAAAGGTGAAACAATACTCGACGAAACTTCACGAGAAAGCTAAAAAATTTTATATTAAATTTAAAATGTGATTGATTTAGTATTAATAATAATAAGGGTAAACTACACAAATGGTCACCAAATGTTAGAGCACTTGCATTTTGGTCACCCAACTTTTAAAACTTGCAAGACAATCGTTGAACTTTTAGTTCGTTTTCAGTAAGGTCTCTGATATTACTTCCCCTTAGTTTTATCTGACATGGCACGTTACTTATTTTTCAACTTAATAAAATAATCATTTTAACCCATTTCAGCTTAATAAAAAAAATTCCTCACCCAAAATTAACTTAAAACCCTAAAAATCAAATTGGGACTAAAATCCAAAATCAATTACAAATCAATCTTTTTTTTTGTTTCGAACCTTATTGGGACTAAAATCACATTCAATATGACAAATAGTAATCCAGAATATGAAAATTCCCTCAATTTCATATTCCAAAAGATTTAAACAAACTTCAGACAATTAGGTAACATATGAATAAAATCATAAACAACTTTTCCAAATACATCATAAATAACAACTTATCATTCGTCACACTTGAACAAACCTTCGATCGAGTCCATTTCTCCCTCATTTTCATCCACCAGCAGTCGATAATCTAGAAAAAAAAAAGCATAAACCAAAAAACTCAAATTATAACTAATTTATCTAAGTCATTTGATCGATGAAAGAGTTTCAATCCCTTTTAACATTTTCTAAATTTTATACGGCATCATTTGGGAATTTTTTTTTTAAAATTTTTATTAAGCTAAAAAATATCAGTAATATGCCAAGTTAGATAAAACTAACAGGAGGTAATGTCAGAGACTTTACTGAAAATGAATTAAAAGTTCAGTGACTGTATTGTAAGTTTTAAAAGTTGGATGACAAAAATGCAAGAACACTAAAAGTTTGATGACCATTTGGTGTAGTTTACCCTAATAATAATAATTAGCATAATTAAGACCTGGTTGCGGCGCCAGGTGGGGGAAGAACGATACTGCTAGACAATTTATTTGAAAAGAGTGATTCGAATTATTCCTCTATTATAGAGATTTGTCAAATCAGTCCTTGATCTATTTATTTATTTATTATATAGAGAGTTGTTCAGGCTAATCCTCTGTTATAAAGATTGGTTCAAATTAACCCTTATACTATTAAATGAATCGATTTAGTTATTATATTAATAAAAAAGATTAAAATTACTCCACTTTTTTTTTAATAAAATTAACATTTATTGGTTCCATAAACGTCAATTATTGTTTAAAAAGTTTAACATTTTTGTAGTTTTTATGGTCTTGTAAATGAAATCTTTTGTTTAGAGATGCAGTGGGAATGAAAAAAGAGAGAGTAATTTTAATGTTATTTTTAGGGCAAACTATTAAATTGGTTTATTTTTATTTAGTTTCAATTACTGATTTTTAAAAAAGAATATTTTGATCACTTACGTTATCAATTTATAATATTTTGATCATTGAGATGTCAAAAGTCGTTAGTTTGGTGACATTACATGTTAGTAAAAACAGTTAATTTTTAACCTGATTCGTAAATTTAGATAAAATGTCAATTAAATTCCTAAATTTTATATAAAATATCAATTTGACCATTGAATTTTAAATAAAATAACATTTTAACCCTTGAATCCGACCAAATTTTTTTGTCGTTGGCTGCTTCTCATTATCGTCGTCAGTCATTGTCAGTCGTCATTGGCCGTCGTTGTTGATGACCGTTAGAAGTCAATTTTTTTTGTTCATTCATTTTTAGATCTCTTAAACGAGAATTTAATGTCAGTTCCATAAAATATTCATATACTCCACATATTTGATGTTTGTTTCCCTTTTAAACCAGGTGAAACTATGGTCTAAACATCAAAATAACACACTTAACTTTTTAATAATGGGTGAATTTCAAAAAGTTATTTCGAATCCAAAGGCTAAGTCCATGGCGAAAAAACGAGCTCGAATTGAACGAAAACTTCTATCTTATTATGGCCACAGCCTCTCTCCTCTCCTCTCCTTATGCACTGATACTCCGAGGTATTTCAAATCTTCTTCTAACTTCTTTAAGGTTTTTTGTTATGGTTGATACTACGACTGTAAATGAATTGAGTCTAGTTTGAATATTGTGGAGCTCGACTCGAGTCAAAAAGTATAAAACTGAGTTTGACTCAACTTGAAAACTCACCAGTTTAAAATTGTCAAGCTCAACTTGACTTGAAAGCTCGTGAACTAATTTTTTTTAACTGGATTCGGAATCAAAATTAAAGCTCGATTCGAGCTCAAGATATTCTCAGACTTAGTTCAATTGATGCTCAAATTAAAGTTCAAACTTAAACTTTAAGTACATGAAAGTTTTATATATATATATATATATATATATATATATATATTAAAAAAACAACATATTAATGTGAATATTATTAATAATTTAATTTTAAAAGTTTAGAACTTTAATATATTATTTTTTTTGAATTGCTTACGAGTTTTTCGAGTCAAGTATTAAGTAGCTCGTTCCGGCTCGTTAAAAATTCGAGCTTAAGTCCATTCAATTCAAGAATTAACGGAACTTTAATCGAATCGATCTCAAACAACTCATGATTTGTTTCGTCTTGTTTACGGTTTTAATTGATACAACTTCATACTCCAGACGCTACCTAAACATCAAAATTTGAACAAGGAAAAAAATATCGGATGAAAATTATTACCCCTTCGTTCTCTCTCTACTTTCACGAACTGTTGTTTGCTTGGCTTGAATACAATTTGTCTAACATCTTTATATAATTTAAAGCTCTGAATGGATCAAGAAGCAGCAATCCCTTGTACTTTAGTTAGTTAGGATACTCGGCTCTTACCTGAGTGATCCGGGTTCAAGTCCCGTCAACAGAAATTTTACTTTATTTCTTGTTTTTTTATCTTGTTAAGAGAGATGGCTACTTTGCTTAAGTGTGTATAAAGGTTAGGAAAAGCATAATAGTATAATTTCGTGGATTTTGTATAAATAAAATATGCTCACATATAATCATTTTATTATTACTTTTATAGATCAAATAGAGCCCAAATTATTACAATCAGCCCACCCGGTTCAAGCTTAGGCTCGCACACGTGGCCCACTAAGTCAGCAAGCCCACGAGGACCCAAACATGGCTAGGGTTTTTCACTCTTATTTTCATGTGCCGCCCATCCTCAACCGTTGGATCTGATTGAGATCTAACGGATCACAAATATCAAATTTAGGGTTTTACCCTAAAGGATCAACAGTCAGCCGCCGCCACCAGTGGATCTGGACCATCCGATTGGCGCGTGAGATGCACCGACTCTTCAACTCCCCTGCCACGTGAGCCGCCACCAATGAGCTCCATATCCGCCTTCGTCATCAAATCCAACCACACAGTGTAAAAATCACCAAATCAATCAATTTTTTACCAAATCTAAAACCCATTTAAAATAAAGACCTAAATCCTACCAAATATGGGATATTCACTAGGGAAATCATTCCCCTATTGCAAGACCTTATGATATTCATCCGAAAATCACCTTAAATCAAACATGCAACTAGAAAAGACCAACCGGTTCGAAGGGAGAGAGATTCGGAAAAGATCAAGAACCGAAAAAGAGAGAGAAGGGATTTTCGGGAAACAAAACCGAGAGAGAAGAAAAAGAGATAAAATAAAATCCTCACCTTTGATGCAACCACCGTCGTTGCTTCACCGGAGCCAAGGGAGCCCTTCATTATAGAAGGTAAAGTTTGTTTTTAGGGTTAAAGAAGAGGGTCGAGTGTCGAGTTTTTAGGGAGAAAGAGCGAAGGGTTTTTTTATTTCGGCTTTCCTCATTTGTCGTCGTCGATTTACAGCGGCCATATTTTGTTTTTTCCCACGGCGTGGAAATGAGGGAGGGAGTAGAGAGTGGAGAGCATTTTGTTCTCTCTCTCTTTCCCCAAAACATCAGAATGAAGCAAATGAGTGGAATGGACGGTTTGGGCTTGGTTTTTCTCCATATATACCATACGTGAATCGACGTAGTTTTTGGTAGAAGGTAGAAGTGCATTTTGGTGTTCGGTTAAACCCGATTCTGGACCTTCATACTTTGTATCTTTCCATTTTGGTCATTAAATGAAAAACTCTTGCATGTTCTATTTCGGGTCTGAACTTTGTTATGCTTATGTTTTGGTCACCATGCGTTTGTCATTTCTTTTTGGATAAACACTTATTGCGATTGCTAGTTCCTAGTTTAATGCATTTCAGTCCTGGTCTGTTTTCTTAATATATTTCGTTTAATGTCTGTTTTAGGTTATTGATTCATGATTTATTTCATTTAGATCCATGTATGTATATTAATAAAAATTAATATTTAGGATCTGGTTCCTAACTTTGTTTGACTTTTGTCTTAGTGCTTTAAATATTATTTTGGAAGATAAATACTTAGTTTGTACTATGGATCTTGGATTTTAACTTGAGGTCATTTTGGTCATTGTTTTGGTTCCAAGTGAAATTCCATGGATTTGTTACCTGTTTATGCTCTAGCATTCAGTCCTTTCATTATTTAACCCTTTTTGTAATTTAGTTTCATTTTAGTTTTTATTATTCTGATTTAAACCATTTAGTTAATACATGTTGTTTATTTATTTTTTAGATATGTTATTAAATGTTTTAGTATTTTGTTATATGTGTAAATAGATTTGCTTAATATTCCGTAATCCTTGTATGTTTACGTATGGATTATCCGTATATATATTATATACACATGAATTAGTCTTGTATCGACATGCTGTAGATCTCTCATGTTTGATTAAATATTTTAGTAGCTAATTTGAGTAATTTCAAAAGATACCCGTCATAGAATGGGGTGAAAAGCACAAACTTTAAAGAAGTAGTGTGATTCAAGACAACATTCGAACGATATGTGAACTTGAAATTAATCAATTTTTTTATAATAATAATCAATTCATTCTTTTATTTTAATTTAATGGCAATTTATGTTTCTTAAAATGGTATGTCATGTTGTTTATGAAATTCCCAATAACTTTCGTTCGATTTGCGATCTTTGATAACAATGAGGGAATATTCTTTTATAAGATGAGAAAATAGATGGGATAGCTTTCCTATCGGAGGATGTACGAATCCCGATATTTCTTATCAAAAAATAAAGAATTTTCTCTAGTAATTGTTTCGAAACAAATTCATCAATATTCAATAAATGGATTGTAATTTAATTTTTATATTCGAATTTATAATTTCTACCATTTACGATAATATATAAGCGGTTAAGTATTAATTATAGGCATTGTAGGTGTGTTTATCTTTCCCCAAACGTAATCGATTCTCGGATCCGTTAAGTCAAGTTTTTAGTAAACACAGACTAATTTTTGTTTTAAAAATAATTTTTTTAAAATTATTTTAAAAGACTTTTTTAAGTATTCGATCTATCTAACCAAAATCAACGTTGAGTTGAAGAAAGCACACCTCCTCCTTTGTTCAATGTTTGAGAAAGAAAACAAAGTGAGATTGCAAACAGAGAGCAATGAAGTGGGAAAGTGATACTTCTCCTACAATAATTTACTTTAATGTTGCCTCCAATAATATATTCCCAAACAGAAAGTCTTGGTCTTCCGCATCAAAACTTTTACTTTTTTTCTTTTATATGATTAAAAAAATTAAAATTGAAAACTTTAGGAAATACTTTGTCGTTTTCAGACTATAAAAAATCTTTTCTGATTACATATTTTATATGATTAAAAAAATTAAAGTTGGAAACTTTAGGAAATACTTTGTCGTTTTCAGACTATAAAATCTTATCTGATTACATATTTTATATGATAAAGTTGAAGGATATTGAATTTTAAAGGAAAAAAATGGGTCCAATTCAATAACTTTAGTTGCTTTTTTCGATATATTATCCTCCGAAAAATTAATAATACATGGAGCGTCATTTTCACATTAATTATGTTCATGACATTATTTATACAAAGACATAATTGGGCAAAGGTGTGTTTGGCCAATAACCCTTTGTCTATAAACTTCTTATTTTTTTTTCTAAACTAAGTCATGAGTCCTTATGTTTTTTGCATTTTGTCTGTTTACTTTAATTTAGTCAATTTTAGTTCCTATACTTTTTCAATTTTAAAATTTCAATCATAACTTAAACGGTAGATGAATGATACGACTAAATTTTGGGCATGTCCTAAACAATAATTGATGAATCTATTAAGTCAAGTTTTATTTTTTAACATGTAAAAACCCATGTTAAAGGCCTGCAAACACAAGAGAAATAACTTAGGTTTGCAAATGAAATGGTAAAACTAAAAATTGAACTTATAGACGAACGATAAACAAATGTTAAACGAACATTAAATGAATGCTAGATCTCTCATGTTTGATTAAATATTTTAGTAGCTAATTCGAATACTTTCAAAAGACACCCGTCATAGAATGGGCGTGAAAAGCACAAACTTTAAAGTAGTGTGATTCAAGACAATATTCGAACGATATGTGAACTTGAAATTAATCAAATTTATTTTTATAATAATAATCAATTCATTCTTCCTTCAACATCATCTCATAAGTGAGAAGGGAACCAATTAGCTCGTCGAGAGTGAGAGACTTTAGGTCTCTAGCTTCGATAATGGTCGTCTTCTTCGATTGTCACGACTTTGGAAGAGAGTAGATTATCTTCATCACAAGCTTCTCATTAGGGATTACTTCTCCAAATCCCTTGAGACCGTTGACAATCATAGAAAATCTATCCGTCATAGCTTTGATGTCTTCATCGGGTTTCATCTTGAAGTTCTCGTAGCTATGATTGAGAAGATTTTTCTTTGTTTCCCTCACTTCGTCGGTTCCTTCATGAGTGACTTGGAGCTTATCCCAAATATCTTTGGCACTGGAACAACATGAGATTCTTTCATATTCATTTGGGCCTAAAGCACAAAATAGAATATGTATTGCCTTAGAATTAAGCTGAAACTTTTTCTTCTCTTCATTTCTCCAATCGTCGTATTCATCGGGTGGAGTGGAGTAACCCCTCATGATAGAGTTCCAAGCTCCTAGATCTTAGGCTCGAATAAAGAACATCATCTGATTCTTCCAATGTGCATAATTTTATTCATTGAAGAAGGGTGGCTTGTTGACCGATATTGAATCCATAATAGGTAAATCTTCAATGTAATAGGCACCGGAGGTTGAAGTCATTTCTTTGTCGGTTGAGTCGGGAATCGATAGAGCTTCTTCGAGGATCGTCTCAAGGATGTTAAGCCTTCTAACGAGTCAAGCTATGATACCAATTGTTGGGATTTACGAAAGCTTGAATCGACAACTGAAACAGTTTTTGTGTTTAGGGAGTAAGGAGATTAAAAGATAAAGAATTGCACAACGATTTATAGTGGTTCGACTTCTCAACCAAGTCTACATCCACTACCTTAGCTCCTCACCAAGGATTTTCCAACAAATTCACTAATTTGTTCTTTCTTTTTTAAGGACAAAGAGATGACATTTACAAACTTCCTAGTTTTTCACGGGTTAAACTATAACATTTCCCTAGCTTTTAGCAGGCTTAGCTAGAACCAAAACCCCTTTACAATGAAAGTAAATGTAAACAAGAAAACCTCTCTAAGGTAATGCTTACAAGAATTAAGCTCACAAAAACAGAAATATTTACAAGAGAAAGATGAAATAAGAATGAAAAACTCTTCTCTTGTGTTTGTTTGCTTGTATAGTTGTTTTCTTGCTTGGATAGTTGTTTTCTTGCTTCTTCAAGTGTCCTTAGCTTGTATTTATAGCTTGAAATGAGTTTAAAGTCGTATATAGTCGTTGAGGATGTTTTGGAGCCGTTTAGGGATTATTTTTCTGTAAAACAAGGTTGTCCATAATAGGAGGTATTGGTACCCTTCTAAGGGGTACCGATACTACATTCATTAAATTCAAATCAACTAGTCGTTTACTAGCCGTTGGAGCCTTGGGGTATCGGTACCTATAAAGGGGTATCGGTACCCATTTTGCATTCTGTAATTTGAGCCTTCATGATACCCATTCATAGGGGTATCGGTACCCATTCATAGGGGTATTGATGCCCATTGATAGGGGTATCAGTACCTCTTAATATTTTTGCTTAAATCCGAATTTAATGGACTTTGAATTATTTTTGAAACCTTTTGAAAAACTTTGAATAAATTCAATTCAAGTCCAAAAACATTTTGCCTTAAATTTGTTATATCGAAACATAGTTCTGCAAATGTCGTAGTGATCGAAATAGTATAAATCGATAACATAAACAATCAAAAATATTATAAATATTGGCATTATAAATGGAGAACATTGAGTTGGGGAGGGTCATCTCGTAATGGAGCTCTATAATATTTTATCAGAATTAGTCAACCAATAAGTCAGATACCAGTGATTAAACAAAAAAAATATTTGATTATTTTTACTAATACGTGGACTAAATTGATCCATTTAATAGTACCAAGGCTACTTTACAATAGATGAACTAAATTGGTCTAGTTTCCTATAATAGAGGCCCTAGAGGATACTTTCACCCTTTTCAAGCTATATTTTATCATATTGTTTTTTGAATTAACAACTTGTATCCGATCTATTAACCAATTAATCTAGATCGGGTACTGCAAAGGTGATGGCGACCCTCCCAACATATTTTGCTCAATTCATAAACGTCCAGATTCGAACTTCTCACATTACTTAAAGAATCTAGTGCATCATGCTACTAAACCAACTAATTGTTGGTATGGGACATAATTAAATATATTTTTTATTGGAATAATGTCACATTTGATATTTATATTTGACAAAATATTTAACGTGTTGCATGTACTTTTAAAATATCTAATATTGTACTTATGCGTTGATCAAAAAAGTCTAATGTTGTACTTATACTTTGACAAAATGCCTAATGTGTACCTATACTTTGACATAATTCCTAATGTGCTACTTATACTTCGACAAAATTCCTAATGTGATATATGTACTTTTGAAATTTCTAAATGGAACTTCAACTATAATTATACATATCATTATAGTACCTATGAATTTTCATTGATTGATTTGAAATTTACTAACAATATTAATTTAGTACTATAATAATACACATAATGATAGTTTAGATGCAATATAAGACATATTGACAAAGTATAAATACTAAATTTAAAATTTTAAAAATGTTTATACCATATTAGATATTTTATCAAAGTTTATGCATTGTTATATTTTGATCCAAATTACAATTTATAATTAAATTGATTCTCATTGTAATTCTAGTAGTTGAATATTATTTGAGGATTAAATTTATTTGTGATAAGAATCCTTATGGTATAAGGCTTCTTTGTGACCATGTATTTGACTCTATAAATAGAGAGTATGTCTTAGCCTTTAGAATTAAGGAGATAATTTTTTTTTTGATCTATGTAATCCTTGTTTGATCTTTGTAACTTTTGAAGTTTATGTTACAGATATAAGTTATGTAGAGATACTCTGAGTTTTGATATAGATACTGGATTTTAGGATACATGAGACACTTTTGCAGAAATCTAGCAGTGAATTTAATGTGCATTTGATTCCTTTCGATTTGTCCTTGGTGATATCATGATCATCAATTGTATGTGTGTGATGCTTTGATAGTGTATGAATGTATTGATATAACACAAGGAAAGTGAAGAAAACAGCTATCCATTGAATGTCATTTTTCCAGAATGTCTCATTGAGTAGTTTGGTTCATCATAAATTTTATTCTAGAGCCAGTTGACATGGTAGGAATATTTGTCTCATTCAATTCTAATCGAAGTTTCTTCATTCAATGTCTTTTCTAGGTAGTCATTTCCCAGATCAATGGACAAGATCATTCATCATGCTCGACTCACACATTCAATATTGGAAAGATGAGGATCAAGCTCTGTAGTGGATGGATCACAAAGTGCAGAGAAAACTATCCCACATCAATGCTTGTGATTATTTTACTCTTCTCTTACAAGTTTTTTATTATTCTTTAAACATGTTTTTACCGTTCTAACATTCTTTTGGCTTTTTCTAATGAAGCTATGTGGAGCAAGAGGCCAGGCAAATGCTCCGGCCAAGTCATTGTTTTGGCAACCGAAGAAAGGGCTCTCCTATGTATTAATATTTGAATCATTTTTGCTGCAGAACTTAAATGTGAAAGAATATGTTGTGATTATGCAGGTGATGCTGGGAGGACCAGATGATGAAATGTAGAAGCTAAAAAAATATTTATCTAACTGAAAGAGAGTCTTTATAAATGAGATAAAAGGCAAGGGGTTTAATTGTATGGTGTGTTTGGTAATGAGGGAGAAGAATATGTAAAATTGGGGTTTGACCCTTTGGGTTTTTACTAATTTGGTTAGTTAATGGCATTGTTTTTTGGTTTGCCTTATCACCAGTTGAAACATGTTTTTGCTTTTCTTTTTCAATTGATTTGATTGCATGATTTGTGCTTCTTTTGCTCCTCATTTTTCCTTAATGTTCGGTTTATCATGTTCGAAGTTTGCGACTTTCACTTCCATTCTTCTAACAATGTCATCTCCGAGTGCTCTTAATACGTAAAATTTGATGACAAGTTAATGATCAGCTTGTAATGTTGTAGCATGCCACATAACAAGTATGGTGTTCGACTTTTCTTCTCTTCCGACGGCAAGTGATCTACGAAGACAAAGGAGGGTCAAGCTTCCGAGCTGAAAGGGAAGATGTGAGGCCAAGGATAAACCAAGGAACTTGGTTTTGCAAACCCAGAGAATATAAATAAAGGAATGAGTATACATCATTGCCAAAGATACTTTCACTACAAATATATATATTTACAAATACAAACATGGTTTATTTAGACTAGATCACAAATCTTCATAACATAAATTGCATACTTCGACATACACAATCTGTACTATTCGTCACAAATATTAGAACCAATCAAACGATATTCTAAAGATGGAAAATTTGTTAATTACAAATTCTATCGAATCCATATTTTAAACCTTCGATTCATTTCTTCGCAAGCCATCAAACTTCATTCAAGGCAGAGCAAAATAGGAGGGGCGACATTCGAATCGATTAGTTTTCTGCTACCATACACTGTTACAAATATATATAAGTACTCTTGCACTTTTGAACCAAAGATGAAGAAATCATTACCAAAGAAGCTATCTTGTTGAAGCTAACAACAACTATCCACATTATATATGCTTACTTGATGGTCATTCGAAGTTAGAAGTTGAAGAACTGCCTTTATCTTTTGTGGAATTTTCCACTTCCTCTGAGATTCTACATTTAATAATCCTCAGAGAGATTAATATCATTTATGATAGAGAAAAGCAAAAGAATAAATTAAAATGTATTTAGACTTACCTGGGCATTAGAAGTGGAAAAGATTTACTTTGATCTTCTTTAGAATTCTCACCTTCCTCGTTCATCGCATGCTGTTATGATTACCGGGTGAATAACATGATGAAATATATATATATTTTTATGTTACCATGTACACTCATAGATTTGTATTAGATGCAATGACCATGTACAAGTTCATACACAATCTGTGAGTTACAATCACAACTTATATAAATCGTGCATTTTTTAATTCGTATATCTAACAAAATTTGATCCTCTGTTAGTATAATATGAACCTGTATTAATAGATTTTCAATTTGTTGGTAAAAATAATTTAAAAAATATTATATTAACTAAGGGAATGAAGATTCATAAGTATATAATTTTATACGTTACAATGTAAACTCATAGATTTGTAAATTATCTGAGTTACAATACAAAACGTGTATAGATCGTACATTTTTTTAATTCGTATATCCGACGTAATTTGGACCTCTGTTAGTATAATATGAACCTATATTAATGGATTTTCAATTTGTCATTATATTTGTATAAGATTTATACTAACCTGTATGAATGAATGTGTTTATATTGTTTGTAGTGAGTATATAATGTAAAGGCAATTACAGCAAATTTGTAAAATAGTATATAAAAAGGAAATTTGAGGAAACATACCTTTTCTCTGAATAGGTGTTGTATCATTGGAGTGTTTGAGTGTCCTTGAGAGAACATCTTCATCTTGGGGCAATCCTGTACAACTAGATCTTCCAAGGATGGGAATGAAAAGGTATAATTCCCTGATGAGCAGAAGCTTTCTAGCTTTGGTAGATCTTCAAGTTCCAAACTGTTGAGTAGGGGGAAACTGAGTTCATCGTGATCATCCCCACCTTGTATTATCTCCTCTATATTTCTACATCTGGTTATACTCATTTCTTTGAGATGCACTAGACTATTGGCTGTGGGATGTGTGATTAATTTTATGATTCCATCACAGTTGCATACTTTCAAAGTCACCAGATTTCGGAAAGATGCCGAGGATGGAGCTAGATTACCTTTTAATTCATGACACCGGTCAACATCCAAAATCCTTAGATTTGGGAATCCTTCCTTTTCCTTCCATAGATGCACCAATTCAAGAAGAGAATTCAACTTTAATTCAGTTATCTGAGAAAGTAGCAGCGATGCAGGCTTTTCCTCACCACCTTCTTCACTTTCGAATACCATCTCTTTAAAATCAGACCAGCATATTTCAAGTGTTTGAAGATAGGGTAAGGCTAATAAATGGAACAAGTATGATGGTAATAGGGTTAATTGGTCCGGATACCCCTCAAGTTTAACGACTTTCAGGTTGGGCAAGCAGTGAGACAAAAGTTGCTGTTTTTGTTGGGTTTCACAATGCCATATGATATCTTTGATTCCAGCATTCCATCCCAAAGTGAGTTCATGTAGATTTGGAAACGTAGACTGCACCAATTACCCTTTGTTTGTTAACGACACAAACATAGGATGCATTGTTGAAAATTGAAAGACTCTAACACTAAACAAGAATCAAATCAAATAAATAAATAGTTTGGGAATTAGGATGATACCTCATTCACCCAAAACAGGGGCTGATGACTTCCACTTACTTCTCGAGAAGCAAACAATATCCCCACTTTGTGACATCCACTCACATACAGCTTCTTCAATGAGGGCCAATTTATGGAAGTTAGTGTAGAAAAGGAATGTTGAGCAAGTTGGTCACACCATAGCGTCTCCAAGTTGTCCATTTCATAAATTCCCAATATCTCTAGCACAGGAAGTATAACCTACATACGTAATTGATTTGAATGTGTCAGCAAGTATATATCATAGAAAACATAACAGCAAAAGAATTCAAGTTAAGGAAATAGTTTATTGCTACTACCATACACATCATGTTTTACTTCATTTTCTTTTTTCAATTTTCTCATAAATCCCATCATCATCCATCCAACATTAAAAATAATTTTAAACTTTTTGACTCTAAAATGCTGGATTGTCTTGCAATATTTGTGGTGTAAGAAGCTAATTGTACAAGAACCAAACACTAGAACTGCAAATAGGCTGCACATGATTGATTTTTTTTGTTTTCTTTTTCATCTAAAAAATATTGTTTTTATATTTTTTACAATTAATGATTTTTTATTAAATTAAAATAGTAACTGTTTTTTTTTAATTCCTGTATGTATTACTACTAAAACCAATAACTGAAGTGAAACAATTTTCTATATTAAAATATTTGCTTTTTTTCATATAGGAAATATCTATGTATTCATGAAGAATTAAAGCATACCTTTTCATTGAAGAGATAATTTGACGACGCTTCTCCGCTCTTTCCACTATCACAAAGGAACATATTCAATTTAGGACATTTGTTTAGCCGTAACTCCCTTAGCGAGGGAAATTCAATTGGATAATTTCCACTGCAAAATCTTTTTGATTTTGGAAGCCCAATGAGCCACATAAAATGAAGTTTAGGAAACACACTTATGCTGCCTCTAATCCTTTCTTCTTCTGTTGCCGCTAATGTTCCTTCTATTATCTCTTCCATTTCATCACATTCACCAACAAAAAGTGTTTTCAGATGCACAAAGCTTTTAACCATAGATGAAGTAAATACGTACTTCAACTTACGGCATCTTGACACTCTCAAATCTCTTAAACTTTGAACCCCAAAAGACATTCCAGAAAGCTGATCATCAATATGCCATATTTTGTCAATGCCACCCACTGACTCCAACTCCAACTTCTCCAAGGCAGGACACGAAACCTGCAAATATATAAAACTCATGTTTCATATCCCATCATTAATAGCAATTCTTTCTCAATTATCATGCAGAACATATTATTTTAGAAAGTAACAAGTTCTTTTTAAATATTATATAAAGATAATAAAAGACATGATCTTATAATAATATTCTATAATTGTTTTAAAATTTAATTTTTTATTTTTTTCAATTGAATCGATGCCACGTAACTCGCAACATCATATAATAGTGAATAAATATATACTCTTTTATCTAAATTAAAGGAAAAATAGTAAAAAAAACATCAAAATATAAAAATTTTGATGTACACCATAATTAATAAACCAAAATAAGATAAATATAATTATCTTTTTTATGAAAAAGCTATGCGACGGATTGGAATGTTTAGAAAGAATATTTTAAATATATAGGTGATATTTTTTAGCTTTACATTATTTTTTTATTAAATTTTGTTACAAGTTTAGAGAGTAACACAAAAGAAAGGAAAATATTTCATATTTTGTAAAATAAATACTAGTTATAAAACTTTTATAAAATTATTCATATTTTAAATTACGTACCCTCAAAGTTTTCTTATACTAGATTATACGTATTATGTAATTTCATACAAAAATTAAAATTTGTCAAGTTATAAAATAATTTGCAAAAGAATATTTAAATATTTTAACGCAGAAATTTTTTTCACATAAAAAATAAATAAATAAGACGTTTTTCACAAAAATCACCCTAACATAAATTAATTACATATTAGTCATCAATTTAAAAATATTTACGAAACTAGCACCTGGTTTTTACACATGGCTTAAGGCGCGGTGCATGGCCGCGCCTTTCAACACGTGACGCCACATCAACGTAAGGCGCGGTGCATGGGTCGCGCCTTTCTGCAAAATGTGTTAGATCGAGAGATAAACCTCCATGTGTGTCTGACAGGGAAATAAAAACCGTTAGGGTGATTTTTTTGTGAAATTCGCCAACTCTAGAACTGCAAATAGGCTTCATATGATTTGTTTTTTGTTTTCTTTTTCCTCTAAAAAAATATTGTTTTTATATTTTTTTACAATTAATGATTTTTTTATTAAATTAAAATAGTAACTTTTTTATTCCTGTATGTATTACCACTAAAACCAATAACTGAAGTGAAACAATTTTCTATATTAAAATATTTGCTTTTTTTCATATAGGAAATATCTATGTATTCATGAAGAATTAAAGCATACCTTTTCATTGAAGAGATAATTTGGCGGCGCTTCTCCGCTCTTTCCACTATCACAAAGGAACGTATTCAATTCAGGACATCTTTGTAGCTTTAAATTCCTTAGCGAGGGAAATTCAATTGGATAATTTCCACTGCAAAATCTTTTCGATTTTGGAAGCCCATCGAGACGCATAGAGTCGAGTTTAGGGAACACACTTATGCAGCCTCTAATCCTTTCTTCTTCTGTTGCCGCTAATGTTCCTTCTATTATCTCTTCCATTTCATCACATTCACCAACAAAAAGTGTTTTCAGATGCACTAAGCTTTTAACCATAGATGAAGTAAATACGTACTTCAACTTACGGCATCTGAACACTTCCAAACTTGTTAAACTTTGAACCCCAAAAGTCATTCCAGAAAGCTGATCATCAATATGCCATATTTTGTCAATGCCACCCTCTAAGTAGAAGTCCAACTCCTCCAAGGCAGGACACGAAACCTGCAAATATATAAAACTCATGTTTCATATCCCATCATTAATAGTAATTCTTTCTTAATTATCATTCAGAACATATAGTTTATTTTAGAAAGTAACAAGTTCTTTTTAAATTTATATAAAGATAATAAAAGACATGATCTTATAATATAATATTCTATAATTGTTTTAAAATTTAATTTCTTAATTTTTTTTCAATTGAATTGATGACACTTAACTCACAACATCATATAATAGTGAATAAATATATACTCTTTTATCTAAATTAAAGGAAAAATAGTAAAAAAAAATCAAAATATAAAAATTTTGATGTACACCATAATTAATAAACCAAAATAAGATAAATATAATTATCTTTTTTATGAAAAAGCTATGCGACGGATTGGAATGTTTAGAAAGAATATTTAAAAAATATAGGTGATATTTTTTAGCTTTACATGGAAAAAATATATATTATTTTATCTAATTTAAAGGAAAAAACATGAAAAGACATCAAAATATAAAAAAATTGTTTTAAAATTGTTGTACATCAAAATATAAAAATAATAATTAATTTGATCTCTCAATTATAGTTAAAAGTTTATTTTAATATTTTTTATATTTTTAAATAATTAATTTTGAAAATCAATAAATTTTTCAAAAATATATGAAATTTATAATTTTTTTAAATTATAAAATATTTCTTATCATCATCATCATTTTGTAAAAGAAATACTAGTTATAAAACTTTTATAAAATTATTCATATTTTAAATTATGTACCCTCAAAGTTTTCATATATTAGATTATACGTATTGTGTAATTTCATACAAAACTCAAAATTTATCGAGTTATAAAATAATTTGCAAAAGAATATTTAAAGATTTTAATGTAAAAAGATTTTTTCACACAAAAATCACCATAACAGAAATTAATTACATATTAGATATCATTTTAAAAATATTTACGAAACTAACACCCGATTTTTACACATGGCTTACGGCGCGGTGTATGGACCGTGCCTTTTTGAAAAAGGTGTTAGATCAAAAAATAAACCGAAATAAAAACCGTTAGGGTGATTTTATTTTTGGGAAATTCACCAACTCTAAAACCAATAAAACCAATAACTGAAGTGAAACAATTTTCTATATTAAAATATTTGCTTTTTTTCATATAGGAAATATCTATGTATTAATGAAGAATTAAAGCATACCTTTTCATTGAAGAGATAATTTGGCGGCGCTTCTCCGCTCTTTCCACTGTCACAAAGGAACGTATTCAATTCAGGACATCTTCGTAGCTTTAAATCCCTTAGCGAGGGAAATTCAATTGGATAATTTCCACTGCAAAATCTTTTTGATTTTGGAAGCCCAATGAGTCACATAAAATGAAGTTTAGAAAACACACTTATGCTGCCTCTAATCCTTTCTTCTTCTGTTGCCGCTAATGTTCCTTCTATTATCTCTTCCATTTCATCACATTCACCAACAAAAAGTTTTTTCAGATGCACAAAGCTTTTAACCATAGATGAAGTAAATACGTACTTCAACTTACGGCATCTGAACACTCTCAAATCTCTTAAACTTTGAACCCCAAAAGACATTCCAGAAAGCTGATCATCAATATGCCATATTTTGTCAATGCCACCCACTGACTCCAACTCCAACTTCTCCAAGGCAGGACACGAAACCTGCAAATATATAAAACTCATGTTTCATATCCCATCATTAATAGCAATTCTTTCTCAATTATCATGCAGAACATATAGTTTATTTTAGAAAGTAACAAGTTCTTTTTAAATATTATATAAAGATAATAAAATACATGAAAAAGAATTCTTATAATAATATTCTATAATTGTTTTAAAATTTAATTTTTTTCAATTGAATCGATGTCACTTAACTCGCACCATCATATAATAGTGCATAAATATATACTCTTTTATCTAATTTAAAGAAAAAAACATGAAAAGACATCAAAATATAAAATTTTTGATGTACACCATAATTAATAAATGAAAATAAGATAAATATAATTACCTTTTTATCAAAAAGCCATGCGACGGATTGAATTGTATTTTCCGAATGCCACGAGCCATTAAATTTATCCAGTCTTTCTAGCGTTAAGAAGCGTAGTTTACTAAATTCCAAAATGTCATTCTCGCTAATCTCTTCCTTTTCTACAATTAACTCTGTGAGGTTCTTGCAATCTGATACCTCAAGTTCTTCAAGCAGGTGATGTGTTCTGGCTATGGAAAATGAGAACAAATTCTTTAACCTATCGCACAACTCGACTTTCAGGGATCTTAATTGCCCAAAAGATTCAACACTTGGGTAATAGAGCATTTCCTCAACATCTTCCGATCTCTGAAGATATAGATTTTGAATTTTTCCCAACAGCAATTTAATCCCATTGACCAAATGAATAATTTTATTCGTCTGGAGCATCAACATTCTTGGTCTTTCCACCCTCTTCGGATCATACCATTTCCACGTCTCATTTCCAATTGAAATCTTGAACCTTTTCATCTTTCCGAGAAACAAGTTATCCTTTGGTATGGCTTCCACATCAGGAATATGTATTTCCAAAGTGGTTAGACGAGACAAATGCTGCAACTCAACAAGACTGGCATTCCCTCTTGGACTCTCAATTCCCTCAACCTCCCATCCATCAAAGCTATAGTATAGGTATAGTTCTTCCAATCTAGATAAACTTGACAACACATTCGGTGATATTACTTTAAGACGGTCACATTCAGTCAAATCTAGTAATTTTAGCCTGGTCAACTGTCCTATCTCCTTTGGAAGCATTTCCATTCTAGATCCACGGAGGTCAAGGATTTCTAAATTTCCCAACTCTCCAAAGATGGCTATATCTTCTAAATCACAGTCTATCAAACGCAATGTACAGAGAGTTTTCAAGAAACCAAGAGAGGAAGGCAAGGTTGTAAATTTTGTTTTCCCAAATTCCAAGACTTTGAGTCTTTGCATCCCCTTAAAAAGGTCATTTGAGATTTTCAGAGGCGAAAAATTACCCATGCCAATTGAGAAATAATTAAGGGTTGGACATTCTAACTCATGATAAAGAAGCTCATTGAGCTCCGCATTCTGTAAGCTTATCAGCTGGCTTTCTTTCATTTTCTCCTCATTTGGCAACTCTTTGAATAAAGCTAGCCAATGTCGATCTCTTGAGGCTATGGATTGGGCGACATCACGTACAACGTCGTGCATGTCAAAACGGTATGGAGTAGAACCTTCGAGTAACAAAGAAGAGGCCGTGAGATTGTTTACCAATGTCAATACTCTATCTCGACTCTCTTCCATGGTGTTAACATCGTGAATAAAACCCAAACCAATAGCATATCTCAACAATTCCTCCACGGCAGCATTATGACCCATTATGCTACAAAGTAAAAAGATTGGCCCAAGGTCTTCATCTTCTATAAACTTATAGCTCAACTCTATAGCTGAATATGCAGCTGCTGGTATGCCTTTGAAGTTTCTTTCAGAGGGCTTACTTAGTTGTCGCAAAGCATCCCTCCATTCAAACAAATTCTCCTTGGGCTTTAAAGCCTTTGCGATTGTTGCGATAGCGATCGGCAGTCCTGCACATTTTTTAGCAACATCTACTGCTATAGATCGTATGTCAGAGTTTTCAACAACATGACCAGCCATTTTCATGAACAGGTTCCAAGCTTCATCTTCATTCAATGTTTCAATTGGAATGTTTGGATGAGAATCCATCCTTTTTAACACATCAAGCCTCCTAGATGTCATCAATATTTTGCATCCCCTGTGTTGGTCTGCTGAAGGAATTCCAAGTGTGTCCACTTCCTGTTCCTCCCAGATATCATCCAATATGACGAGAACCTTCTTGGCTTCCTTCAGTCGATTGCGTAGCCGGGCTGCTCGCACATCAGCGCTTGAGTCGTTGTCTAGTTTCATTCCTAACTGACTGGCAATCTCATTTTGAAGATTTACTGCCTTTGGAGTTTGTGTTACAGGTACGAAGACCACCTCATCAAAAGACGGTTTCACCTTGGCTCGTCTGGCGACCTCTTTGACAAGTGTGGTTTTACCCACACCTCCCATCCCGTACACTCCAATTTTACTGACAGTGTCATCTTCCAATGCTGCCATGACCCCATCAAAAGCGACGCTTCTTGATCCGAAGGCCTCGTACTTTTCGTCATGTCTGATAATGTCTGTCACTTCAACTGGAGGAGGGTAGGAAACAGACTTTTCTGTCAGGAGTTGAGCTATGGCATTGGCTGTCAGGAGTTGAGCTATGGCATTGGCCTCCTTTTCCGCTTTCCTGCTAAGCTGATAACGGGACTTGAAATCGGGGTAAAAGCCGGCGAAACACCTCTTGGTTGCTTTCTCTTCATCCTCCTCCAACTGCTTTGCGGCCTGCTCGGAGATCTTCTCATCGGCCACTGTCAACCACCTTTGAACATCATCAAAAATCACCTCCCCCTTCCTGGTAGCCGCTTCAACAGATTGTTGCACCCTTTCTCTTGCATCCTTCAGGTCTTGAACTTTAGTCCGGAGGTTCAGAAACTTGGTCTTATGCTTGAATAAGTAACTAAGTTGTCGTGCAGTGGGATCGACTGTGTACTCAGCAGCTTTGGAAACAAGAGATCCAACAATGGAAACAAGAACGTCCATGTTTTCGCTTGAAAAGTCTATACGAAGCAGAACAAACTATAGAACAACTGGGAAGGAAACCCTGGGGATAAGAACACTGGCTCCAAAAGATAACAACATATTAATTAAGGAAACACATAGCATAATCATAATCAAAGATGAAAAAAAAAACTATAGGGAATCAGCGGTGAGTTGAAGAAAGCGCACCTCCTCCTTTGTTCAATGTTTGAGAAAGAAAACAAAGTGAGATTGCAAACAGAGAGCAATGAAGTGGGAAAGTGATACTTCTCCTACAATAATATCACCTCCAATAATATATTCCCAAACACAAAGTCTTTGGTCTTCCGCATCAAAACTTTTACTTTTACCTTTTTCTTTTATATGATTAAAAAAATACAGTTGGAAACTTTAGGAAATACTTTGTCGTTTTTAGACTACAAGAAAATCTTATCTGATTACATATATGATAAAGTTGAAGGATATTAATTTTTAAAGGAAAAAAGTGGGTCCAATTCAATAACTTTAGTTGCTGTTTTCGATAAAAAATTAATAATACATGTAGCATCATTTTCACATTTATTATGTTCATGACATTATTTATACAAAGACATAATTGGGCAAAGGTGTGTTTGGCCAATAACCCTTTGTCTCTAAACTTATTTAAACTAAGTCATGAGTTATGTTTTTTGCGTTTTGTCTGTATACTTTAATTTAGTCAATTTTAGTTCTAAATTTTGGGCATGTCCTAAACAATAATTGATGAATCTATTAAGTCAAGTTTTATTTTTTGATCAGTAAGTTGTAAATTTTATTGTTATTTCTTTAAATTGATTATTTTAAGTCTATGCAATTTAGTTATGTTATCCATTCATCGTATAAGTCCCATTGAAATTTTAAAATTCAAAAATTATATCGTTAAATTTGTCAAACTAAAATTCATAGACTAAATTTATAACTTACGCGTAGTCAAATAATTAACAAAAATTTATCATATTATGTATATATATATTTATATTTTTCATCTAATTTTTATATAGTTCTATTTATATTTTTCTATCATTATTAATATATAAATACATATTTTTTGAATAATAATATTTATCATATTATGTATATATATATATATTATTTTTCTATTTTATATATTTATTATTTATTTTTCTATTTTTTATTAAATTTTTATATTTTTTAAATTCACAATTTAAATTTATGCTTTAAATTATTTGTTTATTTCCATTATGCCTTTAAATTCCGATATTAATTTTTATTTAATCTTTTATTCATGTTATCTATTATTTTTATTAATTTGGTATTCATGATATTTTTACTTATTTTGCATATTAATCTTAACTCTAGTTATATTTTATTACTAAAATATCAAACTTTTTTTTTCAGTATAAAACCTTCAAAGGTAAGTAAATAGATCCAATTTTAAATTTCGGCTCAAACATATAAATTTGAGCATTGTGAGGATACTCATCCTTTCACATGCATAATTGACTCATGAATTCTTCCAAATGAATCTCTGATAAGACATATATTATTTTTTTTCTTTTAAAAAGTTTTCCAAAATATATCTGGATTCGATTTTAGGTATCCAACCTTACCTAACCCAAAAGATCAATTGTGACCCTAAAAAATAGAAGTCTTTCACTTAAGTCGAGATTCAATCCGAGCTTAAGGATCTTTCCAACACTACCCTACAGAGTATCCTTGCAAAATGTTCATATATGCCTTTATTAATTTAGTATCGATACCATAACACAAAAATGCACTATTTCATACGATAAACACCCCCAAACTCACTCTAAACACTCTAATTTAACCCCAAATTAATTTCTAAATCCTAAGAGCGATATTTAAGATTGTCTAGAACCATGAAAACACATGTTTGATAATCAAAATATCATTTAAGTCATAAATCATGAGAAAAAAAACACCCAACATACTTAAATGTTCAAATCAACAATAAAGCGTCACATTTTAAGGAATCATAACATCAATAAGGGTTATAAACACATAGTATTGATGCTAGAATCCTAAAATGCTAGAATCATAACATCAATAAGGGTTATAAATACATTTTATGAAATGTACCATTTCATACGATAAACACCCCCAAACTCACTCTAAACACTTTAATTTAACCCCAAATTAATTTCTAAATCCTAAGAGTGATATTTAAGATTGTCTAGAACCATGAAAACACGTTTGATAATCAAAATATCATTTAAGTCATAAATCATGAGAAAAAAAACACCCAACATACTTAAATGTTCAAATCAACAATAAAGCGTCACATTTTAAGGAATCATAACATCAATAAGGGTTATAAACACACTGTATTAATGCTAGAATCCTCATTTACTCAACTACACTTGCTTCTTCTCTTCTTACACTATATGCTATATATCTACTTTTCCTAGTCAAACAAGAAATGCGGAGAATCCTTATTACAAAGATGGTTCTAAGAAGGATTTGAGACAGATTAGGGCCTATGAAAAACATGGATAAACGTACGGTTGTAAATAAAATGAGACAGATCGTGAGCTACTCGAGCTCGACCGATCAAAGTTTGATAAATACTTGATTTAAATGGACTTGACTCGAGCTCGAACTTGACTCGATTTCTTAACAAGTCAAAACGAGCTACTTATTACTCGATTCGAAAAGCTCACGAGCAACTCAGAGAAAATAATATATTAAAATTTTATTTTTACAAAAAAATAAATTATTAATAACATTAACATTTATGTATTGATTTTTTTTAAATATAGTATAAGGCTTCATGTACTTATGGTTCATGTTCGAGTTCAGGTTTTGAGCTTCAACCGTGTTAAGTTTAAGGTTTTTTTTTTTAATTTCAAGCTTCTTCGAGCTTCAATTCATGGTTTCAAGTTCGAGTCAATCTTGAAAATTTTAGGTTCGCAAGCTTTTGAATCAAACCAAGCTTCATTTTAAAGTTTCGAGTCGAATTGAACTCAACAATACTCGAACTCGACTTAACTCGTTTATAGCTCTAGATGAACCTCATAATAATCACCGTGAATTATGGAACTTATTATGGAAAAAGATGAAATGTTCAACAAAACCCCCGCTTAAAACCCCAACTAAATCTCCAAAAATAGTTTAATACTTAATAATGATATAATTACACTTTTTATCCTTCTTATTTTATCCCCTAAGTAACACAAATTGTATTCAGTTAGGCCTACATTCAGCCCAACAATTGCAATCGCCAACACCACTCGATCCATATGCCTCTCGGGTCAGTTCTCCTGATTTGACTCAAAAATTTGGGCCGTTACACAATTTATGATCGAGAATTAATTTACATTATGTTAGAATTTGATTGAAGTTCCATTGCTATTTCCAAAAACTAGTTTTGATTTTTTATTTTAGTATTATAAATATTATAAAAAATAAATTTAACAAATTATAAATAGTAATTTAACAAAATTTGTAGAATCATATTTGTTTTATGCTATTTTAATTAATCAATATTTCTTTATATACATACTAAAATATAAATATTACACAATTATATAATACATATATATATAATATTAAAATTTATCAAATCTTTAAAATTTATAAATATTAAAAATTTATATAAAATAATACTTTTTATTTTTTGTTATATTTAAAATATTCATTATAAAATTTTAATATTTTATAAATTTTTATTTTCTAAACTAATAATACCATGCAGATTTATATATTTATGTTATATATTTTATTAAATATTGTCGATGACAAATGCTCAATGTTTTGATAAAAAATAAAATTAAAAATTTCAATTCCCAGGATTCGAGCCTAACAGTGACAAAAATCAATCTCATTGGTTTATCGATACAACTATCAAGTACATTATTTTATGATTAAAGATTAATTTAATTTATATTAGAATTGAATTAAAGTTCTATCGCTTTTGTTGCAGTTTTACAAATTTATAATTAATATTATAAACAAAACTAAAGTATATAACATAACAATATTATAAACAAAAAAAATATGGATTCGATTATAATATTGATTTGGATTTTCTTGGTGTCCTTATTTTTATAAGAATATTAATGATAAAATTATTATTATAGTTTAATTTTAAAGGAAATGGAAGTATTTTAGGTTAAATTTGTTGAGTTTCAGATTTTTTTATGGTGAAATAAACTTCGATTTCACGTTTAGGAAGCCAAAAAAAGAGTGAACTAATTATTTTGGAGTCCAAAGGTCATCAACGACGATGATCGACAATGAGTGAAGATTGACGATAAGAGATTTTGATCGAATTTAAAGATCAAACTGATATTTTATCTAGAGTTTAGGGATCAAATTAAAAATTAACCTATTTAATAACATGTCATGTCATTAAACTAACAAAAGTTAATTGTTTAGTGATCAAATGTAACAATCAGTAAAACATGCGATTAAAAATTTAACAAATTCATAACGTAAGTAATTGAAATATAATTTTTTTTCTTCTAAAATCAGTTATCAAAATGAATAAAATAAAAACAAAAATGATTATTTTAATAGTTCACCCTTATTATTTTTCATATAACATTTACCGAGGTGATATCTTTCCTAAGCAGTGTAATTATATTGTGTTGCAGTCTAATTTAAGGTTAAGAAATGACATAAAATGAATGCATAAAAATGTTATAAAAAATATAATAAATTCAGTTGAGAGCAATTTAAAATATTAAATCTTCTTAACACTTTAGGTTGAACTAAAAATATTATAAAAAATTAACATTTTCATTTCAATCAAAAATATTAAAATAATAACATTTTATGTTACACTAAAAAAAAGTTATATTATAATTTTTCAATTACGCAAAATGTCACTACTTAATCTTAAATTAAACTGATGTCCTTTTGTCTTTCTCCTCCAAATAAAAATTAAGACTTAAAGGGGGTGTTTGGATGGGGGAATGTTGGATTTCCATGGGAATGAAATCCACATTCCCACGTTTGGTTAGCCCGGGAATCCTATTCCCGGTAATGTAAGATTACCAATAGTGGATTTTTTTGGGTATATTACCGGGAATGTCATTACCTCCCTTTCCTTAGGTATTATTGGATTACCGGTGTTTTGGACTAAAATGTCCTTAAATTTTTATTTTTTTTTCAAAAACATCATTCTTCTGTCATTGAATAATAAAAATTCTACGAAGGTTAAATTACAAATTTATCCTTAAATTATTATAGATTTACAAAAAAATATATATAATTAAAATTTTATATGAAGTTCAGGGGTTAAAATACAATTTTACCCTTTCATTAAATCTTTTTATATTTTTAATTTTGTAAAAAAATATATATAAATATTATGAATTTAAAATTTTTAAAAAAATATATAAATATTTTTCAACTTGTAATATTATACAAATATATAATAAGGACAATTTGGTCAAATATAAATTTCAATAATCTTTTATTCCTTTAACCAAATACGGTAATCTTACATTCCTGCTAAGCCAACCAAACACAAAATATAATATCCCTATAATCCTATTTCTTGGTAATCTTACATTCCCACTGGTAATCTTACATTCCGTGAACCAAACGCACCCTAAGTCTCGGTGTGCATTACGTGTCAACTACCTTGGATAGTTGGATCCTTGGCGGTTGATACAATCAATACCCCAACTCACCGCTATAAGTAAAGCAAGTGAACTTTCCCCATTTCCCTACACAATTCCACTTCCTTCCTTTGTCTGAGCAACTCGACTACTCGAGGTACACATTCCCCATTTTCCAGGTCTTTTTCCTTTCTCTGACAGCTTTTTCAATATAAAAAAGGTTCCATCTCTATTGATTGCTTGTTGGTTTGATCTGTTTTTTAATGTTATTTTAGAGCAAATAGGATCTGGGTATTTCTGGGTTTCTGAAACGATATAGAGGTAATTAGCTTAGATTTCAGGGGGATGAACAATTCCAGATATTGTTTTTGGGTCATTTCAGGGATCACATGTTTCGTTACTTTTTAAACCATCATCATAAATTGGCCCAGCAGGAAGTTCTTAATTTCTTTGTTCTTACAATATTCAAATTATATCACTGAGAAATAAGGAAAATAGGGTGTTTCTTGTGAGGCAAAAGTGTCTGCAATGGAACTCTTGTCTGTCAAAGGTAATTTAATGGTTGGGGTTGCATTAGTTAAGCTTGTTATAGGAAGAAATTTTTTGGTCTACCATGTTAATCTTATTTTAGATCGTTTCGATTTTCTTACAGGTTGAATAGATAATAAACAGAGACTTCGAAACATATGTGTGTTTGTGTTTTCAACTACCTTCTTGCTGATGTATATAGATTGAATTAGATATGGACTGATTAGTATCATGCGGGTGAATATATGTATCTTCTGTTTCGATTCTTGTTGATGTATATAGATTGAATAAGATCTGGACTGATTAGTATCATGCGGGTGAATATCTGTGTCTGCTGTTTCGATTCTTGTTGATATATATAGATTGAATAAGATCTGGACTGATTAGTATCATGCGGGTGAATATCTATGTCTGTTGTTTCGATTCTTTTTGATGTATATAGATTGAATAAGATATGGACTGATAAGTATCATGCGGGTGAATATCTCTGTCTTCTGTTTTGATTCTTGTTGATGTATTTGGAGGGTCATTGGAGAGTCATATCTCCATATTTGTGTGTTTGGATATGCATCATACACAAGTGTCGAGCATGGTGCTTTAAGAGAACTTAAAAGTTAAAGAGTAAACTTAGATGGAAACATGCTTAGTTAAGGATTTTAAATTGTGGTTAGTTGGCGAGGCTGTGGGAGGTTGTAGTTAACGAAAGCAATGGAGGGAGGGAGGTTGAGTGTATTCTGACATTGTTGATCTTGAGGGTAGTGGTATAGGGTTTGTAATAGCTTGTCCTCTTCGTTTTGGGAGTTGTCATGAATATAAGAGTGTGGCCGGGGATGGCGGCATCTGATAGCAAAAGTGTTCCAACTCTGTATTAGTATAGGATTTTATTATGCCTCTTAATGGATGTGTTTGTTTTATGTTTTGTTAATTATGTAATCTCTAAGGTTGCTACCAATTGGGTATGAACATGTACATATAGGTATGGGATGTGTGGTGAGTATCTAATTGGATAGTGGGTGTAGAGATGGATTTGAGAATGTATTCACACGGACGGATGTAGATTTAAAATTTTTACTCGTCAGTTAGACTACAACAGATTGATATTTTATTTAGCATGTTTCCCCAAGCTTCTCATACTTGGCTTTACTTTCCTATCCATTGAAAGATAATCCCAAGCTCGACCTTTGTATCCATTGCAACTTTTGATTAGGAAACAAAAACTAACGTGGAAAATAAAAAATGATTAAAAATCTATATCAACATCATCGTTTAATATTTAACGATTGATGATCAAAATAAGAAACTAGAAATAACGTTGGTGATGTTCTTATAAAAAAAATTGATGATCAAAATAGGAAAATGGTAATAGATTGATAACTAATGATGGAAATTTTCCTATCTTTTAAATAGATAGAATCTCATTTTTGAGTGAATTAAGTTTTAGATGTATGACCTTATAGAATATAGAAAAGTATTTCTACCATTACTAGTTATTATAAGTCACACTCTTAAGAATTCAATTAACTGCAGTTTCAAGATGAGAATTGTTGGTGGTGAAAATGATAGGACGAAAGTGACGGTAGCCTACGACGACCAAAATTGATCGATGGTGGTGAGAGACAACCAATGACCGAAGACTTTGGTCGATTTCAAGAGTTAAATTGATATTCTATCTAAATTTTAGGTGTCAAATTAAAAATTAACCTCTTTACTAACGTATCATGTCAACAAACTAACGATGTTTAATGTCTTAGTGACCGAAATAGTATAAATCGATAACGTAAACAATCAAAATATTATAAATATTGGCATTTTAAATGGATAAAATTGGATTGGGAGGGTCATTTTGTAATGGAGCTCTGTAATATTTGATCAGAATTAGTCGACCGATAAGTCAGAGACATGTGATTAAGCAAAAAAATTATTTGATTCTTTTTACTAATACATGGACTAAATTGATCCATTTAATAGTACCAAGTCTACTTTACAATAGATGAACTAAATTGGTCCAGTTTCCTATAATAGAGGGGCCTAGAGGATACTTTCACCCTTTTCAAGCTATATTTTATCATAATTTTTTGAATTAACAATTGGTATTCTATTTATTAACCAACTAATCCATACCAGGTACTGTAGAGGTGAAGGCGACCCTCCCAACCCATTTTGCTTCATTCGTAAATGCCCAGATTCGAACTCCTGACCTTGCTTAAAGAATCTAGTGTTTCATCCTAGTAAATCAACTGGTTGTTGGTGTGGGACATAATTAAACATATTTTTTATTGGAATAATGTCACATTTGATATTTATATTTGACAAAATATTTAACGTGTTGCATGTACTTTTAAAATGTATAATTTTTTTTGGATAAGTAAAATTTTATTATCCAAAAGAAGAGTTCAGTACAAAAACATCTCAATCAAGGAACAAAGACAAACTACTTACAACAAAAAATGGTTAGCCTATACCCCAATTGTTACAAAGAAAAATATTAACATTATCAAGTCTATTAAAATTTCTACTTCCGAGTTGAATGCCAACAATCTCCTTTATGGAGCTTAACATCTCTTCAATCGTTCGAGCCCTTTTTTGGAATAGTCTTCTATTTCTTTCCTCCCAAACAATGTAAATGAAAGCACACCAAGCAATCTTCATGATGGTAGTAAGGAGGGATTTACCTTTCCAAGATGCACAAGCCCAAGCAAGCATATTATCCCATGACATAGGAGGCTTGATCAAGTGAGTGAGGCTTAATATTGCTTTCCATAGGGAAATTACCGTTGCACAGTCAGCAAACAAATGGTTTCTCGATTCGAGGGCCTCGTTGCATAAAACGCGTGAACCAACAGTGGCAATTCCCATACAAGTAAGCCTTTCCCTAGTTGGGAGTCTATCCAAGATAGCCATCCAATAAATAATGCTGAATTTAGGGATGTAGAGGGGGAACCAAATTAGTTTATGCCATGGAACCTTGTCACGTTTGACCCGAATCTCTTCCCAAATAACTTTAGTATTCGTTGCTCCTGCATTTAAAATAGGGAGGGCCTCTGTTTTTAATTTTAAAAGTCTTTTGAAGCACCAACTAAAAGAAGCACCTTCAGTCATTTCTCTAAAGTCTTTAGTCTTTATCACATAGCTATAAATCCAAGCAATCCATAAGGAGCCTTCACCAGAAAAAAGGTTTCGAATGAGCTGCATCATACAAGCCTTGTTCCATGATTTTAAATTCTTTAATCCGAGCCCTCCTTCGGATTTAGGACAAAAAATATTATCACAACTGACTCTTGCACTAGTAGCTGCAGTGTCGGAGCCTTTCCATAAGAACCGAGAGCACAACTGGTTTGTCCTGTTTATAACAGCCTGAGGAAGAAGAAACTGCCTACACCAGAAGTTAGCTATACTTAATAGGACAGTTTTAACAAGTTCAAGCCTTCCAACATAGCTTAAGTGTTTCCCAGACCAATGACGAAGTCTTAATCTGATCTTGTCAATAAGGGTCGAACAATCATTTTCATTGAGTTTTCGAGTGACTAAAGGAACCCCAAGATACCTCACTGGTAAGTAGTCATAATTAAAACCAGTTGAAAGTTTAATGTTCTCAAGATTTCTAAGAGAAATTCCAACAGCAAACAGTTCACTTTTGGCAGCATTTAACTTAAGCCCAGACATGTCATAGAATTTGTTAAGGACAGTAATAACACCAGTAACCAATTCTAAATTTCCTTTACAGAAAATAAGAAGATCATCCATAAAAGAAAGGTGAGTGAGACCAATCTTTTTACATTTTGGGTGGTACCCGAAAATACCTCTGGCAGCAACAATATTAAGAAGTCTTGAAAGGATGTGCATAGCAAGAACAAATAAGATGGGTGATAAAGGATCACCTTGCCTTATGCCTCTTTCTCCTTTGAAATAACCAATCAAGGATCCATTAAAAGAAATAGAATATCTAGCTTCTGTATAACAAGCTTCAATCCAAGCAATGAACTTAGTTGGCAGTTCAATGGCCTTAAGAATAGAATAAATGAATCCCCAGTGAAGGGAATCAAAAGCTTTTTGAAGGTCAATTTTAAGAGCACACCTTGGGGAAATAGACTTCCTTCCATAACCTTTCACTAGTTCTCGAGCAAGGAGAGTATTATCAATAATGGTTCTACCTTTAACAAAGGCTGATTGGTTGAGAGTTATAATTTCTGGTAGTAGATTAGTCAGCCTTTTGACAAGAATCTTGGTAATAGACTTATAAATTACTGAGCAACAGGAAATAGGTCTGTAATCTTTTACCTTGCTAGGATTAGTGATTTTTGGAACCAGGCTATGATAGTGGAATTGAAAGCAGGCAGAATGGATGACTTTTGGAAGAATAATGTAACCGCATTAAACACATCCTCGCCAACCACTGGCCAAGTTTTTTTAAAATAGAGGGGAGTAAAACCATCAGGGCCAGGAGCCTTATCATTACCTTGATTGAAGATAGCTTCCTTAATATCCTCAACAGTGATTTCTTTTGCTAAATCTACTGTAGCTTCACTAGGCAAGTTAAGTTGAAGTAGATTTTTTCAGGATATTGGGATCACTAACTTTAACATTGAAATCTTCAGTACCCAACTTTTTTTTTGAAGAACTCAATGACTTCAGATGCCATATCATCGAAAGTCTCAAGTCTGCTTCCTTGATCATTGACAAGAACTCTAATTGTATCCCTTTTGTTTTTAGCAGCAATGAAATAGTGGAAATATTTAGAACATTTATCACCCTTCTTGAGCCACTGGACTTTAGCTTTCTGTTTTAGAAACATGTTCTCTGCTGCTTCAAGGGATAAAAGCTCATTTTGAATTTTTAACTCATTGTCAATGGAGCTAATTCCTTTTAAGGGTTGAATGTTGAATTTGTTCAAGCTCATCTTTCTTTTGATGCACCCTTACAGAAATATTACTATAGCAATCCTTAATAATGTTCTTCAGGCAAGTCTTAAGGAGCTTTAACTCGAGGAAAAGAGTCTTCATAGGATTACCTTGAATAGGTTGCTGCCAAGATTGCTGAACTTCAAGAAGGAAATTAGGGTGTTTAGTCCAGAAGTTAAAAATTTTGAATGGCTTGGGACGGTTTTCTTGGGACTCTCTGTTAAGCCAAACAAGGGCCATGCAGTGGTCCGAAGACCCTGGAGCAAGAAATTCCACAAACGAGTTCTGGAAAGAGTTGACCCAAAAGGAGTTAATAAGCACTCTGTCGAGTTTCCTAGAAAGGTAGGAGTCTTTTTGTTTGTTGCTCCATGTGAAAGTAGGACTAAAGAATGGATGATCTTGGAGTAGAAGGTCATGGAGAGTGTCTTGAAAGTGGACCCAAGAGATCATGGTCAGAACTTTCGTTTGAGTGAAGAATAATGTTGAAGTCCCCTCCAAGAATCCAAGGGAAAGAGCCAAAGTTGGAATCAAGATCATGTAATTGCTGCCAAAGTTGTCTTCTTTGAGTACCATCATTGCTACCATAGATTGCAGAAATAATAATAGGAACACCATTGTTAAGGCCTTTAACAGAGATACATTGGGCAGTAGCATGACAAAATGAGAAATCCAAACCTTTTTTCCATAGAAACCAAATCCTTCCCTTGGAAGCAAAATCATAGTTTGAAATAACATTCCAGTTCCGGAACTTATTATTTAATAATTCCTCAGATTTCTCAGCTTTAACCCTAGTCTCCATCAAACAAAGAACATCAACCTTGTAAAGATTAGCCTTATGCAGAACTTTATTTTGTTTTTGAGGATTATTTAATCCTCTGACATTCCAGAAGAAGATTATCATTGGGATGAAGAATCTAAAACACCTCTGTTAACCCTGTCAGAGTTACTTTTAGCCTTGTCTAATTTCTCCTTTTTTGATTTAAGATCTTTGATCAGTATTGCCACACCCGAGGCAGCAGAGCAAGGTTTTTTACTTTGATCCTCTAAGGAAGGAGAATTTTCATCTACTATATTAAGAACTTCAAATTTGTTAGAAGAACCTTTTAGAGCAACTTTGGTTTTAACCTTTACAGGTCTACCTCTACCTCTTTTAGGAACAGAAGGAGCTTTAATTCCTTTTTCAAGAGAATCAGAATGAACAGGGGAAGCAAGCTCTCCTTCTACAGGGGGATCACAGTGAGATGGGGGAATATTAGAGACATTGCATTCATCTTTTGAAGTATTAGAGTTGGGTAGAGAAGGTTCACCCTTGGTAGGAGGGTCTTTGCGGTCAAGGGAAGAACAAGCTGGTTCTTTACTGGAATCATTATCTTTTAAGGTAGTCTCATCCTTTGAAGGAGAACCAACTGACAACGGGTCCTGAGAGGTTTCAGTACCTCCAGAGAGATTATTCTGTGCTACAGGAGTTAATTCACCCTTTTTTCTCCAAACTTGTGAAGAAGCAGGGGCTGTAGACAAGTTAGCCAAACAACCTTTCTCACTATGACCAAGCGTATTACATTTTCTACAACAATTAGGAAACCAGGGAACTTCAACAAAAATCGTGGTCGTTTGACCATTTGCAAGAACCACTTCGACAGTTTTAGGAATTTCTTCATTCGCTCCTACCTCAACACAGATTTTAGCAAATTCGAGTCTAGATTTTGAGGCAGTGATTGAATCCATAGTTAAAGGAACTCCTATGGCACTAGCTATATAGCTTAAACAAATGTATAATATTGTACTTAAGCGTTGATCAAAAAAGTCTAATGTTGTACTTATACTTTGACAAAATGCCTAATGTGTACCTATACTTTGACAAAATTCCTAATGTGCTACTTATACTTCGACAAAATTCCTAATGTGATATATGTACTTTTGAAATTTCTAATATGGAACTTCAACTATAATTTTACATATCATTATAGTACCTATGAATTTTCATTGATTGATTTGAAATTTACTAACAATATTAATTTAGTACTATAATAATACACATAATGATATTTTAGATGCAATATTAGACATATTGACAGTATAAATACTAAATTGAAAATTTTAAAAATATTTATACCATATTAGATATTTTATCAAAGTTTATGCATTGTTATATTTTGATCCAAATTACAATTTATAATTAAATTGAATCTCATTGTAATTCTAGTAGTTGAATATTATTTGAGGATTAAATTTATTTGTGATAAGAATCCTTGTGGTATAAGGCTTCTTTGTGACCATGTATTTGACTCTATAAATAGAGAGTATATCTTAGCCTTTAGAATTAAGGAGATAATTTTTTTTTGAGATCATGTAATCCTTTTATGATATTTGTAACTTTTGGGGTTTATGTTGCAGAGATAAGTTATGTAGGGATACTTTGAATTTTGATATAGATACTGGAATTTAGGATACATGAGACACTTTTGCAGAAATATAGCAGTGAATTTAATGTGCGTTTGATTCCTTTCGATTTGTCTTTGGTGATATCATGATCATCAATTGTATGTGTGTGATGCTTTGATAGTGTATGAATCTATTGATATAACACAAGGAAAGTGAAGAAAACAGCTATCCATTGAATGTCATTTTTCCAGAATGTCTCATTGAGTAGTTTGGTTCATCATAAATTTTATTCTAGAGCCAGTTGACATGGTAGGAATATTCGTCTCATTCAATTCTAATCGAAGTTTATTCATTCAATGTCTTTTCTAGGTAGTCATTTCCCAGATCAATGGACAAGATCATTCATCACGCTCGACTTACACATTCAATATTGGAAAGATGAGGATCAAGCTCTGTAGAGGATGGATCACAAAGTGCAGAGAAAACTATTCCACATCAATGCTGGTGATTATTTTACTCCTCTTACAAGTTTTTTATTATTCTTTAAATTTTTTTTACCGTTCTAACATTCTTTTGGCTTTTTCTAATGAAGCTATGTGGAGCTAGAGGCCAGGCAAATGCTCCGGCCAAGTCATTGTTTTGGCAACCGAAGAAAGAGCTCTCCTCTGTATTAATATTTGAATCAGATAAGGAAACAAATGCAACTATCATGGTTGCATGAAAGCACGCTCTCGATTGTAACGTACGCTCCTAACAATCTTTTCGAAGAATCTCAGAAATCCAAGTTACTTACATTTATCTTGATACATCATTTTTGCTGCAGAACTTAACTGAAATGTGATAGAATATGTTGTGATTATGCAGGTGATGCTGGGAGGACCAGATGATGAAATGTAGAAGTTAAAAAAATATTTATCTAACTGAGAGAGTCTTTATAAATGAGATAAAAAACAAGGGGTTTAATTGTATGGTGTGTTTGGTGATGAGGGAGAAGAATATGAAAAATTGGGGTTTGACCCTTTGGGTTTCTACTAATTTGGTTGGTTAATGGCATTGTTAAGGCAGTGTTTTTGGGTTTGCCTAATCACCAGTTGTAACATGTTTTTGCTTTTCTTTTTCAATTGATTTGATTGCTTGATTTGTGCTTCATTTGCTCCTCATTTTTCCTTGATGTTCGGTTTATCATGTTCGAAGTTTGCGACCTTCACTTCCATTCTTCTAACAATGTCATCTCCGAGTGCTCTTAATACGTAAAATTTGATGACAAGTTAATGATCAGCTTGTAATGCTGTAGCATGCCACATAACATGTATGGTGTTACGACTTTTTCTTCTCTTCCTCCATTGAAAACCTCCATAGAAGGAAGACGGAAAAATACTGCCCAGCACTTCCGCTAGAGGAAAACTGTGGTCTACACTGCACACCACAAAAATCACATTGAAGCAACAACGACGCTTGACCGCTGAGGCTAAAGAGGTGAAGATACTAAAAGGCAATAGGAGATGACCTAGTTAGAGGATAACCACGGAAACTCGACTCCGACAAAAATGTGGAAAAGCACACAGACAAAGCAAAGGTAGAGGAGACGTTGCCTACCGACGGCAAGTGACTTACGAAGACAAAGGAGGGTCAAGCTCCCGAGCTGAAAGGGAAGATGTGAGGCTAAGGATAAACCAAGGAACTTGGTTTTGCAAAACCAGAGAATATAAATAAACGAATGAGTATACATCATTGCCAAAGATACTTTCACTACAAATATATATATTTACAAATACAAACATGGTTGATTTAGACTAGATCACAAATCTTCATAACATAAATTGCATACTTCGACATACACAATCTGTACTATTCGTCACAAATATTAGAACAAATCAAACGATATTCTAAAGATGGAAAATTTGTTAATTACAAATTCTATCGAATCCATGTTTTAAACCTTCGATTCATTCTTCGCAAGCCATCAAACTTCAATCAAGGCAGAGCAAAATAGGAGGGGCAACATTCGAATCGATTAGTTTTCTGCTACCATACACTGTTACATTGATGATAACAGACGTTTCAATATGAGGCCACAAGAGGAAAAATCAAGTGATTAATATATAAACTCAAATCAAGTGACACACTAAGGGAATAAGAATTATAAGTACTCTTGCACTTTTGAACCTAAGATGAAGAAATCATTACCTAAGAAGCTATCTTGTTGAAGCTAACAATAACTATCCACATTATATATGCTTACTTGATTCAGGTCATTCGAAGTTAGAAGTTGAAGAACTGCCTTTATCTTTTGTGGAATTTTCCACTTCCTCTGAGATTCTACATTTAATAATCCTCAAGAGAGATTAATATCATTTATGATAAAGAAAAAAAAAGAATAAATTAAAATGTATTTAGACTTACCTGGGCGTTAGAAGTGGAAAAGATTTACTTTGATCTTCTTTAGAATTCTCACCTTCCTCGTTCATCGCATGCTGTTATGATTACCGCGTGAATAACATAATGAAATATATATATTTTTATGTTACCATGTACACTCATAGATTTGTATTAGATGCAATGACCATGTACAAATTCATACACAATCTGTGAGTTACAATCACAACTTATATAAATCGTGCATTTTTTAATTCGTATATCTAACAAAATTTGATCCTCTGTTAGTATAATATGAACCTGTATTAATAGATTTTCAATTTGTTGGTAAAAATAATTTAAAAAATATTATATTAACTAAGGGAATGAAGATTCATAAGTATATAATTTTATACGTTACAATGTACACTCATAGATTTGTAAATTATCTGAGTTACAATACAAAACGTGTATAGATCGTACATTTTTTAATTCGTATCTCTGACGTAATTTGGACCTCTGTTAGTATAATATGAACCTATATTAATGGATTTTCAATTTGTCATTATATTTGTATAAGATTTATACTAACCTGTATGAATGAATGTGTATATATTGTTTGTAGTGAGTATATAATGTAAAGGCAATTACAGCAAATTTGTAAAATAGTATATAAAAAGGAAATTTGTGGAAACATACCTTTTCTCTGAATAGGTGCTGTATGGTGTTGTTAAGGCTGCCTTCCCAACGCTCTTTTACTTCCCGCCAGTGTAATCGTACTTTGTGCAACATTGGAGTGTTTGAGTGTCCTTGAGAGAACATCTTCATCTTGGGGCAATCCTGTACAACTAGATCTTCCAAGGATGGGAATGAAAAGGTATAATTCCCTGATGAGCAGAAGCTTTCTAGTTTTGGTAGAGATTCAAGTACCAAACTGTTGAGTAGGGGGAAACTGAGCTCATCGTGATCATCCCCACGTTGTATTATCTCCTCTATATTTCTACAACTGGTTATAATCATTTCTTTGAGATGCACTAGACTTTTGGCTGTGGGATGTGTGATTAATTTTATGATTCCGTCACAGTCGCATACTTTCAAAGTCACCAGATTTCGGAAAGATGCCGAGGATGGAGCTAGATTACCTTTTAATTCATGACACCGGTGAACATCCAAAATCCTTAGATTTGGGAATCCTTCCTTTTCCTTCCATAGATGCACCAATTCAAGAAGAGAATACAACTTTAATTCAGTTATCTGAGAGAGTAGCAGCCATGAAGGCTTTTCCTCACCACCTTCTTCACTTTGAAATATCATTTCTTTAAAATACGATTCTCTTATTTCAAGTGTTTGAAGATAGGGTATGGCTAATAAATGGAACAAGTATGATGGTAATAGGGTTAATTGCTCCGGATACCCCTCAAGTTTAACGACTTTCAGGTTGGGCAAGCAGTGAGACAAAAGTTGCTGTTTTTGTTGGGTTTCACAATGCCATATGATATCTTTGATTCCAGCATTCCATCCCAAAGTGAGTTTACGTAGATTTGGAAACGTAGACTGCACCAATTACCCTTTGTTTGTTAACGACACAAACATAGGATGCATTGTTGAAAATTGAAAGACTCTAACACTAAACAAGAATCAAATCAAATAAATAAAGAGTTTGGGAATTAGGATGATACCTCATTCACCCAAAAGAGGGGCTGATGACTTCCACTTACTTCTCGAGAAGCAAACAATATCCCCACTTTGTGACATCCACTCACATACAGCTTCTTCAATGAGGGCCAATTTATGGAAGTTAGTGTAGAAAAGGAATGTTGAGCAAGTTGGTCACACCATAGCGTCTCCAAGTTGTCCATTTCATAAATTCCCAATATCTCTAGCACAGGAAGTATAACCTACATACGTAATTGATTTGAATGTGTCAGCAAGTATATATCATAGAAAACATAACAGCAAAAGAATTCAAGTTAAGGAAATAGTTTATTGCTACTACCATACACATCATGTTTTACTTCATTTTCTTTTTTTCAATTTTCTCATAAATCCCATCATCATCCATCCAACATTAAAAATAATTTTAAACTTTTTGACTCTAAAATGCTGGATTGTCTTACAATATTTGTGGTGTAAGAAGCTAATTGTACAAGAACCAAACTCTAGAACTGCAAATAGGCTGTACATGATTGATTTTTTGTTTTCTTTTTCCTCTAAAAATATTGTTTTTATATTTTTATAGAATTAATGATTTTTTATTAAATTAAAATTGTAACTTTTTTTTATTCCTGTATGTATAACCACTAAAACCAATAACTAGAAGTGAAACAATTCTTATATATTAAAATATATGCTTTATTTTCCAGATAGGAAATATCTATGTATTCATGAAGAATTAAAGCATACCTTTTCATTGAAGAGATAATTTGGCGGCGCTTCTCCGCTCTTTCCACTATCACAAAGGAACGTATTCAATTCAGGACATCTTCGTAGCCTTAACTCCCTTAGCGAGGGAAATTCAATTGGATAATTTCCACTGCAAAATCTTTTCGATTTTGGAAGCCCATCGAGACGCATAGAGTCGAGTTTAGGGAACACACATATGCTGCCTCTAATCATTTCTTCTTCTGTTGCCGCTAATGTTCCTTCTATTATCTCTTCCATTTCATCACAGTCATCAACAAAAAGTGTTTTCAGATGCACAAAGCTTTTAACCATAGATGAAGTAAATACGTACTTCAACTTATTGCAACCGCAAACATTCAAATCTCTTAAACTTTGAACCCCAAAAGAAATTCCAGAAAGCTGATCATCAATATGCCATATTTTCTCAATGCCACCCACTGACGCCAAGTGCAACCTCTCCAAGGCTGGACACGAAACCTGCAAATATATAAAACTCATGTTGCATATCCCATCATTAATAGCAATTCTTTCTCAATTATCATGCAGAACATATAGTTTATTTTAGAAAGTAACAAGTTCTTTTTAAATATTATATAAAGATAATAAAAGACATGATCTTATAATAAAATTCTATAATTGTTTTAAAATTTAATTTTTTATTTTTTTCAATTGAATCGATGCCACGTAACTCGCAACATCATATAATAGTGAATAAATATATACTTTTTTTTATCTAAATTAAAGGAAAAATAGTAAAAAAAACATCAAAATATAAAAATTTTGATGTACACCATAATTAATAAACCAAAATAAGATAAATATAATTATCTTTTTTATGAAAAAGCTATGCAACGGATTGGAATGCTTAGAAAGAATATTTTAAATATATAGGTGATATTTTTTAGCTTTACATTATTTTTTTATTAAATTTTGTTACAAGTTTAGAGAGTAACACAAAAGAAAGGAAAATATTTCATATTTTGTAAAATAAATACTAGTTATAAAACTTTTATAAAATTATTCATATTTTAAATTGCGTACCCTCAAAGTTTTCCTATACTAGATTATACGTATTATGTAATTTCATACAAAAATCAAAATTTGTCAAGTTATAAAATAATTTGCAAAAGAATATTTAAAGATTTTAATGCAGAACATTTTTTTCACATAAAAAATAAATAAATAAGACGTTTTTACACAAAAATCACCCTAACAGAAATTAATTACATATTAGTCATCATTTTAAAAATATTTACGAAACTAGCACCCGGTTTTTACACATGGCTTAAGGCGCGGTGCATGGCCGCGCCTTTCAACACGTGACGCCACATCAGCGTAAGACGTGGTGCATGGGTCGATCCTTTCTGCAAAAGGTGTTAGATCAAGAGATAAACCTCCATGTGTGTCTGACAGGAAATAAAAACCGTTAGGGTGATTTTTTTGTGAAATTCGCCAACTCTAGAACTGCAAATAGGCTTCATATGATTGGTTTTTTGTTTTCTTTTTCCTCTAAAAAAATATTGTTTTTATATTTTTTTACAATTAATAATTTTTTTTATTAAATTAAAATAGTAACTTTTTTATTCCTGTATGTATTACCACTAAAACCAATAACTGAAGTGAAACAATTTTCTATATTAAAATATTTGCTTTTTTTCATATAGGAAATATCTATGTATTCATGAAGAATTAAAGCATACCTTTTCATTGAAGAGATAATTTGGCGGCGCTTCTCCGCTCTTTCCACTATCACAAAGGAACGTATTCAATTCAGGACATCTTTGTAGCATTAACACCCTTAGCGAGGGAAATTCAATTGGATAATTTCCACTGCAAAATCTTTTCGATTTTGGAAGCCCAAGGAGATACATAAAGTCAAGTTTAGGGAACACACATATGCTGCCTCTAATCCTTTCTTCTTCTGTTGCCGCTAATGTTCCTTCTATTATCTCTTCCATTTCATCACATCCACAAACCACAAGTTCTTTCAGATGCACAAAGCTTTTAACCATAGATGAAGTAAATACGTACTTCAACTTACGGCAATACAACACTCTCAAAAAACTTAAACTTTGAACCCCAAAAGACATTCCAGAAAGTTGATCATCAATATGCCATATTTTCTCAATGCCACCCACTGACTTCAAGTCCAACTCCTCCAAGGCTGGACACGAAACCTGCAAATATATAAAACTCATGTTTCATATCCCATCATTAATAGCAATTCTTTCTGAATTATCATGCAGAACATATAGTTTATTTTAGAAAGTAACAAGTTCTTTTTAAATATTATATAAAGATAATAAATGACATGAAAAATAATTCTTATAATAATATTCTATAATTGTTTTAAAATTTAATTTCTTAATTTTTTTTCAATTGAATAAATGTCACTTAACTCGCAGCATCATATAATAGTGCATAAATATATACTCTTTTATCCAATTTAAAGGAAAACGCATGAAAAGACATCAAAATATAAAAAATTTGATGTACACCATAATTAATAGATGAAAATAAAATAAATATAATTACCTTTTTATCAAAAAGCCATGCGACGGATTGAAATGTATTTTCCGAATGCCACGAGCCATTAAATTTATCCAGTCTATCTAGCGTTAAGATGCGAAGTTTACTAAATTCCAAAGTGTCATTCTCGCTAATCTCTTCCTTTTCTACAATTAACTCTGTGAGGTTCTTGCAATCTGATACCTCAAGTACTTCAAGCAGGTGATGTGTTCTGGCTATGGAAAATGAGAACAAATTCTTTAACCTATCGCACAACTCGACTCTCAGGGATCTTAATTGCCCAAAAGATTCGACACTTGGGTAATAGAGCATTTCCTCAACATCTTCCAATCGAAAGAGATATAGATTTTGAGTTTTTCCCAACAGCAATTTAATCCCATTGACCAAATGAATAATTTTATTCGTCTGGAGCTTCAACATTCTTGATGTTTCCACCCTCTCCAGATCAGACCCTTTCCACGTCTCATTTCCAATTGAAATCTTGAACCTTTTCATCTTTCCGAGAAACAAGTTATCCTTTGGTATGGCTTCCACATCAGGAATATGTATTTCCAAAGTGATTAGACGAGACAAATGCTGCAACTCAACAAGACTGGCATTCCCTCTTGGAGTCTCAATTCCCTCAACCTCCCATCCATCAAAGCTATAGTATAGGTATAGTTCTTCCAATCTAGATAAACTTGACAACACATTCGGTGATATTACTTTAAGACGGCCACATTCAGTCAAGTCTAGTAATTTTAGCCTGGTCAACTGTCCTATCTCCTTTGGAAGCATTTCCATTCTAGATCCACGGAGGTCAAGGATTTCTAAATTTCCCAACTCTCCAAAGATGGCTATATCTTCTAAAGCACAGTCTATCAAACGCAATGTACAGAGAGTTTTCAAGAAACCAAGAGAGGAAGGCAAGGTTGTAAATTTTGTTTTCCCAAATTCCAAGACTTTGAGTCTTTGCATCCCCTTAAAAAGGTCATTTGAAATTTTCAGAGGCGAAAAATGATCCATGCCAATTGAGAAATAATCAAGGGTTGGACATTCTAACTCGTGATAAAGAAGCTCATTGAGCTCCGCATTCTGTAAACTTATCAGCTGGCTTTCTTTCATTTTCTCCTCGTTTGGCAACTCTTCGAATAAAGCTAGCCAATGTCGATCTCTTGAGGCTATGGATTGGGCGACATCACGTACAACGTCGTGCATGTCAAAACGGTTTGGGTGAGAACCTTCTAGTAACAAAGAAGAGGCCGTGAGACTGTTTACCAATGTCAATACTCTATCTCGACTGTCTTCCATGGTGTTAACATCATGGATAAAACCCAAACCAATGGCATATCTCAACAATTTCTCCACGGTAGCATTATGACCCATTATGCTACATAGTAAAAAGATTGGCCCAAGTTCCTCACCTTCTAGAAACTTATAGCTCAACTCTATTGCTTTATATGCGTATGCTGGTATGCCTTCGAAATTTGTTTTAGAGGGCTTACTTAGTTGTCGCAAAGCATCCCTCCATTCAAACAACTTATCTTTAGGCTTTAAAGCCTTTGCAATTGTAGCAATAGCGATTGGCAGTCCTGCACATCTTTTGGCAACCTCAACTGCTATAGACCGTATTTCAGAGCTTTCAACAATATGACCAGCCATTTTCTTGAACAGGTTCCAAGCTTCATCTTCTTTCAGTGTTTCAATTGAAATGTTTGGTTGAGAATCCATCCTTTTTAACACATCAATCTTCCTAGATGTCATCAATATCTTGCATCCCCTGTGTTGGTCTGCTGAAGGAATTCCAAGTGTGTCCACTTCCTGTTCCACCCAGATATCATCCAAGATGACAAGAACCTTCTTAGCTTTCTTCAGTCGATCGCGTAGCCGGGCTGCTCGCACATCAGCGCTTGAGTCGTTGTCTAGTTTCATTCCTAACTGACTGGCAATCTCATTTTGAAGATTTACTGCCTTTGGAGTTTGTGTTACAGGTACGAAGACCACCTCATCAAACGACAGTTTCACCTTGTCTTGTCTGGCGACCTCTTTGACAAGTGTGGTTTTCCCCACACCCCCCATCCCGTACACTCCAATTTTACTGACAGTCTCATCTTCCAATGCTGCCATGACCTCATCAAAAGCAACGCTTCTTGATCCGAAGGCCTCGTATTCTTTGACAGATCTGATAACGTCTGTCACTTCAACTGCAGGATGGTAGGAAACATCCTTAAATGCATCCTTTTCAGTCAGGAGTTGAGCTATGGCATTGGCCTCCTTTTCCGCTTTCCTGCTAAGCTGATAACGGGACTTGAAATCGGGGCAAAAGCCGGCGAAACACCTCTTGGTTGCTTTCTCTTCATCCTCCTCCAACTGCTTTGCGGCCTGCTCGTAGATCTTCTCATCGGCCTCTGTCAACCACCTTCGAACATCATCAAAAATCTTCTCCCCCTTCCTGGTAGCCGAATCAACAGATTGTTGCACCCTTTCTCTTGCATCCTTCAGGTCTTGAACTTTACTCCGGAGGTTCAGAAACTTGGTCTTATGCTTGAATAAGTAACTAAGTTGTCGTGCAGTGGGATCGACGGTGTACTCAGCAGCTTTGGAAACAAGAGATCCAACAATGGAAACAAGAAAGTCCATGTTTTCGCTTGAAAAGTCTATACGAAGCAGAACAAACTATAGAACAACTGGGAAGGAAACCCTCGGGATAAGAACACTGGCTCCAAAAGATAACAACATATTAAATAAGGAAACACATAGCATAATCATAATCAAAGATGAAAAAAAAACTATAGGGAATCAGCAGTGAGTTGAAAGCGTACCTCCTCCTTGAGTTCAATTTTTGAGAAACAAAACGAAGTGAGATTGCAAACAGAGAGCAATGAAGTGGGAAAGTGATACTTCTCCTACAATAATTTACTTTAATGTTGCCTCCAATAATATATCTCCCAAGCAGAAAGTCTTGGTCTTCCGCATCAAAACTTTTACTTTTACCTTTTTCTTTTATATCATTAAAAAATTAAAGTTGGAAACTTTAGGAAAATACTTTGTCGTTTACGGACTACAAGAAAATCTCATCTGATTAAAAGTTGAAAGATATTAATTTTTAAAGGAAAAAAGTGGGTCCAATTCAATAACTTTAGTTGCTTTTTTCGATATATTATTCTCCGAAAAATTAATAATACATGTAGCATCATTTTCACATTAATTATGTCATGACATTTTTTATACAGACGAAAAGGTGTGTTTGGCCAATAACTCTTTGTCTCTAAACTTTTTTTTTTTAAAACTAAGTCATGAGTTCTTATGTTTTTTGCATTTTGTCTATATACTTTAATTTAGTCAATTTTAGTTCATATACTTAAACGGTACATGAATCTATGCAATAAGTCATAACTTAAACGGTACATGAATCTATGCAATAAGTCAAGTTTTATTTTTTGATCAGTAAGTTGCAAATTTTATTGTTATTTTTTAATTTGATTATTTTAAGTCTATGCAATTTAGTTATGTTATCCATTCACCGTATAAGTCTCATTGAAATTTTAAAATTCAAAAATTATATCGTTAACTTTGTCAAACTAAAATTCAGAGACTAAATTTAGAACTTACGCGTAGTCAAATAATTAACAAAAATTTATCATATATATTTATATACTTCTATTTATATTTTTCTATCATTATTAATATAGAAATACATATTTTTTGAATAATAATATTTATCATATTATGTATATATATATGTATATATATTTATTATTTTTCTATTTTATATATTTACTATTTATTTTCTATTTTGTTTTAAATTTTTATATTTTTGAAATTCACAATTTAAATTTATGCTTTAAATTATTTGTTTATTTCCATTATGCCTTTAAATTTCGATATTAATTTTTATTTAATCTTTTTTTCATGTTATCTATTATTTTTATTAATTTGGTATTCATGATATTTTTACTTATTTTGCATATTAATCTTAACTCTAGTTATATTTTTATTACTAAAATACCAAACTTTTTTTTTTTGCAGTATAAAACCTTCAAAGGTAAGTAAATGGATCATATTTTAAATTTTGGCTCAAACATATAAATTTCACTATTAAGATAATCTAAAATCGGTATGGTACTGATTATGGGCTTTATGAGGGTGTTCATCCTTTCACATGCATAATTGACTCATGAATTCTTCCAAGTGAATCTCTGATAAGATATAGATTATTTTTTTTTCTTTTAAAAAGTTTTCCAAAATATATTTGAATTTGATTTTAGGTATCCAACCCTACCTAACTCAAAAGGTCAATTGTGACTCTAAAAAATATAAGTCTTTCACTTAAGTCGAGATTCAATCCGAGCTTAAGGATCTTTCCAACACTACCCTATAGAGTATCCTTGCAAAATGTCAATATTTGCCTTTATTAATCTAGTACCGATACCATAACACATAAATGCACTATTTCATACGGGAAACACCTCAAAACTCACTCTAAACACTCTAACTTAACCCAAAATTAATTTTTAAATCCTAATAGCGATATTTAAGATTGCCTGGCACCATGAAAACACATGTTTGATAATCAAAATATCATTTAAGTCATAAATCATGAAAAAAAACACCCAACATACTTAAATGTTCAAATCAACAATAAAGCGTCACATTTTAAGAAATCATAACATCAAGAAGGATTAAAAACACAAAGTATTGATGCTAGAATCCAAAAATGGAGCTCATTTACTCAACTACACTTGCTTCTTCTCTTCTTACACTATAATGTTATATATCTACTTTTCCTAGTCAAACAAGAAATGCGGAGAATCCTTAATACAAAGATGTTTCTAAAAAGGATTTGAGACAGATTAGGGCCTCTGAAAAACATGGATAAACCTACGACAGTAAATGAAATGAGACAGATCGTGAGCTACTCGAGCTCGACCGATCAAGGCTTAATAAATACTTGATTTAAATGAACTCGACTCAAGTTCCAACTTGACTCGAGTTTTTAACAAGCCAAAACGAGCTACTTAATACTCGATTCGAAAAGCTCACAAGCAACTCAGAGAAAATAATATATTAAAATTTTATTAAAAAAAAAATTATTTGTAACATTAATATTTATGTATTGATTTTTTTTAAATATAGTATAAGGCTTCATGTACTTATGATTCATGTTCGAGTTCAGGTTTTGAGCTTCAATCTTGTTAAGTTTAAGATTTTTTTATTTCAAGTTTCTTCGAGCTTCAATTCATGGTTTCGAGTTCGAGTCAAGTTTGAAAATTTTAGGCTCGTAAGCTTTTGAATCGAGCCAAACTTCATTTTAAAGTTTTCGAGTCGAGTTGAATTCAACAATACCCGAACTCGACTCGGTTCGTTTACAACTCTAGATGAACCTCATAATACTCACCTTGAATTATGGAACTTATTATGGAAAAAGATGAAACGACCATGAACTTTTCAACAAAACCCCAACTAAATCTCCAAAAATAGTTTAATACTTAATAACATGAACTTTTCAACAAAACCCCAACTAAATCTCCAAAAATAGTTTAATACTTAATAATGATATAATTACACTTTTTATCCTTCTTATTTTATCCCCTAAGTAACCCAAATTGTTCAGTTGGGCCTACATCCAGCCCAACAATTACAATCGCCAACACCACTCGATCCATATGCCTCTCGGGTCAGTTCTCCTGATTTGACTCAAAAATTTGGGGAGTTGCACAATTTATGATTGAGATTTAATTTACATTATGTTAGAATTTGATTGAAGTTCCATTGCCATTTCCAAAAACTAGTTTTTCTTTTTTATTAATTTATTTTAGTATTATACATATTATAAAAATTAAATTTAACAAATTATAAATAGTAATTTAACAAAATTTGTAGAATCATATTTGTTTTACGCTATTTTTAATTAATCAATATTTCTTTATATACATACTAAAATATAAATATTACACAATTATATAATATATATATATATATATATAATATTAAAATTTATCAAATCTTTAATATTTATAAATATTAAAAATTTATAAAATATTACATTTTATTTTTTGTTATATTTAAAATATTCATTATAAATTTTAATTTTTTAATTTTTTAAAACTAATAATACGATGCAGATTTATATATTTATGTTATATATTTTGTTAGATATTGCCGATTACAAATGCTCAATGTTTAGATAAAAAATAAAATAAAAAATTTCAATTCCTATGATTCGAGCCTAATAGTGACTCATTGGTTTATCGCTTCAACTATCAAATACATTATTTTATAATTAAAGATTAATTTAATTTAGATTAAAATTGGATTAAAGTTCTATCGCTTTTGTTACAGTTTTATAAATTTATAAACAATATTATAAACAAAACTAAAGTGTATAACATAATAATATTATAAACAAAACTAAAGTCTATAACATAATAATATTAAAAAAATACAGATTTGATTATAATATTGATTTGGATTTTTATGAGAATATTAATGATAAAATTATTATTATTATAGTTTACTTTCAAAGGAAATGGAAGTACTTTAGGTTAAATTTGTTGAGTTTGAGATTTTTTTTTCTGGTGAAATAAACATCGATTTCACATTTAGGAAGTTAAAAAAGAGTGAACTAATTATTTTGGAGTCCAAAGGTCATCAACGACGACGATCGACAATGAGTGAAGATTGACGATAAGAGACTTTGATCGAATTTAATGATTAAATTGATATTTTATCTAGAGTTTAGGGATTAAATTAAAAATTAACCTATTTACCTAACATGTCATGTCATTAAACTAACAAGAGTTAAATGTTTAGTGATCAAATGTAACGATCAGTAAAGCAAGTTATTAAAATTTTAACAAATTGATAACTTAAGTAATTGAAATATAATTTTTTTCCTAAAATCAGTTATCAAAATGAATAAAATAAAAATAAAAGTGATTATTTTAATAGTTCATCATTATTATTTTTTCATATAAATTTTTTAATATTTATTGAGGTGATATCTTTTCAACCCAGCGTAATTCTGTTGCGCAACAGTCTAATTTAAGATTAAGAAATAATAGAAAATGAACACAACATAAAATGTTATAAAAAAATATAATAAATTCATTGGGAGCACTTAAAATGTTAACTTTTCTTAACATTTTCGGTTGAATTAAAAATATTACGAATAATATAATATTTTCAGTTGTCAGCAAAAAAATATTAAAAAAATTTACATTTTAAATTACTCTAAAAAAATTATATTTTTATAATATTTTCAATTACGCAAAATGTCTTTACTCGGATCTTAAATTAAACGGTTGTCCTTTAGTCAATATCCTCCAAATAAAACTTAAGAGTTAAGTCTCAGTGTGCATTGCGTGTCAACTACGTTGGATCCTTGGCGGTTGATACAATCAATACCCCAACTCACCGCTATAAGTAAAGCAAGTGATGTTTCCCATTTCCCTACACGATTCCACTTCCTTCCTTTGTCTGAGCAACTCGAGGTACAATCCATTTCCTTTATCTTGGTTTTGGGGTTTTCCAGGTCTTTTTCCTTTCTCTGACAGCTTTTTCAATATAAAAAAGGTTCCATCTCTATTGATTGCTTGTTGGTTTGATCAGTTTTTTAATGTTATTTTAGAGCAAATAGGATCTGGGTATTTCTGGTTTTATGAAACGATCTAGAGGTAATAGCTTAGATTTCAGGGGGATGATCAATTCCAGATATTGTTTTTGGGTCATTTCAGGGATCGCATGTTTCGTTCCTTTTTAAAACCATCATCATAAATTGGCCTGTAGGAAGTTCTTAATTTCTTTGTTCTTTCAGTATTCAAATTATATCACTGAGAAATAAGGAAAATAGGGTGTTTCTTGGGAGGCAAAAGTGTCTACAATGGAACTCTTGTCTGTCAAAGGTAATTTAATGGTTGGGGTTGCATTAGTTAAGCTTGTTATTGGAAGAAGTTTTTTGGTCTACCATGTTAATCTTAGATTTTCTTACAGGTTGAATAGATAATAAACAGACTTCGAAACGTGTGTGTGTGTTTGTTTTCAACTATCTTCTTGCTGATGTATATAGATTGAATTAGATCAGGACTGATTAGTATCATGCGGGTGAATATCTGTGTCTGCTGTTTCAATTCTTGTTGATGTATATAGATTGAATAAGATCTGGACTGATTAGTATCATGCGTGTGTGTGTGTTTTCAACTACCATGTTAATCTTATTTTAGATCGTTTCGATTTTCTTACAGGTTGAGTAGATAATAAACAGAGACTTCAAAACATGTGTGTGTGTGTTTTCAACTACCTTCTTGCTGATGTATATAGATTGAATTAGATCTGGACTGATTAGTATCATGCGGGTGAATATCTGTGTCTGCTGTTTCGATTCTTGTTGATGTATATAGATTGAATAAGATATGGACTGATTATATCATGCGGGTGAATATCTATGTCTGCTGTTTCGATTCTTTTTGATGTGTATAGATTGAATAAGATCTGGACTGATAAGTATCATGCGGGTGAATATCTATGTCTTCTGTTTTGATTCTTGATGATGTATTTGGAGGGTCATTGGAGAGTCATATCTCCATATTTGTGTGTTCGGATATGCGTCATACACAAGTGTCGAGCATTGTGCTTTAAGAGAACTTAAAAGTTAAAGAGTAAACTTAGATGGAAACATGCTTAGTTAAGGATTTTAAATTGCGGTTAGTTGGCGAGGCTGTGGGAGGTTGTAGTTAACGACAGCAATGGAGGGAGGGAGGTTGAGTGTATTCTGACATTGCCTTTACCATCTCAAGGTCTGTGTTAGAATTTCTATCATGTGTAATGGCGGCAGTTGTTATATACCAACAAAATGTGTTGTGTTTTTTTAATGAATCATTCCTATATGGTCGGTACATATTTACATTTGGTTGTATTTTGTCCTTGCTTATTTATATGATGCATTTCTTTCAGGGAATTTGCAAAAAAACTCAGGAAGGTTTTACGTTCGAGTTTGAGTTCGTGGCGAAGGGTTCACAATCTCAAGATACATCTAAATCGATTGACGGTGGAGAAGAAAAGGTGAAGAAGGACGGTCTGCATTTCAAAGTCAAGGCTTAGGATATGGAGGCAAACCGTGAGCAGGAAGACAAGATTGAGGTCGAACTTGAACTGAAGAGCAAATCAGCAGAGAAGGAAAAGTCAAAGCATAAGGCGGAAAAGGGGGAGAAACATAAAGACAAGGATAAGGATAAATCGAAGAAGGAGAAGGAAAAGAAGACAGAAGATGATCTAGGGGAAAAACGCAAGGATAGTGAAGTTGGAGAAACGAAGAAAAAGGAAAAGGAGAAGATGCACAAGGATGAAGAAGATGATGAGAAAAAAGATAAGGAAACGGAGACGAGGAAAGAAGGAAAACCCAAAGGTAAAGAGGCGGTAGAAGAAGATGAAGAGAAAGAAGAGAAGAAAAAGGACGAGGATGAGAAGGAGAAGAAAAAGAAGCACAAGGAAAAAGAGGTCGAGGGAGAAGAAAATGAAGTGAAAGATGAGAAAAAAGACAAAGGTGGGAAGGAGAAGAAAAAGGAAAAGAAGCACAAGGAAAAAGAGGTTGAGGTAGAAGAAGATGAAGAGAAAGATGAGAAGAAAAAGAAGAAAGACAAGGAGGAGAAAGAGAAGAAGAAAGAAAAGCACAAGGATAAGGAGCACAAGGTAGAAGAAGATGAAGAAGAGACGGGAGAGAAGAAGAAAAAGACGAAAGATAAGGAGGATAAGGAGAAAAAGAAGATGAAAGATGAAGAGAAAGAGGGAGAAGAGAAAGAGATGGAGAAGAAGAAAGGCAAGGATGAAAAGGAAAAGAAGATGAAAGATGAAGAGGAAGAGGGAGAAGAGAAAGAGATGGAGAAGAAGAAGAAAGGCAAGGATGAAAAGGAAAAGAAGAAAGAAAAGAAGAAAAAGAAAGATGAGGTAGAAGAAGATGAAGATACAGAAATAAAAGAGACAAAGAAAGATAAGAAGAAGGATAAAGAGGAGAAGAAAGACAAAGAGGAGAAGAAAGATGAGAAGAAAGACAAAGAGGAGAAGAAAGAGAAGAAGAAGAAAAGCAAAGAGGTGAAGGAAGGAAGGAAAGACAAAAAGATCAAGGATGGAGAGGAAGAAGGTGAAGAGAAAGAAGAGACAAAGAAGAAAGAGAAAAAGAAAGATAAGAAGGGGAAGAAGCACAAGGATGAAGTGGACGAGGAAGAAGTAGATGAAGAGTTGGAAGATAAGAAGGAGAAAGGAGAGAAGAAGGATAATAAGAATGACAAAGATGATAAAGATAAAAAGCACAAGAATGAAGAAAAAGAAGAGAAGAAAAAGAAAAAGGATGAAGCTGGAGAAAATGTTGTGAAGCATGAGATTGGCATAGCTTCCAGGGAGATAGCCATAGAAGATACCGGAAAAGGAGAGGAAGATAAGCAAAAGAGTAAAGCGAAAGAAGACGGTGAGAAGAAAAGAAAGTTTGAGAGGAAGGACAAAAGCAAAGATCTTAGTAAGCTGAAACAGAAGTTGGAGAAAATTAATAGCAAAATAGATGCCCTAGTTGAGAAAAAGGCAGACATCCTGAGGCAGATTAAAGAAGCTGAGAACAAGACCAGTGAAGTTGCTATGTAATTACAAACAATGGACCGTGGTAAGCACTATATTGTGTATTACATGTTTAGTTTTTCTTTGTAATAATATGCATAAAATGTTGTCATAGATCATAGGTTGCCCCCAAAGTTCATATATCCATCACTCTGATCTGAAAATGACAGAAATTTACTGTATGGACTTTGTGGAACTTTAGAATTACAAGAATACAAAAATAAAGAACAGTTCCAGTTATAGCATTTATTGGAACTGTTGATATGAAGACAATCGTGTTGATGTATCCTTGGAAGAAAATTTCATGAGATCTATATTTTCAATATTTAGTTGCTTTTGAGTTTTAAAGTTGGCAAGTTTTGTACTTTTATTTATAATATTGAAGCTTGTCTTTCAAAACTGAACTGGAATGTATCAATGTGGCCACTTGGTAAATTTCCAAAAAACTGAAGATTCATATAACCATACACTTGTAGATACGAGGGTTATTGCAGTTTGCAAAACAGCACTGGTGGACTCGTAAAATTTTGTTACCGTATATCCTGTAGAAGTTAGTATATTTTGTTTGGTCTAGTGGTCAGGGAAAAACCCTAGTGGGAAGAGGGGGTCATACTGTGAATCTCAATGAAAGCTTGCCGGTAAATCCTTAACCACTGAACAATACATCAACAAGGCCTTGACCCTCACTTCCCAGCAGCCATGCGGCAACAAGAGGGTCTATGGACAGGACGACAGGATACGAAGACGACAGTACATTTCATGGTTCCACTAACATTTGTGATTGTGCTTGGCCCTTTAGGAATGGCCAGATTGGAACTGTCTCCTTATGTCTCTGCATATGGATGCTCCCCTACTACAACAATGGCTTACGAGAAATTGTTGGACTGGACAAACTCAGAATCAGGGTTTTCATTGTGTACAACTTTAGTACTTGGATCAATTGTGTTTTCTTATGGCAGTGAGGATTGTAGTCCCTGTTCATGAAAGAGGTACTGCAAAGGTTAATTGAAACAAGACAATATGTATAGTATTTTAATCATCTGTTGTGAGGTTGTTTCCACCGAGTCTGCCACTAAATTGTCCATCCACCACATTCGTAACCCAGATCATCAGCATGGCTGCAAGCCATGGGAATGAAATTATTCTTCACCTGGTAGGTTAGTCCATCAATGAACTCTGTGTAGTTGTATGGAACCATCACCATGCCAAGGTCAAACCGAGATGCTAAAGCCCTGAAACAAAGTCAAACATCAAACAACATAAAATAATGCTTCCAGTTCTTCAGTGTGGTAAACTAGAGGCGAAGATAATGAGATCGGTATTAATTGAGGCCAATTTTTATATTTATAATTTGGATTCTATTTTTTCAACTGTCAACCTTTTTTTCATCCTGTATTATTTGATTCAATTTTTAATTAAATTTAACAATAGTTTTCTGTTTTTCAAATTTTATTCTTTAATTTACCAAATATATTATTAATATAATACTTCATTAACTGTCCAAAATAATAGAATATGCTTTTTGTTTTATAGAGGTTTATTTTTTAAATTTTGTTCAGAATCCCAAAATTATTCGACACGACTATACACATTTCATAAAAAAATTATATTGTTAATACATGCGCTCTAAAAATAATATTTATAGATCTATTGAATCAAAGGTTAAGGCAGAGCCGTCTCTGGGCAGGAGCACCCTGAGCAATTGCTTAGGGCCCGCTCCTTCAATATTTACAGTTAGGGCCCTATTCTTTTAATCTTTACAATTAGAGCCTTATTCTTTTAATCATTACGGTTATGGTCCCATTCCTTAGTTACTAATAATGTATCTGACAAAGTTTTAAGTAATTTTTATAGTTTATTAATAAAATATTAAATTATTTATTCAAAGTAATGAAATATACGTTCATTATATAGGGATTTATTTTTAAATTTTAGGTTAGGACTTTGAAAATGTCCGAGATTGCTCTGGGTTAAGGCATGATAATCAACATGTCCAAACTGTTTATACCAAGGTATAATCTTATCGACATGAAGTACATAACTTGTCCTTTCGATTATCTTTTAAGAATTCTAGAGTTAAAACTAATTGTAAAAATTTTAAAATTTTTTTAGTTATTCGAGTTTTACTTTATAATTTGACTTGAATTTTTTTCAAGTCGAAACGAATTTATGAAATTACAAGTCGAATCGAATGAATATATATATATATATAGTTTTTGACGTGAGAATGTTGTGTAATATTAGTTTTTTTTTTAGTTTTTCAACCATATGTCTGAAATGCATAAGCAAAATAGTGTGAATTTATCATATAATGCTAATTTATTAGTTAATCCATAACACCATATGTATAACTTGCAGCTGAAACTAACAAAAACGTCCAAGGGAAGAGAACTCCAATACCATCAAACCCTACATGATTTTGTCGGACAAAGACGGAAGCCTTCGGAAGAAGTTAAGCACGGGCGACGGCATTTGGTCGCGGAACAGAGGATGCCGAAAATAGTAGAATCCTAATGCCATTGCTACCATCTTTGGTGGCACCAGGTACAGCACGAATGCCACCATCAAACATAACCCCACAAAGATGGCCGTCGCATGCGGATCTTGCCATGTCACTAATGCTTGTACACGTTCGCCTTGCATGGCGAAATCACCCAATATACTTTGCACTCGAGCTCCGATTGCACGTAGCTTATCGTACCTTGTGCGTATAATGTCCGGTGCTCGAGTACTCGGCATTGTGTCGAACTCTTCATCAAGTTCATCGCGATCGACATTGTCTGCCAATGAGATCTTAGGACAGAAGTGGGGTAGTGTGTCTTTTGATCTAAACCTATAGTTCCAAATTCCAATCACAAACACATAAAATGCAAATGTGGGAATGATCAAATCAGGGAACCACACCAACATCACTAGCAATGCATGCACAAGTATTGTAGCCATCGGATTCTTCCATCCACGTGTATTCTCTACCCACCGTACGATATCGAACAAGCATGATAATACATTGACTATCCTTGACCAATTCGCATGTACTTTTCGCATGCTGAACGCGTGGGAGTCTGCGTCGAGCATGTAACGTACCACCTCACTCCTCAGTGGCGGTTCGGAACGTGACAAGTGTGCGGCCAAGATCTTCACGGCCGTGCTCCTCAGCATCTCTTGTTGGGCCATTCCTAAAGGCTTGATATGGTGCATCAACGGCAGCAAAGGTTGGGAGTACACGTGTAGGAAATCAAGTGTCGGAGCTGCACGAACAAACCTTACAGCCACCTCCAGCTCACCCATTTTTTGTACCCCGTTATTACCAAACATCACCAACAGATACGTATTTTTATACACTTTACCCGTTTCCAATGTAGATACGCGTATCCGCACTTTCCCCATACGAAAATCAGGACGCGTGGCTTCTTTTCCGCCGTCGATGTCCAATGTTCCCCAGCTATTGAACACGCCAATTGTCAACACCGTACATGGATCGTACACCTTCCACGTGTACTGCTCATTCCATTTTGGATCCAAAGTATCAGACACCGTACGGGTTCGGATCCACTTCGACCCGTATTTTGCCACGGTGTGTGCATCCGTGGATCCTTTGCCATCTATAGTTTTCATCGGCAACAAATTTTTACAACCGATAATCCCAAGCTCAAGTGTCCCGACCGGCGGCTTCCACAGTTGTCTTGCCGTCGGCCGGTAGTTGCTGCAAACGTGTGCTGCCTCATCCATCACGTGATATCCGCCGTCGAAACATAGGCTAAGATGAACTCTGCCTTTGTAGCCTTTCTTATCACTTTTTGGGTCCTCGAGATTGAACCATCGAGATATCACTTTCCGATCGTCGACACGACGTTCGATGGCGGTCAACGGTATTCCGATGAACTCCCAACGTCACCGATCCTTTTTGTTGACGTTACTCGAGGTAGAATAGTAAATGCTCGCTAAATGGCTCGGCGGCGACGAACATGAGATATTCGTTCCATGATGGATTGCCGTTACGAGAAACTGAAACTTTGGTTTTCTGCACTTGGAATCCCAATTGTGCTTTCATCTGAAACGATCCTTCTTTCAACGCCGTTAATGGCGAAATGTCTTGCGCTTCAAGGATGGAAGCTCGAAGGTACCAAAGCTTGGGAGAGAGATAAATTTTGGCGCGAGAATTTACAAGGTTGCCGGCGGTGTCCGATTTCCACGAATCAGGAAATGCCTCGTCGGCTTGGGTTCCGATCCACGCGGCAAGCATTAGATCACCTCTATGAGCCCCACCTCCTTCCAACCGATACCATTGAGGCGCCAATGGACTGTCCGGTGGGTCTCGTAAAGCAATCTCCGTCGCGTCGAAGCAAACTCCGCCTAGGAAATTGGCGCCACCCTCATCGCTCCAAATGGAAACTTCTAGAAACGAGGAAGTTTCCGATGTGTCGCGGGCGAAGGCAAATGTCTGGTCCCACTCGAAATACTTAGCTTTTCGAGCTGGTTTTGATGTGACGTGACTACCGGCGATGGCTATTTTAACGACGGGGTTTCCAATGGTGGGTGAGGCACCTGCTTTCACTACTTTGACGAAAACGTAGTGCATTTTGTCAACGAGATCAAACGAAGTCCGTTCCATTCGGGCGTGATCGGGTGAGTCCACGGAGGAAGAAGCGTAACTGGCCGGGGTTGCTGGTCGTGTGAGCGGCGGCGGAGCAGAGGTGGTTCGGGCAACTTTGATTTCCGGAATGGAACCCGATGTAGTTGATGCCATGATATCTGATTGCGGCGGTGGGGACCAATTTTCCGATGTAGGGTCAAGCACAATGTCATCATCATGATCATCTGCTTCTGGCTCCACTTGATCAGCCCCTTCTGCCGGCTTTTCACCATCAGCTTCAGCAGCCTTCTCGACCTCACCATCAGCCGGCGGCTCACTCGGAGCCCCCGCCGTCGCTTCCACTGGACTTGCAGCATTATTGTCATCATCAGGCTTCTCCTCAGCCGACGCAGGGGCTGCTGCTGCTGCAGCATTATCCGCCGGTGGCTCCATCTTCACCTCCTCCGCTTTCTTCTGCTCCACAGGCGGCGGAGGCAACAACACTTCATCAACATAATAAATCTTCTAACCTATCTCACCTCGAATCCAACTAAGCATATATTTCCTCTCCAAAGGGTAATAAATCAAAGCTTCTTCACCCTTCTTAACAAACTGCCCCGAACTCAACTTCAATCTCCCCAGAGAATTATTCCTACTGGTCGGCCCAAGATTCTTATCATGGTAAAAATCAAGCTCAAGCATGTCACTGAAAACATCAGAGGGTTTCTCGATGTTGAACTGAAGAACCTCATTCCACGTAGGGTTTATATCCCTCGTCACCGTCTTCGTCCTCTTCCTCTGCCCATAGTAATCTACCACAACGTAAGGACTCGACATCCCGTGACCATCTTTGGGCACAAGTTTACGTGCATCAACCACTTCTACCACGAGTTTCTGAGTTGTTGTCATCATGACTGAAACAAACAAAAAAACAAGGTTCCTTCTCTGTTTGATTTTGCTGTATATTACATTACATTATACAAATTGGAGTGAAAAAAATAAGGGTTTTCTGGGTTTATAGAGAGGTGTTATATAGTATATCGTGTGAAAGAAAGTGAAGAAAAGTCATTTAAAGTGCAATGGTGCATTAACTTAACCTAGAAGGAGAAAAACAGCTTTTCTTTTTAAATTACTTTGACAGTGAAGATTCTTAAAGCTTTTGCTTTTGACCGTCCTTTAGGTTTTAGCTGTTTATTTATACAAAGCGATTACATGATGAGCTTAGGGTTCAGCTTTCTTTTAGTTGTTTAAACCCAGAAATAGACCAAATCAAATTTTATATAAAATAATAAACGTATGTTATACGTGTCGAAGACACGTAGTTGTACATGCATGAGTCAAGCGGATCTCAATACACGTGTATTAATTTTATGTGCAATCACTTAATAAATTTATATTCAAAAGATTATTTAAACACTTGAAAAACTTATATCTAAATAATGTTAAGGGTAAAGCATATAAATGGTCACTAAACTTTTTATATGTACATTTAGGTCCCTCAACTTTTAAAACTTGCAATACAATCACTAAATATTTAGTTCATTTGCAATATGGTCCCAGACGTAACGGCAGTTTCACTGCCTTTAGGGTAAATTATATAAATGGACATTAAAATTTTTAGGTGCTTGCATTTAGGCCCCCAACTTTTAAAACTTGGAACACAATCATCAATTATATTCTAAACCCTAAATTTCAAAATACTTCAATTACATTCTAAACCTCAAATTTCAAAATACTTCAATTACATGCCCAACCCCAAATACATAATCCATTCTCAAAATCTATCATAACAAACTAAACTTGAAGCAACAACCCTAAACCCTCAAAACATAACTATTTCAAAAAAAATTAACCAACTATAAGTGAATAATAAGTGATTATATTGGGTTTAGGGTTTAGGGTTATGTTGGACCTAAATATTCAATTCAATTTATAAAATAGTTGATTCAAAAATTTTTTCGATATGAGTTTATAAAATTTAAATCAAGTCGAATTGAATTGAATTTTAGAGTTTCTGTTTAAATTTAATTATAAATATTTATCTTATTATAATATTATTTGATTCTAATTCAGTTTCATTTATAAAATAGTTGGCTCGAAATTTTTTCGATTTGAGTTTGTAAAATTTAAATCAAGTCGAATTGAATTGAATTTTCGAGTTTCTGTTTAAATTTAATTATAAATATTTATCTTATTATAATATTATTTGATTCTAATTCAGTTCCGTTTATAAAATAGTTGATTCAAAAAAAATTTCCGATATGAGTTTATAAAATTTAAATCAAGTCGAATTGAATTGAATTTTTGAGTTTCTGTTTAAATTTAATTATAAATATTTATCTTATTATAATATTATTTGATTCTAATGCAGTTCCGTTTATAAAATAGTTGACTCGAAATTTTTTCGATTTGAGTTTGTAAAATTTAAATCAAGTCGAATTGAATTGAATTTTCAAGTTTCTGTTTAAATTTAATTATAAATATTTATCTTATTATAATATTATTTGATTCTAATTCAGTTCCGTTTATAAAATAGTTGATTCAAAAAAATTTCCGATCTGAGTTTATAAAATTTAAATCAAGTCGAATTGAATTGAATTTTCGAGTTTCTGTTTAAATTTAATTATAAATATTTATCTTATTATAATATTATTTGATTCTAATGCAGTTCCGTTTATAAAATAGTTGACTCGAAATTTTTTTGATTTGAGTTTTTAAAATTTAAATCAAGTCGAATTGAATTAAATTTTCAAGTTTCTGTTTAAATTTAATTATAAATATTTATCTTATTATAATATTATTTGATTCTAATTCAGTTCCGTTTATAAAATAGTTGACTCGAAATTTTTTCCGATCTAAGTTTATAAAATTTAAATTAAGTCGAATTGAATTGAATTTTCGAGTTTCTATTTAAATGTAATTATAAATATTTATCATGTTTGTGCTCGTAGCATCACATTTCTTCAACACGTTGTACATGTTTAATTTTAAATAAAAAAAATTTCAAAAAATTATATTCGAGTAAAAAATACATTTCATACCAAAAAAACGTAGTTCAATTAATTAAAAAATGGGATAAAATTATATTAATTTGATTAAGTTATTTTATTAAGTAATCGATCGTATCAGCTTTTTTATTGAAAAATGAAAAACAAATATGATTATTCATCCCTAGATGAGCTGAGTAGCACAGAGAAGGAAAAGGATGATGGAATCATGGATGCTTTGTCTTTATGGAAGTCGGTGCCAAGCTAATTCAAATCTTTGTTTTACTATAGAATTTCCAGCACTGAGAGGACTCAGCACCTCCCCTTTTACTTTCTCACACTCCAAGGAAACCCTAATCTATGGAAAATTATTAGATAAATTTCGTTCATCTCGTTATTTATCTCAGTCATTAAAATTTATTAATCTCATTTTTCTCTTAAGATGAAATTCATCTCTTCCTTATATGTAAACATGGTTTTAACTTGTGATCTCAGCCAACAAAATCTATCAATCTCATATTTTTTCAAGGTAAATCTTATCTCTTTCTACATATAAATAAAGAGGCACGAACCAAGTTATTCAAGTAACTAAAAGAATGATTTTAATTTAAAAAGATCTCAGATTCAAACAGTATATTTAAACGTTCATTGTCAAATGATTGAGATTTTTTAGAATAAATACTACTACTTGTAAGCACCCTAGATTAATCTAATAAGAAAGAGTACATAGTTACTTAAAAATTATTTTGAGATGAATAAATTTTATTAATTGAGATCTCATATAATAAATCGAGTTCGTATAATAATATCTCGATCTAGCCCCATGCTGGTGGGGATCTACCATTGCTACTTTTCGGTCACTTTTTTGACACCTTGTAGTGGAAGGAGAATTTATGTTTCAAAGTAATGATGGATTCTTTAAAACAACTATAAAGCCTTTCCTTCCAGTAACCTATAGGTGTATGTGAAAATTGTTTAGGGTTTGTTTGACCAAAGAGGATTTTGCTTTTACTCAATTAGTTTGATTATTTAGAAGACTGCACCTGTTAAACTGTGTATTCATAGATGGGTGATTTCGTAACGGGGAAAAGTGGGATTTTGTATGAGAATACTTTTTTTTAAACGTGGAGTGAATATATAATAATATATGTTTAAAGATTTTTAATATTTTAATAATAAATATTTATATTCATGTATACACGATATTTGAATTCGAAATTTTAAGAGATAACAAATAATTTTTTTAACTATTGAAGTCGTTTGGTTGATCGTCGAACGAGAATATAATTGATAAAGTGAGGGAACCCTTTATATTTGAAATGCAAGTGGTTTTGTTTTCAAGGTTTAATGTGGCTCAAATGGAGGGTTTTGATAAATGATAAATCTGAAGAAATTATTTTTCTTCAACTCTAACCATTTGTTTTCAGTTATTACGGTGAGATTTGGAGAAGGGGTAGACCAATGGGGGAAATATTTACTTTGGTCCTTTTCTTCCTTTGAGATAGGAAATGTTTTCTCTTCAACCCTCAGCATTTATTTTTTTGTTAAGCATTGAAACAATGACGAACAAAGAATTATATGTTTGAAGGCGTATTTTTAAAATTTTTAGAGATGAAATTTTAAAATTTTAAGAGACAAAAACAGATTTTTAATTAAAAAAATACATAAAAAATAAAAAATATATGATATTTTAAAATTTTAAAAAACAAGTGCCCCACCCACCACCTTTAACCCATCCATATAAAGACAATACATTTTCGATATAAATATCAAAATTTTAAAATCGGATAAAATAAAATATCATAAACATTTTTTATCAATCAGTCAATTAATCAATCTGAACCCCAAGTATTTATTAATTAAAGTTGCCAGCTTTTTATGAATCGGATAATTGTGGTATGCATTCTTCATCGCTTCTTTGCCAACGCGAGGAATCAATAATTTTAAGGGTAAATTGTACGTTTAGTATTTTAATTATCACTTTTATTTAGTTTTAGTCACCCGATTATCTTTTATTTCAAAATCACACCTAGCCTTAGGCTTTGGTTTCATTTTTGTCATCCATAGTTAAAAAATTAACGGTGATATTGATGTGTCATCATGCATAAGATAATATCATATCATCATTAATTTTTTTTAAATGTCACGTCAGTAGTTCTGTTACTTTTTTAATGATGGATGACCAAAATGAAATCAAAACATAATGTTAGGTATAATTTTAAAACAAAAATAGTTAGGCGACAAAAATAGAATAAAAGTAATAGTTGGAGTACTAAACATGTATTTTACCTTAATTGCCAACTCAGACTTTTGTTAATGGGTTAAAGGGATTAACGATCGACAGACTAAAATCGAAAAGACCAATAACGTAAGAGATCAAAGTCACTCTTTTTTTGAACCAATAATCAAAACCAGGTGGACCAAAAATATAAGGGACCACCCATTTAATTTACCCTAAATATTTTTATTTTATAATTTAATATTTAAATGGTGTTATACATTTAAACAACAATTTAATATTTAATATATTTTTATTAATATCATGTTTATAATATCTCTAATATAATTTTTGATTAAAAATGTTTGATTGAGATAATATAAGCTTGATTTGATTTTAAACTTTATTTTTTATAGGAGAGTTTAGCTTGTAAGCTTATGATAATGAATCTATCATAACTCATTCAAATTTATCACACTTTTAAGTTCTTCAGAAGCTGAAAAAAGAATATTATTATTGACAATTTTTTAAAAACCTAGGCCATCATCTAGTTCCAACTCTAAAACAAAATCTTAATAACTTAAACAATTATTTTTAATCACTATCAATTCAGTCCTATTATATATTATGATAAAAGTACATAGTGTTTATTTATATATATTTTTAAAATATTATTTAGTATACTAATTATATTAATAATATGTTAAATATAATTTTTTAAAATATTAGATTGTATATGTTATCAAAAAAATTTAGATTGTATAATAAATTTAGATTGTATACCAATCCAGAAAAACCCAAAAGATGACCAGGGATTTAAAACAGTAAAAAGAATTGCACCAAAAAGGGTTAAACATGCCAAGAAAAAAAAAAGGAAATAAATATAATTCTTGCAAAACCAATATACACCTAAATGCAAACACTTGCTGCCTACAAATGAAACCATTTTCAAAGCCATGCCAAGAATAAAAAAAAGGAGTAACTATCCATTGTTAATTAGGCATAAAGAAGTAACCATTTTCAAAGATGACAAGGATTTAAAATTTTACCACCTGTACTGCATTGGCATAAAGAAGTAGGTGCCATCAATTGTTAAGTAGCCATAAAGAAGTAACGATACAAAAAAATAGCTATAACACATTGGCATATATCCCTATCACCAATCAAGAAAAACACAAAAGATGACCAATGATTTAAAACAATAAAAAAAGAATTGCTAAAAAAAGAGTTAAACATGCCAAGAAAAAAAAATACATTGTATAACACGATCATATCCCTTATTAATAATATTATTAAATCACATATTGTCTATTAGATTTATTTAATGGATTAAGTGCTCTCATATCTCTTATATATAAAATATTATAAATTAATATCATAATATCAAATATGTGATTTAGCTTAGTGGCTAACTGGTTCCTACCCTACCTTGAAGTCCAAGGTTCAAATTTTGCAATGATCATTCTAGTTTGTTTTTTTTCTGCCATTATTGATAATAACTAATAAGATATATAAATAATGTTGTAACAGTAAACAGAAAGGACAGGATAGTGTACTGGTTAAAGCGCTCTCTTTTATGGGTAAAATATATAAATGGTTACTGAACTTTTCAGATACTTGCATTTAGGTCCCAACTTTTAAACTTGCAATATAATCACCAAACATTTAGTTCATTTGTAATATGGTCCCGACGTAACGGTTGTTTCACTGCCGTGAGGTTAAATTATATAAATAGTCACTGAACTTTTCATGTGCTTGAATTTAGGTCTCCCAACTTTTAAAACTTACAACACAATCATCAATTATATTCTAAACCCCAAATTCCAAAATGCTTCAATTACATTCTAAACCTCAGATTCCAAAATACTTCAATTACATGCCCAACCCCTAATTCATAATCCATTCTCAAAATCTATGATAATAATCTGAACTTGAAGCAGTAACACTAAACCCTCAAAACATAATTGTTTCGAAAAAATTAACCAACTATAAGTGAACAATAAGTGATTATGTTGGGTTTAAGGTTATGTTGGACCTAAATACTCAATTCAGTTTATAAAATAGTTGACTCAAAAGTTTTCGATTTGAGTTTATAAAATTTAAATCAAGTCGAATTGAATTGAATTTTTGATTTTCTATTTAAATTTAATTATAAATATTTATAATACAATAATATTTTTTTATTCTAATTTAAATAGTTTTTTAACCATATACAATACATATATTTCTTCATATTTTTTCCATATGTGATATACATATATCATATAGAGTCAAGAGACTTGACTCAAACTTAAAAATTAATCCACTAATTACTAAAAATTTTGAGATATTCGAGTTGTATTTTACAACTCAATTTTAACTTGATTTTTTTTAGTTGAGTTTATGAAATTACAACTCAAAGTCAATTTGTATCAAATTTTTTGAATCAAGTCAAGTCGAAAAATAATTTTTTCAAATCAAATTGAGTATTGTTCACTTATAGTTGGTTAAATCTAACTTTTAAATCCTAAACCCAACATAATCACTTATTGTTATGGACCGAAAATGAACTAAATGTTGTTGATTATGTTGGGTTAATTGGTGGGGAAATTTAATATTTAGGGTTATGTTTTGAGGGTTTAGGGTTGCCGCTTCAAGTTCAGTTTATTATGACAGATTTTGAGAATGAATTATGAATTTGGGATTGGGCATGTAATTGAAGTATTTTGGAATTTGAGGTTTATAATGTAATTGAAACATTTTTGGAATTTGGGGTTTAGAATGTAATTGATGATTGTGTTGTAAGCTTTAAAAGTTGGGGGACCTAAATGCAAGCGTCTAAAAAGTTCAGTGACCATTTATATAATTTACCCTAACGGTAGTGAAATGGCCTTTACATCGAGGACCATATTGCAAATGAACTAAATGTTTGGTGACTGTATTGTAAGTTTTAAAAGTTGGGGGACCTAAATGCAAGCATATGAAAAGTTCAGTGACCATTTATATACTTTACCCCTTTTTTCTTTATATAGGTGGTGACATGTGTCACATCCTGATTGAATGGCTAATTTATTGAATTAAATTTAAATTTTGACTAAAATGATAGAATACATAAATATTGAGGACTAAATGTATAATTATATCAATTTTATTAACTGCCACGTTAGCACTTCATTTAAATGTTAACGAAAAAGTAGTTTGATTGGATATAATTAAATAGTTAGATGGTCTGATTGACAAAATTAAAAGATTAAATAGTTAAGTGAATAATGATATATTTTACCCCATATTTGAATCCAAATTGATGCTTTAAGTACATCATAGTTAAGATTTGGGTAAACTACGTACTTAGTCACTCACTTATTCTCGCTTTTTTATTTTAATTATTCAACTAATTTTTTTATACTCGTTCTTAACGTTACGTTTTGATCATTCACCGTTATACAATAAACAAAACCATCAGCGTATCACTGTAAGGTAATACCATGTCTTTATTGAAAAAAAAAATGTTCGTTGCTCTATTTATTTTTCAATGATAGATGACAAAAATAAAATAAAATAAAAATATAATATTAAATATAATTTTAAAAAATATAAATAACTACACTAAAATTACAAAAATAGGTGAATAATCAATGAAAAGGGTTGTTGCCCCTCTCAAATATTTTGATATAATAATATTTTAGGTACTGTTAGTTTAAATATTTAATAGATCACTGCCAGTCAGATCCTAGCTTCATCCCCCTGTGAGTAAACTAAATACGTAGTTTACCGTTAATACTTAGGTCAGAGATCATTATCATAACTAAAGTGGGAAATCAACTTGCATGTAAATGTAGGCATGGACACGCGATGAGTTAATTTTTTTTGGCAGCTCTAACTTTTATTTGAAAATTAAAAGTTTTTTTAATTTCATTATTTTTTTTATATTTGATGGTATTTTATTCATTTTAAATCACTGATATCAAATCTTATTTATTTACTCGTTATTATTTAATTTTATATTTTTATTCAAAATCTCTTAAATTTGATACAAATATAAGAATTCTCGTAATATTATTATATTTAGACAAAAAAATGGTTGAAAGTAACGAAATTTGAAAGGAGAGTATACATAGTGGATTCTTTATCGAATCCGACTAAATCCCATAACAGTAAGATTAAGTACAAGATTTAAGTGTTTAACGTTATTCTCGTAACCATCCTTAGTTGTAAATTTCTCTTTATTTTCAATGTTATATTTTTAAGTAAATTTCTTCGAGCGAACTCCTCTTGTGGCAATTCAGAAACTTGACTTTCCTCATTTTTACCATTTAATTTCACACTTGCATTAGGAAGAGAAAGAAGGAAAGAAACTAAAAAGGGCAAAATATATGAACGATAGAAAGTTGAAAAATCAAACAAATGAGAAAAGTTTAATGTAAAAGGTTATGTCATCACTCTGTTAGTAAATTAACCGATGAGTGAAAAAAAGTTTAATGTATAAAATTAAGTTATTGAATTTAAAATTCTTAAAACTTTTTTTATTAGTGAAAATTCTTAAAATTGAGTGATTAAAATAGGAGTGAGAAGAAAGTGGAGTGATGATTTATATAATTTATCCTTTAAAATATTTGTCACAAACTCTTAATCCTGCTAACTTAAATACAAAACCAACATGTTCATACTCTTTGAAAAATAGCAAAGAAGCAGCATCTAGATGGAAGAGATTATAAAACCCTCTCCACAAGATATAGTTTTTTCTTTTTATACTTTTCATCTCAAATGCATTAGAAATGTTATTTTACAATTATATACATTTTAGCAAGTATATTTGGTCGGTTGATCGAGTTATTCATCTTTATTCCCTCGTATTATCTTAGGTCATGGGTTCTAAACCCACTAAAAACACTTCCGGTCCTTCTCCTAGATTACCTCGTATTCGTACACTTAATCCTAAATTTTAACTCCCAACTTACAACCTAACTCCGAATTTTGCTCTCTCTCATATTTTGTTTATTGAACTTTCAAGGTTTTCAATTTCCTCACTGAACTTAATACATTGGGTTTTTTGGTCACTCCACCGTTAAATAGTTAACGACATTAAAAAGACACCGTTTTCAAAAAATAATAAAAACAATGTTGTTTTGCATCTATATAACAGTCTATTTATAACACCGTTAGTGAGAAAACGATTGAGTGACCAAAAAACTCAATGTATTAAGTTCAGTGAATAAATTGAAAATATTTAAAGTACAGTGAGTGAAATATGAGAGAGAGTAAAGTTTAGTTACCAAATTTGTAATTTATCCTATTAATAAATGATGTTACTTCAGACGTTATTATACTTCTATTTTATTAACAAATATTGAATGTAATTAGCAGTAATAAGATACATTGTCCTCCTAATAAATTAATTTATACGATATTACTAAAAGCAACAATCTAAACCCTAAACATGATACATGAAAGATAAAAAATAAAAATATATACTTTTATTCTTAAAATACTCCATAGACTATTAAACCAGAAAAATTCCATTAGGGTTTATGTAATTTTCTCTAACATGCATGAGCAAGTGTTTACAATAACAATACAAGGGGAAACATTACTTGTAATATTATTTTCACTCCAATAAAACAGATTTACAGCGACATTTTGAGAATAAACATCGTTTCGTTTTCACATATCGCGCCGTTTATAACGAAAACGTCGTAAAGTGATAATTATAGTGACGTTTTTGGAACAAACACCGCAATTGACTTACATATAATGGCGTTTTTCATTAAACGCCGTAATATTTTAGAACATTAGTGGCGTTTACAATCAGAAATGCCGCAAATTTCACCACATTAGTGGCATTTTTATTAAATGCTGCAATATTTCAGAACATTAGTGGCATTTTTTTGCTCTAAAATAAATAAATATTGAAAGACAAATATTTCATAAATCCATAAATTAATATAAAAAAGAAAAATGTTTCATTTGTCATGATATATAGAGTTGTCCTATATCATGTGTCTTGGAATATTCCACAGGAGGAAAATAGAAAACACTCAAATATGAAGCAAAAGCAATAATTAATTTCAAAGAAAACACTATATCATATCATATGTATTATATGTATGCCTAATATTGAATTGGACAAACATTTAATTCTTTATCAACAGAAAGGAAAACACATGGTTATTGTTAATTCTACAAAATATCAAAGAAACTAAATATGCATAATCAAATATATTTTAATTCATTCAACGATCTTAAATCAATTTTACATCATGTAACTGGATTCTACCTCTATATATCAATATATACATATATATACGCACATATACATACATATTCAAACCTGGATTAGAGATTGATGATAGAGGCTTGGCTTGATGTGCTTAGTGCTGTTGAGTGGTGAAGTAATGGAAAAGCATGGTGTGAGGAATGAAGCCTGGTCCGAGATCCATTGATGCAACCAAAACCCCATAAGTTAAAGCTATTAATTAACAACTTAAAAGGAAGGAATTGCAAAGATATGATTGGTCTTGGATCAAACATCATTCCATACACCTTATTTTCTTCTTCAACATAACACCCTCTTGCTTTTATTATTATTATTGTGGCATATCCTCAAACAGGTAGAATACACAACAATCAAAACAAGGATGCAAAAAAGAAAACACTCATAAGCCTTTGCCTATACGTGATGATCATGATCTCTCGCTATTTATTTATTTTCTCTTTCTCTAATGCTCAAAGAAACGAGTGAAATGAATGAATGATGGTATAGTTATATTTTAAGAATGGGGAAACACAAGGAAAGGAAGAGAAGAAATAAAAAAGGACATCAAATGTGGAAAAATCACATGATGGACAGGTCATTGCAAGCTTAAAATAATGGAAAAGGCTGTTGGTTTTTGGAAGTATGGTGTTGTCTTCTTCTAAGGCTTCTCTTCTTGAGAGATCAAAGGGCATGGGAAACTCAAGAGGTCACAAATATGGGCCTCCACTACAATTGGAATTTCTTATATTAACCCTATCATGTTTTAAGCATCAAATTTCCTTTATATGTATTATTAGGGATAGAAAGGGTATAGAATTTAGGGTTTAGGGTGCGTTTAGTTCACAAAATGTAAGATTACCAGTGGGAATGTAAGATTACCAGGGAATAGGATTACTGAGAATGTTGTGTTTGGTTGGTTTAGCATGAATGTAAGATTACCGTGTTTGGTTAAATGAATAAAAATTTATTGGAATGTATATTTGACCAAATTGTCCTTATTATATATTTATTTTTTAACAAATTGGAAAATATTTATATATTTTCTTTAAAAAAAATTAAATTTATAAAATTTATATTTTTTTTACAAAATTGAAAATATAAAAAGGTTTAATGAAAGGGTAAAATTTTATTTTAACCACTGAACTTCATATAAAATTTTAATTATAGAATTTTTTTTGTAAATCTAAAATAGTTTAAGGATAAATTTTTAATTTAACCTTCATAGAATTTTTATTATTCAATACCAGAAGAAATATATTTTAAAAAAAATTAAGGGCATTTTAGTCTAAAAGTCGGTAATCCAACAATACCTAAGGAAAGGGAGATAATGACATTCCCGGTAATATAACCAAAAAATCTACTATTGGTAATAAAACATTACCGGGAATGAGATTCCCAGCCAACCAAACATGGGAATGTGGATTCTATTCCCATGGGAATCTCACATTCCTTGAACCAAATAGCCTTTTAGGGATGGATGAAAACGGGGACAAAGTCACATTTTGTCTAAGGGGCATTAGGATTGTAAATGAGCCAAGTTGAGCTCAAGTATTGCTGAGCTCGACTCGACTCAGCTCGAAAACTCACGAGCCTAAAATTCTCAAGCTCGACTCGAACTCGAAACCATGAATTGAAGCTCGAAAAAGCTCGAAATAAAAAAATTCTTAAATTTAACCTGGTTAAAGCTCAAACTTGAACTCGAACTTGAATCTTAAGTACATTTATATTGTATTTTGAAAAAAATTAACACATAAATGTTAATATTATTAATAATCTAATTATTAAAAAAAATAAAAATGTTAATATATTGTTTTTTTAAAGTTGCTCACGAGCCTTTCGAGTCGAGTATGAAGTAACTCGTTTGGGCTCGTTAAGAACTCGAGTCGAGCTCAAGTCAAATATATTCAAGTGAAGTATTTAGTGATATTTGATCAAGTCGATCTCGAATAACTAACAGTCTGACTCGTCTCATTTACAGCCCTAAGGGCCACTACCCTCTAACTTTTTATTATTAAAAAATATTTGTCACAAACTCTTAATCCTGCTAACTTAAATACAAAACCAACATGTTCATACTCTTTGAAAAATAGCAAAGAAGCAGAATCTAGATGGAAGAGATTATAAAACCCTCTCCACAAGATATAGTTTTTTCTTTTTATACTTTTCATCTCAAATGCATTAGAAATGTTATTTTACAATTACATACATTTTAGCAAGTATATTTGGTCGGTTGATCGAGTTATTCATGTTGAAAACATTTTGATATTTCGATATAACAAATTAAGATAAATGAATTTTAAGATTTTCCAAAAAGATTTTCTAAGTATATTCGATATAATTATTCGAATATCAAAATATTACTCCAAATGTTTCAAATGTCATTTTTAATCCTTACTCAAGTGTAAAATTAAGATTTAAAATTAAAATAATTTCAAAATAATTTTACAAAATATTTCGAACCATTTCAAAGCCAAAAATTCCAGATTGCTCAGAGGGAACCGATTCCCCCTGAATGGTTTTACTCCGAGAGAAAAACAGAATGCTCGGAGAGAATCGATTCCCCCCAGGGGGTATCGATTCCCCCCTGTTTAACAGTCAAAATATTTGAATTTTACACTTAGGGAACCGATTCCCCATGAGGGGTACCGATTCCCCCCACGCTCCAAGCTGTTGTATTAATGGTTTTCACACTTAAATGGCTTCATTGATTCCACTAATCATCCCCAACGTTCAAAATCAATTAAGGGAGTATTTAAACAAGATTAGAAGCCATTGATCAAATACAAGAAACATCAAGCAACTAGAATCAAGAAATATAGAGAAACAAGAGAGAAAGCATCAAACACCAAGTTTGTGCAAATCAAACCAATTTTCCTTTCAATATTCATTTTGCTTTCAAGAACACCATTTGTGCTCATTTGTAATTATTTTTGAGTGTTCTTTTTTTGTTCTAGAATTGTGCAAACATCTTACCTTGTGAGGTTTTCCTTGTAAGTTTGCAAATTTGTGTATTTCTCTTTAAAAAAGAGTGTGCTCAAGAATTTGGGGTATAATTCTTGAAGGAGTTGTAAGGTTACTCTTTGTCCTCAAAAGAAAGAACAAATTGGTGAATTTGTTGGAAAATCCTTAGTGTGGATAGCTAAGGTAGTGGACGTAAACTTTGGTTGAGAAAGTTGAACCACTCTAAATCGCTGTGCAATTACTTTCAATTTTCTGCAAAAGCTTCCACCAAATTGTTAATTGCCAATTCACCCCCTTTTGTCCGATTCCGCCAATTGATTAACTCAACAATTGGCATCAGAGCTTGACTCATTTGAAGGTTTAACAGCCTCTTGAGTATATCCAGGAAGCGTTAAATCGATAAAGATGGCGTCCACTTCCGGTTCATTCTCCATGGAAGAATCCAGACCAATTGACGTGCCTCCACACTTCAATGGAACAAATTATTGTCATTAGAAGAAGCTTATGATGATATTTATCCAAGAATTTGATATGGAAGCTTAGATGATGATTGAGAAAGGATATTCTTCTCCTACAAAGAAGGCAAAGAAGTGGAGTGATCAAGAACGGAAGAAAGCTCAACAAAATACGAAAGCTATGCGCATGTTGTGTTGTGCAATTGATCCTAATGTATATAAAGGAGTTTCTTCTTGTTCAAATGCCAAGGAGATGTGGGATAAGCTTGAGGAGATCTATGGAGACAAGGAAGAAGAAGAACCAATAAAGGTGATGTATCTATTAGCTCTCACAGAGCCAAAGGTATCTTCTAACTCAAATAGATTAAATTCAAAATCTTTTAATGAGTTACAAGATGCTTATGATGAATTATTTTCAGAGTTTGAGACAATAAACTCCAAATAAAATAAATTGATTTCTAAATTTATTGCTAAAAATGATCTTCTTTTGAAAGCTAAAACAGACTTGGAAAATCAAAATGAAATATTGATAAAGGATTTAGAGCTTTAAAAAATAAAATCTGAAAACTTTGAAAAAGAAATTTTCAAATTAAACAAACTTCTTCTAGAAACGAAAATGGATTTTGAAAATCAAAATGAAATCTTGAAGAAGATTTAGAGCTTTCAAAAATGAAATTTGAAAGTACTGAAAAAGAAAATTTCGATTTGAAAGTTAAGCTTGAATGTTTAGCAAAAGAAAAAGAGATCATTTTAAATAATTCATCTAGTTCAATAATGACAATATGTTCACATTGTCATTATCATGGTCATAAGGAACATACTTGTCCTTTAAAGAAAGGAAAACAATTTAAAATTAGACAAGTATGGGTTCCAAAAGGAACAAGAGACATTGAAATTAATGTTCAAGGATCCAAAGCAATTTGGATATCAAAATCTACTTAAATGTCTCTTGTAGGTGTGTGGGAGCAATGGTGATGAAGATGATGATATTCAAGATGCTCTAGCCACACATGAAAAAGGAATGGGTAACCTCTAAACTTAATGTTTTTATTTTATTTGTTTTCTCATTTAGTTTATGCATGCACGAGGTTTTTAATTCTAAATGATTATGTTTTATCTCATGTATGTTGAAAAATATTGTATGATGAACATAATAATTTTTGGTAATGTTTTATAAACTCTAGTTCATCATATTAATTTTTGGTCAAAATTGTTTTTAAAATGTAATTGATATCTCTTTAACAATTGATATCGATTTTTCAGGAACTTTGGTTTTGCAAAAATTTTGACCTTAAATTTTTCTTAATGATTATGCATTTTTTTAAATATTATAAAGTTTTAATGCATAACATTTTTTTTCAAAAACTTTATGCATGTGCTCTTAATCTCGATTATCAACATTGCATAATGTTTTGTATGTGAATGGATTAAAGCATAATCTGATTAGATGAATTTGACAAAAGATACAATGTCTTATTTTTAAATTAAGTGTTTAATTGATTGACATTGCATCTACTTTGATTATGCTTGTTAGTCATAGAATAGGAAACATTTACATGGTGCATTTAGATTCTATCAATATGACTAGTTTATGCCTAGTTGCTAAGGATGAGCATGATAGTTGGTTATGGCATAGGAGACTAGGATATGCTAGTATGAGTGTTTTGCAACGGTTAATTCAAGGAGACTTAGTAAGAGGGATGCCTAAACTGAAATTTGATAATGATAAAATCTGTGATGCTTGTTCTAAAGGAAAACAAAAGCGAGTTTCTTTTAAATCCATTAATGACGTATCAACTAGTAGAGTATTACAATTGATCCATATAGATCTTTTTGGGCCAACTAGGACTACTAGCTTGGGTGGAAAACAATATGCATTTGTCTTGGTAGATGACTATTCTAGATATACTTGGGTTCTATTCTTAAGTACTAAACATGAAGCATTAGAAAAATTCATCACGTTTTCAAAAGTAATCCAAAACAAAAAAGGTTACTCTATAACTACTGTTAGGAGTGATCATGGAACTGAATTTGAAAATCTTGGATTTACTGAGTTTTGTAATTCTAATGGTATTAGCCATAATTTTTCATCACCTAGAACCCCTCAACAAAATGGAGTTGTTGAGAGGAAAAATTGAACTTTAGAAAAAATGGCTAGAACCATGCTTTGTGAAAATAATTTGCCAAAATATTTTTGGGCGGAAGCCACAAATACCACTTTTTATATTATTAATCGAGTAATGATTAGGCCTATTTTTAAGAAAACTCCATATGAACTTTTAAAAAAATAAAAAGCCTAACATTAGCAATTTACATTCTTTTGGATGTAAATGTTTTGTTTTAAACAACGGTAAAGACAATCTTGGAAAATTTGATGCTAAAAATGATGAAGGAATTTTTCTGGGTTATTCCTTAAATTCTAAAGCTTATCGAGTATTTAATAAAAGAACTTTAGTTGTAGAAGAGTCTATACATGTTGTTTTCGATGATAATCTCCTACCGAGGAAGGATTCTTGTTTGAATGATGATGTAGGTATTATAAATACAAATGACATTAGACATGACGTTGGAGAACCATCATCAAAGGAAGAAACAAAAGATGAGGAAACTCATGATCCTCTCGAGAATCCAACCATTGAATAAAGGGAATCATCTTACCCAAGAGAGTACAACTATGTCAAGGATGGTGAAATCATAGGTGATCCATCCAAAGGGGTAACAACTCGATCTTCTCTTAGAAATATTTGTAATTATGTTGCATTTATCTCATGCATAGAGCCTAAGAATATTAAAGAAGCATTAAATGATGAACATTGGATTATGGTTATGCAAGAAGAGTTAAATCAATTTGAGAGAAGTAAAGTATGGACATTAGTTGAAAGGCCTAGTAATAAATCTACTGTAGGTACTAGATGGGTATTTAGGAATAAGCTTGATGAAAGTGGTAATATAATGAGAAACAAGGCTAGACTTGTTGCTCAAGGCTATACTCAAGAAGAAGGCATAGACTATGATGAAACATACGCTCCCGTAGCTAGGATGGAAGCAATTAGAATGTTATTAGCATTTACATGTTTTCATGAATTTAAATTATATCAAATGGATGTTAAAAGTGAATTTTTAAATGGTTTTATAAAAGAAGAAGTGTATGTGGAACAACCTCCAGGTTTTGAAGATTCAAAATTTCTAAATCATGTTCTTAAATTGACAAAAGCGCTTTATGTTTAAAATAAGCTCCTAAAGCTTGGTATGAAAAATTGTCAAACTTTTTAATTGAAAAAGGTTTTTCAAAAGGGGAGGTTGACACTACATTGTTTTTAAAGATAAAGGTAAAGATTTATTAGTTCAAATTTATGTTGATGATATAATATTTGGTTCTACTAATGATGTTCTTTGCCAAGAATTTTCCAAGCTAATGCAAAGTGAATTTGAGATGAGAATGATGGGGGAGCTCTCATTTTCCTTGGGACTCTAAATCAAGCAAAGAAAAGATGGAATCTTCATCAATCAAGCTAAGTACGTCAAAGATATGCTCAAAAAGTTTGGACTAGAAAATAGGAAACCTCGTGACACTCCAATGAGCTCTTCTACAAAGCTTGACTTGGATGAAGGAGGTAAATGTGTGGATGTTAAATTATATAGGTCAATGATTGGTTCTTTTCTCTATCTAACTGCAAGTAGACCATACATTATGTTTAGTGTTTGCTTATGTGCTAGATTTCAATCATGTCCTAAGGAATCACATTTACTAGCTGTTAAGAGAATCTTTAGATACCTTAAGGACACTTCTAGTTTAGGACTTTGGTATCCTAGAGACTCTAGCTTTAGCTTGCATGCCTTTCTGATGCGGATTATGGAGGATGCAAATTAGATAGGAAAAACACCTCTGGTACTTGCCAATTCCTTGGAAATATGTTGATTTCTTGGTTTTCAAAGAAACAAAATTGTGTTGCATTATCTACTACTAAAGTCGAATACATTTCAGCTGGTAGTTGTTGTGCACAAGTTTTATGGATAAAAAAAAACTTTTTGATTATGGAATTGAAGTAGGTATCAATCCTATCAAGTGTGACAATACTAGTGCTATTTGTCTCACTAAAAATCCCATCCAACACTCTAGAACTAAGCACATTAAAATAAGACATCACTTCATTAGAGACCATGTCGCTAAGGAAGATGTAGTTCTAGAATTTGTTGATACTTTGCACCAATTAGTTGATATCTTTACAAAACCTTTAGACAAGGAAAGATTTTGGACACTTAGGAGAGAATTAGGTTTAACTGGCCTATCTTCACTTAGTGTTTAAAATAATTTTAGCACTTTTAAGAATAAATGAAAAATGCTTATAATAGTAATTTCTGATTACATTCATTGCTATTAGTTAGGGGGAGTTTATGATTCTTGATGAAAAATTAACTTTATGTTCAAATGTAGTTTAAGGATTAATTTGATTGATTGAACATAATTAATTTTTTATATATGAGTTGCCAATACCACTAGAGAAGATTAATTTAGCATTTTGAGTGTTTAAAATACAAATTTTGAATTATAGGGCAGAGGGAATCGATACCCCCATGAGTTCTGGTTATTAAACGACCAGAAAAACGTTTTCTCTTAAAACCCTCTATTCTATCTTAAATGTCGTTCATCCTCTCTTTCTCTCTAAATCTCCATTTTTGCCAAAATCATCAAATACAAGTCGGAATTAGATCTTTCTTCAACTTCTAATCCTTGCAAACAACATCACATTCTCATAAAATCCAAATTTTCAAGGTAATATTTCAAAATCCTCTATTTCATTGATTTTTGAACTTAGGACTAGTTTTGATTAGTTCTAAGATGAACATTACATCGGGCATTGGTTATATGATGATTTTACAACCAATTTCATCAAAAACACTCAAATTTTCAAAATTATCTTTTAATTTAGTAATAAAAAAAAATCGAGAATTGTTGTTTTAATTGATGTTTTTTATTCAATTATGTTGTTTTCATAAAAAACTATGCGTATTATGATTTTCAAACATTATTTTCCAAATAGTTTTTCAAAACATTGCCCTTTAGGATTCGGTTTAGAGAACCTTGAAATATTGAGGACTCATTTGAGTTTTGGGTTTGATTATAAATGTGTTTAAATTTGCAGGTTACATATTTTATTTCGATTCTTAAACCACGTCAAATCCTAAATGACCTAGGACATTGTTTAGTCGCTCAAGTCAAAACCGACCTCTTATTCCTCCACCCAATCCTCTTATTCCTCCACCCAATCCAAATAACCCAAATATGACCATTCTGAACTCTTGTTTCATGTACCTGGTCGTAGACAAGATCTATATCATAGGTACCATACTTGTTTTGAGTCATACAAAATCCGGGAAGAACATATCCCTTCGATTCAAGCTATAGAAGATATGGACTTCCAATATCTTCATACTCTTAAATCCTAGAAGTTTGATAAACTCTTTAAACTCAAACCTTTGGTTTATCATCAATTAGTCCGCATTTTTCTATTCCAATGTGATATGTGTCCAAAACGAGCGCCGATATGAAATTATAGGAATTCGATTCTATCTTCTAGGACAATTCATTTTTATTGACTCCGGCACAATCGCTACCCATTTTGGACTATATAACTCAGGTTTAATGAAAAAGAGACTGTGGATTCACCCTATAAGTCTAAGGATAGTGAGAGTACCCTAAGAACTCATCATGATAGATTCCTTCATTATTTGATCTCTTGGTGGTTTAGACCATCCGGAGGTAGGTACTCATCCCTTAGGAACATAGATATATGGTGGATATATTGTATCCAACATAAAAAGAAGATTAATCTGCCACATATCATCTTTAGTGAGTTTCCATAAACACTATTCCTTCCAAGAATATAGAAACCTTGGTTTATGGTTGTCTCCTTAGTAATTTGTTTATCAAACTCGATCTTAGGGTCTCTTCTGATATTCCTATCCATCTGTAAAACCAAATCAATCTTACTTTCTTGAAGAAAGCAAGATGGAAAAAGGATAAGGAAATGGACCAATGGATTTATCATCCCGAACTCAGAACTTTGAATTGTGAAACATTTTGATGTTCATGGATTGTTTTATTGAATTTGTTGGATAATTGGATATTTGAACTTACACGCTTATATATTTGGTTTGGTTTTAACTTTAATTTTGAGCTTAATGTTTATTGTTGCATCATTTACATATTAGTTGCATTATGACCAATTTTTGTCATTTCACATTATTTATGAATATTGAATTATGGAACTAATGGCTAACGTTTCTCTTGATTGTGATCTTAGCAGCTTACGCTATATATATTTATAATCAGTTGGCTTAATGATTTCAAAACCTTGTTTAAAATCTTTTAACAACCTTTTTGATTTAACAAAAAGGGGGATAAATATTAAAGTGTTTTAAAGGGGAGAAGTGTTAGAGTAAGGGGGAGTAATTTCAAAACTTGATTTTAAAATCTTAAAATTACTAAAATGTTTTTGTTATATCAAAAAGGGGGAGATTGTTGAAAACATTTTGATATTTCGATATAACAAATTAAGATAAATGAATTTTAAGATTTTCCAAAAAGATTTTCTAAGTATATTCGATATAATTATTCGAATATCAAAATATTACTCCAAATCTTTCAAATTTCATTTTTAATCCTTACTCAAGTGTAAAATTAAGATTTAAACTTAAAATAATTTCAAAATAATTTTACAAAATATTTCGAACCATTTCAAAGCCAAAAATTCCAGATTGCTCAGAGGGAACCGATTCTCCCTGAATGGTTTTGCTCCGAGAAAAACAGAATGCTCGGAGAGAACCGATTCCCCTCAGGGGGTATCGATTCCCCCCTGTTTAACGGTCAAAAATATTTGAATTTTACACTTAGGGAACCGATTCCCCATGAGGGGTACCGATTCCCCCCACGCTCCAAGCTGTTGTATTAATGGTTTTCACACTTAAACGGCTCCATTGACTCCACTAATCATCCCAACATTCAGAATCAATTGAGGGAGTATTTAAACAAGTTCTGAAGCCTTTGATCAACAAGAGATATAGAAAAACAAGAGAGAAAGCATCAAACACTAAGTTTGTGCAAATCAAGCCAATTTTCCTTTCAATATTCATTTTGCTTTCAAGAACACCATTTGTGCTCATTTGTAATTATTTTTTAGTGTTCTTTTCTTGTTCTAGAATTGTGCAAACATCTTACCTTGTGAGGTTTTCCTTGTAAGTTTGCAAATTTGTGTATTTCTCTTTGAAAAAGAGTGTGCTCAAGAATTTGGGGTATAATTCTTGAGGGAGTTGTAAGGTTACTCTTTGTCCTCAAAAGAAAGAACAAATTAGTGAACTTGTTGGAAAATCCTTAGTGTGGATAGCTAAGGTAGTGGACGTAGACTTTGGTTGAGAAAGTCGAACCACTCTAAATCGATGTGCAATTACTTTCAATTTTCTGCAAAAGCTTCTACCAAATTTTAATTGCCAATTCACCCCCTCTTGGCCGATTCCGTCAATCGATTAACTCAACAATTCATCTTTATTCCCTCGTATTATCTTAGGTCATGGGTTCTAAACCCACTAAAAATACTTTCGGTCCTTCTCCTAGATTACCTAGTATTCGTACACTTAATCCTAAATTTTAACTCCCAACTTACAACCTAACACTGAATTTTGCTCTCTCTCATATTTTGTTTATTGAACTTTCAAGGTTTTCAATTTCCTCACTAAACTTAATACATTGGGGTTTTTGGTCACTCCACCGTTAAATAGTTAACGATATTAAAAAGACACCGTTTTCAAAAAATAATAAAAACAATGTCGTTTTGCATCTATATAACAGTCTATTTATAACACTGTTAGTGAGAAAATGATTGAGTGACAAAAAAAACTCAATGTATTAAGTTCATTGAGAAAATTGAAAAGATTTAAAGTACAGTGAGTGAAATAGGAGAGAGAGTAAAGTTTAGTTACCAAATTTGTAATTTACCCTATTAAAAAATGATGTTACTTCAGACGTTATTATACTTCTATTTTATTAACAAATATTGAATGTAATTAGCAGTAATAAGATACATTGTCCTCCTAATAAATTAATTTACATTTAAATTTTTAATACGATATTACTAAAAGCAACAATCTAAACCCTAAACATGATACATGAAAGATAAAAAATAAAAATATATACTTTTATTCTTAAAATACTCTATAGCTTATACTATTAAACTTGAATAATACCGTTAGGGTTTATGTAATTTTCTCTAACATGCATGAGCAAGTGTTTACAATAAGAATACAAAGAGAAACATTTCTTCTAATATTATTTTCACTACAATAAAACAGATTTGTAGCGGCCTTTTTAGCGGCATTTTGATAATAAACATCGCTAAGTTTGCACATATCGCAACATTTACAATGAAAACTCACAAAGTGGTAAATGTAGTGGCGTTTTTGGAATAAACACCACAATAAACTTACATATAATAGCGTTTTTCATGAAACGCCGCAATATTTCAAAAACATTAGTGGCGTTTGTAATCAGAAATGCCGCAATTTCATCACATTAGTGCCGTTTTTATTAAATGCCGCAATATTTCTGAACATTAGTGGCATTTTTTTGTTCTGAAATAAATAAATATTGAAAGACAAATATTTCATGAATCCATATATTAATGTAAAAAAGAAAACTGTTTCATTTGTCATGATATATAGAGTTGTCCTATATCATGTGTCTTGGAATATTCCACAGGAGGAAAATGAAAACACTCAAAATGAAGCAAAAGCAATAATTAATTTCAAAGAAAACACTATATCATATCATATGTATTATATGTATGCCTAATATTGAATTGGACAAACATTTAATTCTTTATCAACAGAAAGGAAAACACATGGTTATTGTTAATTCTACAAAATATCAAAGAAACTAAATATGCATAATCAAATATATTTTTATTCATTCAACGATCTTAAATCAGTTTTACATTATGTAATTGGATTCTACCTTTACATATCCATATATATATATACACACACATATTTATACATATTCAAACCTGGATTAGAGATGGATGATAGAGGCTTGGCTTGATGTGCTTAGTGCTGTTGAGTGGTGAAGTAATGGAAAAGCATGGTGTGAGGAATGAAGCCTGGTCCGAGATCCATTGATGCCACCAAAACCCCATAAGTTAAAGCTATTAATTAACAACTTAAAAGGAAGGTATTGCAAAGATATGACTGATCTTGGATCAAACTTCATTCCATACACCCTCTTTTCTTCTTCAACATAACTCCCTCTTGTTTTTATTATTATTATTGTGGCAAACCCTCAAACAGGTAGAATACACAACAATCAAAACAAGGACGCAAAAAAGAAAACACTCATAAACCTTTGCCTGCACATGATGATCATGATCTCTCACTATTTATTTATTTTCTCTTTCTCTAATGCTCAAAGAAATTAAATTATGGTATAGTTATATTTTACGAATGGGGAGACACAAGGAAAGGAAGAGAAGAAATTAAAAAGGACATCAAATGTGGAAAAATCACTTGATGGACAGGTCATTGTAAGCTTAAAATAATAGAAAAGGCCGTTGGTTTTTGGAAGTACGGTGTTGTCTTCTTCTAAGGCTTCTCTTCGTGAGAGATCAAAGGGCATGGGAAACTCAAGAGGTCACAAATATGGGCCTCCACTACAACTGGAATTTCTTATATTAACCCTATCATGTTTTAAGCATCAAATTTCCTTTATATGTATTATTAGGGATAGAAAGGGTATAGAGTTTAGGGATAGATGAAAACGGGGATGAAGTCACGTTTCGTCTAAGTATTACTGAGCTCGACTCGATTCAGCTTGAAAACTCACGAGCCTAAAATTTTCAAGCTCGACTCGAACTTGAAACTATGAATTGAAGCTCGAAAAAGCTTAAAATAAAAAAAAAATCTTAAATTAACCTGGTTAAAGCTCAAACTTGAACTCAACTTGAATCTTAAGTACATTTATACTGTATTTTTTAAAAACAATTAACACATAAATGTTAATATTATTAATAATCTAACTATTAAAAAATAAAATGTTAATATATTATTTTTTTCAAGTTGCTCACGAGATTTTCGAGTCGAGTATGAAGTAACTAGTTTGGGCGTGTTAAGAACTCGGGTCAAGCTCGATCTTGAGTCGAGTCTGTTCAAGTCGAGTATTTAATGACTTGGATCAAGTCAATCTCGAATAACTTACGGTCTGACTCGTCTCATTTACAACCCTCAGGGCCACTTCCCTCCCTCTAACTTTTTATTATTAAAATGTATATTAAGAAAATACCTATTTTAACTCTTCTAGTTTTAATTTTGTTTTATTTTGTTTTTCCCAATTTCTATTGTTAGTTATATTTTTCCCTTTGAGTTGTCATAGCGGAAAATATATGATAAAGTACGGGGTGAAGTTGAGGTGCTTTGCAAGGTAAAAGAAAGGCATGATGTATGATAATATAGAAAAACAAAGAGAAGGTATCTTTCTTCGCAGTGAGAAAAAGAGAAACGCATGATAGCACCACTCATTTCCTTTGTTCATTAGTAAATCATTTTTTTTATTATGTTTTTGCGTCTGTCTGACAATGTAAACAGACGGAATACTTTTCCATTTTTTGAATCATAATTTTTATATAAATTTATTAGTTTCAATTTTATTTTTAATACTGTTATTTAAAATAACGATAAAATTATTTTTAAAAAATATATAAATTATCATTTGAATAAAAAGTTATTAATAGGTTAAAATTAAAAAAATATATAATGATTAATAATATATATATAGGGACGTGATCTTGTTATACAATGTAAAACTCTTTTATTTTTATATAGATTTAGGACCGTTTGATGAGTGAAAATAAATGATTGAGACTATTAGTAGGAAATGAGAAGATATTTAATGAAAAAAAACAATGAGTCAATCTCAGTTATTTATTTTCATCCATCCAATAATTATGTATATATATATATATATATATAATGAATAAACGTATAGCTTATTTATCAGGTTTAAATTCAAATCCAAACACAGTTCATTTTTATTCAACTACTACCTTTTTTATATACCACTTAAGGTGAAATAATATGCACGAACCAAATCATCTTAACGGTTAAAGAGATGCTTGTTATCTTTAGAGGTTTTTGATTCGAGCACCAATGACTATAAGATATTTGTGCGTTCAATGACAAATGGTTGAAAGTCTTTAGAACGTATACTACCACTTGTAATCACCCAGGATTAATAAAAATAATAATAATAAGGTGAAATAATATAAATTATAGAATATAATTCTATTCAAATATATATATATATATATATATAATTAAAATATGTTAATTGTTTTGGTAATTAAAATATTATAATAAAAATACAACTTTTTAATAGCCTGGAACGATTATAAAGTAGTATATGTATAAAATTTTCTTAATCAATTAACAACGCACACAACATGTAGACATTGTTGTTCGAATTCAAAACGTTTAACAAAAATAGTGTTATTTTTATCATTAAGGCCACTGATGAACTCTAATAAAAATATAGGGCTTAAAATATTATCACTTTCATTGCTTTATGGGCACTTTTATTGCTCAACATTCGGTGTTTCTCATGACTGGTTATGACAATTACTGAATCACTCTTATTTGTTATTGCTCTCTGCTGATGAACCCCGAGAATCTTATGCTTAACGTTCTCAACACTTTATTTATAAGTGCACAATATTATTGTCTAGTAATAAATTACAATAAAAATAGTTTATTTGAAGGAAATATAATTACGACCCAAATTTTGAGTTAACATTCTAGTGTTAAATCCGAGTTATGAATAAATCAATTAATGTGTTATTAGGGACAGACGCATGATTTCATGTTAGGAGGGGCGACCTTGTAAAATTTTAAGTAGGGGAGAACTTATAAAATTTTAGAGGGACAAAAACATATTTTTAATAGGAAATATAAAGAAAATATCTAAAATATATAAAAATTTGAAAATTTTAGGGGAACGACCAGCCCTCCCTATGTGTGATTATGAATAAATTTTGGGATCAAAGGAGTAAAAGGACATTCTGGTGCAAGGAAAAAGGAAAATGTTGGTGAAAATTGATCGAGGGAGCTTCATTTGGTTGCTAAATTAAGGTCGTACACTTTATCCATCAAAAATCTTTTTATGTTTTATAAATTTGATGTTTTGAATGTTGGTATATCATATGTTAAGTGTTTTGAGTGTTAAACATATTTTTAATGATTTTGGTGATGATTTGACGTTAAAAAATATTAAAAATGATGTTGGATGATACCTTAGTAATCGCCTAAGCCTTAAGAATCATGTAGGGCTTCAAACAAGTGTTTAGAGGTATTTTGGAGTGATTTTCCGAGTTTTATTATAAGTTTTCGAAGTTACAGTATCGATATTATTCATACAATATCGTTTTTGTATGAATTTTTCCTTGAAAATCTAGATTGTAAAGGGTTGGTATCGATAATGATGCACGGGGAATCGATATTGTTACTCTCTTGGGTAGATCGGTACTGAATGATTAAAGGCATTTCAATGTATCATTTTGGTATCGATACTCATTGTTTGGTATCAATATCATTGAGTATCGATACTCAAATACACATACTCTCTGTTTGAATATCTAAACTCTTCGTTTGAGTATCCATACTCCCTAATTGAATATTTACTCTCTTTTGTTGAAAGATTAAAAATATCTCTCAACACTTAATATCTACGAATTGTTATGGAATTGTCTTCATTTATGAAATGATGAAAATACCCTTAAATGATATAAATTACCATGCCTCTATTCAGCCAATGTGATCCAACTTTGGAAATCCAGACACTATCCACCGATATTCGTTTGACGTCTGAACTGTCAGACTCACAAGCGCTGGTAGAGAGTTATGCTTTCACCGGAGTTGGGTTCGGTAGTGAGTTTTCATCTCCTTAAGGCCTGACAGCTCCTGTCTGCACATCCACACATCTTTGTTCGGGCCATCCGCTGACCGGCTAACTAAGCTGCTCATACTTTCGTCTCGATCGTCCACCCTTGGGACTCCATTTTGTTTTGGTTATGCTTGCCCTTCTTGGTTATATCCAATTGTACTAGACGAAGTTAATCTTGGTTAATGAATATGCCTTTACCTCAAAAAATTATAAATTATAATTTTCAAAACATAATTGATTGTAAATTTTTAACATTTAACTCAAAGATTATCTTATAATTTTATGGATGGTTGAGTGCAAGTTCATGTTTTGTCAAAAAGGGAGAAAATTGAAAGACAAAAAAAGTCAACATGCACAATGCTAACAAATATTGCCGCATTAATCGTCGTCGTTGGATTCAAGCACTAGCTATTACAAGGGTGATTGAATGTTCATTATCAAATGATGGAGAGTTTAGAACAAATATTACTTTGTAATCACCTTAGCTTCGAAAATTACAACACAATACCCCCTAGTAATCAAAGAATATATTGAAAAAAAAATTGAAATAAAATACACACCACATTGCATTTGCTTATGTTCACAACTTAGGCCATCTGATGCACTCTACCAGCATCTCAGTCCCGACGAATTGTTGTAACAAGGTCATCAGGTGCATGTGTCGATGAAGATTAGTAAAGTGACTTAAGACGAGAAATTTTCCATCTTACACCGCAATTGCATCCTGCACTCAAACAAAATTAATAGCACGATTAGCATGGAAGATGACCATTGTTTCTTAGGTTCGGGTTGCTCGCAGAATGACATACCTTAGCAGTCAAGTTTGACATTGCTAGGTTGAACTTTTCTTTGGTTTTTGTACCAGCAACGTGCCCGGCCTTTGCAACTTTGCTGAAAGCACCGTTTAGCCAAGCTGTTCCAGTGGTTACATACCTGTCCGGAACAAAACAAAGTACCTCAATGCGATAATAACACGAGGACAAAGCTTATTAAAAGGATGATACCCTTTTTTTCCCCTTTCATTATCTTCTCTGAACAAGGGAAGTAGTGTGACCTAAACCGTGTTGAGAAGGAGAAATGGTACCTGCTAGATTTGACGGCTGATCCCGTGTCATTTATTTTCCTCTCTGCTGCAAATATTGCAGCCATTGTTTTATCCGACACCTGCAACCTTTGGTCCACAGATTTTACTTTCTCATTAACCACCGAGATTCCCACAGTCAGTTTCTCAGTCAGTCTGACTCTCCGGTCAAACGAAATGACCTTGGCAGATGCATTGGCTCTCAACTGATGTTTCTCGTCGAATGCTTTCGCTTTGTTAACTGCATCTTGTCGTATGGCTGAACCTTTGGCCAACACACTAGCAACAACATCTTGCGCCCTACTAACATACATTCTTCCACTGCTAGGTGAACTAGTTCTGCCCTGCTGAAATACACGAATAACTCGAATCATAAATTAAACCATTAATTTAGATCCAAATGAAGAAATCTAGTTAACGAGGCCACTTGTTCAGACTCAGCATATCACAGCATAAAGCATGAATTCAGTATATCAAGCATTAACAACAGAATTGGCAAGTCCGGTTTAAGGACTCTAAACTATGCTTTCCCTTCTGTTATCGTTATTAATATTCTTGTGGTTACTTTAGTAGAGGTTCATCAAGTGCATGAAGTTCTGGACTGCTATTTCTTTAATCCAGTAGCTTTTGTGAGAACTTGAACGTTCAAAATCTACTTGGTTCAGCTCAACAACTAGTCACAATATAATATTAAACCAGACCAGCCATATGTCAAAAAGATTTGAAACATGACACGTCAACGTATTTTTCGTGTCTCTTTTCCTGTATTGAGCCAGCCTGTGCAGCTAGGAAACGCTTCTATGCAAAACAAATTCAATGTCAGTACCTCATCGTTTGATGCACTATGCCCAGCAGGAGCAACCGACACTATGTTGTCTGCTGCTCTTGATTCCTACACAGGTTGCAACAATAAAAATAAGAATTTCGCTAAATGCAATTAACAATGGAAAGCAAAACCTTTCAGTGAACTTACATGAATCTCAAGTTTCAGACCATAATTTTCAGCACAAATTATGGTCACAATCTTGTCAACAAGTGTTGCCCCCTGCAGAACAAGAACAGAGATTTCTAACCAACAAATGCCGAACTTTTTGGGAAGGAAAAGGAAAACATAAATTATATCCTTCATGTCTTTAGTTGAATTACTTTGAATTAGATATATTAATCCTTTCTTAACTGATAAAGAGTACACAAGTGCTGACAATCCGAATAAGAGCACATCAAAAATCATATAGCTGACAGAATTAAAGAGTATGTTTTGGAAGTTGGAAACAAGTAGGAAAGGATTTCAATTTGCCCCATCATACACGGCTGCTGTATCTGATAAAAAAGGGGGAACTAATAGGGTACTTGTCCCACAATAGGAGCATCCACAAATCCACAAGGTGAACTAACTGGAAACTAATGGTAAGCTGGATTCCAGCAACAAGAACTGGCTATTAAAACTATCAGCCACCACCACTAATCATCGGTTTCGACAGACTGATCCCCCCCCCCCCAAAAACTAATCCAGGAGGCCTCGTGAAATTTCGGCAAACCATCTAAAACATTGAATTGAAACTTCTTGTTCTTTTCTTACTTCTGGATATTCCACAATTATAAGTTAAGGAAATTACTTTCCCCATTTCTGCCCAAAGAATTCTAGTTCGATTCCAACAACAAAAATACAATACTATTTCTTAAAATATTGATCACCATGTGAGGATAACATAACTTAGAAGTTACCAAATTAGGTGACTTCTCCAACTTGGCATTGCTTTACGACTAAAGAATTACATTACAAATTACTTATTTCAAATTTCAATTCAATCAGCTCCAATAACTTATTCACTTTAAGAAGGCACAAGCAACTAATATTCGAGATCAATTCGCAAGGCTCGGTTCAAACAACTAAGTTAAAGGAAAAACATCGCGAGGTTAACCAATTCTTTAAGTAACCAATATTTGAGGATTACAAGTCAAGAAGAAATGTAAATCCATGCATCAAGAAGAGCTCAACCGGATTAAGCACAAACCGATAATAACAAAGCGATTTCAAGAGCTTTTGGATCTTTGAATGTAACATATGCAGTCTTTGATTGGCCAGGTTCACTGCAGTAATCATAAAACAACAGAGCAATCCAAGTTAACTAGCAAAATCCCTACTTTTCATGTTAAATTGATCATTAAGTTTTTAATAACACCAACAAAACAAAACCCAGATTTTAAAAAGATATCAACAACACTAAAACTCCAAAGCAGCCTTATCTTCCAGATTAGTAGTCATGTAATAAGAGAGTGAAAATTCAACACAAGTTTTTTTCTTTTTTTTTTAAGTTCAATTTTTAAAGAACATAAACGTTGGCTCACAAAAGGCAGACTCAAGATCCAAAATTACTGTTTTCTTTCATTTTCTCACATTTTCTCAGCCACCAAACACATTCAATACTCACCGACCCTTGTATAGAAACACCAGAAAAAGAAAAAGAAAAGTACATACCTTATAATTTCAATGTGCTCTATATCACCAGAAAATGAAAAGAACTCATAAATCTCCCTCTCAGTTGCTAGATCTGACAGGTTCTTCACTTGTACAGTTCTTGTCTGAGAAACCCAAAATCAGAAGCACAACAAAGACACCATTTTTAACTCATAACAATAAAAAATATACAATTTTTAGAATCGTTAAACACAGAAGACATGAAGGAGAAGAAAGAAATTTAGCTCACCTGCATTGCTAAGCAAAAAGCTGATGCAGAAAATTAGTTGAAAACAAAGGGTAAGAGAGAGAAGACGGCAACTATGGAAGAGAAAGACAAAAATATGTGAGCAAGAAAGAATGTGTAACATGATTGAGTTCTTTTATTATGACCTTTCATAAATGCCCTTGGGTTGTCTTTGAATTCGCCCATATTTAATTTACCATATTGCCTTTTTATTATTTACATGATTTTACTTTGTATATTTTTGGGTAAATTTTGTGTTTAGTATTTAAAATATCAGTTTTATTTTACTTTAATGCTTAAACTTTCATTTACTTCAAAATTATACTAAATGTTTACTTTTTGTTCCATTTTAGTACATCATCTTTAAAAATTTAACGTAATTGTTGCACACAGGGTGTGCAAAAAATGTGATTTGATCGATATGATCTATTGATCTGATATAAAAACTAAGATATTTGATTCGTATTTTGATTTTTCAGATAATTCAGACTTGATATCCAAAAAATTTGAATAATCAAATCGGATAATGATAAGATAAATTTTAATTTTGATTTATCTGAAAATACAAAAAAATTGGACTTTTAGATTTTAGATAGCTTTTAGCCCAATAAATGAATAACTTACTAACCTATTAAAACTTAACAGAAATGTTGCATGTGGTGTTCTTTTAGGTAGATTACATATCCATTACATAATTATCTTCTCACTCCTATTTTGATTATTAAAGTTTAAAAAATTTCAATTTACTACTCAACTTTCAAATTGCTCAAGTTTTAATCACTCTAATTTATTTTATTAATAATTTGAAAGTTAATTAATTAAATTAAAAAATTAAACTTCAATGAACAAAACATGACTGAGAAGATAGTTGAGTGATGAATGATGTTTTGAAGAAATTTATAAAAAAAAGTGTGTAATAAATAAGATCAAAACGAGTTGAGTTGGATCAGATTGTTAGCTCGTTTGAATCTGATCTAAAAATTTAAGTTATTTATTTGTATCTAATCTGGTTTGGATTTAGGAGGGTTTCCACCTTACCCGATCATATTTTTGACTCATTTTAGGTTAAAATCTTCACGCGATCTAACTTGACCTAAATATATATATATATATATATATATATATAATTTATTTTTATTAAATAAAATAAAGACTTAATTGAAAATAAAATAAAAACAATATTATCTCTAAATATATAAAAGATAATTATGATATTATGTTTGGTCAGATAAGATCAAGTTTTTTTATCCTAAACTCAAACTCAATTTTACCTTATCATACCTTAAAAACTCTAACTTGACTCAACACAAATATAAATTTTTAAAAATAAAATTTGATATAACCGAATTGAATCGAGTTAAAATCTATTAGATCGAGTGAATCAACCCTCAATAGTAGTAAATTGATATTGTCCTCCTAAAAATACCTTTAAAATGTGTAATAAATATATTTAAAAACATGGATGCTTTACCTCACATGACAATGAAGAGTGGATTTATAAGAGTATTAATCAATCACCAATACCCCAATTTAATAATGAAAAATATATTTTAAAAAATATATGAAAGTGCAAGAACAGCAACCTTATTTTTTTAATTAAAAAGGAAAATGAAAAAAAGAAGAAAGGGTAAAATAGTAAAATAAGAAAAAGGAAACATGAATAATTGCCAAAATCACAAGTGATTCTTTTAATTTGGTCAAATCTTATGTGATAAAATGGTGGACTTTGTGAGCGCCGAATGAGACCTTAGTTGGACTTGTCTCTTTTCGGCTTAGAAAAATTTGAAAAATAATAATGATTAAAAATACTTTATTTATTTTATTGGATAAATACTTTATTTTGACTTTATGGAACGATGTAATTTGACAGTCAAGCATTGACGTGGCACCATCCAATTGGATTTGAGTTTGGTAATTTCCAACGTATCATTCTCGTTAATAGTAGGATTGTGAATTAAAATTGAAAAAAAAATTAAATTATATCATTCTCAATTTTATTTCCTTCTCTATTTTATTTATTATGCTTTTAATTTTTTTAATTTACTCACTAGACTTTCGAATTACTAATGTTTTGGTCACTTTGAATTATTTTATTATTATTTTGATAACATGACATATATTATTATTATTTAATATGAAAATAATTTAAATATAAAATTAAAACCATATGGTGGTCATCCACTGTTCATTATCTTTGGATGCCATTGTCGACGATCGTAGATGGTGATCGTTCGACCCCAAATTGCATCGATCATTTCATCTCAACCCCCTGAGTTTAAATCCGACCTCCATTAATTTTTGTTGGAACATGCTCTGAATCCTATTAAAAGTGAGGAAAACAAAATGCGAATCATTGTAGATGGTGGTTGTTCAGTCCCAGATTTCATGGGTCGCTTCGCCTCGGCCCCTCAATATGAATCTGACCTCCATTTTGTCAGAACATGCTCTGAAGTCCATGAATAAGAGATCAAAGGTAAGAAAACTGAATTGTTTCAGTCGAGATTCATGGGTTTTAGGACAATTTTAGTGAAACAACCACAAAATTCGGGCTTAACATGTCAAAGCGAGTCTCTTAGTACAATTTGAGATCAAATGACTGTTAGTTCCTGTAATACCCATATATTTCGTTTGGGCCTTTATTTTGAGGCCCAAAATATTTTGTTAAACCAAAATATTATTAAATATTCAATAGTCCATGTTACAAATTAAATAAGCCTAAACCTACCCAAACCCTAATGGCCCAAACTAAACCTTAAGCCCACAACATTAATTCCCTTGGCTAACCTAACCCTAGTCTAGTTGCCGCCATCGCTGCTCACGTTAGTTCTAGTCACCGCCACTGCCACTGTCGTTGAGTTGTCACTGTTTTTAATCGATATTACCAAAAAATATAAAAAATATAAAAAAAAATATAAAAAATATAAACAAAACCCCAAAATTCTTGAGCATTAATGAGAACTCATACCCTTACCTATCACAACCTCACCTGCTGCGCCATTCGAATCTTGTGGCAACATGTCACCGTTTATTTATAAGCATGGAACAAGAAACCCAAAAAAGAGAGGAACTTTAAGGAGAAAAAAGAACAAAAGAAAAACAAGAAAAAAGAGAGAGAAAGAAAGTGGGGAACATTCGAACAAGAAAAAAAGAGAAGAAAAACTCCATCAAAAGGTAAATTCTTTTCTTTGGGTTTAGTTTAAATCGAAAAAAGAGAGGATTTAGGGGGGGTTTACCTTTCGCCATTAAGATGATTTGGGGCAAACAAGGGTTTAGTTCATCTCTCTCTTTAATGCTTCGGTCGTTAATGATGTAGTGGATGAGAGGAGGTCACCGATGAACGACCATGGGAGGAGCGATAGTGGCACTATGAGATCCATTGAGAGAAAATCTCTCTCTTGTATTTGTCGTAACCGTCATTCGGGTGGGCCCGAAATTGGTTTTCGACTTAATTTTGATGTGTTAGAGACGCCACCAATCATTTAAAATAAGGTTGACTGGATACCTTAACTTATCATTTATCTGATCTTCATTTTACCAGAAATTAATCAAATTCGGGAGTCAATTACAGTCAAAGAAGGATTAGCACCCTTATACTACCCTTTCGGTACCAATTTGATTTCTCGGTTGTCTTAATTGCAAAAATTAAAAGTTAAAATTAAATTTAAAAATTCAATCCAAATTACTTACCTTTGACGAATTTTAGAATTGACCTAAAAATAAATCAAATTAATGTTAAATTGTAAAATGAAATAAAATGAATAAAAAAATATTAAATAAAAAAATAAAATAAAAAATAAAAAATGACTAAATTGTAAAGAAATTAAAAAATCTTAAAAGTTGCAAGGAAAAAAACAAAAGTTAGGGGGTCAAATTGAAAAAATATAAAAAATATAACATGGATTAAATTGAAACAATTCAAAATTCAAGGGCAAATTTGCAAGACCAAAATGAATTACACATCAAACTTATAGGGACTGCAGAAATAATTAAACTATTTCATAATTCCAAGGTGACCCCCTTATAAATACCCCTAAAAACTTAAAAAAATCATTTTATACCAACTCAAGAAAAAAATCACTCTCCCAAAACACTCATAATATAATACTAATATATATAATATATAAAATATAACTATATAATATATAATACTAAATATATATACTATAATATATAATATATATAATATATAACTATATAATGTATAATAATAAATATATTATAATATATAATATAACTGTAATATATATAATAATAAATATATACTATAATATATATAATATAATATTATAATATATATATATATATATATAATACTATAATATATAATACCATAATGTATAAGACTATAATATACATCATATACTACATAAATGCTATAGTATATAATTAAAATATAGTGTATATTATATAAATGGAGTCGAATGAAAATACGTGTCTACTGTATTAAAAAAAATTAAAAACCCTAAAATAAGCCTTATGTAAGGCTTTTTAAAATTGATGCTGTTTAAAGCCTCCCAATAACCCCGTGTTTTCTATTATGGGTAAATTACCCATTAATTCCTCAATTTTTGTATCAATTGTGATGTAACCTCATTTATATTAAAGAAGATTTTGACTTTCGGCCTTGAATATGTGGCTTATTCGATTTTGGTCATCACTTTAGTTATTGCTTATATATTTTCCTTGTTTATATTTTTGGTATTTAATTTTCGTTACTTTTAATTTAGTCCTTGTTTTATTGCAATTTTAACCTTTGAAGGTTGTTACTTTCTGATTTCATCTTTTAGTTTATTTTTGTATTGTATTTTAGTCATGCTTAATGCTCCTTGCTTTATTTTAATTTCAGTATTTTATGTTACTAAGATTTTAATGCCTTTATTTTTTTTATTTTCGTTTATGGTCTTTAATTCCTAGTGCCTTAATTTTTGCCTCTAATTGTACATATTGTCTATTTAGTCATCCATTTATGAAGTATGTTTAAATTCTCTAACTTATAACTTGGTCTTTCCATTTTGTTTTTGTTGCAATATATTTAGATTTAGATTTAGACTTAGCATTACGACCTTAATATGCTTGTTGTGTGTTCATCTTTGTCACCATATTATATGCCTATTACTCTTGCAATATATATATATATGCCTATTCTATATTCATGTGTACATATTATTTTGTGCATGCTATATATATATATATATATATATATATATATATATATATATATATATATATTATGTTCAATTTTTTACTTGATTTAAGTGTTACGGATATCTTATAAGTTATTTTTTTATTATATTCATCAATTATATTAAAATTTACGTGTACACATATATTGCATATATTTCCTTTTTATACTATGTATGTTATAAATATATGGATATAATAATCCTTCTCTTTTTACGTAATATATATGAGCATATTGGTGTGTGTCATATAATTAGTACTATTTGTTGCATTAAATATTAATTTATAAATAACGTATCTGTGTGAATGTATAAATATATTTGTTTGTTCGCATATAGGAATTTAGTTTCATGTATCATTTAGCTTAAAATAATGTCCTCGTAATTATAACTCGTTTTATCTCATAACTTGATTAAGGGCAATGCTGTTGTATTGTATACCATCATAAAGGATTGTCTGAAAGTTCAAGGGTACGTTCCGATGTTATAAAATAAAAGAAGTATCCTATTCAGTGTCACTAAAAATTTATAATATGTAAAATTGATATTATCAAGGGGAAAATATATATTCATATATTTAAACTGAAGGAGAAAAAGTTGTTTATGCTCCAAATATTTTTTCACGTCTTTTTAAATATTTGAATATCCTTTATTTTTTTTATAATTTGATAATTTGTTAATTAAATCAAGTTTGCATTTTGCATGTCTATTATATTTATTTCTCTTTAATTTTCATAAATATATATGAAAATAATTGTTTAAAATTTCATAGAGAAACTTTGATGTTATGATATTCCAATTTGAGTGATGAAGGGTTGTTTTAAGTTCGAAACATAAAAACCCATTTGTAACCCCCTCAGATCGATGCGGGTAACCCGATCCGATATGGGTTGTCACATTAGGGCCACCGGAGCGACCCACTGTAAAAATAGCAGAAAATTTAAAACTTTTTATCAGAATATGTAAATTTATAAAAATCATTTATTAGTATTAAAAAATAAAACAGACTTTTTTAGACTCGTATATAAAACAAAATACAATTACATGCCCCCTAATCACATGTACCGTATTCTGCAAACAACACCGGAACAATTCTCTTACTGAAGTCGATAGCTACACTGATACAATTCTTTTAGCCTGAAAAGATGAGTAACAGAGTGAGCTTTGGAAATGCTAGTAATACAGAACTACCAGATGATGCTGAAGAACGTGCATATACATATAAACATATATTTTCTTATTTGTTCCGAACATCTATGGATATTCATGTAGAGTGGAGATCCTATTGATATTTCAGATAGTAACGAACAATGAGCTTTCAGTTCATATGGAAATATTTTGGATGTCTAGGTTCAGGAGATCAAAATATGGTATCTAGTGTGTTCCCGTAAAACCAGTAAAAGATACAGATCTTTTTAAAACATATATATATATACACACCCCCATCCTTTCACAATCTGTTTGTGTAGGTTCCCCGGAACCATACACCCCACACAACCAGTAAGGCCCTGAGCACACAGCCAAGAAGCCTGCAGATATACTTCCTCCAACAATAAACCCCCCCATATAAAACATTTCTTTGTCAATAAACGGAGATATCAGAAATCAAAACAGAATTCAGATCATATATCAGAACAGAATCCAGATCAGAAATCAGAACATAATTCAAGTCGAAAATCAGATAAAATATTTATGTGATTAGGGAACAAACTAGTGTTTACAGATATTATTCAGAGGTACTGGATAATCTTAGTAGGCAGAGAAACACGGATCTTCATTATACCGATAGAATACCGGAAGGTAGAATCACTATTGGAAGAGTTCATTAACTGACAGAATCATCAGTTATTCAGAATGTGAATTGAGCTGATAAGGAAGAAATGAAGGCTCAGGACATTTACAATCTATGTCAATTGATCGAATTATCGAACAACTCTTAGATGAATAGTTCCCAGAACTAATACTTATCGATTGGTCAATTTGTTGTCCTTCCAGGGTATTTACACTTTAATACCAAATATTATTGTCTATAGTTCATCTTCTGAGTCATCACTGAACAGATCTTAAGGGGACGAACATATATTCTAATGTCTTTATTTCATTTCCATGTTTCAAATATACCAGGAAATGTCGACATAATTGATTTATGGTTCATAATCTATAGGGATGATACATCATGTAAGTTCAGCTGAGTTTCCAGGCTTATCTAAATCACTTACTTAATCCTCAGTCATTGAGATTACTTAGTTCATTTATTTCAGTCATTTCGAACAATTTTGACAAAAGAACACCCCCGATAAATTGTTCTTCAGGTATTTACTCATAACTTAGATATTTTCTGGTAAAGTGGCTTATCAGATTTTACAAACGGAATATCAAGAATTTTTCTACACAAAGACAGGATCTTAGCAATCAAATCCGTAATTTATTGAGTTAATTACGAATCCTCAAAGTACTTTCTCATTTAGGGTCAACTCGGACTATTTTTACCTCTCAAGGGCATTTTCGTAATTTCTTAACTAGATAATTTCGATATTAACTCTTAATAAAAATAATTATAATTTAGAGATCATATGATTAATTACTTTCCCGAACATTCTCTGATCTTGAAATAATTCCTTAGCAGACTTCTAGTATCTTACACAAACCCTCTTGAGTTAAAAGCCAGTTATCCAAATTTTCTAAGCAAAACTAGCATTTCTTATGCACATCTATAATTTTATCGAATCAATATGTCTTTTTAGAGTTATTAACCAACTTCCAGCGACAATTATTGTCATCTTACAATATAAGGGTATTTTCGTAATTTTACCATACCAGAGTATTCCCATAATTTTCCATCCAAGTACCTTTAACATTTAACCTTTGATGAAATAAATTTTATGTTTCAAATCTATGATAATTTCTTTATCATTAATCACAGAACTCATAATTTAATTCTAACAATCCATCAAATTCTTATATCAGTCATCCGAGCCGTATTCATTTACCAAATTTTTACCGCATCCATATCGAGTGTATGAATTAATTAAATACCCAAATGAGACCAAACATATTCATTCATGCATTTATCAATACCAACATGTTCCATAAAGCATGATAAGGTAGTAATGTATTACCTCGATTTCCATGCCATACTGATCGACCATTTAAATTTCATTCGAACGCCCATGATCCTTAATTCAACTTCCAATAATTCCTCAAATACATAACAATATAAATTTCATCAAAAACAGGGCTTAATTCTGAAAAACAGATCGAATCGGTTGATAAATCAGTGAAAAACAACTTACTGGGTTCGAATTTGGTGAAAAGGACTTCGGATTTGGATTTAGAACGTTGAAAACATAAAATATGACCTTTCAAAAAATATGACTTTTCGGTCAAAGTCAACGGGTTTGACTGGCAATTTCGAGGCTTTCTAGTCCGAATTTTGAAAAACGAACTGCGGAATCGGATTCAGGATGTCGAAAAACGTCAGGACAGATTTACTCAAAAAAAGTCAACGGTCGTTTAACGCCGGTCAAAATTCTGGTCAACGGTGGTCAACGACGGTCAACGGTTTTACACAAATAGCACCTAAATTAAATTAATTACATATTAGGCACCATTTTAAAATTATTTATAAAACTAGCACCCGAGTTTTACACAAATATCACCATAACATAAATTAATTACAAATTAGGACTTCCCCACGCGCGTGAGGCGCGTGCGACGCCGTGGAGTATCCAAAAATTCCCGAAAAAATTACTAAAAATTATTTTATGACATTTTGAGACACTTACCATTATCGGTTCACAATTTTGATTGGCGGAGAGCTCGATTCCGAAACATCGAAAACTTTGACTTTCTTACCCCTCCACGCGCCGACGATAACGGAAAAACGGAGGACACCGATGGACTCGAAACGATGCAAGGAACACGATGGTGCGGGAGGTGTCGAAAACGGATGGCCGTATCAACATGAATCGACGAAAAACCAACAGAAATCGAGTTAAAACTGACGATACTTCCAGTTGAAATTTACGACAAATGACGACGATTCACTACAAAAGGTTTGAGGGATTTTGTTCATCGGTCGACAACGAACATGATGGTAGTTTCGGTTTTTCAAACGAATGCCGGATGATGAGTAGATCTTAGTTCAAAGGAGGGTTGAGGGGAAGGGAAATGATGAAAAAATCCGCAGAAACATACGGGAGAGAAGGGGTTATAATTCACTCCAAAAGAAAAATGGGCAAACCATGAGTTTAGCCACTAAATTTCTTGCACTTCTTAAAATAGTCTACCAACTTTGAAATTTTACAATTTAATCATCAATTTCTCCCAAAATACCAATTAAATTCACCACTTTATAATTTCTAAAATTTAGCCCCTAAATTGGGGTGTTACAATTCTCCTCTCCTTAAAAGAATTTCGTCCTCGAAATTTATTCATGTCACATAATTGTATAAATGAAACTTCCATCAGTTCTTTTGAAATTCGACCAGCCGGTCTATCTTAAAAATTTTGACTCAAACCAAAGCTCTGATACCAGTAAATGTAACCCTCTCAGACCAATGCGGGTAACCCGATCCAATCTGGGTTGTCACATTAGGGCCATCGAAGCGACCCACTCTTAAAATAACGAAAAATTTAAAACTTTTTATTAGAATATGTAAATTTATAAAAATCATTTATCAGTATTAAAAAATAAAACATAATTTTTTAGACTCGTATATAAAACAAAATACAATTACATGCCCCCTAATCACATGTATCGTACTCTGCAAACAGCACCGGAAGAACTCCCTTACTGAAGTCGATAGATACACTGGTACAATTCTTTTAGCCTGAAAAAATGAGTAACAGAGTGAGTTTTGGAAAGCTCAGTAATACAGAACTACTAGATGATGCTGAAGAACGTGCATATACAGATAAACATATATTTTCTTATTGGTTCTGAACATATATGGATTTTCATGCAGAGCGGAGATCCTACTGATATTTCAGATAGTAACAGACAATGTGTTGAGTTAATCGATTGACGGAATCGGCCAAGAAGGGAGTGAATTGGCAATTAAAATTTTGGTGGAAGCTTTTGCAGAAAATTGAAAGTAATTACACATCGATTTAGACTGGTTCGACTTTATCAACCAAAGTCTACGTCCACTACCTTAGCTATCCACACTAAGGATTTTCCAACAAATTCACTAATTTGTTCTTTCTTTTGAGGCCAAAAAGATAACCTTACAACTCCCTCAAGAATATACCCCAATTCTTGAGAACACTCTTTTCTCAAAGAGAAGATTACAAATTTGCAAACTTACAAGAAAAATCTCACAAGGCAAATATGTTTGCACAATTCTAGAACAAAGAAAAGAACACTCAAAGATGAATACACTTGAGCACAATAAGTGTTCTTGAAAGCAAAATGAATATTTGAATGAAAATAGGCTTGAAATGCTCAAACTTGAGGTTTGATGCTTTCTCTTTGATTCTCTCTTGATTCTAGTTGCTTGATGTTTCTTGTTATTGATCAATGGCTCCTAAGCTTACTTAAATACACATTGAATCACTTCTGAATGTTGGGGATGATTAGTGAAGATAATATAGCCGTTTTAGTGTGAAATCAATTAATAAAACAGTTTGGAGCGTGGGGGAATCGATACCCCTTGAGGGGAATCGGTTCTCTAAGTGTAAAATTCAAATATTTCGACCGTTGAACAGGGGGAATCGGTACCCCCTAGGGGGGAATCGGTTCCCTCCGAGTATACTGGAATTCTCGGAGCCAAACTGTTCAGGGGGGATCGGTACCCCCTTGGGGGGGAGTCGATTCCCTCTGGGTAGGCTGTAATTTTTGGCTTTGAAATGGTTCGAAATACTTTGTAAAATTATTTTGAAATTGTTTTAAGATTAAAACTTAATTTTACACTTAAGTAAGGATTAAAAATGATTTTTGAAAGATTTAGAGTAATGTTTTGATATTCGAATAATTATATCGAATATACTTAGAAAATCATTTGGAAAATCTTAAAATTCATTTATCTTAATTTGTTATATCGAAATATCAAAATGTATTCAACAATCTCCCCCTTTTTGATATAACAAAACATTTTAGTAATTTTAAGATTTAAAATCAAGTTTTGAAATTACTCTCCCTTACTTTAACATTTAACATTTAACACTTTAACACTAAAACTTTTAAAACATTTAACACTTCTCCCCCTTTTTGTTAAATTAAAAAGACCCGTAAAAGAATTTAAACAAGGTTTTGAAATCATTTAGCCAATTGAATATAGTTTAAGCTGCTAAAATCACAATCAAGAGAAACGTTAGCCATTAGTTTCATAATCAATATTCATAATTAATGTGACATGGCAAAATTGGTCATATTGCTAATAATGATGTAAATGATGCAATAATGTTAACTAAACCAAATATATAAATTCAAACATCCAAACAAATCCAAAGTCTAACAATCCACAAAATCAAACAATCCAAAATATTCAAAATATTGAAACAATATTCTTTTTGTTCAAAGTTTGAAAGCTAAACACATAATCAAGCATCCGGATCGGGAGGAGGAAAACGGGCTCGCATAGCGGCCATTTCGTGAGTGAGTTCATTAATACGAGCGTTGGTTGCTTCATTGTTTACACGCATCTCCCGAAGAATCTCTAATTATTGAGCTCCCATTGTGGATAAATGGGACTCTATAGAGGTAAAACGCGAATCCATGGTAGCGTATCAGAAATCGAATGTCTCCATAAATGATTGAAAATATGGAGGCATTTGATGTGTTTGTTGTGCTTGATCCTCGGGCTGCTCAGGCTCATCTTCGGCTTCATCGATGTCTCGCATTAATTGCTCAAGCTCGGGATCGTCGTCAGCTTCTGGTTGTGCTCGTGAAGAACTAGCTCCCAGAGTATTTTCAGACGATCGAACCCATTCATCGGTTTCCTTATCCTTAATCCATCCCGCTCTCGTTAAGGAAAGAAGGTTAATTTGATTCTTTAGAGGAAATGAGGCATCTAGACCAACTCTAAGCCTGGCTTTTGAAAAAAGATTACTTAGAATGCAACCGTAAACTAGAGATGAACAATGTTTCTTGTTAGGAACAAGATTTACGGTTTCAACTATTTCAACAAAAATGATCTGAGGTAGGTTTATTTTAATACTGTTTTCAAAATAATGTAACCACCAAAGATCCAAGGCTCTAAGAGTAGAATAACGACCTCCAGATGGTCGAAACCACCAAGAAATCATTAGATGAAGAAAACGTTCATGAAGGTCTAAGACACTTACACTATCCCTTCTTTTATAACTAGATCCTAAAACTTGTTTTTCATTTGAAATACCATCGTTATCTAATCCGAATGTATTGGCTATGTAAGCCGAGTCAATATATAAGAATTATCCTAGGAGGTAGGAATGAATTCCTATGGTTTCGGTTTCAGTTTGGTTTTTAACACAAACGAAATTAGAATAGAAAATACGAACAAGTTGATGGTAAACGACGGGTTCAAGGTCAAAGAGTTTATCAAATTTCTACTCTTGTAAAAGAGGAATATATTTAAAATTAATATCTAACATAGCTTGACGAGAAGGAATACGTTCTTCTCTAATTTTGTAATAGTCGAAATATTGATAATACCAAAAACGATGATTTCTAGGACCAGGATGATTGAAGCACGAATTTTGGATAGTCAAATTAGGATCAATGGGATTAGGATTAGGAATAGGATGAGGATTTGGATTTGGTTGACGGTGTGAACGACTAGATGATGACCTAGCACGTTTAGGATTGGACATGGTTTAGGAAATCGGAATGGAATGGATAACCTACAATTTAGAAAAACACATGTATGCAATTCAATCAATCCCAAAACTCAATTGAGTCCTCAATATTTCAAGGTTCTCTAAATCAATCCTAATGGGCAAAGTGTTTTGAAAACTTTTTAAAAAATATGGTTTTGAGAAACAATATATGTATAGTTTTCATAACAACAACATAATTCAATCAAAACATAATAATTTGAAAATCAATTTTTTTATTTCAAAAAAATAATTTTTTTTTTGGAAAATTCTTGTGTTTTTGATGAAATTAGTTGTAATATCTAGTTTCGAATCACTAAACAATCAATGCCCGATCACTATTTCTATCTAGAACTAATTAAAACTAGTCCTATGTTCAAAATCAATAAAATAGAGAGTTTAGAAAATTTTACCTTGAAGGATGAGATTGAGTGGATTTTGATGTTGTTTGCACGATTTTAATGATAACAAGTTTAGAAGATGATATTTGAAGTGAAATCTGATTAAAACCGATGATTTAAGGCAAGAATGAAGATAGAGAGAGTAGATGAGTGATAGGCGGCAAGGAAGAGAAGAGAAGAGGGTTTGAGGATTTTTGAAGGGTTCTGCCCGTGTATAACCAGAACCCCAGGGGGATATCGATTCCCCTGTGGGGGGGAATCGGTTCCCCTTCAAAGGGTGAATCGGTTCCCTCATGGGGGGATCGATTCCCTCTGCACCAAAATGCTAAAATCCGATTTTAAACACACAAAATGCTAAATTAATTTTCTCTAGTGGTATTGGCAACTCATATATTTAAAATTAATCATGTTCAAATAATCAAATCAATCTTTGAACTATATTTGAACATAGAGTTAATTTTCATCAAGAATCATAAACTCCCCCTAACAAATATTAATGAATGCAATCAAAAAATTACTATTCTAAGCATTTTTCATTTAGTCTTAAAAGTGTTAAAAATTATTTTTAAACACTAAGTGAAGATAGGTTGGTCAAACCTAATTCTCTCCTAAGTGTCCAAAATCTTTCCTTGTCTAAAGGTTTTGTAAAGATATCCGCTAATTGGTGCAAAGTATCAACAAATTCTAGAACTACATCTTCCTTAGTGACATGGTTTCTAATGAAGTGATGTATTATTTCAATGTGCTTAGTTCTAGAGTGTTGGATGGGATTTTTAGTGAGACAAATAGCACTAGTATTGTCACACTTGATAGGAATGGTACCTACTTCAATTCCATAATCAAAAAGTTGTTGTTTCATCCATAAAACTTGTGCACAACAACTACCAGCTGAAATGTATTCGACTTCAGTGGTAGATAATGCAACACAATTTTGTTTCTTTGAAAACCAAGAAATCAGCATATTTCCAAGGAATTGGCAAGTACCGGAGGTGCTTTCCTATCTAATTTGCTTCCTCCATAATCCGCATCAGAAAAAGCATACAAGCTTAAGCTAGAGTCTCTAGGATACCAAAGTCCTAAACTAGGAGTGTCCTTAAGGTATCTAAAGATTCTCTTAACAGCTAGTAAATGTGATTCGACATAATTGAAATCTAGCACATAAGCAAACACTAAACATAATGTCCGGTCTACTTGTAGTCAGATAAAGCAGAGATCCAATCATTGACCTATATAATTTAACATCTACACATTTACCTCCTTCATCTAAGTCAAGCTTTGTTGAAGAGCTCATCGGAGTGTCATGAGGTTTTCCATTTTCCAGTCCAAACTTCTTGAGCATATCTTTGACGTATTTAGCTTGATTGATGAAGATGCCATCTTTTCTTTGCTTGATTTGGAGTCCCAAGAAAAATGAGAGCTCCCCCATCATGCTCATCTCAAACTCACTTTGCATTAACTTAGAAAATTCTTGGCAAAGAACATTATTAGTAGAACCAAATATTATATCATCAACATAAATTTGAACTACTAATAAATCTTTACCTTTATGCTTTAAAAACAATGTAGTGTCAACCTTCCCTTTTGAAAAACCTTTTTCAATTTAAAAATTTGACAATCTTTCATACCAAGCTCTAGGAGCTTATTTTAAACCATAAAGAGCTTTTGTCAATTTAAGAACATGATCTGGAAATTTTGAATCTTCAAAACCTGAAGGCTGTTCCACATACACTTCTTCCTTTATAAAACCATTTAAAAATGCACTTTTAACATCCATTTGATATAATTTAAATTCATGAAAACATGCAAATGCTAATAACATTCTAATTGCTTCCATCCTAGCTACGGTAGCATATGTTTCATCATAGTCTATGCCCTCTTCTTGAGTCTACCCTTGAGCAACAAGTCTACCCTTGTTTCTCACTATATTACCACTCTCATCAAGCTTATTCCTAAATACCCATCTAGTACCTACAGTAGATTTATTACTAGGCCTTTCAACTAATGTCCATACTTTACTTCTCTCAAATTGATTTAATTCTTCTTGCATAGCCATAATCCAATGTTCATCATTTAATGCTTCTTTAATATTCTTAGGTTCTATGCATGAAATAAATGCAACATAGTTACAAATATTTATAAGAGAGGATCGAGTTGTTACCCCTTTGGATGGATCACCTATAATCTCACCATCCTTGACATAGTTGTACTCTCTTGGATAAGATACTTCCCTTTCTTAAATGGTTGGATTCTCAAGAGGATCATGAGTTTCCACATTCTTCGTTTCTTCCTTTGATGATGGTTCTCCAATGTCATGTCTAACGTCATTTGGATTTATAACACCTACATCATCATTCATACAAGAATCCTTCCTCGGAAGGGGATTATCATCGAAAACAACATGTATAGACTCTTCTACAACTAAAGTTCTTTTATTAAAAACTCGATAAGCTTTAGAATTTAAAGAATAACCCAGAAAAATTCCTTCATCACTTTTAGCATCAAATTTGCCAAGGTTTTCTTTACCGTTGTTTAAAACAAAACATTTACATCCAAAAGGATGAAAATAACTAATGTTAGGTTTTTTATTTTTGAAAATTTCATATGGAGTTTTCTTTAAAATTGGCCTAATCATTACTCGATTTACAACATAACAAGTGGTATTTGTGGCTTCCGCCCAAAAATATTTTGGCAAATTATTTTCACAAAGCATGGTTCTAGCCATTTCTTCTAGAGTTCGATTTTTCCTCTCAACAACTCCATTTTGTTGAGGGGTTCTAGGTGCTGAAAAATTATGGCTAATACCATTAGAATTACAAAACTCAATAAATCCAACATTTTCAAATTCAGTGCCATGATCACTCCTAACACTAGTTATAGAGTAACCTTTTTCATTTTGGATTATTTTTGAAAATGTGATGAAATGTTCTAATGCTTCATCTTTAGTACTTAAAAATAGAACCCAAGTATATCTAGAATAGTCATCTACCAAGACAAAAGCATATTGTTTTCCACCCAAGATAGTAGTTCTAGTTGGCCCAAAAAGATCTATATGGATCAATTGTAATACTCTACTAGTTGATACGTCATTAATGGATTTAAAAGAAACTCGCTTTTGTTTTCCTTTAGCACAAGCATCACAGATTTTAGCATTATCAAATTTTAGTTTAGGCAGCCCTCGAACCAATTCTCCTTGAACTAACCGTTGCAAAACACTCATGCTAGCATGTCCTAGTCTCCTATGCCATAACCAACTATCATGCTCATCCTTATCAACTAGGCATAAATTAGTCATTTCTATAGAGTCTAAATGCACCATGTAAATGTTTCCTATTCTATGACCAACAAGCATAATCAAAGTAGATGCAATGTCAATCAATTTTGCAAACACTTAATTTTAAAAATAAGACATTGTATCTTTTGTCAAATTCATCTAATCGGATTATGCTTTAATCCATTCACATACAAAACATTATGCAATGTTGATTATCGAGATTAAGAGCACATGCATAAAGTTTTTGAAAATGTTATGCATTAAAACTTTATACTATTTTTTTTAAAAAAAATATGCATAATCATTAAGAAAAATTTAAGGTCAAAATTTTGAAAAACCAAAGTTCTTGAAAAATCGATATCAATTGTTAAAGAGATATCAATTACATTTTAAAAACAATTTTGACCAAAAATTAATATGATGAACTAGAGTTTATAAAAGATTACCAAAAATTACTATGTTCATCATACAATATTTTTCAACATACATTAGATAAAACATAATCATTTATTCAACATTTAAAACCTCATGCATGCATAAACTAAATGAGCAACCAAATAAAATAAAAATATTAAGTTTCGAGGTTACATATTCCTTTTTCATGTGTGGCTAGAGCATCTTGAATATCATCATCTTCATCACCATTGCTCCCACACACCTACAAGAGACATTTAAGTAGATTTTGGTATCCAAATTGCTTTGGATCCTTGAATATTAGTTTCAATGCCTCTTGTTCCTTTTGGAACCCATACTTGTCTAATTTTAAATCGTTTTCCTTTCTTTAAAGGACAAGTATGTTTCTTATGACCATGATAATGACAATGTGAACATATTGTCATTATTGAACTAGATGAATTATTTAAAATGATATCTTTTTCTTTTGTTAAACATTCAAGCTTAACTTTCAAATCGAAATTTTCTTTTTCAATACTTTCAAATTTTATTTTTGAAAGCTCTAAATCCTTCTTCAAGATTTCATTTTGATTTTCAAAATCAATTTATTGTATTTGGAGTTCATGGTCTCAAACTCCGAAAATAATTCATCATAAGAATCTTGTAACTCATTAAAAGATTTTGAATTTAATCTATTTGAGTTAGAAGATACCTTTGGCTCTGTGAGAGCTAATAGAGACATCACCTTTATTGGTTCTTCTTCTTCCTTGTCTCCATAGATCTCCTCAAGCTTATCCCACATCTCCTTGGCATTTGAACAAGAAGAAACTCCTTTATATACATTAGGATCAATTGCACAACACAACATGTGCATAGCTTTTGTATTTTGTTGAGCTTTCTTCCGTTCTTGATCACTCCACTTCTTTACCTTCTTTGTAGGAGAAGAATATCCTTTCTCGATCATCATCCAAGCTTCCATATCAAATGCTTGGATAAATATCATCATAAGCTTCTTCCAACGACGATAATTTGTTCTATTGAAGTGTGGAGGCACGTCAATTGGTCTGGATTCTTCCATGGAGAATGAACCGGAAGTGGACGCCATCTTTATCGATTTAACTCTTCCCGGATCTACTCAAGAGGCGATTAAACCTTCAAATGAGTCAAGCTCTGATGCTAATTGTTGAGTTAATCGATTGACGAAATCGGCCAAGAGGGGGGTGAATTGGCAATTAAAATTTTGGTGGAAGCTTTTGCAAAAAATTGAAAGTAATTGCACAGCGATTTGGAGTGGTTCGACTTTATCAACCAAAGTCTACGTCCACTACCTTAGCTATCCACATTAAGGATTTTCCAATAAATTCACTAATTTGTTCTTTCTTTTGAGGACAAAGAGATAACCTTACAACTCCCTCAAGAATATACCCCAATTTCTTGAGAACACTATTTTCTCAAAGAGAAGATTATAAATTTGCAAACTTACAAGAAAAACCTCACAAGGCAAATATGTTTGCACAATTCTAGAACAAAGAAAAGAACACTCAAAGATGAATACAATTGAGCACAATAAGTGTTCTTGAAAGCAAAATGAATATTTGAATGAAAATAGGCTTGAAATGCTCAAACTTGAGGTTTGATGCTTTCTCTTTGATTCTCTCTTGATTCTAGTTGCTTGATGTTTCTTGTTATTGATCAATGGCTCTTAAGCTTGCTTAAATACACCTTGAATCACTTCTTAACGTTGGGGATGATTAGTGAAGATAATATAGCAGTTTTAGTGTGAAATCAATTAATAAAATAGTTTGGAGCGTGGGGGGAATCGGTATCCCTTGAGGGGAATCGGTTCTTTAAGTGTAAAATTCAAATATTTCGACCGTTGAACAGGGGGGAATCGGTACCCCCTAGGGGGGGAATCGGTACCCCCTAGGGGGGGAATCGGTTCCCTCCGAGCATACTGGAATTATCGGAGCCAAACCGTTCAGGGGAGAATCGGTACCCCCTTGGGAGGGAATCGGTTCCCTCTGGGTAGACTGTATTTTTTGGCTTTGAAATGGTTCGAAATACTTTGTAAAATTATTTTGAAATTGTTTTAAGATTAAAACTTAATTTTACACTTAAGTAAGGATTAAAAATGATTTTTGAAAGATTTAGAGTAATGTTTTGATATTCGAATAATTATATCGAATATACTTAGAAAATCATTTGGAAAATATTAAAATTCATTTATCTTAATTTGTTATATCGAAATATCAAAATGTATTCAACACAATGAGTTTTTAGTTCAGATGGAAATATTTCGGATGTTTAGGTTCAGGAGATCAGAAGAGGTTATCTAGTGTGTTCTCGTAAAACCAGTAAAAGATACAGATCTTTTTAAAACATATATATATATATATACACCCCCATCCTTTCATAATCTGTTTGTGTAGGTTCCCAGGAACCATACACCACGCACAACCAGTAAGGCCCTGAGCACACAGCCGAGAAGGCTGCAGTATACTTCCTCCAACAATAAACCCCCCATATAAAACATTTCTCCGTTAATAAACAGAGATATCAGAAATCAAAACAGAATTCAGATCATATATCAGAACAGAATCCAAATTAGAAATCAGAACAGAATTCAGGTCAAGTATCATAACAGAATTCAAGTCGAAAATATTTATGTGTCCAAATATTCCCGAAAAAATACTAAAAATTATTTTATGACATTTTGAGACACTTACCAAGCTCGGTTCACAATTTTGAATGACGGAGAGCTCGATTTCGAAACATCAAAAACTTTGACTTTCTCACCCCTCCACGTGCTGGCGACAACAGAGAAACGGATGGCACCGATAGACTCGGAATGATGCAAGGAACACGATGGTGTGGGAGGTGTTGAAAACAGATGGCTGGCTCAACGTGAATCAACAAAAAACCAACAGAAATCGAGTTAAAACCAACGATAATTCGATCTGAAATTTACGACAAACGACGACGATTCACTACGAAATGTTTGAGGGATTTTGTTCATCGGTCGACAACGAACACGATGGTGGTTTCGGTTTGTCAAACGAAAACCAAACAGTGAGTAGATCAGAGTTCAAAGGTGGGTTGAGGGGAAGGGAAATGATGAAAAGATCTGCAGAAACATACGAGAGAGAAGAGGTTATAATTCACTCCAAAAAAATGGGCAAACCATGAGTTTAGCCACTGAATTTCTTGCACTTCTTAAAATAGTCTGTCAACTTTTGAAATTTTACAATTTAATCCTCAATTTCTCCCAAAATACCAATTAAATTCAACACTTTATAATTTCTAAAATTTAGCCCTTAAATTGGGGTGTTACACAATTCTTCCGAAAAATTGGAAATATAAAAACATTACTTTTTTTTATAGTATATAATCAATAGATTGAGATTTATATGATCACTAAAGAATGGATCTTTAATTAAGTTAAATTTGAATTTGTTAATTATATTACAAAGACAACGACATAATCGACTAGGTACCGATTTTAGGGCGTTGTGAGGGTGCTAACCATTCCCCATACGTAATCGGCTCCGAAACTTATTTTTTTGGTTAAGCAGGCTAAAAATTGTTATTTTAATAAAAAAAATTAAAATCAAATTTTATTAAAATAATTAAATATTTTGGGTGATCTAATCACACCCTAAAAAATGATTGATGGAGACTACTCAAAACTGATTTTTAAAAAGGAAACCCCAAATTAGTCAAGGCGACTTATAAAAATAAATTATTCAGATCGTTTCAACAGTTCCGAAGGCCGACGATGACGAGAAGGGGCAGTGATTATTTTAAAGTTTTTTAAATGTAATAATAATAAAATATTATTTTATTATTTATTTTAAATTATTTTTTATATTTTAATAATGATAAAAAATGTCACGCCATAAAATAATAATAATAATAAAATAATTCAAAGAGACCAAAACATGAGCAATTTGAAAGTTTAGTGGGTAAATTGAAAAAACTGAAAGTACAATGAATGAAATAAGAGAGAGAGTAAAGTTCAATAACGAATAGTGTAGTTTACCCATTGAAAAAAATACTTAATACACCCTTACAAACACATAATGATAAAAAAAATTGTCGTTGAAGTTCTTTAAACATTTATTTTACTCTTTATTCTTTCGGTTTGAATAATTTGGTTTTTAATGTTTCATTTTAAGATAATAATATCCTTATTTTGGATTATTTATTAACTAATAATTTTCATCCATATAAAAAAAATTTACCCTAAAATGAAATTTTAGGACCAAAATATTCAAAAAAAGTTAAAGAGAATATTTAATCGAATGTTAGAAACATTTTATATCATTATACCTTACAAAATACATAGATTTATGATTAATCAGGTAGAGCATCTGATAATCGGTTTGAATGTTCTCAATTTCTTAAAAAAATAGTTTTTGAATTAAAATAATATTAAAATTTCAGTCTAATTTTAATTAAATAGGATTAAATTGAAAAATGAGTATAAATGGTAATTTTTGAGAATTAGAATATTAGTTAAATATTTAGATTAAAAGGTGTTTATTTAAAATGAAAGGTTTTAGAATATAAAATTTAATTTTTTTATAGAAATCACTAATTTTACATAAAATAGGGAATATCTTAAAGTATAATAAAAATTTACAATCATAATCGTAAATTAAGCACATAATTAGGACAATTTCATATAATCATTGAAACAAAACTAACAACTTAAGATGACATAAGGACCATACAAGGAAAGATTAAAATCTAACCAAGAAAACTCGAACAAAGATAGATATAAAAAGATATGATAGCATCGACAAACAAACCACAAAAGGGGATCAAACTACTAAAAAACCACCGACAAACCACAAATCAGACTCGAGCGACATGAAAAGATATCCACGAACGCATAACAGGTATCCAAATTTAATCTAAGAGTCCAAAATATGAAAGATCAACAATATAATATATAAGTGTTATCTTGATTAGTCGCAACGATGTCTAATCAATCCTTAAAAAATATAAGTGAACATGTCACACCCCAAAATATGGCCTAAAATTCTCTTTAAAATTTTTTTAGGATTAAATTGAATTTTTGATTTAATTCAGGGACCAAAAATAAAATTTTGATTAAATTTGGATCCAAGTTAAAAAATAACTAAAGATGGAGGACTTATGTCATGATTTTTCCATTTTTAGGGTTTATATAACTCAACATAAGGAAAAAAATTAAATTTATTTTTCTCTCTCTCTCATAAATTTTCATCTTTTAGAAAGAAATATTTGGTCGCCATTTTGTTGTCGATCGTTGCTATATTTTGGACACCTTTCGCACCATCATGTTCCTTGCGTCACCCTGAGTCCACCAGTGTCTTTCTTGTCTCCGTTGTCGTCGACGTGTGAGGGGGTGAGAAAGATAAAGTTTTTGACGTTTCGAAATCGAGCTCTCTACCATTCACCGTTGTGAACAGAGCTTGGTAAATGTCTCAAAACCCCTTAAAAACAATTAGGATTTTTTTTAAAATTTTATGACCCTATAAAGCCCTGTACGCGCCGCTTCTATGGGTGTGGAAAGTCCACCGCCTGGTGGACTGCTTGGAAATGGATCAATCCAACCTGACCCGCTAACCCAAACCGCTTTCTGGACCCGGTCCAACATTAATCGTTGACCGTTGACTTTGACCAAAAAGTCAATTTTTGAAGAGTCATATTTTATGTTTTTTAACATCTTGATTCTGATTTCGAAGTATGTTTTTGCTAAATTATGACCCAAAAACCCCGAATCGAGCTCGTTAACCCAAAAAGGCTTAGTATTTTTAGCATTTTTTGCTTATTTATTTGAGATTTGGTTATGGAATTGATCCAAGAAGATATTTTTATGAAGGTACTCGTGTTTCACCTGACCGAGGGTTAGTTAGATTCAGTGTTTACCGTTTATCAGATCTGTTCGATCCGTATCTTACGAGAGTTACCCGTATGTTTTCATAAATTATTTAAATAAAGGTTAATATTATTCATATTATGATTTCTATATAGATTTTCCGATTCATAGGATCTAGTGCTACTGCTGATTGTGATCGACAAACTCAGTAGTAGGCATCCCTATCAGACTACTCATATCGATACATGATTGTTTCCTATTGGTGTTACATTACTGTTTTCAACTATATATCTGAACTGTTTTAGATTTCTGATAATACTAAATATTTTTAACACACAATACTTGATTTTTTGAACATGATTTATCTGATATCTGATTTATTATATATTTATGATATGATCTCTGGATTACCGTATTTTTGTATATGATTTCTAAAAATGGAATATTTTTATGTTTTAATGGATTAAACTACCGTTTTAATTCGATTACATACATGTTATTTCTATCATTGGGGTTTTTTTTGGAGGAAGTATCTCAGGCCTAGTCTATGACTTGTAAGACCTTACCGCTTTTCGTAGGTTCCTCTGCTTTGTCAAAGGATAAGACCTTACCGCAGGCTCATTGGCTTTATGCTCAGGGTAAGTCCTTACTGTAGGCTCCTCTTCTTTGTGCACATGATAAGACCTTACCGCAGACACCTCTGCTTTGTGCACAGGGTAAGCCCTTATTGGGTGTACAGGTGGGTGTATGGTTCTAGGGAACCTACACATTTTGGTGATCAGACAGGGGTAATGTTCATGTTTTTAAAACATGTTTGATAAACTAATTTTACTGAAATATTTTATCAGCATGTTTTTATACACCGTAAGGAGCATGCTGAGTTTTTTTAGTTAATTCCGTAAATTTTAACCTTTTCAGATAATATCATACTAGGCTAGCAAACTTGGCATCAAGAGGATCAACTACTCCTAATTTTGTACTACTGTATATCTCTATATGCATTTGTTATACTTTGATGACGCGTGTTTTGCTACCGTCTAGATATATCTGAATTACTGGTATTTTGTTCCATAAATGTTTCATATGGTTTTTCGATATATGTATATATATATATATATATATATATAAATTTATCGTATGAATCTTTATTATGGGTAAATTTTATATTATATTATTATATAGATTTTTACGTTGTTTTAAATATGAAAAGAATTTCTGAATGCGATATGTGGCCACCTAGATTTATGCATAACTTCCAGACCGAGTCTAAAGAGTTACATTTGGTGGTATCAGAGCTTTCGATTTTAAACACTCGGACTGTGGATGAGTCCAAAAATCTAGATTTTCAAGATATTTTACAAAAATAATAATGTCACCTTATTTTATGATTTTAAATATATTTGAGGTTCCTGATACTAGTATAACTTAGATTAAAATTCTTTCTATAGAGCCTTATAGATTTACTCGATGAGTGCCACTATAAGTCATAGGCCAGGCTGTAACACCACCAACCCGTATCCGATCCGGACCCGAATCTATGGTGTCACATTGACTTTTCAAATCGTTTTTCTTTTACAAAACACCTAAAAATGCAAATTGTCATTTACAATAAAACTGAATAATCTTTATTATATAAAACATATGGTTTTATAAAACCTATCAGAGCACACTTGATCCAAATCTTTATTTACATGCCAACTAAAATCAATATTATAAAACACATATGATTCAATTCTTTTCTGATCTGATTCTTGGAAAGGAGAAGCTGACCTATCTTGTCTACCCTCGATCCCTTCTCATCTTCTCAGAACCTACGTATGAAACACTCACACGCTAAGTCATTGACTTAGTGAGGCATAAAACACGTATAATAGAAACTCTAGATACTTAATAATGCATGAACATTTCATATTTCATATAATATACGATAAACATCATATATCAAATCATATAACCAATTATATACATGCATACATATCATCATTATCCTAGTCATATTATTGTCGTTATCACTATCATAATCCATTTAAAACATATAATATGATAGCTAACCTTTATAGCACTTCAAAACACACCTTTCACAAACAAAACATATAACATTACATAATGTTTCTTTATATTATTTCTTTTATTATCCCATGTACATATATGAGAACTAAAGATATGTGAGTACATAGAGGTTGTGCACATATATTGTCACCACATCTCGTATAAATTCCCACTAGGGGCACATAGAATTTGTCCCGAAGGACAGCATAGAAATGTCCCGAATGACCACATATAACACATATGTCCCGAAGGACCACTCCTTAAGAACCATATACATATTCCAATTGACCAAATAAGTGTACCAAAGTACCACATATATGTTCCAAAAGATTACATATATGTCTCGAAGGACCACGTAGAACCCTCGACTCTTAGCATGCCAACTATACCTCTGGATCTCATGACACATAACATGGGCATTATCATTTATGATAGTTCATATCACTTATATCTCATAAACGTATTCACATGTACATGTAATCGCATAGCTTATTTTCGCGTAGTTCATGTCACTTTTCATATGATCTCATAGGTCATTGTCATATATTGCATATCACATAAACATATAATCTCATATATCCTATCAATAACATACAGACTTACGCATGTACTCATGTATACTCTTTCATATAATTTGCATAGTAATGCCATATACTCATATCATATAATAATTTCACCTAAGTCTTCCTCATAGAGTTTATACTACATGTTCATATAATCCCATTTTATCTTATAAGTAATTGCTACTCATCTTATCTCACTTTTCCATTTCACTCACATAATTCATTTATAATCATTCACATGATTTAATTTCACTAACCTGAATTCATATATATCATATACCCTATGTTATTTATCTTACATTATTTATATACTAATTTAATCTATTTATTTAGTTCAGTTTCACATGACTCTTATAATACTCTTTCATAAAACTTTGTATTTCTTCACTTTATAACTCCTATATCATAATTTCCTTTAAGTATATAAATCTTCCCTGTATCGCTTATTTTATATTTTTGTAACATCATTTATGTTTATGTCCCCTCATTTATATACTATTCTCATAGAGTCTCATAACCTTTCTCGTGTAATCACTTATACCATATAATATAACTTATAATTGGTTATCTTATGTTCACACACACACACACACATATATATATATATATATTTATATATATATATATGCTTCTTTAGTTTGTAGTTTATGTCACATGTTCATTTCATTCTTTATGTCCTTATCACATAACTTATTTCATATTCTTAGATAATTACATAGATTATTTGTACTATTTCATATAACTTATCACACTAACATGTATTTACACAAATCATGTAACATACACAATAACATGTCACCACATATACTCATGCACATATATGAATCATAATAAATACATACTTCTATCTATGAATTCATGCATTTTAATATTGGAAATAGACTTGTCGCAAGTCTTATTTCCATTAAACATCATATACTAACTAATATGCACTCACCTGGCCTCACTAGTCAATATTAATCTCTTACTTCTTTCTTTCTCGATCTTATTTCGTTGATTCATCAAATAATCATTTTTGATCAATATCTACACAATCATACATTTGATAGGTATATCATAATTCTAAATGTTATTATTTAATCCTTAATAATTCAAGCTAATCGAAATGCTTAATATAATTTCTACTTTGAGTAGTATCGGTACCCCCATGCATGGTACCGATACTTCCCTAGCTATGCTTGGTATCGATATCCTTTATGCATTCGAAATCCTTGTTTCAGAAATGGGTACCGATACTTACCTTATGGTATCGGTACACTTGATATCGATACTTACCTTATGGTATCGGTAATCTTGATATCGATACTACCTTCCCAAGTATCGATACCCCATGAACAATTTATAAATTTCTGCCTTATGGTATCGATACTCATTCATATATTATCGATACCCTCTCTCAAAATTTGACAAATTTTCTCTTGGAAGTATCGTTACTTGATGAACAGTACCGATACCCCATGCCCAAAATTCATTTTTCTAGCTAAAAAATCCACCCATACTTATATATACCTTCCATTTTTAACTCATTTCATACTACTAAACTCAAATATACTCCCTCAAACCATCTTAAATCACTTTAAAACATCTAAGCATTCAATATCTCATTCAAATTCTTGGAACCAATAATTTTACTAAATTTCCAACATGTTTTTATTTTACTTCTAATACTTCTAACTTCTTAGTTAGACCATTGACAAGTCAAATTTCACTTCAAAACTTATTTACTAACTCTATCTCAATAATTCCTTTAAAAACACTTTATCTTCAATCTTATGTAACTTATTCCTCTTTGAGTTTTGAGAAATCTTAAGCTTTCCTCAAGCATTTCTATCACTCCAAGAATCAAAACCAACTTTAAAACGAAAGAAATAACCAGTTTGAGACTAATTTACCATTAGCCAAGCACCCACGGTGGAAGAGGAAGAAGAAGAACAATTTCCAGACTTTGCTTTCTTTTTCCCTCAACTCCACGTGGTTAATTCCCTTATAAAGGGAAAATAAAAATCTTTCTTGTAAAATGACCATTATACCATTTTCACTTTCAAACTTTGCTATTAACTCAAATACCAAAATTCTCCAATCAAGTCCCTGAACTTTTAGTCTTTTTGAAGATTAATCACTAAGTTTTAAAAACTTCCATTGTGGTCACTAGGCCTGATTTTAGGATGTTACACAGGTCGTGTTTGAGGGTGAGTGACTCGACCTTCTATTACGATTGACGATCCTATGTCACATCGAGATCCTTCTGTCCCACATATAGATCTGTCTATTTTTAAAGATTAACTTATTACCCTTGCTAGAGACACTCCTGTCATTGAGGACGAGGACACTGGTATGGATGAGGACGCCATTAATAGAGTTGTCTTTTGCATATTCAACAAAGCTGCTAGAGTCCTTGATAATATGTCTACTGTTGAGATTTTGAAGTCTTTGGTAACTGCTGGAGTAGTTCATATCGAAGGTATTACTGGTTGACCTCCGACTGACGCTGAGTATTGGTTGGAGGAAACAAAGACGATTATGGATGAGATAAATTTAAGGCTTGAGAAAAAGTTAAAGGAGGCCCTAACTATGTTAAATAAAGAGAGTTTTCGGTGGTGACAATCAATTTCCGGTAGTATTCCAGGAAATCAGTTGACTTGGGATCTTTTCAAGGCATATTTTTGGAGTTGCTTTATTGGAGATAGATACTTGCAGGAGTGACGCTAGGAATTTCAAATTTTGGAGTAGGGTGATATGTCTGTTATGAACTATGAGATTAATTTCATCAATTTGAGCCACTATACTATTGAACTTGTTGACACTGAGTTGGATCGATGCTTGATATTCGAGAATGGACTCAGGTATGAGATCAGGAGTTGAGTTGCTACCCACCGAGAAGGTAACTTTGATGTCTTGGTTGAGATAGCCAAGACCGCCGAGGAGATAAAGCGAGTGGGTATGGAGCGTAGGAGAGATCGAGATCGATTCAGGAGGCCTTTTGGTTCCATTGATTCTTTATCATGCCCCGACAAGAGAGGTAAGGGTGAGTCTTTTCATAGAGGTGGTGCGAGTGTCAGGCCTGTGACATCATGTTCTTTAGCTGTTTCGCCTTCTAGACATGGTGGTTCTTCTGGGTGGGTCGCAGCCTTTGGTGCCATGTGAACATTGTGGGAAACTTCATTTTGGTGAATGAAAGAAGAAGTTGGGTAACTATTTTAGATGTGGTTATAGTGACTATCTCTTGAGGGATTGTCCAGAGCCATCTCCTACAGTTCAGACACCAGCTTGTACTGCCGTTCGTACTCAGAGTACAGTTCAGACTCCTGTAGGGGGTCGTAGTCAAGAGAAAGTATCGAGATTTGCTAGTAGAGGTTGATCTTCTCAGAGTAGGGATCTAGCCAGATCTGAGGCCAAACAACCTGCGTTGATTTACGCTGCTAGACGTCGATAGGATCGCGATGGCCTGATGTGATTGCAGGTACTATTACTATTCATTAAGTTTTCTACTTTGCATTGTTTGATAATGATTCTACCCATTCCTATGAGGGTCTTAATATCCCTATTAAGAATACTGAGAATTCGGTGACGTTTCAAAGCCCTCTAGGTCAGTCCATAAAGTTTGATTGTATTTTTAGAGGGTGTCCTATAGAGATCCATGGGGAGATCTTTCTATCTGACCTGATGGAGTTACCTTTGGAGGAGTATAAATTAATTATTGGCATGGATTAGTTGAACAAACATCGAGTTAATCTCGATTGTGAGACCTAAAGAGTTGTTTTGAAGACTCTGAATAACTGAAAGATTGTGATGATCAGGGAACATCGTGGATTCCTAACGAATATTGTGTCAACATTGGTCACTGAGAGGATGATCAGGAAGGGTTTTAAGGCATTTTTTTACTTATATTCTAGATACTAGGAGTTCTTAATCTGACATTAAAGGTATCTAGATTGTTAAGGAATTTCCCGATGTTTTTTCTGGGGAGTTTCCTGGATTGCCACTGGATAGAGAAGTTTAGTTTGGGATTGAAGTATATTCCAGTTCTACCCCATTTTTGATGGCTCTTTACTATATGGCCCCAAAGGAGCTTAAGGATATGAAAGTCCAACTCCAGGAGTTATTGTATAGAGGATTTATTCGACCCAGTGTATCACCGTGGGGAGCCCCAATTCTCTTTGTCAAGAAGAAATATGGGACATTGAGACTTTGTATTGATTATAGGAAACTGAACAAGCTCACGGTTAAAAAAATATCCTCTGCCTAGGGTCGATGATCTGTTTGACCAATTTTAAGGGGCTTCTATCTTTTCGAAGATAGACTTGAGGTCTGGTTATTACTAACTCAAGGTGAAAGATTATGATGTCCCAAAGACTTCTTTTCGTACTCAGTATGAGCATTACAAGTTTTTAGTGATGTCATTCGGGTTAACTAATGCCCCTGCTGCTTATATGGATCTGATGAATTGAGTGTTTCGACCTTACTTGGACCACTTTGTAGTTATGTTCATCGATGACATACTGGTGTATTCTCGAACTGAAGTAGAACATGATGAGCATTTAAGGATTGTTCTGCAGACTCTAAGGGAAAATAAGTTATAGCTAAGTTGAGCAAGTATGAGTTACGGCTCAGCGAAGTGACTTGTCTTGGACACATCATTTCTGTTGAGGGTATCTGGGTGGATCAGAGTAAATTGAAGGCTATTCTAAATTGGAAACAACCCAAGAATGTCTCAGAGATCTGTAGTTTCTTGGGCTTAGTTGGTTACTATCATCGTTTCATTGATGGGTTCTCCATTACTGCAGCTCCTCTAACAAAACTGTTAAGGAAAGATATTTCATTTATCTAGTATGAGAACCAACAAGCTATCTTTGAGAAACTGAATACTGTTCTGACTCAAACCCAGTATTGATTCAGTCTGAGTCTGAGAAAGATTTTTCTGTCTACAGTGATGATTCTCACTATAGATTAGGATGTGTTTTGATACAAGATGGGAAGGTTGTAACTTATGCGTCACGTCAATTAAAGTCGCATGAGCATAACTATCCCTCACGATTTAGAGTTAGCTATCGTGCTTTTTGCTTTAAAGATCTGGAGACATTATCTCTACGGATAAAAGTGTTATATCTATACCGATCATAAGAGTATGAAGTATTTGCCTACTCATAAAGAGTTAAATTTGAGACAGCGTCGCTGGTTGGAGCTTCTAAAGGACTATGATTGTGAAATAGAGTATCATCCAGGGAAGGGTAATGTGGTGGGTGATGCCTTAATCCATAAGGTGATATCTGATCTGAGAGCCTTGTTCACCATCTTGAGTTTATTTGATGACAGTAGTTTGTTAGCAAATTTGCAAGTTAAACCCACTTTGGCCGAGGATATTAAGGCCAAACAACTCCTTGATAGCTCATTGCTTCCCATTATTGAACAGGTGGAGTAGGGATCAAGTTTAGAGTATACTTTGGATCATGATGGTATTTTATGCTTTCATGGTCGTTACTGCGTCCCTAAAGATGATGAGTTGAGATGAGCTATTCTTCAGGAGGCTCATAGTAGTCCTTATGCTATGCATCATGGCGGGGACAAAATGTACAAAAATCTCAAGGAGTGTTAGTTTTAGACTGGTATGAAGAAGAATATTTTAGATTTTTTTGTGAGACGTCTAACTTGTCAACAGGTTAAGGTAGAGCACCAGAATCCGTCTAGATTGTTACAGTCAATTAAGATTCCTGAGTGGAAATAGGAGTGCATTACGATGGACTTCGTTACCGGTCTTCCTATGACTCATTCCAAAAAGGATTCTGTTTAGGTGACTGTTGATCGACTCACCAAGTCAATTCAATTTATCCCTGTTCGAGTTAATTATTCTTTGGACAAGCTGGCCAGATTGTACATTTATAAGATCGTTAGACTTCATGGTGTTCCGTTGTCTATCATATCTCACAGAGATCCGAGGTTCACTTCCAGATCTTGGAAGGCTTTGCACGAGGATCTGGGTACTTGTTTGAATTTCAATACATCTTTTAACCCATAGACTGATGGTCAGTCTGAGCGAGTGATCCAGGTGTAGAAGGATATGTTACGTGGTTGTGTGATTAACTTCCGTGGTAGTTAGGAAGATTTCTTATCCTTGGCCAAGTTTGCCTACAATAACAATTACCAGACAGGTATTTGCATGGCACCGTACGAGGCCCTGTATGGACGTCGTTGTCATACTCCTATATGTTGGACCGAGTTGCATGATAAAAAGACTTTAGGTCTATAGTTAGTTCAAGAGACTGAAGATACTTTCTGATTTATCTGTGATCGCTTGAGAGAGGTGTTTGATAGGTAGAAATCATATGCAAATCAACGATGGAATGATATCGAGTTTGAGGTTGGGGATCAAGTTTTTCTGAAGGTATCTCAATGGAATAAAGTGTTGACATTTGGACATAAGGGTAAATTGAGCCCAAGATTTATTGGGCTGCATCGTATTCTAAAGAAAGTCTGACATGCTGTTTATCAGCTTGAGTTACCTCCCCAACTCAATCGCATTCATGGTGTTTTTCAATAATCCACGTTGAGGCGATATCGTCCAGATCCAAGTCACATCGTTCAGGTTGAGGAGGTAGAGTTGAGACCTGATTTTTTCTATGAGGAGGAGCCCGTTCAGATTTTAGATTGGGATGAGAGAGTTCTTCGGAATAGGCATATTCCGATGGTCAAAGTTCAATGGAGTAATCGTGGTCCCTCAAAAGCTACTAGAGAGACATTGGAGTCAATAGAGGCTCAATTTTTTGTATCTATTTACATTAGGTAAATTTCAAGGATAAAATTTCTTTTAAGGGGGGAGAGTTGTCACACCCCAAAATATAACATAAAATTCTATTAAATTTTTTTTGAGGACTAAATTGAATTTTGATTTAATTTAGGGACAAAAGTGAAATTTTGATTAAATTTAGATCTAAGTTCAGAAAACAACTAAAGATGGAGGACATATGGCATGATTTTACAATTTTTAGGAAGAAATCTTTGATTGCCATTTCATCACCGATCGTTGCTCCATTTTCGACACCTCCCGCACCACCGTGTTCCTTGAGTCGTCCTGAGTCCACCAGTGTCCTTCTTGTCTCCGTTGTTGCCGGCTTGAAGAAGATAAAGTTTTTGACGTTTCGAAATCGAGCTCTTTGTCATTCACTATTTTGAAATGAGCTTGGTAAGTGTCTCAAAACCCCTTAAAAAGCAATTAGGATTTTTTTGGAATTTTTACCCTGTAAAGCCCTGCACGCGCCGCCCCTACGCTTGGGGAAAGTCCACCTCCTGGTAGACTGCTTGGAAATGGGTCGATCCGATCTGACTTGACCCATTAACTCGACCCGATCTGACCCAATCCAATATTAACCATTGACCATTGACTGACCGTTAACCGTTGACTTTGACTAAAAAGTCAAAATTTTTGAAAACTCATATTTAATGTTGTTCGACGTCCTGAGTCCAATTCTGAAGTCCATTTTTCCAAATTTTAACCTGAAAACCTCAAATCGAGATCGTTAACTTGAAAAATGCTTAGTATTTTTAGCATTTTTGCTTATTTTATTTGAGATTTGGTTATGAAATTGATCCAAGAAGATATTTTTATGAAGGTACTCATGTTTCACCTAACCGAGGGTCAGTTAGATTCGGCGTTTCCATTCCGTTAGATCCTCTTGATTTTTATTTTACGAGAGTTACCTATATGTTTCCGTAAATTATTTAAATAAAGGCTAATATTATTCATATTAGGATTCCTATATAGATTTTCTGATTAGTAGGATCTAGCTCTGTCGTTGATCGTGATCTACAAACTCAGTAGTAGGCTTCCCTATCAGACAACTCAGATCGATACATGTTTGTTTCCTGTTGATGTTACATTATTGTTTTCAACTATCTGTCTGAACTGTTTTAGATTTATGATAATACTAAATATTTTTAACACTCAATACTTGATTTTTTGAACACACTTTATCTGATATCTTATTTATTGTATATTTTTGATATCTGATTTATTGTATATTTCTAATATGATATATGGATTACCATATTTTCGTATTTTTTTTCTAAAATGGAATATTTTCATGTTTTAATGGATTAAACTATCGTTTTCATTCGATTACACATATGTTATTTATGTCTTTGGGGGTTTTATTGGAAGAAGTATCTCACGCCTAGTCTATGACTTGTAAGACCTTACCACTTTCCGCAGGCTCCTTTAATTTGTGCATAGGATAAGACATTACTGCAGGCTCCTCGGCTTTATGCTCAGGGTACGTCCTTACTGCAGGCTCCTCTGCTTTGTGCACAAGATAAGACCTTACCGCATGTTCTTCTTTGTGCACATGGTAAGCCCTTACTGGGTGTATGGTTATTTTGGTGATCGAACGGGAGTAGTGTTCAATTTTTTAAAACATGTTTGATAAATCGATTTTACTGAAATATTTTATCTGTATGCTTTTATACACCGTAAGGAGCACACTGAGTTTTTTTAGCTCATTCCGTAAATTTTAACATTTTCAGATAATAACAGACTAGGCTAGCGGACTTGACATCACGAGGATCGACTACTACTTTTGTACTACTGTATATATCTACATCCCTTTGTTATACTTTGGTGACACGTGTTTTGCTACCGTCTTGATATATCTGTATTACCGATATTTTGTTCTGTAAATATTTCATACGGTTTTCTGATATATGTATATATATAAATTTATCGTATGAATCCTTATTATGGATAAATTTTATATTATATTGTTATATGAATTTTAACGTTATTTTAAATATTAAAAGAATTTCTGAATGCGATATGTGACCGCCTAGATTTAGGCATAATGTCAACGCCGAGTTTAGGGGTTACAAAACACAATGGTCAGACAATCAAAAAACGTGCCAAAATAAAGAAGAAATTATGTCATAAAAACATAAGAAAACGTGCATAAAGACAAATGAAAATGTGTCATACAATCAATTTTATTGAAAATAAAAAAACAAAAGGAAATAATGATGTAATATAAGAAAATAAAAGGATAATAAAGAATACCAACAGTTGACAACCAACATTAAAGTTAGTTTCGTCATCGATAAACAAAGACAAAAAGAAAAGGGAATGAACTACTTATCAATAAGAGAAAACCAGGAGAAAAAACTAGTAGCAAATGTTTATAAATTTTGAATTGATTTTAGTTAAAAGAAACTGAATTATTTTATAAATGGATTAAGAAATCTAAGTCTCTAAAGACAATGATGTCTTAGAATTTATTAAAAAAAAGCGTCATATTTTAAATACTTAGTTATTTATTTCCTTTTTATTTCTAGAACATTTTATAACTACCTAACATCACATATTTTCTCAAAACTCTCTCACTCATTTTTCTTTCAAAAGAATTTGAGAATTCTCTCATTTTCTATCAACTTTCTTAACCATTTTCTCTCTACTTTTTATCATTTTCTTTCAACTTTCTCAAAGAATTTTCAAGAACCAATCTCTATTTTTGTCCACCATTACAGTTGAGGTATGATCTTCATTATGCTTATTAAAATCCTTGTAATTTTACTTTTAGAGCAGTCTGTTTTATAAATCTTATTAAAAATCTATGCAAAAGTTATGAATAATAAATGCAATATATGGTTTCTAAGTTCTTATTCTATTTTTAATAGTTTTTAGAGTATTTTGTATCTAATAAAATGAATCTAATCTAATTACAAAAAAATCCAAAATATTTTTATCTAATTTTGATGATTAAGGTTGAAAAATCTTATTTTTGGGTAAATTTTCTAAAAAAGTGAAATCTTATTAAATCTTATTAAATTTTGTTAGAATGAATTTGATTTGAATTTCATATAGGGTTCATTAAAGCACAATTACGAATATGAAAGCATTCGTTAGTGCACATGTAATAATATGAAAATATGTTATATGATAAGGATTGTCTATAACGGTCAATTATGAAATCAGAAATTTTAGGTATGATTATGAAAATACACTACAACAAAATTGTTCTACAACAATGTTTTTAGGGTAAACATTACTAACTTTAAACAAATAGCGGCGTTTATATTCCAAATGCCATCAAATAATAACTTTAGCGGCATTTTTATACAAACGCCGCAATAGGGTTAATCTATAGTGGCATTTTTTCAACAAATGCCAGAACAGAGTAGTATGTTAGCGGTGTTTTTATACAAATGTCGTAATAGAGTTCATCTATAGTGGTGTTTTTCAACAAATACCGCAACAGAGTAGTACTTTAGCGGCATTTTTATACAAATGCCATAATATGGTGAATCTACAGTGGCTTTTTGTTCAACAAACGCCGCAATAGAGGAGTAATTTAGCGGCGTTCTGCAACAAAACAGATTTGTAGTGGAGGTTTTAGTGGCATTTTTAGAGAAAATGACGTTGTTTTTTGACATTTAGCGGCGCATCTGGACAAACGCCGCGATCTCCTAATATATAATGGCGTTTTTGTGAGAAACACTGCTATAGCCAGATATATAGTGGCGTTTATGTTAAAAATGACGCTATAACTGCGAACATTAAAAGTTAAACTTTTATTTCATTTTTTGTTGAAAATTCCAAAACCCATATCTTTGTTTAGTCTCTCATCTCTTATCTGCAACCAAAAAGACCCAATCTTAGCGTTCAACATTTTCAAAAACCCAAACCCATACCTCAATCCTACCAACAAACCCTTCCGTTACTCCCTCATTTCCTATGACCTCATCATCACCAAGCTCGGCCTATTCTAAATGTTCGAAGAAATGAATCAACTTCTTTACATTCTCAAAAACGATATGCAGATAATTCTAGAGGAGATCATTTTTTGCAATTTCATGAAGATTTAAGGTTAGGAGAAGTTACACGAACGTGCATTGAAGTTGTTCGATGAAATTCTTCAGTATCGTTATCCGAGGACAATAAAATCTATGAGCTCGTCGTTGCTTATGCTCCTGTTCAGCTGAAAGTTTGATGAAATGAAGGAATTGTTACCCGAAAACACCTTTCGATGGGCTTTGCGGTCGATTGCATTTGGATGTAGTGGTGTTTTTATAGAAAATGCCGTTAATTTTATATATATAGCGGCATTTTTGGGGAAATGTCGCTAAAATTCGTACTTCAGTGGCGTTTTTTGAACATGCCGTGAAATCTCGTACTTTATTGGTGTTTTATTAAAAACGCCGCTATAAACGAATACGTTAGTGGTATTTTGGAACAAACTCTGTTATAGAATGACAAGAGGTGGCGTTTATGGCAAAACACGCGATAAAATTGGAAAATAATGGCATTTTTTGTACGCATGCCATAATAGACTCGTAAATAGTGGCATTTGTTATAAAAACGCTGCAAAATTGCGTACATTGGTGGCCTTTTTTCTTGTAAACTCCACGACAGGATGAATATATCTTCCCCTTTTTCCTGCCTCATCCTTAATTCTTTTGAACCTCTTCTTCCCTATCTTCCCTCTTTTTCCTGTAAATTGCCATTGTTGCTTTGCCTTTCGATTGTTGCTCTGTTGCAGTCATTCCCCGCTGAATCCATTGAATCTAACAGTTTTAGCCGTCACCATATTTGGGGATTCAGTTGTCTTTAATCCGACGGTCTCTTCTGCTGCTACGGTGGGAGCTTAAGGTTAAGCGAATCTCAAAGACTCCATTCTTTAGTTGACAGACCATTTCTATTTTGAATTATCACTTTGCTTCCTCTGGTAAAACCTGCAGTGCCCTATCTCTTTTTTTTTTGGCTTATAGTTTCAAATCTGTGCTTGGATTTTGTCTTTGAAATCAGGGAGCAGCGGCTAAGGTTTTCTAGTAACAGTCCATCAAGTTCATATGCACATAAAGAGGTTGGTTTTCTTCCATATGGGTTGTTTGCTTAATAGTTCAATCTCCTTGGAAAAGGTTTAAGCTTCATTCCACTGCTGAAGTAGTTTAAAGATGAAAGTACGAGACACAATCATGTTTTTCGTAACCCCCTCTCTTAATCATTTCATCTCAGCTTTTCTCATAATCTTTCACCCTTCACCCTTCCCCATGGGTATTTCTTCCCGTATTGTTTCCTTGACTTTTCCGATTGGTCCATGTACGGAGGGTAAAAACTATGAATATTAGCTTGTTATGACCACAAATTGGTTGCCTTAGAAATGCCTAAAAACCTTACTTGTTTAGCATTAGACAAACTTACCTAATCAATGAATGATCATAGCTTTTTTTAATAAGGCCGCCAAAGAACATAATACTAGCATTTTGGCATGTCTTTAGGTGGAGAGATTTTGAGATCAACACAGTAAAAGTGACTAATTACAATGACCCCACTAATGTTCAAGTCCTAGGTTAAAGACCCTTTTTATGGGGCATTCTCTTTTAATGAGACAATGAGGGTCACTGCGCATCATTCACCTGCACAAATCACAATCCTTTATGCATCTTTATCTTTCCAATTATATTCATGCATGAATTAATTTCTTAAGCTTCAGTTCATTCATGGTAAAAACAACAATACACACATATATACATAAACGACAAGTGATGTGAGGCACAATACAAAAATGATTTCTGCACATGGTGTTTGCTGATGCACTTTGAGACTTCCAAAAACCCTCCAACTTTTTGAAATCTTCACAATGAATCGCACACATATCTGGAAAGTGGCAAATCAGAACCCTGAGAGCGAGACTACAAATTTATAATGTTGCTGAAACCCTTCAAGCCACACTACTTTCTTTCTCATATGCAAATGAAGCTCTTACATCGTTTCCGCAAGTTCCTTATACGGATTTTGTTTTCTTCCCTCCTTTCCGGTGGATCTTCTGGCAAGTCATCGAGTGTGACTTCCAAGCAAAACAACAGCGACAGGTTTGATCCACCCAAGATTTCATGCAGCTCTTTTTACTCTTCCCACTCCCATTATACCGAGGCCATGTCTGACTGCATTGAGTTCTTCAACAAGTCATTACAAGAAGGGATTTTGGAGGGTCAAAAATATGATGTTTGGGTTTAATATTTCATCATCATCATATATATAGATATATGATATGCCGTTGTTAATCAAGTGTGTTATTGCTTTTTGTTTGAGTCGAAAATATGATGTTTGGGTCATATATATAGATATCTGATATGCCGTTGTTAATCATGTGTGCTACTGCTTTGAAAGAGGTTGGCTAAACATGATATATACGGCAAGAAAGCTAAATGATTTTTTCCAGAAAGCCTTTGCAAATGATTTACCAGTTCCACAGATATTTCTTAATTTTCAAATGTATATTTAATTTACAAATACATATTCCTTGTTCTTGTTCTTCTTGTCATTATCTCTTTCTCTGTACCTTAAACCTTCTTTGTTTAGCTTATGCTCAAATGTCTAAGTATAATGAATCAGGAAACTAATTATGGTTGGGATGTGTATCAATTTCGTTTATGCTTTTATCTCTTTCGCAGAATTTGATTTGGAAAAGGAGAAAAGTTTGGTTGATGAACAAGGACTCAAGATAGCTAAAAATCAAGAAAACAACCAGAAAAACAGACGGAAGGTTGCTGAGAGTAAAAGAGGTATTTTTTTCTCATATGTGTATGACATGTGTGTACAGTAATCATAAACACTAAGTGCATTTTTCTTTACAAGTATGTAGGGTAGTCTCATGATGCTATGTTTTGTAATATAAAATACCGGATGAGTTTACTGTTGACATTCTATTTTCTAGGTATATATACTCAAAACTAGACATGAGTGCCAGAACCTCAAGTGTTTAATCTTTTTTTTCCCTTTATTGAATAAATCCCTATCAAAGGAAAAAGTACTAATATTTTCCCATAGTTGACTGACAGTTAGACTAGTTGAAAAGTATGCGCTCTTATATTTACTAAAAAAACAGCCGACCAATAACCCTTCCAGATGAGGCCGACATGCAATAAAAAATAAAACTTTATTTACTAAAAAAAATCAGTTATACATTTATTAATCATAACTTCTAACTCTTTACATGAATATTGAAAAATGCAACATAAATTTGTCTTGTAGTATTATGAAGTTATAACAAATAGGTAAAATAACTTTTTTATTCCTTTATGTATATAGATAAAATAACATTTGAAATTGATGTTCTAGAAATACGAAATGGATAAGAGTTGGATGGATTTATCAAGGGTAAGCGACGAATATTGAAATGGACTTGACTTAGTCGACATCGAAATTTGGCATGATCTTCATCCGCAGTTACATCCTAATGGAAAATATTTCTTACCACCTTCTATTTTTGCGATGTCAAAGAAAGAAAAAGAAGTGTTTTGCACAGTGTTGAAGGATATAAAGGTCCCAGATGGGTATGCATCAAATATATCTCGATGTGTTAGTGTTAAAGATCGAAGACTTTATTCTTTAAAGTCAGATGATTATCACATATTGATGCAAGATTTACTGCCAGTAGCTTTACGCGGTTGTATGTCGAGTAAGGTGACGTTTTGTATCATTGAACTTTCTAATATAATGAAAGCTATGTGTGAGAAAGTTCTGATGGTTGAAGAACTTGAGAAACTATAAGATTGAGCCGCCTTGACTTTATGCAACTTGGAGAAGATATTTTCAGCTTCATTCTTCACAATTATGGTGCACCTGCTAATTCATCTTCCTCACGAAGCAAAAGTTGGTGGACTAGTTTTTTTATCGATTGATGTATCCTATAGAGAGGTGTTAAATGACTTATGTGTATTAAATGACTTATGTGTATTAAATGACTAGGGATAATGCCCCCAGAGACTTGATAGACATCGGGGATGAAAGTAGAGATGACACTGAAACAAGATCAGAAGCTTTACCTTTTGTAGCACAAAACTTAGATGAAACTATCACTAATACTACACAATTTCAATGGGTTCGAGAAGAGATGAATTAAGATATTTATGAGAATTAATATGACATAACAATGTAGTAAGATTTTATATCTTAATTTAGTAATTTATAATATTATAACATATAACATGTTGTCCTTCAATATATTCATTAATAGTAATATTTTCACTAAAATTGTTATTTGTTTATTACAGATATCACGCCTAGGAGAAAATTAAGTGATTTGCAGATTGTTCGAGCTTCTCAAGAGGAGGAAGAAACAAATGATGAGGAATTGACTGGTGTTGGCTCTTCGGAAGTTCCGATTACTGTTGAAGTAGCTATAGAAATTGAAGGTAATGTTCGACACTTTCTTTAATTGCTGGTTCATTTTGAAAACTTACATTGAATTATTTCTTATATAGTTGAAAAATGGTTAAACACACAAGACTAGAGGACGAACAACATTGAAGGAATTATACCAACTTCCTCTTGGGAACCGTGTGAAAGTTTCAAGAAACAGTGTCGGTCAACCTATTGGCCCAGAAGCACGTCTTCTATCCGGTTACTTAGGCATGGTTGCACACTATGCTAATATTTTACCGATAAATTATGAGTAATAGAGTGAAATGTCAAATAGTAACAAAAATCAAGCTTTGGATTTTGTTAAGGTAATAATGTCATTTTAATATATAATCCAATAACAATTCAATAGTAATTTATATTTACTTTGAACACTTATGTTATTTGTAGGAGAAATTTTCTCTAGAGGTCTCAGACGATTATTTGAAAAAAGCGTTAGGGAAGAGATGAAGAGACCACAAGAGTTCTTTAAAAAGGAAATACTTTAAGAATGATCTCAGCCTTGAAGAGAAGCTGCAAACTGTCCCACCTGGAATGGTCAGGTATTAATGGGAAGATGCAGTCAGGTTTTGGAGTTCAAAGAAATGAAATGTATGATGTATTTTTCAAAAATAATCTAATGTCATTATAATATTGACTTTATTAGTACAAATTTAAAATTGTAGGACCGAGAGCATGTTGGTCTTGCTAGAAAACAACAACAAAGGTTTACTCACACAGCTGGATCGAAGAGCTTTGCTTGTATAGCTAATGGTGAGGTATTATTGATTATTCACATAGTGATTTACATTTGGTAGCACATAGTAACGAAAATTATTTATATTATTAATTAATTAATTTTTTGCAAGACTTAATTTTTATTCTACATTTTAGGAAAATACGTCTGGTTTTAAAGTTGGACGAACAAAGCTCTTTAACATGACACATGCAAAAAGAATGACACTCCTATGACTGATGAAACTGTAGAAATTATGGTACATTTATTGAACACGATATTTGAATTATGTTATATTTATATCTATTGTATTACATTCTTATTTAAAATAATTATTGAATTGATTATTAGGAGAAATTGAGGGATAAAAGGGTGAAGTATAAAGCTACGACTTCAAGTCATGATATTGTTAATGAAGATGACATCGAAAATCAAGTTATTAATGAAGTTTAGGGTCCTGAAAGATATGGCCTAGTTCGCTGTCAAGGATCATTCGTTACTTTAACAAAATATTTTGGATCCAGTTCATCTCAGTACATATCATCACAAAGTCAGTCTTCCCAATTAGAAGTTAGCCGTTTAAAACAACAGTTAGCTGAAATGGATCAAAAAGTTGCTCAAATGAAAGTTGAAAATGAAGTGAGGGAAGCAGAGAGAAGTAGCTTATCAGAAAAATGTGAAGACTTTGAGAATCGACTTCAAGTTATGATGCAGATGATACAAAATAATCAACCCCAGAGTCCACCATCTTAGGTGTTATTTTAGATATATGCTTTGTTTATTCTAGTTAACAAAGGTTGAACTACATTATATTTTACATTAATGTAAACTTTGATTTATTATTATGGAGTTCAAGTTGGTTGTTATGGATTTCAAGTTTGAATAATGCTACAGGTTAAAAATTTAAATTTGGATAACAAAAGAGCAGAAAACAACATCTGGAAAATCAGTGTTAATTAGCGGCGGTAAAGACATACTCAATACCGACGTTTTAGAAATAAACGCCACTAAAGTTTTAGATCTTTTGCGGTGTTTATACAGAAAATGCTACTATAGCCATAGTCAATAAAGACGTTTTACATTCACAAACACCGTTATATGTCATTACCTTTACCGATATTTTTGGGAACAAACACCATTATATGTTAGAACATTTTGTGGCATTTTTTACAAATGCCACAAAAGAAAAGATATATAGCGGTGTTTATGGAAAAACCACCGCTAAAGATTATATTTTGTGGCGTCTGTGAATGAAAAATGCCGCTACCTTTTGCGGTGTTGGTTTTAACGGCGCTTTTGGCGGTTTTTTTTGTTTCACCACAAGAATTTTTAGCGGCACATAAAAACGCCGCTAAATGACTGAAAATGCCGTTATATGACTGAAAAATACCGCTAAAAAACTGTTTTGCTGTAGTGATAGTGTGCATCAATACAAATTTTGCATAAGATATTACGGATTTATTGACTTACTATTCCTTTTGAAACTTTCGTATTTGTATCGACATGCTTTAGAATTGGGTAGACTCATTGTTTTAATTTTATTGAGGTGCTTAGATTTCTGGAATAGTTGCAGAGATAAGAAGATGCTGATATTATTTGAGCTTTGTTTTTTTTTTTTCAAAGGCGGAAGATAATGGAGACTAATGGGGTTATGGCTTTCCCTAAAATTTTAAATATTATAGTTTAGACTTAAAAAATTTCAAATATTTAATTTGGCCCCCACAATTTTTAGAAACTCATTAATTTTTAAATTCTTAGAATATTCTTAATTAAAACCACCCATGATTTTTAAAAATTCTCATAAAGCCTCTCAAAACTTTTAAAAATTTTAGATATACCACAAAAATTTAAAAATAACTATAAATTGAACCCTTCAAAATTTTTGAAAATTTTAATTTAAACCTCTAAATTTTTTAAAATTTAAGTTAACCCCCTAAACTCTATCACCAAATTCAGCCACTGACTTTTTGGATGATGGACATGTGTTGTAGAGTTATTTCTTATACAACACATATGTGATTGAGCTTGACTCTTTGAGTCCACAAAACAAGAGTTAAAAGGATATTTATTTATCATATATACGTGAAATTGATTATGTTCTAAGTTGAACAAACATTTCTAATAAATCATTGATGATGATGAATGTTTAATTTGTGTCGCATGAATTAAGTAAGCATAATAAGTTATCGCATAAAAAGAATAACACGAGTGAATGCATGATGCAAGTGTAATATGAATTTAATGTAAGATGACATTCCATCTGCATTTTGGTAAGTTAATATGATGCATGTAGTATGCAAAATAGTAGGTATGAATGTATGTGGAATGCTTCCTTTTAACCTTTGTTATTGTGATTATTTTTTTGTAGTTTAGGGCATTCACTGAGCTTATTTAAGCTCACTCACATTATTTATTATCTTCTGCAGAGAAATAAAAGCTTGAGGACTGGGCCAGGAGATGGTTTATTGAATGCAATTTTACATATGTAATAAAATTTGAGGCAATGTGAGTACCTATTGAAGGATAATCTCATATTCTCAAAATTTTTTGTTTAATAATAATTTAGGCCATTATAAGTTTAAATATTAGATAATTTAGGTATTTTTTCTTCTGAATTTTGACTTTAAATATCTAATAAGTAATAATATTTTTTTTAAAAAAAAGTTCAATATTTCAACTCCTACCAATATTTTATCTTGGCTCCATGACTGGAGACAAGACCCACCCCAACTTTTATAGTTTAATTCTAGTTCCGCCTTGATGAATGAATGAAAAAAGTCCAATCATGCTTGACTTCGTCCCTAATCCTACTTTTATATATATATATATATGAAGAGAACGTGTGAAGCATAAAAAGGGATGAAGTAAGGGAGGGCAACGTATACGCATAGTTTTAAGAAAGGAGAATCCGTGTTAAGTAGGAAACTAGAATTTGAAAAAAAGAATGATTCTTTTTAATTTCCATATATAATACTACTTCTAATCATTTTACTCATAAACAAATAGTACCATTTCTTTCCATTGTTCCTTAATATATAGTCCCAGAAAATGTCCCGTTCTTACATAGATTTTCAGCCTGATTGCCAATACAAAGAAGGAGAAGCTCAAGACATTATTGAGTTTCAACTCAAAGGTGGTAATATATATATATATATATATGGTCTTTTGTTCTTTAATATTGGAATTGCAAATGATGTTTATATGAACTAATTGGTTAAACTTGGAATTTATATTTTACTTTAGTCATAAAGTTGAAAACAGTTTTATAATTTTCTAAGCAAAAAACAAGATGAGAATGCTTTGTTTGTTATGCAGTGTGACGTCGATCCAGTTAAATTATTTTCAATTCTATTTTACCAGATTTCAGAAAAGACCAGCTGAAAGTTCACTTCGGCAATAACGGAGTCCTAACCATTTCCGGCGAACGCCCCCTCGAAGGAAGTAAATGGATCCGATTCTGCAAGGAATTCGCCACTCCTAAAGACTGCAAACCAACTGAAATCCGAGCAAGGTTCAGTACCAGTCTTTATATAACAATACCGAAGGAAATCACTCCTTTGCAAGTGGCAACAACGGTGGTTCAAGGCAAAGGGAAACTAGAACAAGAGAGAAGCATTCGCCAAAGCGGAGATGTTGCCGGCGAGAGTGTTACAGGTATATCGAAAATGGCTCGCCACGAATGGTCTATTTCAAGGCTCAAGATAGATGGGAAAACAGCAATGAAGATTGGGGCAAGTTTGATAGTGGCTGCAATGCCGTTCATTGTGTTATTTCATGTGTTCAAGTTTAAGATCCCATGATTATGAATGTATCCATGTACGTTAAATGAATATGTACATTAACAATTATTCATAAATAATAATAATAAACCTATGAATTAAAACAATATTTATACCATTTTTCTTTAAAAAGATAACAATATTAATTACATAATAATCAAACAATAAAAGAGCTTTAAATTAACATAAACAAATATGTTCATTAGTATAAATGAATTGGATATATCTTATTTGTATTCGATTCATTTAATAAAACATCAAATCTTATTTATTTTCATTTATGGATAAAGTACAAAAATGATCCCTTAACTATATGGTAATGCTTTGTTCAGTCCCTTGATTATTAAAAATTACAAAATGGTCCTTCGACTATGAGGTGTTGATTCCCCCGACTATTAAAAGTTATAAAATGGTCATCCGACTATTCATATGTTCCAAACTCATTCTTTTAAATTAAAAATTTGATGGTCGTGTAAGTTAGACGTTAACCTACTGATTGAGATATGATAAAATTTGATCGCAGGACTGTTTGAATTGTATAGTCGTTTGAGATTATCAGATTAGATTTTATTATATCCTAGTCAACGGATTAATGTCCAACTCAAACAAATTTTTAACAGAAAAAGATGAGTTTGAAACATATGAATAGTCGAGTGACCATTTTGTAACTTTCAATAGTCGCGGGACTGAACAAATCAACACTCTATAGTCAAAGGACCATTTTGTAGCTTTTAATAGTTAAGGGACTCAACAAAGCATTGTCATATAGTCAGAGGACCATTTGTGTACTTTACCCTTCATTTATTTAGGTAAAAATAGATATCAATGAACAAAAACGAATTGTTGGTGGAATGATTTGTTAATTTAGGGACCTATAGAATGTTTTTGATACTTTAATAAATTATAAAAAGTAAAACGAAACGAATAGGAAATTAGGGTTTCATTACTTCAAATGTAATTTTTAATTAATTTTTTATTTTATTTGAACAATTTCATGGAATTGGAATCAATTTCCGAAATAGGTACATTGAGAATATTTATACATATAAAACCCAAGAATGATGAGAAGAGCAAGAGCCATGGAAGACTTGAGAAATTTGGGTAAATTTAGAACTCCAATTGTGTTACCCCTCCCATTGGTGAAGAGGCTAAAGGTTGAGCTTTTACATGGAAGCCTTAGATGAAGTTTCCCATCTTCAAACTTTGCTTCAATTCCTTTGATATCATACTTTGAAACATCAATCTTCTTGTTGAATCGCTTTATTTTGTTATTCCCCATCGGATGTTCTCCACTTATATATAGACATCCGTCCCATCTCATCTCGTTCTTCAGCTCTTCCTCCTTGAAACCTGGGGGAAAAAATCAGAGAAGGTCTCATGATTTTATGTTAGAAGAAATTTTTAAATTTTAGAGGGAGACAAAAACATATTATTAATAAAAAAATATAAAAAATATATGATAATTTGAAAGTTTTAGGGGCTACTGTCTCAACCGTCTCCCTTCAGTCCATACCTTGTAATTGGATTTCGACAATGTGTATTTCTTGGATAATGGAAGCTCCGACTTCCTTTCTCCACTGGCAATAGGGTTCGAAATCATCGTAACATGGCTCGGTGTTTTCTTCGTTCTTCATTGGATTGAAGAGACGAATGAAAATGGTGAATTATTAGAGAGATTTTGAGTGCATGAACGTTGTGTTTATTGCTTCGCTTTATATAATCAGGCCTTCGTAATGGGGAATGAGCAAAAGGTTCTTTCGTTTTATTTAAAAGCAAAGCAAAGTAGCCATTTTTTGTCTTCAAAAGTATATGTTCTTTTCCATTCCCAAAACTATTCTATTCCTTGTTTCGTTGTTTTGATATCAATGGTTCAATGAGCCCAATTACACCCATGGCATAGTTGAAAAATTAATCTGGCGATAGCTTGTCAGTAAGACTTAAATGCACTATTCCCCCTTAAACTATACCCTTTTTATCAAGTTGTCTCTTAAAGTATTTTTGGCAACGTTTTGCCCCCTAAAGTTTAAACCGTTACCTCATTTGCCTCAAACCGTTAACTCTGTCAAAAAACATGTGGGTAAATTCCATATTTAGTCACTCAATTATTTATGCGATTCTGTTTGAGTTACCCAACCTTTTTTCATTCAAAATCATCACTAAATTTAAGTTTTTGTTACATTTTGGTCACCCAATTTGATTCAATTTATTTTTAAAATTTTTAATGTATAAGAATTCATTTATATTATATTTTTTTACTTGACACATAAATTTAAAACAAGTAATATATAAGATAAATAATAAACAACATATTAAATTATATGTAATTAAAATTCTATTAAGTGAAATAATAATAATTTAATTAAAATATCATCAACGAGAATTGCACAACGCATGAAGAAACACTGATCACCCTAATCTCATGCACCCAAATTATTTTCTTGCCGATCTCACATAATCATCAACAACACTATAAAAAAATTACGAGTATAAAATATAAAAATCAAATTTTTTAAAGTTATGAGATTTGATTTTGAAATTAAAAATATATTAATTATATTTTAAAATTTTAAAATTGACATATTTTTCTAGTGTTTTCCTCTTATTTCTTTCTCATCATTTTTTTATCAGATTTCCTCGACCTTCACCGTCGCTTGCACTATCTACATCACCATCAATCAACGTCTTTAAGGTTTTTTAAAAAAAATTCTTTGGAGGTATTTTTATTTTTACTGGTTTAGTTGTTTCTTTTTTTTCCAAATATTTTCTCTTTTATTTTAATTATTTTAAAACCTAGACCTTCCTAAGGGAAAGCATTTGCAAAAGCCCCGATTCCAACTTTTTTTGGTGGATTTCTTTGGAATTTGGATGCAATTTTAATAACTATTTTAATGCTTAAATTTTGTTTTGGTTTCAATTTTGTTGTTGTTGTCAATTTATGATCTATTATTTACGTTATATATTATTTGTGTTACATACAATTTAATATATTATTTATTATTATTGTATAATATTACTTATTATTGAAAAATAAATTTATGTGTTGAGTAAAAAAATATAATATAGATGAATTCTCATACACTAAAATTTTTAAAAATAAATTGAATCAAATTGGGTGACTAAAATGTAACAAAAACTTAAGTTTAGTGATGATTTTGAAGAAAAAAAGTTGGGTAGCTCAAATAGAAAATAAGTTTAGTGATGATTTTGAGTGACTAAATATGAAATTTACCCGCGTGTTTTTTGATGGAGTTAACGGTTTGAGGCAAATGAGGTAACGATTTAAACTTTAGGGGGGCAAAACGTTCCGAAAAATTAAGGGGCAACTAGGTAAAGACGATATAGTTTATGGGGCAATGGTGCATTTAAGCCTGTCAGTAATGTCAAGCTCGTTCCAATAGATTTGGAGGTCTTGTGCTACATTTTAAAATGAAATTCCTAAAATATTTTATAATAAAAAGAAATTGTAAAATATCAAAAATTACCATTAAGATTGTTAATAAAATAAAAGTTCTAAACATATGAAACTAAGGTGGTGTTTGTTTTTGCAGAGGTAAAAGGTCTGCAGTCTGCGGACCACATATGCAGGCATCTGCAGCAGAAGAGGTGAACCGAAAGTCTGCAGTCTGCAAGAAGAAGACTGTTTGTTTTTTAACGTCTGCAGACTTCTAAAATAAACTGAAATATAAATAAACTGATTTTTTAAACTTAAAAGAGTTTTACAATACTGAAATTTAAATAATTTTAGTTTTATAATAATGAAATTTAAATAAACCATACAACTACAATAATAAATTTTTTAAAATAAATCAATCCATATTTTAAAATAAAATTTTCCATATTTTAAAATAAATCAATACATATTTTAAAATAAATCAATCCATATTTTAAAATAAATCAATCCATATTTTAAAATAAATTTTTTCATATTTTAAAATAAATCAATCCATATTTTTAAATAAATTTTTTCATATTTTAAAATAAATCAATCCATATTTTTAAATAAATCAATCCATATTTTTAAATAAATCAATCCATATTTTAATATATTTTTCCATATTTTAAAATAAATCAATCCATATTTTTAAATAAATTTTAAAATAGATTTAAATAATTTTAATTTCTTTGAAGAGGTTTGAAGACCTTTGAAGACATAAAACCATGTTTGTACCAAGAAGACCTCGCGCAGACGTTAGAAGAACTTCTGTCTTCTAAAAAACAAACGGTCTGCGAAGCCCAATGTCTGCGCGTGGTCTGCGCGACGCAAACATAAGAGCTTTGCATACCTTACACAGTAAAAACAAACACCACCTAAGACAATATCACAAAACAACTCTATATTCGTGACATTTTATTTAAAAAGTATCATCATTCGAACGCTCTTAGAAGCAAAATCAATATATTTTTTAAAGTGTGAGGCTTCAGATTTTAGGGTCTTTTGATGTATCACATGTTACACTTACCGATAGACAGGACTGAGTAATGCCATCACCAAACAGTGAACCCAAATCATCTCCTCTTTTGGCTTCTTTTGCTTCCAATTTATGAAAGTTTTTAATAGATGCGGCATGGTGATTTTCTTGTAGTTAACCAAGTCTTGACATTAATTTAACCCATTGTTTATATTCATATAAAATTGAAATCTGTTGATATTGTGAATACTTGGCTTCATGTGTAAAAGATTGTTTACCAGTTGTTTATATTTATATTTACGAAGGATTTGAGTCATGATTTTAGGTGGGTATATGGAAACATACAGAGTGAAGTGCAGGTTTGCGTTGTGGTGGAGTGAACTGTGGTGGCGAATAACACCATGGTCGTCGAAGCCGAAATGAGAGAGGATCGGTGTGAGGTTGGTGAACAGCAAATGGGTGATGAAGAATTGAGATAAATGAATGAAGAAGATGCAAATGAGTGGTAGAAAATGTCATGTCATCACAGAGTAAGAAGAAAACGGTAGAATGACAAAAAGTTTAATGATTTAATTGAAAAATTAAAAGTATAGTGACTGAAATAGAAGTGAGTAAAGTTCAGTTATTAAATTTTAATTTACCCTTTTAATTACACATAATAAATTGACATCCTTATTAACTTTTTAAATCTTTAAAAGAGTCTCGATAAATCTTTTTTTCTTTTAAATAAGTTCACTTCTTTGATTTAAATTTTCATTCATAATCAAGGGATTAAATTTTAAAATTTAATTTGTATATATAAATTTCTAGAAACTAAGACAACATATTCTTTAAAAATGTATCAATTTGAGCACCGTGTGGATATTTTAAACTTTCTTATGCGTAATCTATTCTCGAATTCAACTTGTACTTTGATCTAAAATGCATACCTTCTAAGTTAATTTTTTTTAAAATATTTTATAATGATAATTTCTCGAATTCAACTTGTACTTTGATCTAAAATGCATGCCTTCTAAGTTATCTTTTTAAATAGATTTTTTTTTAAATATTTTATAATGATAATTTTATAAGTGTTTTATCATATCTAATAAAATGTTTTTTATACGGTAAAGACATTAAAATATTTTTTGGGTAAACTACACGTTTAGTACCTAAATTATTAATTTTGATTCATTTTAGTACCTAAACTTTTAATTTTTTTTTTCAAAACCATACCTAACGTTTAATTTTTGTTTCATTTTAGTACTTCGGTGGTAAAGGAATAGGTCCCGGTTCGAGCACCAAGAATACCAGGGGTATGAGCGCTCAATATCAAATGATTGAGAGTTATCTTTGAACATATATTGTCTTGTACTTACCCCATATTAATAAAAAAATGAATTTAGTACCTAAACTATCAATTTGATACGTTTTAGTACCTATACTATCAGTTTGATCCGTTTTAGTACCTAAACTTTCATTTTTTTCAAAACTTAACGTTAAGTTTTTAATGAAGTACTAAAATGAAATAAAAACTAAACGATGATTTTGAAAAAAAACTGAAAGTTTAAGTACTAAATCGGATTAAAACTGATAGTTTAAGTACTAAATGTATAATTTACCCTAATTGTTTTAGCGTAATAAAGAGACATATAGTGGAATTTAATTCTCACTCAAGTATAAAGGTTGATCGAACCAAAAAACTATTCTTATACAATAGAACATGTGGATAAGAAATTGTTATTATTTTTTAGGTCTTCGGTTCAAACATTATGTATGCAGAGCATTCAATATCAAATGATTGAGTCTTTGAATATATATTATTTTATATTTACCCGTACTAATAAAAAATATATCTCAAATAAATTACGCATCTAATCACTAATATTTTCGTAATTTATATCATTTAACTGTAATGTGACAAGTCCACCACAATGAGAAATTGTTAACACAGATTAAATAATAGAAAATCATTTGGTTTTTGTGTAAAAAATAAATGAAAAAACACTTTATTAATTCAAACGTTCTAACAGTAAATAAAATCTCCAATCCAACTGTTTTATTCTTTAAAATGCTAATAAGCATTCAAATTATTTTCCCCCCACGAATGAAAAAGCTTCACTAGACCATGATCACAGCAGCAATGGCGAAAATCATCCCTAACAAGACATGGAAACCGGTGGCTTTGGCAAATAATGTTGAAGCTGCGCTGGGAGCCGGAGCTGGGGCACCGTCGAGCACCGTGATCTTAAGCTTCATCCCACCATCGCAATGGCCACTGACGCCGCAAATGTACCATTTGGTGCCGGCGGTTGCCAACTTAATCGTGTCGTTTCCGGTGAACGAGCCTAAGCTATTGTTTGATGGAACAGTGCAGCTTTTGAATTGATCTCCGGTCGCTTTGTAAACATTGTGAGATCCAGCCTTGTACTTGAAAACTGCAACAACAAAAGTAAATAAATTAAGTCTTCTGTCCACAACTAAATTTATAACCTAAAAAATATGATTTAGTACTACAATGGAATTTCAGATTTAAGCTACCATTACATCATAAACCATTATATGCACATAGAAGGTGACGAATTCAAAAATATTTTTATACAATGTTAAAAATACAAAAAATTTGTATGGGGTGGACACAAATAAAATTTTAGAGTAAATACCGTTAATAAAATAAGTAATTAATCGAAGAAAACTTGAATTTCAAAGTGGTGTGCCCGCCTTAAGTATATTGTGAATCCGCAACTGCATTTACATATATTTTAAGTTTTTTTTTATATTTATAGACACTATTTTATATTCACTCCAAACTATTAAAAGATAAATTATTCATATTTAGATCGAATATATATAGGCTTAAAGACTCATTTGCCTCCACTAAAATATATTTTTTTTATCATTTTGTCCTCTAAATTGTTTTTTTTTGTAACGTTTTGTCCCATAAACTATAAATGTTATCTCTGTTGTCCCATTTTTTTAACACTATAAAAAAAGACCAATAAGAGTGTGACACATGATAATTTTGATCGGTTAACTTTAATAAAAGGGTAAATGTCATGTTAAGCCTTTCATATTTATTTTTAGTTCAGTTTAGTCCCTAAAAATATTATTTTTTATAATTAATTTAAATTATATATATAAATTAATTTTAGGGTAAATGACATGTAGTGACCGGTTTTTGAAATAATATTGGACTAAATTATAAAAAAAATAAACTTTTTAGGGATTAATCTGAACAAAAATAAAATATGAAAGACTTAAGATATAATTTATCATTTTCATTAAAACCAATCGATCAAATCACCATGTGGCTCATTCTTATTGGACGGATTTTTCTAACGGTGTTAAAAAATGAAATAATAAAAGTAATTTTTGATAGTTTAAGGACTAAAACATTTAAAAAATAATTTAGAGGTAAAATGGTAAAAAGGATATATTTTAGAGACAAATAAACCTTTCAAGTCAGAGAGATATATGATCTATACAAGAAAAATAAAATGTTAGGGGTGGTAAAGTGTACCAAGAGTGTCTCCAACAAAGAACTGCTTGTCCTTAGCCCAATCTTCGTACTTAACTCCTAGTTTCCAACCATCATCGCCGCCGACTGCATATTCCGTTGCCGATGAGATCGCCGGAGCCATCAAAGCAACGATTGCAAAAATAACTAATGAACGATGAACGGCCATTTGATTCAAGCTTTTGTTGCTCTAATGTTTTGGTTTTCTGGGTATGGAAGGCTTATTAAATGCCATAGGTGGAAGTAAGTATTTATAGTGTTGAAGCTAATTGCTAGCTTCAAAAGAGTACAAGATTAAAGGTAAAAACTATGCGTATATATATATTTTTTATATAAACTAAACGTTGTATTCAAGGATGTATTGCCGACTTAACATGAGACAATTAACTTATTTGTAGGATTAAACTTCATTGGTTTATCTATGGAGTTTGGGGATGATTACAATGTGTTACTAGAATCAGTAATAATTGTTGATGTGTCAAAAAAAAAATTTCCTGACAGAAGCATTTAGTTTTATTAAAAATAAAAAATATACAAAATATAATGAAAGTTTATGATTGTAATCATAAATTAAACGTATAATTAAGATATTTTTTATAATCATTAATATAAGGTAATTGGTCACTTAAGATCACATAATGATCATACAAGGAAAATATTAAAAACCCTAATCAAATAAACTCGAATAAAAGATAAATACGAATAGATCTGACTGCATCAATAAATAAAACACAAAAAGGAATCAAGTTATTGAAAGATCACTGACAAACCGCAAATCATAGTCGAGGAATGTAAAAAAACTATCCACTAATAAAATCATAGTTGATATAAAAAATTTTAAATTTTTATCTTCTTGATATAAAATTTTACTTTTATTCTTGACTAAGGGGTTGTTTGTTTGCCTCTTAATGGAACCATTCAGTACTGAATGCTGAACCGTTCAACATTCAACGCGTTTGTTTCGTACCTCTGAATGATTCAGTGTTGACTGATTCAGCAAAACAGTGCTGAATGATTCAGCACAAAAGTACATTTTGAATCATTCAGAGCCAATTATCAAACAACATGTCACATTCAAAGTCAAACCATTCAGAGCCTCTGAATCATTCAATATTTGAATCATTCAGCGCTTAATCATTCTGAAACAAACAAACAACCCCTAACTAGTTTAGGAATGCTCCTGTTGATTTAAAATCATAGTTGGAAAAATGATTCTCAACCTAACCTCAAATTTCTAGCTTTTACCGTGAAAAATCACTTTGGAAATTATATTTTTATCCTCAATTATTTAATTTTAAGGGTAAAGTATATATATGGTCCCTCGATTATAGAGCATTATTTTGTTGAGTCTTCTGATTATTAAAAGTTACAAAATGATCCTTTGATTATAGGTGTTGCTTTGTTGTGTCCCTAGATTATTAAAAGTTACAAAATGGCCACCTAACTATTCATATGTTCTAAACTCATCCTTTTTGGTTAAAAATTTGACAGTAGTCTGAACTGGATGTTAACCTGCTAACTCAAATATGCTAAAATCCGATCCTAGAATCTCAAACGATTATCATAACTCAGTCAGTATGTCAACGTCTAGTACAGACGAACGTAAATTTTTTTATCAAAAAATGACGAGTTTGGAACATATTAATAGTCGGGTGATAATTTTGTAATTTTTAATAGTAGAGGGACTCAACAAAGAAACGTCATATAGTCGGAGGACCATTTTATAACTTTTAATAGTAAAGGGACTCAATAAAGCATTTCCCTATAATCGAAGGACCATTTGTATCTTTACCCTTAATTTTAATTGGGTTTTAATTTAATACACGTATATATATAATTATTTATTAATTATTTTTTTTATTAATGTTGAAATTGATTGTCAAATATAAAACATTTAAAGAATTTTTTATGCACGAACCTTTGTTATTTCGGTGGTAAAGGAATTACTGTTGTTCCTTGAAGTCCCGGGTTTAAGTACCAAAAATGTCAAGGTTACAAGCGTTTAATGTTATAAATGATTGAGAATTATCTTTGAACATATATTACTTTGTATTTACTCCAGATTATATGTAATCGAGTTTTTGTGACTTTTCTGTGTACACTTATAATTCAAGTATCAATTTGTTCATAAATTATTTTAGTTACCAAATTGACAAAAGTACATAACTTTGAGGGTTAAGTCAGTATTTAATACCATTTACTTTTAGTCCTATAGTTCAGGCAGTTTAACCAAAACTCTTGCACCAGCCAACATACATTGCCATTCAAATGGCGAAATTGGCGGTTTCAATTCATCGAAAATGCATCATCTTCTCTTGAAAACATAAGATTTTTACTGCCAAACAAAATCTTTGGAAGAAAAACAATGGCGTTGTTGAAATTTATGTTTCTTCCATATCCGTTCGTCACTGCAACGTCTCTGGCATCTTTCACGTTAATGGCGAGTGCTGGGTTATCGGAATTTAGAGGGAAGAACGTTGAATATTCTAAGTTTTTTTGTTCAAAAGCTTCCGATGCAGAGAAATCGAACAAGTTAACGCTGCCGAGTAGAATCGCCATGGCCACGCTTTATACACCGGCTTTTCTCGCTGGGGTTTCTTCGTTTGCGATTTTCCCAGAAGAGAATCTCAGGTTTTTGTTGCTCAAATCCGCCATTTCCATCCATTTCTTCAAGAGAGTTTTCGAGGTAAACTCAGTCGCTTTCTCTCCTAAATCATAAACCAAGTTGGAATTGGAAGAACAACAAATATTAACTTAAATTATGCTCTCTTTTTTTCAAGTTAATTTTATACCATGTTTCTAAATTATGATTTCATTTTAAATCGATCATTTAACTTTTAAATATTTTAATGGGTTAATTGCATATATATCCCCAAACTATAACTTTCATTTTAAATTGATCTTTAAACTTTTGAATATTTCAATTTTATCCCCATATTATGAATATTATTCTAAATTAGTCCTTAAACTTTTGTACATTCTAATTTTATCCTTAAACTATTACCTTCTAAATTGGTTCCCGAACTTATGAATCTCCTAATTTCATTATCAAATTCATTCAAATATGTAATTAGTTTCAACCATAGTTTAACCTAAATTTTATTTTTTTCTAATATATAATAAATATAACTTGGCCTAGTGATTTTTATTAACAAGGGATGCAGTTAGTATATACGTACCGTTTGGGATAAAATTGAAATGTTCAAAAAGTTTGGACACCAATTTAGAATGAATGTCATAGTTTGGGGATGAAATTGAAATGCTTAAAACTTTGAAGACTAATTTAGAATGATAATCATAGTTTAGGGATGAAATTGAAATATTTAAAAGTTTAGGGACTAATTTAAAATAAGTCATACTTTGAGGACATGTGATACAATTAACTCTACTTTAATTTCATCAGCAAACTATGACTCTAGTACTAAATCAGTCCTTAAAAACTTTGAGCATTCCAATTTCATCCTCAAACTATGACCTTCATTTTAAATTGGTCCCAAACTTTTGATTCTTCCAATTTCATCCTAAGTTCATCAAAATATATAATTACTTTCAATATAGTTTAACCTAAGTTTTATTTTTTAAAACATATAATAATATAATTTGCCCTAACGATTTTATTAACAAGGGATGTGATTAGTATATACGTAAAGTTTGGGATGAAATTAAAATGTTCAAAACATTTGAGAATTAATTTAGAATGAAGGTCTTAGTTTGGGGATGAAATTGAAATGTTTAAAAGTTTAGGGACTAATTTAGAAGTCCTAATGTAAAAATAAGTGCTCAAACTATACCCAAAGTTAACTTTAAGTGCGTAAAGAATTTTTTGTTTAAAATATGTGTATAATTTTTTTGATGTTACTCTTTTAGATGCACGCCGTTCAATTTAGCTGATAAGTGACATGTTTCAAACTTATAAAAAAATTATTTGAATTTTTTGAAATTTTATATGCTGACACGTGTCACTTAACGGTCGAATTTAACAGTGTTAAGGGTCTAGAAATCTAAAAGTGTAACATTAGAAACGTTAGACACATATTTTAAACGAAAAATTCTTTAGACACCTAAAGTTAACTTTAGATATAGTTTGAAAACTTATTTTTACATTAAACCAATTTAGAATGATAGTCATAGTTTAAGGATAAAATTAGAATATTTAAAAGTTTAGAGACTAATTTAAATTGAGAATCATAATTTGAGGAACGTGATACAATTAACCCTTTTTTGCAGTCATGTTTTGTTCATAAATACAGTGGAGAAATGGGTGTGGAAACGATGATGACAATACTTTCAAGTTATTTCATTTCCAGTGCGCTCATGATCTTTAACCAACACTCAACAACGGGGCTTCAAGAGCCTGAAATCGATTTGAAAAGTCCTGGGATTCTCTTGTTTTTCATAGGGATCAGTGGCAATTTCTACCATCATTTCCTTCTTTCTAAACTGAGGAACGAAGGTGGCAACAAGGAATACAAGATCCCAAAGGGGGGTTTGTTCGGATTCGTGGTTTGCCCTCACTACTTGTTTGAGGTTTTAGGGTTCTGGGGATTTGCTTTCATTTCCCAGACTTTGTTTTCATTTGCATATGCGATGGGCACCACCTGTTACTTGCTGGGTAGAAGTTATGCCACTAGGAGATGGTACCTTTCAAAGTTTGAAGATTTTCCCCACAATGTTAAGTCTATGATTCCATTTTTGTTTTAAATTCTGGGTTTTCTTTTAGATATTATTGATATATGCATAGATATTGGGGGTAAAGTACACAAATAGTCTCTCGACTATAGGGTGATGTTTTGTTGAGTGGTTTGACTATTAAAAGTTATAAAATGACTCTTCGACTATAGGGTGTTGCTTGGTTGAGTCACCCGACTATTAAAAGTTACAAAATAGTCACCCGACTATTTAGTTTGTTCCAAACTCGTCCCTTTTCATTAAAAATTAACATCATTCTGAATTGAATGTTAACTTATTGACTGAGATATGATAGTTTTTTTAGATTATGGAATTAAATTTTATCATATCTCAGTCATCATATTAACATTCAACTCAGACTATTATGGGATCAAATTTTATCATATCTCTTGACCATTGAGGTCATCTAGTTCGCATAAGAATAAAATTATAAGATCAAAATAACGAGGCATTTTCTTAATGAAAAATTGCTTTCAATCTAATATTGAAGAAAGATCATCCATGAGTGCAAATATTAAAATCGAAATACATAGGGAAAGAACCTCACCTAAAGGTGTTGCTCTCGATTTAGGGAAGTTAGGTGAGAAATAGTTTGTGTTAAGAATTTATAAGCGGAAAAAAAACAAAGCGACAATAAATTAAAAAAATCATAAAAGAGATAAGATTTAACGTGAGTTAGTCTATCTTATCTCTACGGATGAAAATAATAATAATCCATTACAAACGTAGAGAACAAAATGATACAAATATATGATATCTCATGTATTTTAAAATTTAACATCTATATTAAAACTTAGAGTATCTCAAATCTCTCTCCCACTATAAAACCCAAAAATATCTCAAATCGCTCTCTCAATATCATAAAAATATTGAGAGATAATTTTTTTAAAAATTTTTAGACATCCAAGATGTTGAGTTAATCGATCGATGGAATTGGTCAAGAGGGGGTGAATTGGCAATAAAAATTTAGGTGGAAGCTTTTGCAAAAAATTGAAAATATTTGCACAACGATTTAGAGTGATTCGACTTTCTCAACCAATGACTACGTCCACTACCTTAACTGTCTACTACCTTAGCTATCAACACTAAGGATTTTCGACAAATTCACTAATTTGTCTTTCTTTTGAGGACAAAAAATAACCTTACAAATCCCTTAAGAATTATACCCCAAATTCTTGAGAACACTCTCTCCCAAAGAGAGCAATACAAATTTTGCAAACTTACAAGAAAATCCTCACAAGAAAATATGTTTGCACAATTCTAGAACAAAGAAAGAGCACTCAAGAATAATACAATTTTGCACAATAAGTGTTCTTGAAAGCAAAAATGAATATTGAATGAAATAAACTTGAAAATGCTCAAACTTGAGGTTTGATGTTTTCTTTTTTATTATCTCTTGATTCTTGTGTAGAAACTCGTTTTGTCTGGGATATAATAATTATTAATATTATTAATACTGTTAATTTTTATTTATTACAGGCTTTTCAAATCATCAGACTCGGGGACACGAATTACAAAGTATAAACTCGACTAATTGGAGCCCCGATCCGACTCAGCAACTTGACCCGGTTCAAGTCATTACAAAGCCCATGCCTCCACATGTTCAAGTCTCCCATACTCGCGCCAATCACGCCACCATTAAAAATTGTCATCATCAACAGTGGCCGAATAATGTGAAACAAAAGCCATCACCGAAATCTGCCAAATAACAAAATCAAAAAACCAAAGTCAATATCTTACCTAAACACATCATTATCTTACCAAATACAAGGAAATTAACATTGAAGGACAAGCAAAATTCGGTGGAAGATAAGAAATAAACAGAGGATGATCATCAACACCGGGGGAAAAAAACAGAGGGATAAATAAAAAACAGTGAGTGTAAACTCTCTTGTATTCTGGAGTCAAGGAAGTGTAACAGGGGTCTTCCCGATTTTATTCGAAAGTAATGAAAATTAATTTTGAGGTGTTCTTCGGATTCTTTTTGATTCCCAGTATGTGTTAGGTATATGCATGTTTTTTTTTTGTAACAAAGTCGAAGAAAAACAGCAAATGAGAGGGGTTCATCAACAACAGAAAACGAAGGCAATATATCATTTCCATTATCAATCCAACGACAGCAGCCAAGACAAACAACATACCAGCAGTAAAATAATCTTTTTTCGGTATTTAACCATGTTTATATTTCAGCAGTAACTTTACCATTATTATTCAAAGCATGCTCGAATTAATAAAGATGAAATAGAAATAAGCAATTAGACTTACCTTTTGATTCGGTTTCGTCATAGGAGTGTTGGGGTTTGTGTGGTGTTTCAGCCTTTGCATGTTAGATTTAAGAACCGGTCTGAGTGTTAGAATGTAGGTGAGCAGGTGTCACCAGTGAACGGTGGCCGAGCGTTGTCTTTTTGAGATGAGGAGCACTGCCATGTGTTGAGATAGGCAAGAAAAAAATGAGAGAATACCCAGAGAGAAATCGAAGAAAACAAAACGAAGGAACGAAAAAAGTGAAGTGATTACCTCATCGGTTCGGGTCCTTCACCACAAGTAACCACCATGGTGGTGGTCAAGGAGGTGTATCGTGCCCATATAGGGCATTTAGGGGCATCAACCGTGGTCTTTGTGGCAGTGATCGAGTGAAAGGAGAGCTAATTTGTTTGGGTAGGTTTGATTTTCATTAGGAAGTTGACGATCAGAGTGAAAAACAACCACCAAGGAGGTGTGGTCGGCGTTGTTCTGCTGGGTTTTGACGCGATGGTGACTCTTGGTTTCGATCAAAGAAGAAGATAAGAGAGTGGTCGTGAGTCCCGGCGCTGATGTGGTGACCGGAGCAGGGGAAAGATGGAGGCATGGTGGCGACGGTTTGGCAAAGGTTTCGGCCAGAGCTTGCAAACAGAGAGTGTGGAGAGATTTGGAGATGCGGCTGAAAGGGGATGTAGTTAATTTTTAGGGTTTAATTATGAAATGAAACAAAAAAATTTAAGTTAAATACTTAAAGTTAAGGGTAAAAACGATAGTGTCATGAGAGGTGAGGGAAATCAAGCGTGTGGTCCCTTTGAGTTTTAAGAGATTGCGCTTTGGTCCTTAAATTAATTTCTGAAGTTTCTGTTTATGGTTCCTAAGTTGACGTGTATTCCATGTTAGTCCTCAAATCGAGTCTTTTAAGTTTTAATTTGGTCTTTATATTTTACGCGTATTTGATTTTCATCCTAATATATTTATTTTCTTTCGTTTACACATTTAGAACTTCAATTTCCAAATGTTATTTTTTTAGTCCTGGGATTACGTTGTTTAAGTTTCCATGATGTTGCATATTAAGCATGTTTTTTTCTTGGTTTTCATTTTGGTCTTGTGTAAGTTTAGGGTTTACTATAATTTTAATCCTATACATGTTTGGGGTTGATGTTGGTTCTAGTACTTTAAATTTGGTTAAATTGCATTTTAATCCATCGGTGTATTAGCACATATTAGGTTTTTTTACGTGCATTAGGGTATATATATATACGTGCAGTAGTATATTAGCATATATGTTGTGCATAATTTGTAATGTATATTTATATGTATATATGTACTAGACTTTGTTTATGGTAGTTTATATACAATGCATTCTTTTCTTTTCTTTTTCTAATCTCCATATTATTTTAATTAGTATAAAATCATGTAGATTTATTGCTACCTTATAATTTTAATCGCATGTAGTTTTAGATTCTAAAATACAATTCCCTCATAAGCATGTCTAAAATAATATATAAAGTTCACACATACTAATTCATGGGATATGTATAGGTATTTTTTCAAATTAGCTGTAAACATTTGTTCTTGTATATTTACGTGTTTATGTACGTTCGAGTATACAATTGTTTCACTTCCAATATTACATGACATTAGTTTGCATAACTCGACAAAATTACATAATTGGATTAAGGGTAATATACATTTAATTTAAAATTGTTTTAAGTGGGTTGTCTTAACTGATTAGAGATCCGCTTTTGACAATTTTAAATTAAAAGTGTATCTCATTAGTGACATCTAAAAATTGATTCATCACTTTAAAGTTTGGTAACGAAAGAAAAAGAAATGTTCGGCTATTTAAATTTATTGAGAAAAGGTCGTTAGAATTGACCTAAAGATCTGGTCTCAATATTTTTAAATAATCGAATATTCTTTATCTTTTTAATGGTTTGGTAATTTTAATTTAACATATTTCGTTGCTTTTAAATGTTATAAAATTCGCAATTGTTGTTTTAAGGGATCATAAATCAATTTAAATTTGAATTTGTAAATTTCGTTGTAAAGACATTAATTAATCGACTAGGTACCGATTTAGGGCGTTGTGGGGTGCTAATCCTTCCCACGTGTAATCGACTCCCGAACTCAGATTTTGATAACGCATACCTCAATTTGTTGTTTTAATTAAAATTATTTTTTATTTAAAATGACAACGTTTTTGGGTGCCCAATCACACCTTAATCAAAGATTGGTGGCGACTCCTCGAACCACATGTTTTATTTTAAAAAGGAATCCCAAATTTTTCGAAACGAGAGGTTTTTTTTAAATCACATATTTTTTAATTAAAAATCAATCAATTAAGGGAGATAATTAAAAATGGTGTTGTTTTCGAAATCTCGCTCTTAAGAAAAAAATCGTTTCGACATATTGTTTCTTGTTAATCGATCAATGGCTTCTAAGCTTGTTTAAATACTCCTTGGATCATTTTTGAACATTGGGGATCATTAGTGGAGTTAATAGAGTTGTTATTGTGTGAAAACAATTAATAAAATCAGTTGGGAGCATGTGTGCATCGATACATAGTCAAGGTGCATCGATGCATCAAGTGTAAAATTTAAATATTTCGACCGTTGGAACACTTAATGCATCGGTGCACTAAGGGTGCATCGATGCATAAAATGCATTCGATGTTTCAAACAAGCCTGAGTGCATCGATGTATGGTTTGTGCATCGATGCATAAAATGCATTCGATGTTTCCATAAAATCCTTAGTGCATCGATGCAGCATAAAATGCATTCGAAATGGGGTATGCATCGATGCATCAATGAGTGCATCGGTACATCCCTTCACAAATTTGATTTTTGGATCGTTTTTGGTTCGAAATACTTTGTGAAAATTGTTTCAAAAATATTTTTAAGTAAAAACACAATTTTACACTTTAGTAAGGATTGAAATTAAACTTTGAAAGACTTGGAGTAATATTTTGATATTTGAATAATTGTATCGAATATATTTCAAAAATCATTTGTAAAATCTTAAAATTCTTTTAACTTACTTTGTTATATCAAAACATCAAAATGTTTTCAACAATCTCCCCCTTTTTGATATAACAGAACATTTGAGTAAATTTAAGATTTTCTATGAAAATTATTTTTGAAATCAATTTTATTACTCCCCCTTACTATAATACATCTTACTTCTCCCCCTTTTTGTTAAATCAAAAAGACTCTATAAAATGTCTTTAAAGAAGATTTTTGAAAAACATAGCCAATTGATTTTTGTAAATATAGCGTAAGATGCTAAGATCACAATCAAGAGAAAGGTTAGCCATTAGTTTCATAATTCAATATTCATAAAACGAACGTGAAATGGTAAAATTGGTCATATGCTAAATGATGCAAAAATATAATAAACCAATATAAGTTCACAAACCAAATATATAAATAGAAGTTCAAGCATTCAAAGTTAAACATCCAAACAATATAAACAATCCACAAACATTCAAAATGTTAAAACAATAAGTTCTAAATTCTCGAAAGCAAAAGCAAGGCAAGGTCTAGTCATTCATAGGAGGATCGGGAGGAGGATAATGTGCTTGCACTTCAAATGTGAAAGCACCCATATTTTCACGCATCTTCCGTTGAAACTCAGTCAGTTGAGATTCCATGGAAGCAAACCTCAGATCAAATGACTCCATAAATGATCGAAAATATGGAGGTATTTGTTCCTCTTGCTGTGTTGGTTCTGGTGCTGGCTCATCGTCTTGTACGTGATCGTCAATATCTTGCATATCAATATCTTGCATAAGCTGTTGAAACTTTGGATCATCGTCTGCAGCTGGTGCCGGTGGAGGTGGAGTACGAGAAGAGCTAGGTGCAGGAGGAGCTCGTGAAGAGCTAGCTCTCGGAGTTTGCTCAGTGGTTCTATATTCCCATTGACCCGTTACCTTATCTTATTTCCATCCGAATTTCTTTAAGGAAGTTAGGTTGATTTGGTTTTAGAAAGGCATGGGAAAGTCAACCGAGACCTTAAGACCTAACTTGATAAAAATATTAGAAAGAAGACAACCGTAAACTAAAGTTTCTACATTTTTTGAGGGAATGACGTTTACGGTATTGATAAGCTCACCAAAGATAATTTGTGGCAAATTAATTTTCTTATTATATTGGATACAATGTATCCACCATAAATCTATGACTCTAAGTTTGGAGTACCTACCTCCGGATGGTCTAAACCACCAAGAGATCATCAAATAAAGGAAACGATCGTGATGAGTTCGTAAGGTACTAACACTATCATTAGACTTATAGGGAGTAACTAGAAGATCTTTTTCATTATCTATCCCATCAACTTCTAAACCGAAAACATCAACAATTGTTTTTGAGTTGATAAAAATGACTTCTTCTAGGAGATAGGATCGAATGCCTATGGTAGCGTTTTGACTAGCATTTTGAACACAGATCGCATTTGAGTAAAAAATGCGAACTAATTACTGATATACAATGGGTTGAATTTGGCACAACTTATCAAATTTCCAGGAACGAAGAATAGGAAGATATTTAAAGTTAATATCTTCCATTGCTTAAATAGAAGGGATATGTTCCTCTCGAATTTTGTAGGATTGAAAATGACTAACGAACCTATCATATAATTCAACTCTACGACGACCAGGTTGGTTGAAGCAAGAGTTAAGAATGGTTAACTCGGGTTCGTTTGGGTTTGGATTCTGTGGTGGAGGAGGAATATGAGGGCGGTTTGATCGACTTGAAGAGGACCTAGGTCGTTTTGGATTAGACATGGTTTAAGGAAAGGTAACCTGCATATTGAAAACACATGTATGCAATTCAATCAATCCCAAAACTCAATTGCGTCTGCAATATTTCAAGATTCTCTAAACCGAATCCTAATGGGCAAAGTTTTGAAAACAATGTTCCAATAAGAATATGAATTTTTTTAAAAAGCAATGTAATTAAATTAAAAACATAAAATTCAAAATTTAAATTAGTGATTTTTGATTTTTTATTTCGAAATTCTTGAAAATTCTTGAAAAATTTAGTGTTTTTTATGAAATTGATTATAAAATCTAGTTTCTAAACACTAAGCAATCAATGCCCAATAATTTCTTCAACCTAGAACTAATCAAAACTAATTCTAAGTTCATAAATCAATAAAACAGAGGTTTTGAAATATTACCTTGAAAATTTCGGATTTTGTGTGAATGAGATGTTGTTTTGCACGATTTAATGATGCAAGCAGGTTTTGGAGATAAAAAACGATTGAAATCCGTCTAGAATATGTTGATTTGAAGAAAATAGAGAATTTAGAGTGAGAGAGGGACAAACGTCGGGAAGTGTTTAGGGTAGAGGGTTTGTGAAAAATGAAGAAAATAAGCATTTAAACCCAAAATCTCGGCGGGTGTATCGATGCACAGCTGAGTGCATCGATGCACATTCAAGGAGTGCATCGGTGCACCTTCATGGTGTATCGATGCACATTCATAGGGGTGCATCAATGCACTTCATAGTGTATCAATGCATTATGCACAAAAATGTCAAAAATCCATTTTAAACACTTAAAATGTTAAATTATTTAGCTCTAGTGTTATTGCAACTCATATATTGAAAATTAATCGTGTTCAATCAATCAATTTTATCCTTAAACTACATTTGAACATATAATTAATTTTCACCAAAAATCATAAACTCCCCCTAACTATTAGCATAGAATGCATTCAAAAATGTTATTTTATAAGTATTTTCAAATCTAATTTAAAAGTGCTAAAATTATTTTAAACACTAAGAGAAGATAGGTCAGTTAAACCTAATTTTCTCCTAAGTGTCCAAAATCTTTCTTTGTTTAAAGGTTTTGTAAAGATATCCGCTAATTGTTGCAAAGTATCAACAAATTCTAAAACTACATCTTCATTAGCGATATGGTCTCTAATGAAGTGATGCCTAATTTCAGTATGCTTAGTTCTAGAGTGTTGGATGAGATTTTTAGTGAGACAAATAGCACTAGTGTTATCACACTTGATAGGAATGGTACCTACTTCAATTCCATAATCAAAAAGTTGTTGTTTCATCCATAAAACTTGTGCACAACAACTACCAGCTGAAATGTATTCCGCTTCAGTGGTAGATAATGCTACACAATTTTGTTTCTTTGAAAACCAAGAAATCAACATACTTCCAAGGAATTGGCAAGTACCGGAGGTGTTTTTCCTATCTAATTTGCATCCTCCATAATCTGCATCAGAGAAGGCGTGCAAGCTAAAGCTAGAGTCTCTAGGATACCAAAGTCCTAAACTAGGAGTGTCCTTAAGGTATCTAAAGATCCTCTTAACAGCTAGTAAATGTAATTCCTTAGGGCATGATTGAAATCTAGCACATAAGCAAACACTAAACATAATTTCCGGTCTACTTGCAGTTAGATAAAGCAAAGAACCAATCATTAACCTATAAAATTTAACATCCACACATTTACCTCCTTTATCTAAGTCAAGCTTTGTTGATGAGCTCATTGGAGTGTCATGAGATTTCCCATTTTCCAGTCTAAACTTCTTGAGCATATCTTTGACATATTTAGCTTGATTGATGAAGATGCCATCTTTTCTTTGCTTGATTTGGAGTCCCAAGAAAAATGAGAGCTCCCCCATCATGCTCATCTCAAATTCACTTTGCATTAGCTTAGAAAATTCTTGGCAAAGAACATCATTAGTAGAACCAAATATTATATCATCAACATAAATTTGAACTACTAATAAATCTTTACCTTTATGCTTTAAAAACAATGTAGTGTCAACCTTCCCTTTTGAAAAACCTTTTTCAATTAAAAAATTTGACAATATTTCATACCAAGCTCTAAGAGCTTGTTTTAAACCATAGATCGCTTTTGTCAATTTAAGAACATGATCCGGAAATTTTGAATCTTCAAAACCTGGAGGTTGTTCCACATACACTTCTTCTTTTATAAAACCATTTAAAAATGAACTTTTAACATCCATTTGATATAATTTAAATTCATGAAAACATGCAAATGCTAATAACATTCTAATTGCTTCCATCCCAGCTACGGGAGCGTATGTTTCATCATAGTCTATGCCTTCTTCTTGAGTATAGCCTTGAGCAACAAGTCTAGCCTTGTTTCTCACTATATTACCACTCTCATCAAGCTTATTCCTAAATACCCATCTAGTACCTACAGTAGATTTATTACTAGGCCTTTCAACTAATGTCCATACTTTACTTCTCTCAAATTGATTTAACTATTCTTGCATAGCCATAATCCAATGTTCATCATTTAATGCTTCTTTAATATTCTTAGGCTCTATGCATGAGATAAATGCAACATAATTACAAATATTTCTAAAAGAAGATCGAGTTGTTACCCCTTTAGATGGATCACCTATAATCTCACCATCCTTGACATAGTTGTACTCTCTTGGATAAGATACTTCCATTTCTTCAATGGTTGGATTCTCGAGAAGATCTTGAGTTTCCTCATATTTCGTTTCTTCCTTTGATGATGGTTCTCCAACGTCATTTATGTTTATAATACCTACATCATCATTTACACAAGAATCCTTCCTCGGAAGGGGATTATCATCGAAAACAACATGTATAGACTCTTCTACAACTAAAGTTCTTTTATTAAATACTCGATAAGCTTTAGAATTTAAGGAATAACCTAGAAAAATTCCTTCATCACTTTTAGCATCAAATTTGCCAAGATTTTCTTTACCGTTGTTTAAAACAAAACATTTACATATAAAAGGATGAAAATAGCTAATGTTAGGCTTTTTATTTTTAAAAAGTTCATATGGAGTTTTCTTCAAAATAGGCCTAATCATTACTCGATTAATAACATAACAAGCGGTATTTGTGGCTTCTGCCCAAAAATATTTTGGCAAATTGTTTTCACAAAGCATGGTTCTATCAATTTCTTCTAAAGTTCGATTTTCCTCTCAACAACTCCATTTTGTTGAGGGGTTATAGGTGCTGAAAAATTATGGCTAATACCATTAGAATTACAAATTTCAGTAAATTCAAGATTTTCAAATTCAGTTCCATGATCACTCCTAACACTAGTTATAGAGTGACCTTTTTCGTTTTGGATTACTTTTGAAAACGTGATGAATTTTTCTAATGCTTCATCTTAAGTACTTAAGAATAGAACCCAAGTATATCTAGAATAGTCATCTACCAATACAAATGCATATTGTTTTCCACCTAAGCTAGTAGTCCTAGATGACCAAAAAAGATCTAAATGGATCAATTGTAATACTCTACTAGTGGATATATCATTAATGGATTTAAAAGAAATTCGCTTTTGTTTTCCTTTAGCACAAACATCATAGATTTTATCATTATCAAATTTTAGCTTTGGCAACCCTCTAACTAAGTCTAATTGAATTAGTCGTTGCAAAACACTCATACTAGCATGTCCTAGTCTCCTATGCCATAAACAACTATCATGCTCATCCTTAGCAACTTGACATAAATTAGTCATATCTATAGAATCTAAATGCACCATGTATATGTTTCCTATTCTATGACCAATAAGCATAATCTGATTAGATGCAATGTCAATAACTTTACAACCATTAATTTCAAACATGACATTGAATCCCTTATCGCATAATTGACTAATACTCAAAAGATTATGCTTTAATCCATTCACATATAAGACATTTTTAATTTGTATGGAAGAGGTATTACCTATTGTAACTATACCTTCAATGTGCCCTTTTGCATTATCACCAAAAGTCACATCTCCTCCATTTTTGGTATTAAGCTCTATGAACCAGCTCTTGTCTCCGGTCATGTGTCTTGAGCATCCACTATCAAGGTACCATGAATTTGAATTTGTTTCTCTTGCATTGTAGCAAGGCTCTTTTCCCTACAAACATAGATTAATTTTTTTATTTTTGGTACCCAAATTCTTTTGGGTCCATATTCATTAGTCTCCAAAATTCTAGTCCCCTTAGGTATCAATTTGTGTAGGATGTCCTTATCTTTAGTAGTAATGAGTTCTTTAGGAACCCATATACTTCTAACGATTTTTCCATTAGAGGTTCTTCGGGGACCTCTATGATTGTAGTTTTTAAAACTTTTTCTAACAAAGTTAGATTTTGAACTTTCTCCATTTCCAAAACGTTTTGTTCCAACTTTATCAAAAGAAACTTTAAGGTCATCAATTTTCTTTTGATGATCATCATTGATCTTTGAAAGTAAATTTTGCAAATCAGAATTTTTTTTTTCAAACTCTTCTAGTTTGATTTGCAAATTTTTTATTTTACTTTCAAGATCATTATTGGTCTTGGATATGAGATTATTTTCATTTGTCAATTTTGAAATATCATTTTTATATTTTAGAAATAATTTCTCATAATTCGAAGCCAACCCAGTATATTCCTCTATTAGCTCATCAAACGAATAATCTTCAAAATTAAATGAGCTAGAGGTTAACTGAGAATCTTCCCCGAATACCATCAAGCACAAGTTTGCTACTTCTTGCTCCTCTTCATCGGAACTTTCTTCATCGCTCCATGTAGCCACGTGAGCCTTGTGCTTATTCTTTGATTGACCATTTTTCTTCAATTGTGGGCAATCATATTTGACATGCCCCGACTTTTTGGATTCATAGCAAATGATCGGGTCTTTCTCCTTCGGTTCATTTTTGAAGCCTTCATTCCTTTTGAATTTTCTTCCTCGGTTGGGCCTCATCAATTTTCTGAACCGTTTGGTAAATAATTTCATTTCCTCGTCATCTTCATTTGATTCACTCTCATCTTTTGTGGATTTGAGAGCAACTCCAACATTCTACTTCTTCTCCTTCTCTTTTGGTGTCTCATCAATCTTATCGAGGTCTACCTCATCTTCAAGCATTATTTCATGAGTGAGGAGGGAACATATTAGTTCTTCAAGGGTTAAGGACTTCAAGTTCTTAGCCTCGATGATTGTCGTCTTATTTGATTGGCATGATTTTGGAAATGAGTAAACTAATTTCCTCACGAGCTTTTCATTCGGAATGATCTCTCCATATGATTTGAGACCATTGACAATCGTTGAAAATCTATCTGTCATAGCTTTGATATCTTCATTCGGTTTCATCCTGAAATTTTCATAGCTATGAGTTAGAAGACTAATTTTAGATTCTTTTACCTCGTCCGTGCCTTCATGAGTGACTTGTAGTTTATCCCATATCTCCTTGGCAGTTGTACACGGTGAAAATCTTCCGTATTCATCCGGTCCAAGTGCGCAAAATATGATATGGATGGCTTTGGAGTTGAGCTGGAACATTCTTGTCTCTCCTTCACTCTACAATCTTGGGTGAGTGAAAGGTTTGATGTATCCATATTCTATGGCATTCCATGCTCCCATGTCACTTACTTGAATGATGTACATCATTCTACTTTTCTAATAAGCATAGTTAGCTCCATTGAAGAAAGGAGGTTTGTTGACGGGCATTGAATCGAGAACGAAGTCGGAGTTTGAAGCGCCGACCATTGATGACTTGAATATCGATGTAACTCTTCCTGAATCGACTCAAGAGGCGATTAAACCTTCAAATGAGTGAGCCTTTGATACCAATTGTTGAGTTAATCTATCGATGGAATTGGCCAAGAGGGGAGGTGAATTGGCAATAAAAATTTCATTATAAGCTTGTAGAAAATTGAAAATATTTGCACAACGATTTAGAGTGGTTCGACTTTCTCAACCTTAGCTATCCACACTAAGGATTTTCCACAAATTCACTAATTTGTCTTTCGTTTGAGGATAAAGAGTAACCTTACAAATCCCTCAAGAATTATACCCCAAATTCTTGAGAACACTCTCTCCCAAAGAGAACAATACAAATTTTGCAAACTTACAAGAAAATCCTCACAAGGAAAGATGTTTGCACAATTCTAGAACAAAGAAAGAACGCTCAAGAATAATACAATTGAGCACAATAAGTGTTCTTGAAAGCAAAAATGAATATTGAATGAAATAGGCTTGAAAATGTTCAAACTTGAGGTTTGATGCTTTCTCTTTGATTCTCTCTTGATTCTTGTTTCTTGTTGTTTCTTGTTATTGATCAATGGTTTATAAGCTTGTTTAAATACTCCTTGGATCATTTCTGAACGTTGGGGATCATTAGTGGAGTTAATAGAGCCATTATTGTGTGAAAACAATTAATAAAATCAGTTGGGAGCGTGTGTGCATCGATGCATAGTCAAGGTGCATCGATGCATCAAGTGTAAAATTCAAATATTTTGACCGTTGGAACACTTAGTGCATCAGTGCACTAAGGGTGAATCGATGCATAAAATGCATTCGATGTTTCAAACAAGCCTGAGTGCATCGATACATGGTATGTGCATCGATGCATAAAATGCATTCGATGTTTCCATAAAATCCTTAGTGCATCGATGCATGGCAGTGCATCGATGCATAAATTGCATTCGAAATGGGGGTGTGCATCGATGCATCAATGAGTGCATCGGTGCATCCCTTCACAAATTTATTTTTGGCTTGTTTTTTGTTCGAAATACTTTGTGAAAATTGTTTCAAAAATATTTTTAAGTAAAAACACAATTTTACACTTTAGTAAGGATTGAAATTAAACTTTGAAAGACTTGGAGTAATATTTTGATATTCAAATAAATGTATCGAATATATTTCAAAAATCATTTGTAAAATCTTAAAATTCTTTTAACTTACTTTGTTATATCAAAACATCAAAATGTTTTCAACACAAGAGTTTAAAGTTGATCCCAAGAATATATAAGAACCATTAATAGTCCTCCCAATATCTGACCTACTAATAGCCTTGATTCTTAAATCACTATATGTTGGAAGGAACAAACCTTGTACAATCCGAAACCTATAATATGATAAAAACTCCAAAAATTTCCTCATACAAGAATATATATCTCCCTTTAATCTCTTACGGAACACCACACAATCCTAAACCTAAAACATTACATTCAAAATGGTTTAGGTAATACTTGAATTAACACCAACGAACGACATCGAAAAGGTCCATCCATCCTGAAGAGGTAGTACACTTATATTATACCCGACATAAAACAAAACACAAAATGTAGCCAGTACTACTAAATCTCGCCCACTATCCTGCAAATTATCATACTACCATGTTTATATATACCGAACTCTGTTACTTCATCAATCCAAAATATAACATGAAAAGTAAAATCGAACTTCCTTAGAGTATGTAATTTTGCTGCAAGCCTTTACTTATACCTTTACAGAGTTCCATAAATTTCAACTTAGTCTTATAAACTCATTTACAACCGATAGTTTGCTTACCTTTAGGGTGTTTAAATAAATCCTAAGTACTGTTGTTTTCTAAAGCAATTCTCTCTTGTCATTGCTTATTTCCAACAATATGCAAAATAGTTTGATTATAAAGAATCAGAGATAGAGAGCAATGAACAATTACTGATTGATGGTAGACAGTGGTGGTGTAAGTGACGGTTGGACCATCATCGACAAGCATATGATTGTGAGTAAAGAACATAATTCCATTGTGTGAAGTTATATACGAGTGAGGCATCAACAGATAAAGCAAAACTGAACGGAACATTCAGTGTCGTGTGTTTATGTTAGTTTGTTAAGCTGAATAAACAAATATACACAAATTTTATGTTCAATTAATAAACAAACGAACACAAACAGGGGATTGTTCAGTTCATTTAAGTTCACGAACAAGCACATTTATCGACTCGTTCGTTTATGTTCATGAACAAGCTCGTTTATTCACTCGTTCGTTTACTTTTTTCAACAAGCTTGTTTATAAGTTTGTTTTTAATGGCTTGTTTACTTTTTATTGTTTTATATTTTAAATATTGGTGAATATATGGACTAAATTGAACATATAATGAAATTTGAAGTTTAAGGTGTGAAACTTAAGGATTTTAAACATTAGTGACGTGATTTTACCATTTTTCTTGAGCACTAGTTGGTTTTATTTAATTCGTGAATATATAAACAAACATGTTCATGAACGCTAAATGAACATGTTTTCGAACACTAAATAAACATTAACAAATGTTAAACGAACATGTTCATCAACATTGAATGAACATGTAACGAAGACAATATTAAAAATTACAACGAACACGAACTGAACATAAACACTTTTAAAAATAAACAAACATAAACATTAATTTATTCATTTAAACTCGATTCATTTACATCCCAACGATATCTATAATGTAATTATCAGTTTAACTTCTTCTAAGATATAAGCCCCAAATACCACAAGTGAAATCTAAAATACAACCAAGCAAACGATGTAGTAAAATATGTTCATTGCCTTGTGCAATCGGCACTAGCAATTATTACTTAGTTTATAAATAAATAAAAAGTTAACATTGATTTTTACGTGATAAACTCAAGGGTAAACTACATTTTAGTACTCCAACTATTACTTTTTTATGTTTTGGTCACCTTATCAATTTTTTAAAATCACACTTAACGTTTAATTTTGGTTTTATTTTGGTGAACCGTCGTTAAAATAATTAATATAACTGTTGATGTTACATTTTTATTTTTTTCAATGATGACATGGAATTATCTTTTGTTGACACAATTTTATCTTATGGTGACATGTCATCATCACCGTTGATTTTTTACCGGTGGATGATCAAAATGAAACCAAAACTAAACATCAAGTATGATTTTGAAACAAAAAATAGTTGAGTGACCAAAACGGAACAAAAATGATAATTGAGGCACTAAACATGTAGTTCTCCCTAAATTAAAATATGTATGGATTCAAAGAAAATTTTAAATGTGCCAAATTCGAACCTGTATAATTATACTAGATTTAATATTTTTTTTTAAAATCATTCTCTTTACTATCAATAGCCTGTATTTTGAGAATGAAAATAATGATTTGATTTTTAATAATTATCACACCCTAAATTAAGGTCTAAAATTCTTCTTAAAATTAATTCCGGGGATTTAAATTGAAATTTTAATTAAATTCAAGGATCAAAGTGAATTTTTTTAAAAGTGTTGGGTTTAAAACCTCAAACCCTAAAACTTTCCATCTCTAGAAAGTTTGAATCCCTCTCTCTTAATTTCCTTTTTAGCAAGCAAACTTTAAATAACGTTTTGTCGTCGACCGTAGCTCCATTTTTTACACCTCTTGTAACATCATGTTCATTGTGTCGTCCCAAGTCCACTGGTGTCCTCTTTGTCTCTGTTGCCGCCGGCATGTGAAGGGGTGAACAGAATCAACTTTTCGACGTTGCAAAATCGAGCTCTCTACCGTTCACCATTGTGAACTGAAATTGGTAAATGTCCCAAAATCCCTTAAAATGATCGTAGAAATTATCTTGCAATTTTTTCGATTTTTGAAGGCGTCTCACACACCTCCATGCGCTGTCGCTGTGCGTGGGGCTTATCCACCACCTAGTGGAGCTTCTAGAAGTAGGTCAACCCAACCCGTCCGACTTGTACCCGCCTATTCTGACCTGACCCGACCGAGCCAATTAGTCCAAATCGAACCAAACCGAACTGGTCCAGCCCGAACCGATCTCGTCCAAACTGAACCAATTGTTGACTATTGATTGTTGATCATTGACTATTTTCGAAAACCTCCAACATGATATTTTTCGACATTTTGAATCCAATTTTGTGACCAGTTTTGCCAAATTCTAATTCAAAAGCCCTAAATCAAGCTTGTTAACCCATAAATGCTTAGTATTTTTAGCATTTTTGCTTATTTATTTAATTTATTATGGATTTGATTCGAGAATATATTTTTATGAAGATACTTGTGTTCTCCTGATTGAGGGTCGACTAGATTCGATGCTTTTCGTCCGACAGATTCGCACGATCCATGTTCTTTGAGAGTTTCTCGTAGGTTTTCATAAATTGTTTAAATAGATGTTATTATTATTCATATTAGGATTGTGATATAGTTTTTCTTATTCATATGATCTAGCTCTATCGTTGATCGTGATAAGTGGACCCAAAAGTAGGCTACCTGATCAGACTACTCAAACTGATACATGTTTGTTTCCTGATGGTGTTACATTACTGTTTTGAACTATCTATCTGAACTGTTTTAGAATTTTGATGATACTAAATATTTTTACGACATTATATTTGATTTTCTGAATACCATTGATTTGATATATGATTTACAATATATTTCTAATATGATCTTTGGTTACTTTATTTATGTATCTTCTTTCTGATGTGAATATTTTCATGTTTTGATGAATTAAATTACCATTTTCACTCAGATACATACATGTTTATTACTGTCATGAGGGGTATTATTGGAGAAAGCATCCCAGGCCTAATCTATGATTTGTAAGACCTTATCGCGGGCTCCTCTACTTTGTGTACAGGGTAAATCCTTACCGCATGTGTAACATCCCCAACCTATACCCGACCTGGATACGAATATGATGTGTCACATTGACTTTTCAAAACATTTACTTGTACAAAATAGAATAATTTTAAACTTTCACCAAATACAACTGATTAATTTACATAAATTATCTCAAAACGGTTTATAAAACTTATTAGCGCATGAACGGTTTAAAGCTTTAGTTACATGCCGACATAATCAGTATTACAAAATACATACCATTCAATTCTTTTCTGATATGATCTTTGGAAAGGAGAAACTGACCTCTCTTGCTTAACTTTTATCATTCTTCCTCTTCTCGGAACCTACTTGTGAAACAATCACACGCTAAGTCATTGACTTAGTGAGGCATATCAAGCATATAATAGAAACCATAGAACATTTAATATAACATAATGCATACATGCACATATACCATCATTATCAACATCAACATCGTTATCATGATCTCTATCATTATCATTAACTCATTTATCATATGATCTTGTACTTATCATTTCTGTATATCATATAACACATATATCATTTCAAAAATAAACACACATAACATCATACCAAGTTTATTTATTTATTCTCTTTGTTAACCCATGTACACATGTGATTCAGTGTAAACAATAATAACACGATATCATATAATAATGCAAACACTTTTGATATCTTTTTATAGGCCCATGTACATTACTGAGAACTTAAGGTATGTGAGTACTTTGAGGTTGTGCACACATATGTTGTCTCCACAGCTCGTATAAGAATCCACTGAGTGGGATGTGAAATATGTGTCCTGAATGACCTATTATTCCGAAGGATGTCATCTGTGTCACTTTAATCCAAAGGTCCAAATTAAACATGAAATTTAAACTATTAAATATTATTTTCCAACATTTTAAAAATCTGAAAATAGTATGTTTATTTCCTTATTTCCAAAACCAATTGTAACTTTTTAAAATTACCATTTTGGTCCCTAAACTTTTTAAAGTTTATACTTTAGTCATAAAACTTTCAAAATCTTATAATTTGGTCACTAAACTAAATTCATTTATGGAATAAAATTATTTTTTGGAAAAATACGACTTAGTTCTTTAAACGTTTCACAATTTTCTACTTTGAGCATCAAACTTTCAAATTTTGTATTTTAGTCATTAGCCCATTTTTTGGGATGTTACAAATCTTTCCCCCTTAAGAAAATTCGTCCTCAAATTTTCACTGCACAAAGAGATGGGGTATTTTTTACGCATATCCTCTTCATGTTCCCATGTTACTTCTTCAACTTTATGATTTCTCCATAACACCTTAATAAATGGAATCACTTTATTTCTTAACTGTTTCACTTTATGTGTTAATATTTACACCAGTTCTTCCTCATAAGTCAAGTCATTTTGAACTTCTATCTCTTCTGGTGCAACAATAAGAGAAGGATCGGATCTATATTTTTCGAAGCATCAAAACGTGGAAAACATTATGAATCTTTTCTATTTCTGGTGGCAAAACTAATTGATATGCCACTGGTCCCACTCTTTTAACAACCTCATAAGGTCCAATAAACCGGGGATTAATTTTTCATTTCTGACCAAAACGTAGCACTTTCTTCCAAGGAGAAACTTTCAGGAATATTTTATCTCCGACTTAAAATTTAATTTCTTTTTTTAAGATCAGCATACGACTTCTGTCTATCGGATGTTACTTTGAGATTATGTTGAATCTCCCGAACTTTCTCTTTTACATCTTGAATCAAATCCGGACCAACAATACTCTGATCTTTGAGTTCATACCCATTCAACATACTTTTTCGTAGAAAAATCATCTCGAACAGGAATGAAATGTGTTGACTTGGTTAATCGATCAACTATCACCCAAATCGAATTTCTTTTATTCGGAGTTAGAGGTAACCCTGTTACAAAGTTCATCATCACATTCTCACTTTTCCACTAGAGAATAGAGATTGGTTGCAATAATCATGAATGAACTTGATGTTCAACTTTAACTTGCTCACACGTCAAACATCTAGCAACAAACTCAGTAATGTTTTTTTTCATAACCAGCCACCAAAATGACTCTTTACATCCTGATACATTTTGTTCCCACGTGGATGTATAGTCAGTGGACTATAATGTGGCTTATAAAGAATATCTTTCTTCAACTCATCATTACAAGGAATACAAATTCTTCCTCGATAAAATAGACACCCCTCATACTTGACTTCAAAGTCTTTAGTCTCACATTTTTTTCACAAATGAAATATTTTTTAAGCATCTCTCATTTTTTTTTTTCATTTTTTAAGTTTTTTTCTATTTTTTCTTCTTCTTTTTCTATTTTTTCTTCTATTTTTTCTTTTTCTTATTTCTTTTTCTTCTTCTTTTTTCTTCTTCTTTTTTGTTTTTATACCTTCTGTAGAGACAACATGACCAAGAAAAACAACTTTTGACAGCCAAAACTCACACTTTGACAGTTTGTCATATAATTTTTTACCCTTAAGTATCTCGAGCACAGTACGAAGATAAACATCATGCTATATCTTTGTCTTCGAGTATACCAAAATATCATCAATACAGACCACCTCAAATTAATCCAAGTAAAATATGAAATACTCGATTCATCAAATCCATGAATGTTGTCGGAGCCTTCGTCAAACCAAACGGCATTACTACGAACTCGTAGTGTCCATATCGTTTTTTGAAATCTATCTTTGAAACATCTTCCTCTTTAATATTTAACTGGTGATATCCCATTTGAAGATCAATTTTAGAGAAAATCGTTGCTCCTTTTAAACTGATCTAACAAGTCATCAACCCTTAAAATAGGATATTTGTTCTTAATAGTTACTTTGTTTAACTATCTATAATCTATGCATAATCGCATAGATCCGTCTTTTTTTCACAAACAATATCAGTGCACCCCAAGGTAAAATACTCGGTCTAAAGAATCCTCAATCTATCAGTTCTTGCAATGGGTTCTTTATTCTCTAAACTCAATCGCAACCATTCGATATGAACCCATAGATACATGATCAATGCCTTGATAACCATAAATATTGAATTCCACCTCTCAATATGGAGGTAACCCAAATAATAAATATAAAAAGACATATGGAAATTCCTGAGTTGTGGAAATATCATATGATCTTATTTCAGATACTTGAGTATCTATCACCTTAGCTAGAAAAGCTAAGCATCCTTTTTACATCAGCTTAATCTCAACTATTGCTGATAACACGTTAGTGATGATTTCACCTGTTCATAACTCATTAAAATTTTCAATTTCTCCGTATCTTTCTAAATTAATCGCTTCTTATGACCATTAACCCAACCTTAATGAAGAGACAACCAACTTATGATCAAAATGATCTAAAACACGTTAATAATAATCCTATAAGATTCACCAGTAATTATCGGACATTTACTATTTGTCCAACTAACACTTGTATCATGACCCATAGATCTTCCGCCATAATAACACTTTTTATCAAGTTGAATTCAATATCTCTACTTTAGAATTCCTTATTTCATTCTTATGGTAATCTGTATAACTTTTCCTGATCCATAGAAATTATTCTCGAACAGTTGAAACATTTTCCATATCAAATGAAACTCTAAATGTTCACATTGTTCAATAGGAAAATTTGACAATTTGTATTAATAACTTCATAGCAGTTAATGCTAATATCACACTAGTAAACAAATTTACACTTTTTCTTATCATTACGAACTTGACACTTTTCAAGTTCTTGATAATTCATCTCAATCTAAACAATAATTCATTGCAGCATGGAATGGCATACAATCCATTTTTGTAAATTTACCTTCAAAAGGTAACACTATTAAGTTTTATGGGCTTGATATATATTCTCAATCCAACTCATAACCATTTTATTCACTAATAACTCAGCTACAAATATGCTTAACTTTTTAAGCTTACATTCATACCCATACACGGTATAATTCCCTTGCTTCAAGCTCATATATTCTATGATATTTTCCTCAAATTAAGGAGGAATAATCAGAATTCAAGAAGTTGGCAAGACCAGAAGAAGTTTTAGCATAAGGAATGGGCACGGCTTATTCATCCTGAACTATCGCAGAAGAAGTCTTCAGTTAAGGCGTGGGCACGCCTTACTAGTTCGTATAACCCTAAATTAAGGTTATAAATTTACAAAGGAAAAAGAGTTTAATGACAGTTGGAAGACTCTTTTGAATCATTATTATGGTGACATTTATCCACCATATTCTAGCTTCTCCATGTAGTAACAAAACTACTCAATCTAACTTATCCACTTTGGAGAAATAAAAACCTTCTAACAATATCTTCATATCATTTAATCAAAGGTTTGTAACAACAGAACCTTCCTCAAATTCACCCTTGAACTCGGGTGCTCTTAACCCTTTTAACTCTTTCGATACATTCATACTATAAGTTAAAGAAGCATAAAATTGAAAAACACATTAAAATATCATTCAACATCATGAAAAAATATTCTCTATTAACAAGACAGAACACTCCTTACACTATCAAATCAAAAAAAATTCACTTTGTGTTGGTATGTATACTTTTTAAAACACTTTTGACTTCTGTTTAAGCCTAGAATCGGCTAAACCATAGATATGATGCCATTAAATGTAACACCCCCAACCCGTACCCGACCCATATACGAATCTGAGGTGTCACATTAACTTTTCAAAACATATACTTGTACAAAATAGTGAATAATTTTAAACTTTCACCAAATACAACTGATTAATTTACATAAATTATCTCAAAATGGTTTATAAAACTTATTAACGCATGAACGGTTTAAAGCTTTAGTTACATGCCGACATAATCAATATTACAAAATACATACCATTTAATTCTTTTTTGATCTGATCTTTGGAAATGAGAAACTTACCTGTCTTGCTTAACTTTTATCATTCTTCCTCTTCTCGGAACCTACTTGTGAAACAATCACACGCTAAGTCGTTGACTTAGTGAGGCATATAAAGCATATAATAGAAACCATAGAACATTTAATATAACATAATGCATACATGCACATATACCATCATTATCAACATCAACATCATTATCATGATCTCTATCATTATCATTAACCCATTTATCATATGATCTTGTACTTATCATTTATGTATATCATATAACACATATATAATTTCACAAATAAACACACATAACATCATACCAAGTTTATTTATTTATTCTCTTTTTTAACCCATGTACACATGTAATTCAGTGTAAACAATAATAACACGATGTCATATAATAATGCAAACACTTTTGATATCTTTTATAGGCCCATGTACATTACTGAGAACTTAAGGTATGTGAGTACTTTGAGGTTGTGCACACATATGTTGTCACCACAGCTCGTATAAGAATCCACTGAGTGGCATGTGAAATCTGTGTCTCGAATGACCTATCATCCCGAATGATGTCATATGTGTCCCAAAGGACCTATCATCTTAAAGGATATCATCTGTGTCCCGAAGTACCTATCATCCCAAAGGATGTCATCTATGTCCCGAATGACCTATCATATGTCTCGAAGGACATATGTAACCCTCAACTCTTGGCATGCCAACTATACCACTAACTCTCATATCACATAACATGTGCATTATCATTTATAACAATTCACATCACTTGTATCATATAAACACGTAATCTCATAACTTATTATCATGTAGCTTGTATAACATTCTTGTATGATTTCATAGATCCTTTTATAACATTCTTGTATGATCTCATAGATCCCTTTTCATATAACCCATATCACATAGGTTCATATCATATTACATATATCACATGTGCATGTAATCATGTAGATCGTATCATATATCTTATATCATTTCTCACGTGTTCATATAAACACGTATGCCATATCTTGTTCACATATGAATGTATTCACATACATTAGATTCACGTATCTCATATTTTATTCTCACATGTTCACAACAATCATGTCACATAAAATAACATGTCAAACATATCACACATCTGATATCATATTCTCATATATTCATGTAGTTCAGTATCACATATCACATATACATGTAATCATGTAAATCATGTCACATATAATAACATATGACACATATACCCACTTTCATGTACTCATGCACACATAAGAATCATATCAATCACATGCTTGTACTTATGGAATCATGCATTCCAATATGGGAAATAGACTTATCGCAAATCCTACCCAATGATGTATAAAACATCCATATATAATGTTATGCATGCATCACAAATCAAATAACATTTTAGGAGTCACTTATTATCATAGTAACTCTGCCATTGGCTCATCGCAAGCCAATGTTTATTTTATAACATAGGTACAAATTAAATTTGCACTCACCTTGACACTTTATATATCTAAAATATGTTCTTCAATGTATTCCACAATAACCCTTTTATACTTGACTTGTCTTAGTCACAAATCAATCATGATCTGTACAAATCACAATTTCATAACGATACATATGTTAGTATTGTACTAACATAAACACATCCCCAAAACAAAATCCATAAGATACTTGAAACTCATTTTCTATCAAAATACTTAACACTTAATAATTCCTTTTTAATATTGGCACAAATTTTTCCAATTTACACAAAATAGGCATTCACCATTTTATCACTTAAATTTTAAATACCAAAAATTCCAGTACTGAAATTATTACCAACCAATTACTTTTACAAAGGTACAATTACATTTAAGCACCCAACTATGTGAATGTTACACTTAAATCACCAATCTTTTCAAACTTCCAAAATGGTCATATTTCATATCTAAATTCTCATTTCAATCCCAAAACAACAATTTACAGCATAGTACATCAATTATTAGACAATTATACAACCATTCACAACTTTTCCAAAATTATCAAATTGGTCCCTCAACTTTTCAAAAATTACATAATGGTCCTCAAATTTTTCTAAGGCTTGTAGAATACTTCCTAAATCATTTCCAGACCTTATATAATTTTTCCATAATTTTTCTCACTCAAATACATCATGATCGAATACTAATCCATTAAAACTATGTTTTCATGATTTTGCTCGATTTTGATTTGATTCAAGCATGAAATCAACTTTCAATCAACCTTTTAACATCTCCACAATCAAATCCCTAATAAAATCTCATCAGAACACAAAGTTTCTCCAACTTATAATTTGGCCGAATTTAAAGAATAATTTCTAGAAAGATTGAACATGTTTTAACCATAAATCAAGCTTGAAAATGAATCTACAACCTCTAAATCATAAAGATTCATCATCAATTTCATGAATCTTATCATGAAAATAAACCCTTAGATTTGGGATCTTTGAAATCCAGCGAGATTAGAAATAAATATTTGTACCAAATGATAGTGTTTTTCATGTAGATCACTTTCCTATTTCAAGACATAACCCGAAATCCAAAGAAAATTGCTCAAAAATGGAAAACAAATATTTTTCTTACCTTTGGAAGAAGCTCATGTTCTTTGCTGGAGAAGATGAAGTGTTGAGTTAATCGATCGACGAAATCGGCCAAGAGGGGGGTGAATTGGCAATTAAAATTTTGGTGGAAACTTTTGCAGAAAATTGAAAGTAATTGCACAACGATTTAAAGTGGTTCAACTTTCTCAACCAAAGTCTATGTCCACTACCTTAGCTATCCACACTAAGGATTTTCCAACAAATTCACTAATTTGTTCTTTCTTTTGAGGCCAAAGAGATAACCTTACAACTCCCTCAAGAATATACCCCAATTCTTGAGAACACTCTTTCTCAAAGAGAAGATTACAAATTTGCAAAACTTACAAGGAAATCCTCACAAGGTAAGATGTTTGTACAATTCTAGAACAAAGAAAAGAACACTCAAAAATGAATACAATTGAGTAAAAATAGTGTTCTTGAAAGCAAAATGAATATTAAATGAAAAATAGGCTTGAAAATGATCAAACTTGAAGTTTGATGCTTTCTCTTTGATTCTCTCTTGATTCTAGTTGCTTGTTGTTTCTTGTTATTGATCAATGATTTCTAAGCTTGTTTAAATACACCTTCCAATGATTATGAACGTTAGGGATGCTTAGTGGAGTCAATAGAGTTGTTTAAGTGTGAAAACAATTAATTAAAGTGGATGGGAGCGTCAGTGCATCGATGCATACCCTAGGTGCATCAGAGCATCAGTGTAAAATTCAAATATTTTGACCGTTAGACTCTCAGTGCATCGGTGCACTAAGAGTGTATCAATGCATAAAATGCATTCGATGTTTTGAAAAAGCCTGAGTGCATCGATGTATGGTCTTGTGCATCGATGCATCAAATGCACTGAGTGCATCGATGCATGGTATGTGCATCGATGCATAAAATGCATTCGATGTTCAAAATAATATTTGGTGCATCGATGCATGGATTGGTGCATCGGTGCATCACATTGAAAAATTGATTTTAGGCTTGATTTCGATTCAAAACACTTTGTGAAAATTGTTTAAAAAATAATTTAAGTATAAAACACAATTTTACACATTTAGTGAGGTTTGAAATTGATCTTGAAAGACTTGGAGTAATAATTTCATATTCGATTAATTGAATCGAATATACTTATAAAAGTCTTTTGTAAAATCTTAAAATTCATTTATACTTAGTTTGTTATATCGAAATATCAAAATGTTTTCAACAATCTCCCATTTTTTGATATAACAAAACATTTGAGTTATTTTAAGATTTTCTAAAATTTGAAATCAATTTCGAAAAATTACTCCTCCTTACTATAACACTTCTCCCCTTTAACACTTAATATTTCTCCCCCTTTTTGTTAAATCAAAAAGACTTAAAAATGTTTTTAAACAATGTTTTGAAAATCATAGTCAATTGATTATAAGTAAATATTGCTTATGCTGCTAAGATCAAAGATCAAAAGAGAGATTAGCCATTAGTTTCATAATCAATATTCATATCAAATGTGAAATGGTAAATTGGTCATAATTCAGCTAATATGATGCAAAAATTAATAAACATTAAGCTCAAAATGAAAATTCAAACCAAAAAAATATATATTAAGTTTAAAATCCATAAAGCAACCAATTCATATCTCCAAACAAATTCAAACAATTCAAAGAAAACAATAATCCCCAAATATTCAAAATGTTTTAACAAGAAAAGTTCAACGAAGATCCAAAACAAAACAAGGTCTACTCGTCCATAGAAGGATCGGGAGGCGGAGGAGGAAATCGGGCTTGTATCTCATGAGAGAGAGCATCTATTCGTGCAATCATCTCCCTTTGAAACTCCATCTGTCGAGCTTCCAAAGTGTCTAAGCGTTGATTTACTGCTTCGTGAGTAGCAATCAAGTGGGATTCGATGGAAGCATACCGGATCAAATGTCTCCAAAAACGAACGAAAGTATGGAGGCACTTGATCCTCTTGTGGAGCAGGTTCATCATCTGGTACGTGATCGTCGATGTCTTGTATAAGCTGATGAAATTCAGGATCATCGTCAGCAGCTGGAGCCGGAGGAGGAGGAGGAGCATGAGAGGAGCTAGGAGAAGCTCGTGAGGAACTAGCTCCCGGAGTTTGCTTTCCGGGTCTAAAGACCCATTGACCCGTTTCCTCATATTGTTTCCACTCAGCCTTCTTTAACGAGGTTAGATTGATTGGATTTTGGAGAGGAATGGGATTATCGAGAGAGACGTCTAGACCAAATTTGATAAAGAGGTTACTAAGAAGACATCCATAAACTAATGTTTCTACATGTTTTGAAGGAACAATGTTTATGATATCTACTAGTTAGCTAAAAATAATATGGGGCAGATTTATTTTGATTTTGTTCTTAATACAATACATCCACCATAAATCCCTAGCACAAAGAGTGGAGTACCTACCAGCGGATGGTCGAAACCACCACGAGATTATCAAATGAAGAAAATGATCGTGATGAGAACGAAGGGTACTAACACTAGCATTTGGAATATATGGATAATCCACATTTTCATTTTCATTTCCATTATATAACCCATCATCATCTAACCCAAAATGTGAGGCTATAGTCGTGGGATCAATATTAATATATTGACCTAAAACATAGGATCTAATAGCAATAGTCCCACATTGAGTATCATTTTGAAAGCACACCGCATTAGAATAGAAAATGCGGACTAACTGATGAAAAACGACAGGTTTGAGACGAAATAATTTATCAAACTTCCAAGTTTTAAGAATTGGGAGGTATTCAAAATCAATGTCAATCATGGCTTGTAGAGAAGGAATACGCTCTTCCCGGATTCTATAAGACTGAAAAGACTCCATATACCTATGGTACAATTCATCTCTACGACGTTCAGGCATGTTGAAACAAAGTTCTATAAGACTATTAGGAGGAGGAGGAACGAGATTTGGAGGTTGATTTGAACGAGAATGACTCGATGAAGTCCTAGGGCGTTTAGGGTTTGACATGACTAAGGAAATGAAATAATGAATGTAACCTGCAATTTGAAACACATGTATGCACAATAATCAATCCCAAAACTCAATTGAGTCCTCAATAATTCAAGGTTCTCTAAACCGAATCCTAATGGGCAAGGTTTTGAAAAACTATTTGAAAATAATATTTGTAAATAATATGTATAGTTTTTCATGAAAACAACATAATTAAATCAAAAACATCAAATTTAGAAATTTAATTTAGATTTTCAATTTTTTTATTTCGAAAATTCACAAATTCATTGAAAATTTGTGAGTTTTTGATGAAATTAGTTGTAAAAACTAGTTTGTAATCAGCAAACTATCAATGTCCGATATAATGTTTATCCTAGAACTAATTAAAACTAGTCCTAAGATCAAAAATCAATAAAATAGAGTTTTTGAAATATTATCTTGAAAATTTCAGATTTGAGAGGAATGTAATGTTGTTTTGCATGATTTGATGATTAAAGCAGGATTAGGAGTTGAAAAGCTCGAAGATTTCGACAAGATTTCGTTGATTTTGAGCAAAAGGAGGATTTATAGAGTGAGAGGGATGAGTGGCTAGAGAGGTTAAGTTTTAGGGTTTGAAACAAATAAGAAAATAAGCTTTTTAAACCCAAAACCCGATGGATGCATTGATGCATGACCCCGTGCATCGATGCACATTCAAGGCGTGCATCGGTGCATCAACATTATGAATCGATGCACATTCAAAGGGATACATCGATGTACTGTTAAGTGTATCGATGCATGAAGCAAAAAAATGTCAAAAATTCATTTCAAACATTCAAAATGCTAAATTAATTAGCTCTAGTGGTATTGGCAACTCATATATTGAAAATTAATCATGTTCAATCAATCAAATTAATCATTAAACTACTTTTGAACATAAAATTAATTTTCCTTAAGCAACATAAACTCCCCCTAACTAATAGCAAAGAATGCAATTAAAAATTATTATTATTATAAGCATTTTTCATTTATACTTAAAAGTGATAAACTTATTTTAAACACTAAGTGAATATAGGTCAGTTAAACCTAATTCTCTCCTAAGTGTCCAAAATCTTTCATTGTCTAAAGGTTTTGTAAAGATATCCGCTAATTGGTGCAAAGTATCAACAAATTCTAGAACTACATCTTCCTTAGCGACATGGTCTCTAATGAAGTGATGTCTAATTTCAATATGCTTAGTTTTAGAGTGTTGGATGGGATTTTTAGTGAGACAAATAGCACTAGTATTGTCACACTTGATAGGAATGGTACCTACTTCAATTCCATAGTCAAAAAGTTGTTGTTTCATCCATAAAACTTGTGCACAACAACTACCAGCTGAAATGTATTCCGCTTCAGTGGTAGATAATGCTACACAATTTTGTTTCTTTGAAAACCAAGAAATCAGCATATTTCCAAGGAATTGGCAAGTACCAGGGGTGTTTTTCCTATCTAATTTGCATCCTCCATAATCCGCATCAGAGAAGGCGTGCAAGCTAAAGCTAGAGTCTCTAGGATACCAAAGTCCTAAACTAGGAGTGTCCTTAAGGTATCTAAAGATCCTCTTAACAGCTAGTAAATGTAATTCCTTAGGGCATGATTGAAATCTAGCACATAAGCAAACATTAAACATAATGTCCGGTCTACTTGCAGTTAGATAAAGCAAAGAACCGATCATTAACCTATAAAATTTAACATCCACACATTTACCTCCTTCATCTAAGTCAAGCTTTTTTTTGATGAGCTCATTGGAGTGTCATGAGGTTTCCCATTTTCCAATCTAAACTTATTGAGCATATCTTTGACATATTTAGCTTGATTGATGAAGATGCCATCTTTTCTTTGCTTGATTTGGAGTCCCAAGAAAAATGAGAGCTCCCCCATCATGCTCATCTCAAATTCACTTTGCATTAGCTTAGAAAATTCTTAGCAAAGAACATCATTAGTAGAACCAAATATTATATCATCAACATAAATTTGAACTACTAATAAATCTTTACCTTTATGCTTTAAAAACAATGTAGTGTCAACCTTCCCTTTTGAAAAACCTTTTTCAATTAAAAAATTTAACAATCTTTCATACCAAGCTCTAGGAGCTTGTTTTAAACCATAAAGCGCTTTTTGTCAATTTAAGAACATGATCCGGAAATTTTGAATCTTCAAAACCTGGAGGTTGTTCCACATACACTTCTTCTTTTATAAAACCATTTAAAAATGAACTTTTAACATCCATTTGATATAATTTAAATTCATGAAAACATGCAAATGCTAATAACATTCTAATTGCTTCCATCCTAGCTACGGGAGCGTATGTTTCATCATAGTCTATGCCTTCTTCTTGAGTATAGCCTTGAGCAACAAGTCTAGCCTTGTTTCTCACTATATTACCACTCTCATCAAGCTTATTCCTAAATACCTATCTAGTACCTACAGTAGATTTATTACTAGGCCTTTCAACTAATGTCCATACTTTACTTCTCTCAAATTGATTTAACTATTCTTGCATAGCCATAATCCAATGTTCATCATTTAATGCTTCTTTAATATTTTTAGGCTCTATGCATGAGATAAATGCAACATAATTACAAATATTTCTAAGAGAAGATCGAGTTGTTACCCCTTTAGATGGATCACTTATAATCTCACCATCGTTGACATAGTTGTACTCTCTTGGATAAGATACTTCCCATTCTTCAATGGTTGGATTCTCGGATCATGAGTTTCCTCATCTTTCATTTCTTCCTTTGATGATGGTTCTCCAACGTCATGTCTAACGTCATTTGTATTTATAATACCAACATCATCATTCAAACAAGAATCCTTCCTCGGAAGGAGATTACCATTGAAAACAACATGTATAGACTCTTCTACAACTAAAGTTCTTTTATTAAATACTCGATAAGCTTTAGAATTTAAGGAATAACCCAGAAAAATTCCTTCATCCCTTTTAGCATCAAATTTGCCAAGATTATCTTTACTGTTGTTTAAAACAAAACATTTACATCCAAAAGGATGAAAATAGCTAATGTTAGGCTTTTTATTTTTGAAAAGTTCATATGGAGTTTTCTTTAAAATAGGCCTAATCATTACTCGATTAATAACATAACAAGCGGTATTTGTGGCTTCCGCCTAAAAATATTTTGGCAAATTGTTTTCACAAAGCATGGTTCTAGCCATTTCTTCTAAAGTTCAATTTTTTCTTTCAACAACTCCATTTTGTTGAGGAGTTCTAGGTGCTGAAAATTTATGGCTAATACCGTTAGAATCACAAAACTCAGTAAATCTAAGATTTTCAAATTCAGTTCCATGATCACTCTTAACACTAGTTATAGAGTAACCTTTTTCATTTTGGATTACTTTTGAAAACGTGATGAATTTTTCTAATGCTTCATCTTTAGTACTTAAAAATAGAACCCAAGTGTATCTAGAATAGTCATCTACCAAGACAAATGCATATTGTTTTCCACCCAAGCTAGTAGTCCTAGTTGGCCCAAAAAGATATATATGGATCAATTGTAATACTCTACTAGTTGATACATCATTAATGGATTTAAAAGAAACTCGCTTTTGTTTTCCTTTAGCACAAGCATCACAGATTTTATCGTTATAATATTTTAGTTTAGGCAACCCTCGAACTAAATCACCTTGAATTAGCCGTTGCAAAACACTCATACTAGCATGTCCTAGTCTCCTATGTCATAACCAACTATCATGCTCATCCTTAGCAACTAGGCATAAATTAGTCATAACAATAGAGTATAAATGCACCATGTAAATGTTTCCTATTATATGACCAATAAGCATAATCCGATTAGATGCAATGTCAATAACTTTACAACCATTAGTTTCAAACATAACATTGAATCCCTTATCACAAAATTGACTAATACTCAAGAGATTATGCTTTAATCCATTCACATATAAAACATTTTTAATTTGTATGGAAGAGGTATTACCGATAGTACATATACCTTCAATGTGACCTTTTGAATCATCACCAAAAGTCACTTTCTTCCATTTTTGGCGTTAAGCTCAATGAACCGGCTTTTGTCCCCGGTCATGTGTCTTGAGCATCCACTATCAAGGTACCATAAGTTTGAATTTGTTTCCCATGCCTTGTAACAATGCTCATTTTCCTAAAAACATAGATTAATTTCTAATTTTTGGTACCCAAATTCTTTTGGGTCCATATTCATTAGTCTCCAAAATCCTGGTCCCCTTAGGTATCCATTTGTGTAGGATATCTTTATCTTTAGTAGTAATGAGTTCTTTAGGATCCCACATACTTCTAACGATTTTTCCATTAGAGGTTCTTTGGGGACCTCTATGATTGTAGTTTTTAAAACTTTTTCTAACAAAGTTGGATTTTGAATTTTCTACATTTTCAAAACGTTTTGTTCCAACTTTATCAAAAGAAGCTTTAAGATCATCAATTTTTCTTTTGATGATCATCATTGACCTTTGAAAGTAAATTTTGCAAATCCGAATTTTTCTTTTCAAACTCTTCTAGTTTGATTTGCAAATCTTTGATTTTACTTTCAAGATCGTTGTTGGTTTTGGATATGAGTTTATTTTCATTTTTCAATTTTGAAATATCATTTTTATATTTTTAAAACAATTTCTCATAATTCGAAGCCAGCCCATTATATTCCTCTAATAGCTCATCATAAGATAAATCATCAAAATCAGATGAGTTAGAGGTTACCTTAGAATCTTCCCCGAATGCCATCAAGCACAAGTTTGCTACTTCTTGTTCCTCTTCATAGGAACCTTCTTCATCGCTCTATGTAGCCATATGAGCTTTGTGCTTATTCTTTGATTGACCCTTTCTCTTTAATTATGGGCAATCATATTTGACATGCCCTGGCTTTTTGCATTCATAGCAAATGATCGGGTCCTTCTATTTTGGTTCATTTTTGAAGCCTTCATTTCGTTGAATTTTCTTCCTCGGTAAGGTCTCATCATTTTTCTGAACCGTTTGGCAAACAATGCCATTTCCTCGTCATCGTCATCTTCATCCGAATCACTTTCTTCTTTTGTGGATTTGAGAGCAACTCCAATGTTTTTCTTCTTCTCATTCTCCTTTGGTGTCTCTTCAATCTTATCGAGGTTTACCTCATCTTCAAGCATCATTTCATGAGTGAGGAGGAAACCGATTAGCTCTTCAACAGTTAAGGATTTTAGGTTCTTAGCCTCGATGATTGTCGTCTTCTTGGATTGCCATGATTTTGAAAGTGAGTAAACTAACTTCCTCACAAGCTTCTCGTTTGGAATGATCTCTCTATATGATTTGAGACCATTGACAATCGTTGAGAATCTATCCGTCATAACTTTGATATCTTCATTTGGTTTTATCCTGAAATTTTCATAGCTATGTGTTAGAAGACTAATTTTAGATTCTTTTACCTCATCGGTACCTTTATGAGTGACTTGTAGTTTATCCCATATTTCTTTAGCGGTTGTACAAGATGAAACTCCTCCATATTCATCTGGTCCAAGAGCACAAAATATGATATGGATGGCTTTGGAGTTGAGCTGGAACATTCTTGTCTCTCCTTCACTCCACAATCTTGGATGAGTGAGAGGTTTGATATAACCGTCTTCTACAACATTCCATGCTCCCACGTCACTTGTTTGAATGAAATACATCATCCTATTCTTCCAATAGGCATAGTTAGTTCTATTGAAGAAATGAGGCTTGTTGACGGGCATCGAATCGAGACCGGAGTCGACATTTGAAGTAGAGGCCATTGATGACTTGACAATCGATGTAACTCTTCCCGAATCGACTCAAGAGGCGATTAAACCTTCAAATGAGTGAGGCTCCGATACCAATTGTTGAGTTAATCGATCGACGGAATCGGCCAAGAGAGGGGGGTGAATTGGCAATTAAAATTTTGGTGGAAGCTTTTGCAGAAAATTGAAAGTAATTGCACAGCGATTTAGAGTGGTTCGACTTTCTCAACCAAAGTCTACGTCCACTACCTTAGCTATCCACACTAAGGATTTTCCAACAAATTCACTAATTTGTTCTTTCTTTTGAGGCCAAAGAGATAACCTTATAACTCCCTCAAGAATATACCCCAATTCTTGAGAACACTCTTTCTCACAGAGAATATTACAAATTGAAAACTTACAATGAAATCCTCACAAGGTAAGATGTTTGCACAATTCTAAAACAAATAAAAGAACACTAAAAAATGAATACAATTGAGTACAAGTAGTGTTCTTGAAAGAAAAATGAATATTGAATGAAAAATAGGCTTGAAAATGATCAAACTTGAAGTTTGATGCTTTCTCTTTGATTCTCTCTTGATTATAGTTGCTTGTTGTTTTCTTGTTATTGATCAATGGCTTCTAAGCTTGTTTAAATACACCTTCAAATTATTATGAACGTTGGGGATGCTTAGTGGAGTCAATAGAGTCGTTTAAGTGTGAAAACAATTAATTAAAGTGGATGGGAGCGTCAGTGCATCGATGCATACCCTAGGTGCATCGGTGCATCAGTGTAAAATTCAAATATTTTGACCGTTGGACTCTCAGTGCATCGGTGCACTAAGAGTGCACTAAGAGTGCATCGATGCATAAAATGCATTCGATGTTTTGAAAAAGCCTGAGTGCATCGATGCATGGTATGTGCATCGATGCATAAAATGCATTCGATGTTCAAAATAATAATTGGTGCATCGATGCATGGATTTGTGCATCGGTGCATCACATTGAAAAATTGATTTTAGGCTTGATTTCGGTTCAAAACACTTTGTGAAAATTGTTTAAAAAATAGTTTAAGTATAAAACACAATTTTACACATTTAGTAAGGTTTGAAATTGATCTTGAAAGACTTTGAGTAATAATTTCATATTCGATTAATTGAATCGAATATACTTATAAAAATCTTTTGTAAAATCTTAAAATTCATTTATACTTAGTTTGTTATATCGAAATATCAAAATGTTTTCAACATGAAGAAATTTTGATAATTCTTCATCTTTTTTTTAATATTTAATGAATTAAAAATTCATTAAATACTCAATTACCAATTTACCCTTGAAATTAAAATATCTATACTAATTTACCCTTAATGAACTTGATATTTACATTAATACCAAGCCACAACAACCTTATCATCTTCCAATAGTCAAAGATGAACAAAAAATTTTCCCAATTTACCATTTTGCCCTTGCAATTTCCAAAAATTACAATCCTGTCACTTTAATCCAAAGGTCCAAATTAAACATGAAATTTAAACCATTAAATATTATTTTTCAACATTTTAAAAATGTGAAAATAATATATTGATTTCCTTATTTTCGAAACCAATAGTAACTTTTAAAATTACTATTTTGGTCCCTAAACTTTTTAAAGTTTATACTTTGGTTACCAAACTTTTAAAATCTTATAATTTGTCACTAAACTAAATCCATTTATGGAATAAAATTCTTTTTGGGAAAAATACCACTTAGGTCTTTAAACTTTTCCTAATTTTCTACTTTGACCATCAAACTTTCAAAATTTGCATTTTAGTCGTTAGCCTACTTTTTGGGATGTTACAACATGTCTTTATGTTATACGTATAAGGCCCTTACCGGGTGTACAGGTGGGTGTATGGTTTAGGGGAACCTACACATTTTGGTGATCAGATAGGGGTAGTGTTCATGTTTTGAAAACATGTTTGATGAACTGATTTTTACCTAAGATTTTATTTGTATGTTTTTATACACCGAAAGGAGCACACTGAGATTTTTAGCTCACTCTTTAAATTTTTAACCTTTTTTCGATAGTAATAGACAGTAGACTAGCATACTTGGCATCAGGAGGACCGAACACTCCTCATTTTTTGCACCACTGTATATTTTTATATGTTTTTGTTATACTTTGGTGACACGTATTTTTGCTATTGTTTTAATATATATATATATATATATATATATATATATTACCGGTATTTTGTTCTATATATGTTTTATACGATTTTTTGACACACACAAATGTGTGTGTGTGTGTGTGTGTGTTTTTACCGTATGAACCTTATTGATGGTAAATTTTGTATTATACTGTTATATGAATTTCAAATCTGTTTTAAATAAGAAAAGAACTTTTGAATATGATATGTGATCACATAGATTCAATTGTAATGTCCAGGCCAGGTCCAGGGGTTACAATAATATCACGTGTTCCATATTAAAAAAAATTAGAGTTAATTGTATCATATTTCCTCCAAATTATAAACTTCATTTTAAATTGGTTCTTAAACTTTTTAATATTATAATTTCATCCCCAAACTATGACTCTCATTCTAAATTAGTCCTTAAACTTTTGAACATCCTAATTTCATCCCTAAACTATGACACTCCTTCCAAATTGGTCCTTGAACTTTTAATATTCCAATTTCATCCCCAAATTCATCCAAGTATGTAATTAGTTTCAATCGTAGTTTAACCTAAATTTTGTTTTTTTCAAACATATAATAATATAACTATACTTTAGTAACAAGGGATGTGATTAGTATATATGTATACTTTGGGATGAAATTGGAATGTTTAAAAAGTTTGGGGATCAATTTAGAATAAAGGTCATAGTTTGGAGATGAAATTGAAATATTCAAAAGTTTGATGAGTAATTTAGAATGATAGTCATAGTTTACTGATGAAATTTGAACATTTAAAAGTTTAGAGATCAATTTATAATGAGTGACATACTTTGAGGACATGTAATACAATTAACTCTTTTTAAAAAACACATGAATGTTAGGGTCTAATCATTCACTATCAAATGGTTGAGAGTTATCTTTGAATATATATTTCCTTATATTAACCCCATATTAATAAAAAAATCATATTATTTTTTAAAATTAAAATTTATGATTTAATAATTTTAAAATATTATTAAAATTTTAAAAATAAAATATATATTTTAGATGTTATATTATAAAAATAAAATATATTAATTTAAAAATATTTAAATTTATTAATATTATGATATACAAGATATACCGTTGTAAACTATAATAAAAATATAAAAAAACTATTTCATGATAAATCATTATTAATATTTGTAGGTATGAAATATTAAAAAAATAAATTTAAATACATGATAGAAAATCACTATGATTGATTTGTCCATTTGATTTGAATATATAAATTATATAATTTTAAAATACACGTTTATATTTTATTATAAAATTATAATTAACAAAAATAATCTGACTCGAGTCTTTCTTTCACGGATATAACCATAAATTAAAACCATATATTTTTAAAGATGATTTTTTTACCTGTTTAGCAGTACTAATTGAGTGAGAAAATGCTTTTACACTTTTAAAAGTAAATTTGAATTTAATATGATAATATTTTTAAAAAGTTTGACTTAAAATTTAATTTTTAAAATTGATAAAATATGTTTTTGAAAAGTAAAATATACAGTTTAGACATCATATTATAGAACTTAGAATATGTTAATTTAAATTATATTTAAATTTATTAATATTAGTTTCCATGCATATATTATAATATATTGAATATATACGTTAAAATTACCATTTTATTAAATTAATTAAATCATATATATTTTTAGATATTAATATACATAACTTTCTTTTTTTCATAGTCACCGATAGCCCCTTTTCTTATTCACCTTTGTGATCGGCGGTGATACCAATCTTGATACTGATTACCGACCACATGTATTTATTATTTTATTTTTCTTTATTATAGCGTATCTTTGTTTTTTTCTTGTTTCTTTATTCTTAATAATTATGTTTTTTTGGCATGTATTCTTCTACATTTATGGCATGTTTTTCTCTGTCTCTATGACACTTTTTCTGTTGTTTGGTCGTTGTTTTCGTTTATTTTTTTAGGATTGAATTTGATATCGCAACGACTGATCAAGATGAAGCTTATTTGTTATCATGATGATCTTCCCTGCTTTGGACCATTGGATTAAGTTTAGACATATAATTTACATTCGCGGATAGTATTTTCACATAGTTAGATTTTGATTTGCGATATGTCGATTGTCTTTCGATAGTTTTATTTACTTTTTAAGTTCGTTTATCGATGCAATTAAGTCTATTCGTATTTATATCGTGTTCGAAGTTATTTGATAATGTTTTTTAACATTTTTCTTATATGATCATTGTGTGATCTTAAGTGACTAGTTTTTTTTGTATTTAGAAAAATATTCTTGTTATATATTTAGCTTACAGTTAGGGTTGCACATAATTCGGATTTCAATCCGATCCGGATCGGTTTTTATCCGATCCGGTTTTTTCCCATAGAAAAAAAACCGGTTTATAAAATAACCGGTTCGGTTTCTAACCGGTTTGGAGGGCCGGATATCCTAACCGGTGTAACCGGTTTCGGTTTTAAAAAAACCGGTTTTTTTAAAAAAACCGGTTATAAAAAAACCGATTTTAATATTCCAGATTGCTCATAGGGAACCGATTCCCCCCAAGGGGGTACCGATTCCTCACTGAATGGTTTGGCTCCGAGATTTCCAGAATGCTCGGAGGGAACCGATTCCCCCATAGGGGGTACCGATTCCCCCCTATTCAACGGTCGAAATATTTGAATTTTACACTTAGGGAACCGATTCCCTATGAGAGGGTACCGATTCCCCCACGCTCTAAGCATTTTTATTAAATGTTTTCACACTTAAACGGCTATATTATCTTCATTAATTATCACTAACGTTCAGAAGTGATTCAAGGTGTATTTAAGCAAGCTTAGAAGTCATTGATCAAAGACAAGAAACATCAAGCAACTAGAATCAAGAGATAATCAAAGAGAAAGCATCAAACCTCAAGTTCGATAAATTCAAATACTTAATTGAAATACTTAATTAACTCAACATAATTGAAATACTTAAATACTTCCAAGTTTGATAAATTCAAATACTTAAAAACTTCCAAGTTCGATAAATTCAAATACTTAAAAACTTCAAGTTCGATAATTGAAACAAAGTTTACGATAATTGAAATAAAGTTATAAAATAAACTACATTGCCATCTCTCTTCATCATCTTCGCCTTCTTCGTTTGGAGGGGATATTCCAAGTTCGACTTCTTCAATGTGTAAGTTTGCTTCCAAATCGGCATCAATTGCATCTTCTAGGGTGGTGATATGTTGCTTACGAGCCGCTCCATCCAAATAATCCTTTAAACAAATGCATACTTCCACCGACTCGGGACTTAGTCTTGATCTCCGTTGCGATATAACCCTGCCACTAACAGAAAAAGCGGATTCCGAAGCTACCGTAGAAGCTTGGACGGTTAGTAAATCACGGGCCATGGCGGCTAGAATCGGAAATTGTGCTTCCTTTTCTTTCCACCAAGCCAAAATATCCAAACTTTCAAACTCTTCAAATGTCATTTTTGATAGAAAATCGCATGACATATAATTTCCCAACTCGCTACTTGGGGTGGTAGTACGTGATCGTTTGGATTGGGAATTTACAAGAGTGTTAAAAAGATTCAAATTTATGTTACTTGGACGTCTACTAGATGATTCCGCATTCATTCTCATTTGATCGTGTATTACACTACTTGATCCGTATTTATTTAAATAAATTGCAAACATGTCTCGAAAACATTTGTTAAAATAATTTATTTGGTTTTGGACAAAGTTGGGTTCATCATCGGTTAGATTAAAAGCAAACGCAATTTGTTCAATTAGTGTTTCAACCCCACCAACATTTAACGTTGGGTTTAAAGCGGCGGCACAAGTAAAAATGGGGGGAATCTCCTTAAAATATTTTAAAAGTTTTTCCTTCATTGCAAAGCCAATTTCTTGAAAAACTTCGGTTTCAAATTCAAAGTCATTTAGTCGGGTAGCCAACAAAAATATTTGATTAAGAACCAACGGGCTAGTAGGGTAATAAACACCGGATAAAAAAGTTGTTGCATTTTTAAAAACCTCAAGCAAATCGGTTATTTTGGCTATAGTTTCCCAACTCGAATCCGGATAAATGTCTGGGACATGACCCCTCTCGAAAAGCCGATCGTGAAATGTTTGCAATGTTTCCCTTTGCCTTAAGGCAGTATGCATCATCATCCAAGTTGAGTTCCAACGAGTTGGACAATCCAAATTAGGACCCAAAGCTTTTTTATTAACAGACTTACAAAATCGTTTATAATCATTTAGTCTTTTGTTGTTGTTACAAAGAATCGATTTTATTATTGTTTTAAATTCTAATCTAATTGGCTCAATAACCTCCAAACCGGCTTGCACGGATAAATTAATTATGTGTGCAACGCAACAGGTATGAAAAAACGCACCGTCTAAAATCGGTGAAAGTAATATTTTCAATCTTGGAATCGCGTTTGTATTATTCGATGCATTATCAAAAGATATAGAAAAAACTTTATTTTCTAATTTATAAAGACAAATTACCCGTTTTAAAAGTGTAAATAAATTAGCACCGGTATGCGGCTCACCGAATAATTCAAACGCGATTGTTCTTTTCATCATTTGCCAATTATCTTGATCTAACCAATGTGACGTAACGGCTAAAAAGAATTTTCGGTATTATGAGGGGAACTCCAAACGTCACATGTAAGCGACACACCATAACGGTGTTCTTGGAATCCTAAAATCATTTTTTCCCTCGCCGTACGCCACATTTTTATAGCATCTCTTCTAAGGGTAGTACGACTTACTTGAGTATAACGTGGTTGCATTAGTTGTTGAATTGTTGTCGTGAAATCTTCATCATCAAAGTGGTCGAACGGCAATGCTTTTGTAATCACGAACTTTGTAAACGCTTCTCGTAATTTTTCGTTGTCGTAAACAAAAACACCACCTTGCGGTGTAAGATTCGATTGACTAGGATCCGATCTTGAGCGAAGTGCCTTGCATGATTTTGTCAAATGGTTCTTCAACGTTGTGTTTCCTTCCGATGCAAGAAACTTTAGACAAAGTTTACAACGCGCCCTCCTCGAGCCATTTGACATCTCACATAAATCGTAGTGATCCCAAATATCTTTGTTTCGAGTGTGTTCGATCACTCTCACGACTTCAAGGTTTCCCCCGACGGAAGATTCAGCAGTGTTACTCATGATGAATAAAAAATTACAAAACTAAGATTTGAGAGATGTTTAAGTGTTGTGTAATAAGATTTGAGAAAGTTGTAATCAACCAAATACATCCCCAACCTATTTATACATGTTTAGGGTGGTAAAATGGTAATTTTTTAAAGAAAAAAACGGTCAAAACGGTCACAAACGGCTATATTAACGGCTAGTTTTTTAAACCCATACCGGTTTTTTTTTCCGGATAAAAACCGGTTTTTTAACCGGTTTTTTTCAAACCGGTTTTTTATCCGGTAAAAAAACCGGTCTAGGTTTTTTTCTCCAAACCGGTTAAAATAACCGGTTTAAAAAAATCCGATCCGGTTAAAAAAAAACCGGTTTTTCCCAAAACCGGTTTCGGATATTTTTTTCGGATATTCGGATTTTTTGTGCACCCCTACTTACAGTTGTAGTCATAAACCTTCATTATAATTTAAATATTTTTATTTTTAATAAAATTAACGACTACTATCAAAAAAATATTAATATACATAATAAATAAAATATAATTATTTAAATTAAAGATTATATAGTTAAAAAAATAATATTACTTTTAAATCTTAATATATATTTTTAATGATTTATCTAATTACATAATGTAATAATTTATCTAGTTTTTAAAATTAAAAATTATTTAATTAGAAGTTTACTTTTAGAGAAAAATACAAGATATTTGGAGAAAAATAAGGAAACAAACAATAAAGGAGGAGAACAATTGGCCTAAAGGGCATATTATCCCCTACCCAATAGATCATAAAAAAAACACATGTCGGTCCGAAAAGGAAAAAAAAAGAAAAAACAGTTATTGAAATGGTAAGACAGTCCTACATCTTTCATTTTTAATTATTCTTTCTTCTCTTGGGGTATAAAGCCATTAATGGAGGGAACTCCAACCTCTCATGAGTTTTTCTCACTTGGCACTGGCAAGTTGGGTGCGGAGCAGCTTGGCCGCTGCAACCATGTTGTTGAGGGCCGGTTTCACCTCAGCATACTTACGAGTCTTGAGCCCGCAATCGGGGTTAACCCACAAGATGTTGCTCTCCAGCACGGCAAGCATCTTGTTGATCCTGTCCGCAATCTCTTCGGTTGATGGTATTCTGGGAGAGTGGATATCATAGACGCCAGGGCCAATTCCAGCACCGTACTTGACTCCTTCCCGGAAGACAGATAAGAGCTTCTCATCGGAACGAGAGTTCTCGATGGTGATCACATCGGCATCCATGTCGATAATTGAATGGATGATATCATTGAAGTTGGAATAACACATGTGGGTGTGAATCTGTTGCAAGATTTTTAAATGCAATACCGATGAGAATTATGGTGATCCAAGAGAGTACTTCTATAAGAAAGTTTTGAGAAGTCAAAAGAATAATGCAAGATAAAACCTGGGTGGTATCCTTAACGCCAACATTAGTGATCCTAAAGGAGTGGACAGCCCATTTGAGGTAGAAGGCGTGCTCGGACTTCCGAAGGGGCAGTCCCTCTCTCAATGCGGCCTCGTCGATTTGAATAACATTGATGCCAGCCTTCTCAAGATCCTCGACTTCATCCTTGATAGCCAAGGCAATCTGGTAGCAAGTTTCGAATCTGGAAAATTTGGCAATTGTGGTATGTCAAAAGATTTTCATGTTGCAAAACAAAATTCACATGTACAAGTGCAGAATTTCGGATCTTCATCTTTTGACTTTATTGGCTTTCTGGAGCATACCTCGGCTGATCATTTCGGACAAACGACCAGTTGAGGATGGTAACAGGACCAGTAAGCATTCCCTTCATTGGGCGTTTAGTCATGCTTTGGGCAGTAGATGACCAGAAAACAGTCATTGGTTTGGGGCGGCTAACATCACCGTAGATGATTGGTGGCTTGACGCAGCGAGATCCGTAAGATTGCACCCACCCATTAACAGTGAAAGCAAAACCGGACAACTGCTCACCAAAGTACTCAACCATATCGTTTCTCTGCACAATTTAAAGTAAATATTAGGATGCTTGCAGAGTACTAACCATATGCGCATCTCCCATTTACTGCTAAAGGCCAAAACAAAGCGAAATACTCACCTCGGGCTCTCCATGAACAAGGACATCAATGTCGAGTTCTTCCTGAAGATCTACAACCTTCTTAATTTCCTCCTTGATTGCTTTAATGTAATCATCCTCAGAGATCCTATAGGGAATGGGGGAGCATTATTTAAAAGAATGATAACGAAGACATTATAAGAAAGATGAGGAAAAATTTCCAGATCAACTCACTTGTTAGCCTTGAATTCACGACGAACTCTCCTGAGTTCCAAGGTCTGAGGGAAGGATCCAATGGTTGTGGTGGGGAGGATTGGCAGATTAAGCTTTCTCTGCTGAGCATCCAGTCTAGCACTAACGTTTGTTGCACGACGGTGATCAGAGCCCTTCAAAGCAGCAGCCTGAGAATGCGATCATCGTAAAGCATGATAAGCAAATAAAGATTTTGATGACAAAAAAGATTATTGTGATGCAGTCACTTTAAAGGAGAAAATCAGAATTTTAATTTATCAAATCACTTACTGCCTTTTGAACAGCCTCATTGGTTACTCTTGGGGAGGACTTCCTTGAAGCCTGAGCAGCGGCATTAGAAGCAAAGAAGGCCTAAAAATAGATGAATAACGAGTAAGTTACATGGTGTTGTCTGAACATTAAGAAAGGTGGAAAACTTGTAATAAATACCTCATCCTTCTGACCAGCCAATGCCGTGGCAAGTGCGTTGACCTCGACAACTTTCTGGGCAGCAAAGGCAAGCCAGGATTTGATTTCATCATCAAGCTTAGTCTCATTTATTAGATCAACAGAAGTGTGGAGAAGTGAGCAGGAGGTGGATACCACAAGGTTTTCTGTACATCAGAAACGAGTCAAGGATATTAGTCTACAACAAATAACAAAAGTGTAATACTCTCCATATCATTATGATTTTATGAACACCATAAAATGCGATGAGAAAAAATACCTTTGCCAACAACATCCTCAAGAGCCTGCAAGGTGCTAAGAGAAGAAGCAAGATCATTGGCCCAAATGTTCCTTCCATCAACAACTCCAGCAAAGAGGAATTTGTCCTTGGGGAAATTACTCTTGATCAAGTCAATGGTCTTAGTTCCACGAACCAAATCAAAACCATAAGCAGTGACACCCTTCAATTCAACGAGGGTCTTGTATGCATTAGAAGTAAGATCAGCAAAGTAGGTCTCAATCAGAATATTCAAACCAGAGAGAGTAGATTCCAAATCAGTATAAGCAGCACTGAATGCTTGCAATTGATGAGCTTCAAGGTCCAAGATAAGGGTGGGTTCATCGAACTGAATCCAAGAAGCACCAGCAGCCTTAAGCTCGGATATCACTTCCCTGCAGATATTCATTGGCTAATTGAAGCAGCTATATATATGTGCGTCTGTGAAACAGATAAAAGGAAGATCAACTCTTACTTGTAGATAGGGAGGATTTTAGGGAGGAGAGAGAGAAGAGAAAAGGTCTTCTCGACACCCTTTGCTGGTTTAGACAGCAACAAGTATGAGACAGGGCCAATAAGGACTGGCACGGTGTTGACTCCAAGCTGCATTTGGGACAGTGAATCAGCATTCATGTTTACATCAAATAAGATGAGTATAAAGATAGGATACAAGTGGAGCACCATAATCAAGTGGGTCTAGTTAATACTCCCAGTCCAATAGGAAAATTCTCAAAAATGGTTTGTATAAAAATACAATTCCAGATAAATTATTGTTTATTTAAAATCAGTAACAATAATGACAAACATGAAACCAGCTCCTGAACCATTATCCAGTTAACCATATGTCCTAAGGCATTAAAGAAAAGAACATATGTTAAAAGATGTTTATCTAGGTCCAAAGCCTTTAAACTATGTTTGAGCCATCAAAAAGTTCCATACAATTATAAGAACTTACAAGTCCAGCTATTTCCATCAAAATCATCTATGTAATGAAAAGATATACTCATGCATGCATCTCATTTCCCAAATTTCAGGCAACCTCTATACTTGCAGGATCTTAACATTTGATACCTTACCTCTAATTACTAACTGTGAAGCTGGTATTAAGTACACATAACAGAAAACAATCTATACTGCGATAAATACAGAGAAAAATTAGACCCAAAGAACATACTGCTTTAGCTTCCTTGTACTCATCCACTGCCTTGTGAGATGCATAAGAGAATTTAACATCAGGTCCCAACTCGGGAACAATGAAGTGGCTGAAACAACGCATCGCACAGAATATAAGAGTCAGCTTCAGAAAACTCACCATGCAAAACAAAGCTAATAAAGCACGACCAAGAATGGAAACTTACTAGTTGGTGTCAAACCACTTGGTCATTTCCATGGCAGGCACAGAGGCATTTCCTCTGGCCATGGAGAAGTAAGTGTCGAATCCGATCTCGCCACCATTCCAGCCATATCTAGGAGGTACAGCGCCAAGCATTGCTGTGGCATCGAGCACTTGGTCATAGTAAGAGAAAGTGTTGCTGGGAATGTACTTGATCCCAGCATCAGCCATCTGTTTCCAGATAGATGACCTGAGACCAGCTGCAACCTTTTGTAAATCCTCCGCGCTGCTCTTCTTATCCCAGAAAGATTCCAGAGCAAACTTAAGCTCTCTCTTGGGTCCCATGCGAGGATATCCAACAATGTGTGAGGCCATTTTCTGAAATAACAGATAAATTTAGCGTTATTATATACGATACAATACAATATACAAAAACTTTACATGTCCTATATTCTTAAACTGAAAATCATCAGAATCAAAGCTAAGATCGATGATGCATCTGTAATTTATATGGACTCGGTCAAAAGCATAGTCGAATTCATAGTTTTGGAAGTTATTTCCTAAAAAGGGAAAAAATGCACTGGCCTAGCTAAAGATTATGCAACTAAAACATGTGCATATGACAGCAAAATCTTCGCTTCAAAATTAGATAAAACCCAGAGATTAAAGTTTGCCAACTCACTAGAAAAGGATCTCATATATAAAGCACTCATATATATATATATATATATAACAAAAAAACAGATCTAAAAGCTTCAAGACAAGTTAATACCAACTTACTTAAACTTAGGTCTACAGCTACAAACAAATGATTACACCCTCTGTTACTGGGACTTGTATCTTAGTATCCAATCTAAGTAATATAACACTCAAGATCTATAACTTTCACAACCCCAACAGGTAGGATTTAATAAATTCCTATCATAAACAGACTTAAAAAATATAAGATAAGAGAATTTGATCAAATGCTAAATCTATCCGACAGAACTCACTAGGATAACACAGAATCATTAATAATTCAAAAACAAGAACCCAAGTTAAATATCGAACACTAATTAAATAGTTAAAAATCAACTGAAATTGTTGGATATATATATATATTAAAAGAACGAGTGATCAATGCTTACACTTCACAACAGGTATTAACAAGAAGAAAACAACAGAAATAAATTTTATTTTGAAAAACGAAAGTTGAAAATAAAAATCGTGTTTAATCACAGAAATGAAAACCCAGAAAGAAAATCAACAGGTATAGTTGAAAGGTTTACACTTGCAAGTAAATCTTAATCAAAGAAACACAAGTCTTTGTGTAGTTTCTGGAAGAAAAAAATGGAAAGTTCAAATCTTAATAATGAAAACCCACAAAGAAAACCAGTAGGAAAAGTATAAATACCGACACTTACAGGTAGATCTAGGTGAAAAAAAGAAAAATCAAAGTTGAACAACTTAAGAGAAGCTAATAAATAGGATGATAAACAAAGAAATAAAGGAGAAAGGGAAAACAGACATGAGCCATGAGAGGAGGAACCGAACCGTACCGTAAAGAAGAACGGAGGTGGAACCCGAGACAGAAGAGAAGCTTAGATATAGATAGTAAGATATGCAGCGCAAGGAGCGGCACGAGTTGTGGCAATGGAGGTGTTGTTATTTATAACCAAAATGGTGGCTATTGTCAACCAGATCTCTTATTTTCCTAATTAAACTAAGTATATAGTCCCTCAACTATTCTCTCAATTCCATTTTGGTTACTCAACTATTTTTTTAAAGGGTAAATTACAAATTTCATCGCTAAATTTTACTCTCTCTTGTTTTTCTCACTAAACTTTAAAAGTTTTCAATTTTCTTACTGAACTTAATATATTGGATTTTTTTGGTCACTGTGTCATTAAATAGTTAATGTCGTTAAAACGATGCTTTTTTTTTAAAAAAAGATCACCAAAATGATGTCATTTTGTATCTATATAAAAGCTCTTTTATAAAGTCGTTAGTGGGAAAACGAATGAATGATAAAAAAACTCAATGTACTAAGTTTAATGAGAAAATTGAAAAGATTTAAAATATAGTGAGTGAAATATGAGAGAGAGTAAAGTTTAATTACTAAATTTATAATTTACCCTTTTCAAAATCATACTTAAATTTATGTTTTTGTTCTGTTTTGGTCACTCACTATTAAAAAATAAACAGAACTACTGATGCAGTATATTTTATTTTTTTAAAGATGATGTGGAATTATCTTGTGATCACATATCAGTATCACCATTAATTTTTTAACAATTAATAATCAAAACATAACAAAAACGTAAAGTCTAGATATGATTTTTAAAAAAATAGTTTAGTTATGAAAATGGAACAGTATAAATAGTTAAGATGACTAAACACGTAGTTTATCCTTTTTTATGTTGTGAATTTAGGCAAACGCGTGGAATGATTAAGTGGCGCGTGGGATTGTTTTCGGGGTTGCTGGATTGGTGGGTGTAGGGAGAGCATCATTCTATGATTCTGCGTGCCTAATATTTGACGAAATTTAGGCTAATTATAATTTTGGATAAATTACTTCAAATATCAGCCAACTTTAATTTACTGTCAACTTTATCATCCAACTTTAAATTGATTCAATTGTAGTATTGAATTCTAATTTAAATATTAATTATAATATTAATTGTAGTTAAGCTCCCTACCGTCCAAAAATGATTCAGTAGAAACGACTAACAAGAACATCAAGAGGATAATTGGGAAGATGACCGAGACTCACAAGGACCGATATAGAAGCTACCTTTTATGGATTTAACTATTTAGTTAATCCAACCATTAAGATGGGTTTACATTTTTATTGAATTATTTACTCTAAATAGAAACTTCGAGATTATAATAATCAAGTTAATGAATATTAATCTAATCATTTACATTTAATTCAATGGTAACTAAAACTTTTGTTATTCTTCAAAGTTTAATTTATTTAATATTGAAATTTGGAAACAAGTCCCTTGGCGGATTTTGTTCAGATGGATTGATTTTTCTCATATTGGATTTAAGTTTTATATTAGTTAATTAATTAATATCGACATGAAGCTTACTTTAGTTTCTTTTACTTTAAATTAAACATTGATTTTCCCAATTTTAGGAAATTATAGACACTAAAATAACACGAGATCTATTTCTAGAGCATGCTACGCTATAGCTTTCTTTCCGAATGCTCAAGTATTATTCAGTTATAGTATCGGTTTAAGATTTAGGGTTTAAGGTTTAAGATTTAGGAAAGAGGTAGTAAAAATATTATTTTACCTTAGGGAACATGTTTGCCATGCATTGAAAGAATAATTCGTGAAAAAAGAATATTTGTGAAGTTCAATAAGAAAAAAAATATGTGTGAAAGTTGAATTTCAAAGGCTATAACATAGAAAAAAAATGAGATTTTGAGGAAATAAAATTATTCTATAAATAAAAAACCTAAAAGATTGGATTTTGCTTAAATTGAAAGTAGGGTTCGTGAAGGAAGAGAATTGATATTTTAAAGATTTGAGCTTTGATAAGAGTGGTTGAGTAAAAATAAAGTTGAGATATAAATAGAATCGAAGAGGTCGAGATGATGGAACCAATGATAATGGTAGCATCAGATGTTTAGGGGTTTGGTTGAGAGATCTTAGAAAGTTCAGTAAGTCAAATTAGAAATTAAATATTTTTGTTAACATGACACACCATCAATGTAACGAGAGTTAAGGATTCGATGGTTAAATTGTAGCAAATCAATAATATAAATGATTGAAGTATAACAATCGAAAGTTCAATGATTAAAATAAAACTAAAATAAAACAGAAGTGATCTTCATTGAAGTTTATCACTTTATATTTAAAATAAGGGTAAACTATGCCTTTAGTACCTAAACTATCAGTTTTGATCTGTTTTAGTAGCTAAACTTTTATTTTTTAAAATCATACCAAACATTTAGTTTTTGTTTCATTTTAGTACCTCTTTAAAAACTTAACATTAAGTTTTAGAAAAAATTGAAAGTTTAGGTATTAAAACGGACCAAAACTAATATTTTAAGTACTAATCGCGTTAATTTTTTAACGACAATATACTAAAATGAAACAAAAACTAAACTTTAGGTATGATTTTAAAAAAATTAAAAGTTTAAATACTAAAATAGACCAAAATTAATAATTTATATACTAAACACGTAGTTTACCCTTAAAATAATTAGTTTTACCATTACTATTTTTATTCACCCAAAACATCATCTCACGCTCCTCAACAACTTATGGGGTTGGTGAGGCTTAAAGTAGGTGAGATATATAAATATAATATATATTGCTATGGCCCACTCTTTAACTTTATGCTTTTAGTTTTGGAAACTTTAATTTTTTTATTAATAGACTAATCCACCTCTAATCCAAAATTACTAATTAATTTATACAAATTGATATGGTTTTGTTGGGGGAGTAGGTGGATTAAATTTATAATCTAAATATTTATGTTATATATTCATTTTTTAATACACACATTGGCTTTTAGATTATTATTTGATATAATAAATATTTCTTTTATTTTTCTACAAACATTTAATTCCTTATTTTATGTTTTCAAATAACATTTCAATTATATACTTTTTACCGTCTTATATATTTTCGAGCCCATGAGCAAAACTAAAAAAAATATGCCCTTATAAATTGAAAGTATATTATATTATTTTGAATAATTAATTTACAATTACGTTAATAAATCATAGAAAATAATTAAATTAGGGGTTTAAATTATAAAAGTAAAAAAGTGTGATTGAAAAATTAGATACCTCAATTTTAAAGGTAAAAAGTGAGATTAAAAAATTAAAGGTCTCAATTTTAAAGGTAAAAAGTGAATTAAAAGATTAGGGACCTCAATTTTAAAGGTAAAAAGTGAGATTAAAAAAATTAGAAGCCTCAATTTTAAAGGTAAAAAGTGAATTAAAAGATTAGGTGCCTCAATTATAAAGGTAAAAAGTGATATTGGAAAAATTAGAAGCTTAATTATAAAGGTAAAAAGTGAGATTAGAAAAAAATTAGGATCGTCAATTATAAATATGAAAATGTGGTATTGAAAAAATTAATGGTCCCAATTATAAAAATAAAAAGTGTGATTATAAAAATTAGGGGCTTTAATTATAAATATATAAAAAATTGAAGAAAATAAAAAATATAATAAAAAATAGGGGTCTATAAAAAATGGGGGCCCTGAGCGGTTTCTCATGATGCTCTAATAGTCGGCCCTGGACATGTGATGATGAAGTAAAATTATTTGTAGGGAAAATTTCACTCTAATCTATATAAAAAAATAGAGTAAAATACACAAATGGTCCCTGATTATAGGATGTTATTTTGTTAAATCTCTCGACTATTAAAAGTTATAAAATGGTAATTGAACTATATGGTGTTATTTTGTTGAGTCTCATGACTATTAAAAGTTATAAAATGGTCACTCGATTATTTATATGTTCCAAACTCGTCCTTTTTCATTAAATATTGACGATCGTCTAAGCTAAACGTTAATATGTTGATTGAGATATAATAAAATCATATTTTAGAGATATCTACAAGCATCGTCGTTGTTTTTAAGCAATAACTTGACCACATAATGTTTCAAGCACTAGCTCGACGAAATAATGTAAATGGAGAGTCGATCCACAAAATTCAGTTCAAACGGTTCCGAGATTAAATTTTTTCATATCACAATCATACATTAACGTCCAACTCAGACGAAAGTCAACTTTTAACGAAAAATGATTTGTTTGGAACATATGAATAGTTGAGTGATCCTTTTGTAATTTTTAATAGTCTGAGGACTCAACAAGACAACACCTTATAGTTAGAGGATGATCTTATAACTTTTAGTTGTTAAGAGACTTAACAAATTAATATCATATAATCGAGAGATCATTTGTATACTTTACCCAAAAAATTATTAATATTTTTTAATATAATCATATCAATCGTTTTACTTAAATTACATTATTGAACTCATACTAATTGAGGATGGCTGCCCCAAAAGTTTGAATTACATTATTTTTTTCTTAAATTTATTTTCGAAATATAATATTAAATGAAACTTGTTCAAAGACGAGTGGCGATGTAATTTGAATTGATTGAAAAATCAATTTATTTATTTTAATTGTAAATTATCTATAAATGAAAACATTAAAAAAATACTATTTTCAATGGTAAAAACAGGTTTCTACTTTTTCTACACAAAGAAACGTAAATAAAAATAAAAAATCAACTTCAAACCTCTTTCAACGCCCACTCAAATGAAACATATTTTTTTTTAAGTTAAGACTTAAGATAAGATGTTTTTATTTTAAAAATGCCTTACGTACATCAACAGAACTATGCCATGTATATTTTAAATTCAAAACTATCCACGTTAAGATAAATGAATTGTATAAGTTGGATTGATTTTCATTTGATTTATTAAACCAATAAGATAGCTTTCTTTGGGAGAATTAGAAAGGATCAAGTAAATTTTTTAATAGGTTTGAGTGATTATAACTTATAAGGTAATATCTATTCATAACTTTTTTAATCAATTGACAACGCAGATAAACCCTACAAACGTAGCTGCTCGAACTCTGGACTTCTAAGACGAACAACACTTTCTTTTATTACTCAACCTGATAAGTTTTAAATGGTTAAATAAATTGAATATAAGGTCTGTTTATTTCCTTGTAGTTAGTTTTCAAGGAACTTTTTTCACATTTCATAATTAATATACTATTTTAGTACAATTTTAATAAAAATATTATTATTAAAATATATTATTAATAATTTTAAAAATATAATATTATACTTTTTAGTATTATAAAAACATATTAAATTATAGTATAATAATATATGATATTATATTTCTGTTTTAATGATATATAATAAATTATTAATATAATTATTTTTATTTATTAATTTCATAAAATAATATTATTAAATTATTAAATATAGAAAATATATTTATTTTATAATTTTTAGAATGTAATATAATAAAATATTTTTATTTTAATATTACAATAATATTCTTATTTTAATAGTAATTAATATAATTAATAATATAATATTCATATTTTAATAAATAAGTAATTAATATAATTTATAAAAATTTATTTTAATAAAATATAATGTTCTTAATATTTTTATTTATAAAATTTAAAAACAATATTTATAATAATAATATTGACAAATAATACTAAATAAATTATTTCAATATTTTTAAAATAATAAAATTAATTAAATTCTAATAAATAATATGATTTATTATACTTGATATTTATAATAAATGATTTCTAAAATATTTATTAACCAGTGAAAAATGATATGAAATTTTTTAATTAAGTATGAATTTAATTATATTTCAAAGTTATATAACTTTTAAAATATTATCTAATGTTTTGCTATACTTAAACCTCACAATTATTTTAAGACACAAATGAAATGAACATTTGTTGAGTTAATTGATTGACCGAATCGGCCAAGAGGGGGGTGAATTGGCAATTAAAAATTTCGGTGGAAGCTTTTGCAGAAAATTGAAAAGATTTGCACAGCGATTTAAAGTGGTTCGACTTTCTCAACCAAAGTCTACGTCCACTACCTTAGCTATCCACACTAAGGATTTTCCAACAAATTCACTAATTTGTTCTTTCTTTTGAGGCCAAAGAGATAACCTTACAACTCCCTCAAGAATATACCCCAATTCTTGAGAACACTCTTTCTCAAAGAGAAGAATACAAATTTGCAAACTTACAAGGAAATCCTCACAAGGTAAATTGTTTGCACAATTCTAGAACAAAGAAAAGAACACTCAAGAATGAATACATTTGAGTACAAGTAGTGTTCTTGAAAGCAAAATGAATATTGAATGAAGAATAGGCTTGAAATGCTCAAACTTGAGGTTTGATGCTTTCTCTTTGATTCTCTATTGATTCTAGTTTCTTGTTGTTTCTTGTTGTTGATCAATGGCTTCTAAGCTTGTTTAAATACACCTTCAAATGATTCTGAACGTTGGGGATGATTAGTGGAGTCAATGAAGCCGTTTGAGTGTGAAAACAATTAATAAAACAGCTTGGAGCGTGGGGGGTATCGGTACCCCTTAATAGGATATCAGTACTTGTAGTGTAAAATTCAAATATTTGGACTGTTATATGCCTTAGGGTATCAGTACTGTAACATCCGCAATACCGGGTTAGTGACCAAATTGTAAAGTTTCAGAATTTGGTGACTAAAGTAGAAGAATGAAAGAATTCAATGATTATTTGAATATATATTGAAGGTTATTGGTAATTATTAAAGGAAATTAAGGGTATTATGGTCATTTGACCAGAAAGATTTTTTATAATTTTTTTTAAGGGTAATAAGCACGTATTAAGAAGAGTCCAGAGCATTCTTCAGTCTTCTTCTTCCTCCTCTCCACCGTGAAGCTTGGTATAAGGTAAGTGGGTCTTTAGTTGGTTAATTCTTTCGTTTTAAAGCTTGTTTTGATTCTTGGGATATTAAGAAAGATTAAGGAAAGCTTTAGGGGGCTTAAACCTCAAAGATTAACAAGTTATGAGAAATTAAGAAAAATGAGTTTTTAAGTGAATTTTTGATATGGAAGGAGTTAATAGATTGTGAAGTTGAATTTGACTTGTCAAGGATTAAATTAAGAGGTAGGAAGTGTTAGAATTGAAATTAGAACACATTGGAAATTTGGTATGATTTTTGAATCTTATATGGAAGATAGAATTTTGAGTTTAAAGAAGGGATTATGGAGTAGAAATGAGTTTAAGTATGTGTATGAAAGTTAGGAATATTAAAGGGAATGAAGTATGATGTGTTGAGCTGAAAATGAAGGATTTTCGAGCTCAAAATATGATTTCTGGGCAAGGGGAATCGGTACCCATTCAAGGGGAACCGATACCCCTTCAAACGAACAAGAATTTCCAGTATGTCATGGGGGAACCGATACCCCCATAGGGGGGAACCGATTCCCCCTAAAGGAAAATTGGGAATATGGGTTTAATAAGTTCGTTTAAGTTGCTAGTATCCAATTAGAAGGTGTAGGTATCTAATGATTGTCACGAAATGTACATTTATGTAGATTCTACGCTTAAAGAAATTCCGGAACGTTTGGCAAGTAAGATCGATCAAGGGAAAGATAAGAGATTGGAATTGGCTAGTGAGGCCAGGTGAGTGCATATTAGTTAGTTGATGGTGCTAAATGGAAACAAGACTTGTGACAAGTCTATTTCCTATGTTAGAATGCATGAATATATGATTATACGTATATGAATGACATGAATTGTATGTATGCATGAATATATGTGTTGACATGCTTTTGAATGTAATGTTATGAGAAGTATGTGCTATATAAGGTATATATATATATACATATGTGAAACTGAACTATGTGACTGCATGAGAAAGATATGAGCCATATGACATGATATAGGTGAACATGAGAAAGCAAAGTATGAGATATAAACTATGTGATCATAGTAAAATATAATTATATTTTTACATGATAAGTGAAATAAACTGGATAATATTGATCTATAGGATGAAGTGAAAATAGTACACCAACTAGGGGATTTGAACATAAATGATAAAATGAACGTATAAGATAAGCTAGATGGGAAAGATTCATAGGTTTCAATAAAACTATAACACATGGGTTGAATGATAGAAATTTGTGAAGTTATATGAGAAGAGTATAAGAGTTATATGAAATTGAATTAAGTAACAGATTAGATTATATATAGAAATAATAGAAGTGAGATATGTTTATAAGTCTGCCCTAGATGAATACGAAATATAAGAGTGCTATATGATTTATATTAGGATAATCTTGAGGATATATATATATATATAGATAGATATGAAATGAAATAAAATGAGTTATATGAATACCCAATTATGTGATGAAATGGTGAATTACCTGAACATGTGAATATATGTTTAAGAGAAGGCATACGATTAAGATATAAGCAATGTGACTATAAGTATATGTGCTTTAAGTGATATGACTTATAAGTATTTCTATTATAATGTTACATGATATGTTATGTATGTTAAAGGAATTATGTGATGGTATAAGAATTGATAGGAAATATATATGTGAAAACAAGTATATGTTACGAGACAAAACTTATGACTATAAGCTACGTGAAAGTGTTATAGGTGTTTCGATATATTATATGAAGTATATGATCTTATGTGAACAAGATATGATAAGTATGTTTATATGAATAAAGGTGATTGGGTGAGAAATGATAGAAATTATATGAAAACATGACATATGTGACATGTGAATTATATGGAAATGATCTACGGGTAAGTGAACTACGTGACTATGTGATCATATGAAAAGAAGCTATGTGATACGTGATATGTGAAAGTGAATTACAAGTTTATGTGTATATTTGAAATGAAATAAATGATAACGCCCATGTTATGTGTCATGAGAGCTAGGGGTATAGTTGGCATGCCAAGAGTCGAGGGTTTATTCGGTTCTTTAGGACATATGTATATCCTTTGGAACCTGTGTGAAGTCTTGAAAGACACATACTTGATCCATAGTATATGTATATGATTCTTAAGGAATTCTACGTGGTCCTTATGGACATCATTCTACGGGCACTACGGTGCAATTCTACGGGCACTTCGGTGCAATTCTACGGGGCACTTCGGTGCATTTATACGAGCTGTGGTGACAGCATAGTGCACAACCTCTATAGACTCACATATCGATAGTTCTCACATATGTACATGGGCTAATCCAGAGATATGAACAAATATAAGTTAGTGGTATGATAAATGCTATAGAAATGATATGATGTTGTGTGTGTATAGTGTTTGATTGAAATAGTATGTGATTATATGATAAACTGTTAATGATGAATTATGTGTATGCATGTATTTACTGCAATTAATCTGATATGATTTTATACGATATGAAAAATGCATGAACTTGCTGTAACATGATAGAACAAAACATGCATGTATCAATATAGGTTTTAAAGTGCATTATAAGTTGTTATGCCTCACTAAGTCTTCGACTTAGCGTGTGATTGTTTCACACGTAGGTTTCGAGAAGAGTAAGGAGTGATGCGGAGCAAGACAGGTCAGTTTTCCTTACCAAAAGATCAGATCAGAAATATTTGATAAAGTATGTTTTTGGTTATGTATAAAGTGTTGGCATGTAATAAGTCATTAAGTACGAGCACTCTGATAAAGTATGTATTTTGTTTTAAATAAAGTTTTAAATTTCCCGGGATTTTTCTTAAGAGTCAAGGTTTGAAAAGTCAATGTGACACTTCGGACTCGTATCCGGGTCGGATACGGGTTGGGGGTGTTACATTTAATGGTATCAGAGCTATGGTTTAGCCGATTCTCGGCATAAACCGAAGTCCAAAAGGTCATAAAAGGTGTACATGCCAACATAGATTGAAAAATTTCTGATCTGATCGTGTAAGGAATACGTTGTCTTGCTAATAAAATAAGAATAGTTTAATACAGCAGAAATCCGATCGTGATAATTTCGAAGTAAGTGAAAGGTGATATTCCTGATGGTGATAGCTATTCACTTGCCCTGGCCAGGCAGGATGAAGAGCGGACACCTCAGGAAATGCCTAGTAAGATCAAAAGTTGATTTCAGAAAGCTGAAATCATATCTGAATGATGATAGAAAATTTTCATCGGTTGGAATCGGAAAAATGATGTAGAGTAGTTTTGCTATTATGTGAATAAGATAGAATATGGTGAACGGGTGTCACCATAAGAATGTTAAAAAGATCTAATGACGTGATGATTACGTATAGAAGAACTCAAGGATAAGTGCATCAGTGACAAGCGTATAAGATGTATATGTCAGAGCTTATGAGTTTGGAACGAAGTGATAATATTGCGCATAAACAAGAGTATGTTTATGATAAGGGTTTGCGGTTAAGATGGAAAGAGTTAGCATTGGCTAACTAGAGTATGTGATAAAAATGTACTGGAATTATAAGATTATAAGATATTGTCTGGATATGATAACCAGATCTGCAATGGATCTGGATACAGTTGCATATTTGGATCATAATAATGAGGTATAGTAAAGGAAAAGGAAGTAAGAATTTGTATATTTAAGTAAAGCTGAGGATTGATAAGAAGAGTTTGAGAATGTGTATATCGATGATCAAATTATAGGACACAGGAAGTCAGAATGTTGAGTTTGAATAAAAGAAATTTCGGGATATAAGAGAATAGAGGTGAAATTGATAAGTTGAGTAAGTGAATTTTTAAGATAATTTCAATTTGACAGGATGTATGTGTTTGGTGGATTAGGGTTTGTACCCTAGATTGAACATATATTATTGACTAGCTGTCAGAGTAAAAGTGATAGAATAATAAGATTGAAGGAAAATGTAAAGTTGAGTTAATTGATTATGATGTGGATTTGAATATGATTGTATATTCTGAGCAGATAGCTATGATGTAGAAACTGAGATAAGTATTTGCATGGAATCTTCAGGAAGAAAAATACAAGTATAAGAATGATAAAGAATGAAGTTATGTATAAGAAAAGGGTTATTAAAGTAATGAGGATGCAATGAAGATTGGTACATAAAGATGAGTATAAGTGATAAGACAAGAGTATGTGAATATGAAAGGAAATATATGATTTATGTATAAGGAATAAGGAGTAAAGAAATGGAAGGGATTGATTTAAAGGATCAGATATGATGACTATGGAAGTACAGAGGACAATTTTTGATATAGACACATTGAAAAAGATTTAAAGTTGTGTTTTGGTCAAATGATGACGAAATACAAGTTTGGTATGGTTATAAGGTAATTAAAGATTGATAAAGAATTTGATTGATTAAGGATTTTGAGTGATAAGAACTGATGCTATTGGTTGTATGATAAGTAACATGATAAGGATGTATAAAGGAAAAAGGTAGTTGAAGAACTAAGAGAAAGAAAGATTAAGTAAAGGAAGCAACATAAGAACATTAGAAGATATGTTCTTACTAAGTTGTTTAGTGAAAAATTCGAGGACGAATTTTTTTAAAAGGAGGGGAGATTTGTAACATCCGCAATACCGGGTTAGTGACCAAATTGTAAAGTTTCAGAATTTGGTGACTAAAGTAGAAGAATGAAAGAATTCAATGATTATTTGAATATATATTGAAGGTTATTGGTAATTATTAAAGGAAATTAAGGGTATTATGGTCATTTGACCAGAAAGATTTTTATAATTTTTTTTAAGGGTAATAAGCACGTATGAAGAAGAGTCCAGAGCATTCTTCAGTCTTCTTCTTCCTCCTCTCCACCGTGAAGCTTGGTATAAGGTAAGTGGGTCTTTAGTTGGTTAATTCTTTCGTTTTAAAGCTTGTTTTGATTCTTGGGATATTAAGAAAGATTAAGGAAAGCTATAGGGGGCTTAAACCTCAAAGATTAACAAGTTATGAGAAATTAAGAAAAATGAGTTTTTAAGTGAATTTTTGATATGGAAGGAGTTAATAGATTGTGAAGTTGAATTTGACTTGTCAAGGATTAAATTAAGAGGTAGGAAGTGTTAGAATTGAAATTAGAACACATTGGAAATTTGGTATGATTTTTGAATCTTATATGGAAGATAGAATTTTGAGTTTAAAGAAGGGATTATGGAGTAGAAATGAGTTTAAGTATGTGTATGAAAGTTAGGAATATTAAAGGGAATGAAGTATGATGTGTTGAGCTGAAAATGAAGGATTTTCGAGCTCAAAATATGATTTCTGGGCAAGGGGAATCGGTACCCATTCAAGGGGAACCGATACCCCTTCAAACGAACAAGAATTTCTAGTATGTCATGGGGGAACCGATACCCCCATAGGGGGGAACCGATTCCCCCTAAAGGAAAATTGGGAATATGGGTTTAATAAGTTCGTTTAAGTTGCTAGTATCCAATTAGAAGGTGTAGGTATCTAATGATTGTCACGAAATGTACATTTATGTAGATTCTACGCATAAAGAAATTCCGGAACGTTTGGCAAGTAAGATCGATCAAGGGAAAGATAAGAGATTGGAATTGGCTAGTGAGGCCAGGTGAGTGCATATTAGTTAGTTGATGGTGCTAAATGGAAACAAGACTTGCGACAAGTCTATTTCCTATGTTAGAATGCATGAATATATGATTATACGTATATGAATGACATGAATTGTATGTATGCATGAATATATGTGTTGACATGCTTTTGAATGTAATGTTATGAGAAGTATGTGCTATATAAGGTATATATATATACATATGTGAAACTGAACTATGTGACTGCATGAGAAAGATATGAGCCATATGACATGATATAGGTGAACATGAGAAAGCAAAGTATGAGATATAAACTATGTGATCATAGTAAAATATAATTTATTTTTACATGATAAGTGAAATAAACTGGATAATATTGATCTATAGGATGAAGTGAAAATAGTACACCAACTAGGGGATTTGAACATAAATGATAAAATGAACGTATAAGATAAGCTAGATGGGAAAGATTCATAGGTTTCAATAAAACTATAACACATGGGTTGAATGATAGAAATTTGTGAAGTTATATGAGAAGAGTATAAGAGTTATATGAAATTGAATTAAGTAACAGATTAGATTATATAGAAATAATAGAAGTGAGATATGTTTATAAGTCTGCCCTAGATGAATACGAAATATAAGAGTGCTATATGATTTATATTAGGATAATCTTGAGGATATATATATATATAGATAGATATGAAATGAAATAAAATGAGTTATATGAATACCCAATTATGTGATGAAATGGTGAATTACCTGAACATGTGAATATATGTTTAAGAGAAGGCATACGATTAAGATATAAGCAATGTGACTATAAGTATATGTGCTTTAAGTGATATGACTTATAAGTATTTCTATTATAATGTTACATGATATGTTATGTATGTTAAAGGAATTATGTGATGGTATAAGAATTGATAGGAAATATATATGTGAAAACAAGTATATGTTACGAGACAAAACTTATGACTATAAGCTACGTGAAAGTGTTATAGGTGTTTCGATATTATATGAAGTATATGATCTTATGTGAACAAGATATGATAAGTATGTTTATATGAATAAAGGTGATTGGGTGAGAAATGATAGAAATTATATGAAAACATGACATATGTGACATGTGAATTATATGGAAATGATCTACGGGTAAGTGAACTACGTGACTATGTGATCATATGAAAAGAAGCTATGTGATACGTGATATGTGAAAGTGAATTACAAGTTTATGTGTATATTTGAAATGAAATAAATGATAACGCCCATGTTATGTGTCATGAGAGCTAGGGGTATAGTTGGCATGCCAAGAGTCGAGGGTTTATTCGGTTCTTTAGGACATATGTATATCCTTTGGAACCTGTGTGAAGTCTTGAAAGACACATACTTGATCCATAGTATATGTATATGATTCTTAAGGAATTCTACGTGGTCCTTATGGACATCATTCTACGGGCACTACGGTGCAATTCTACGGGCACTTCGGTACAATTCTACGGGGCACTTCGGTGCATTTATACGAGCTATGGTGACAGCATAGTGCACAACCTCTATAGACTCACATATCGATAGTTCTCACATATGTACATGGGCTAATCCAGAGATATGAACAAATATAAGTTAGTGGTATGATAAATGCTATAGAATGATATGATGTGTGTGTATAGTGTTTGATTGAAATAGTATGTGATTATATGATAAACTGTTAATGATGAATTATGTGTATGCATGTATTTACTGCAATTAATCTGATATGATTTTATACGATATGAAAAATGCATGAACTTGCTGTAACATGATAGAACAAAACATGCATGTATCAATATAGGTTTTAAAGTGCATTATAAGTTGTTATGCCTCACTAAGTCTTCGACTTAGCGTGTGATTGTTTCACACGTAGGTTTCGAGAAGAGTAAGGAGTGATGCGGAGCAAGACAGGTCAGTTTTCCTTACCAAAAGATCAGATCAGAAATATTTGATAAAGTATGTTTTTGGTTATGTATAAAGTGTTGGCATGTAATAAGTCATTAAGTACGAGCACTCTGATAAAGTATGTATTTTGTTTTAAATAAAGTTTTAAATTTCCCGGGATTTTTCTTAAGAGTCAAGGTTTGAAAAGTCAATGTATTCCGCTTCAGTGGTAGATAATGTTAGGCTTTTTATTTTTGAAAAGTTCATATGGAGTTTTCTTTAAAATAGGCCTAATCATTACTCAATTAATAACGTAACAAGCGGTATTTGTGGCTTCTGTCCAAAAATACTTTGGCAAATTGTTTTCACAAAGCATGGTTCTAGCCATTTCTTCTAAAGTTCGATTTTTCCTCTCAACAACTCCATTTTGTTGAGGGGTTCTAGGTGTTGAAAATTTTTGGCTAATACCATTAGAATTACAGAACTCAGTAAATCCAAGATTTTCAAATTCAATTCCATGATCACTCCTAACACTAGTTATAGAGTAACCTTTTTCATTTTGGATTACTTTTGAAAACGTGATGAATTTTTCTAAAGCTTCATCTTTAGTACTTAAGAATAGAACCTAAGTATATCTAGAATAATCATCTACCAAGACAAATGCATATTATTTTCCACCCAAACTAGTAGTTCTAGATGGCCCAAAAAGATCTAAGTGGATCAATTGTAATACTCTACTAGTTGACACATCATTAATGGATTTAAAAGAAACTCGCTTTTGTTTTCCTTTGGCACAAGCATCACAGATTTTATCATTATCAAATTTTAGTTTAGGCAGCTCTCGAGCCAATTCTCCTTGAACTAACCGTTGCAAAACACTCATGCTAGCTTGTCCTAGTCTCCTATTTCATAACCAACTATCATGCTCATCTTTTGCAACTAGGCATAAATTAGTCACATTAATAGAATCTAAATGCACCATGTAAATATTTCCTATTCTATAACCAACAAGCATAACCCGATTAGATGTAATGTCAATGACTCTACAACCATTAGTTTCAAACATGACATTGAATCCCTTATCACATAATTGACTAATACTCAAAAGATTATGCTTTAATCCATTCACATATAAAACATTCTTAATTTGTATGGAAGAGGTATTACCTATTGTACCTATACATTCAATGCGACCTTTTGAATTATCACCAAAAGTCACTTCTCCTCCATTTTTGGCGTTAAGCTCTATGAACTGGCTTTTGTCCCCGGTCATGTGTCTTGAGCACCCACTATCAAGGTACCATGAGTTTGAATTTGTTTCCCGTGCCTTGTAGCAATGCTCATTTTCCTACAAACATAGATTAATTTCTAATTTTTGGTACCCAAATTCTTTTAGGTCCATACTCATTAGTTTCCAAAATCCTAGTCCCCTTAGGTATCCATTTGTGTAGGATATCTTTATCTTTAGTAGTAATGAGTCCTTTAGGAACCCATATACTTCTAACGATTTTCCATTAGAGGTTCTTTGGGGACCTCTATGATTGTAGTTTTTAAAACTTTTTCTAACAAAGTTGGATTTTGAATTTTCTCCTTTTTCAAAATGTTTTATTCCAACTTTATCAAAATAAGCTTTAAGATCATCAATTTTCTTTTGATGATCATTATTGACCTTTGAAAGTAAATTTTGCAAATCCGAATTTTTCTTTTCAAATTCTTCTAGTTTGATTTGCCAATCTTTGATTTTACTTTCAAGATCGTTGTTGGTTTTGGATATGAGTTTATTTTCATTTTTCAATTTTGAAATATCATTTTTATATTTTAAAAACAATTTCTCATAATCCAAAGTCAATCCATTATATTCCTCTAATAGCTCATCATAAGATAAATCATCAAAATCAGATGAGTTAGAGGTTACCTTAGAATCTTCCCCTAATGCCATCAAGCACAAGTTTGCTACTTCTTGTTCCTCTTCATCGGAACCTTCTTCATCGCTCCATGTAGCCACATGAGCCTTGTTCTTATTCTTTGATTGACCCTTCCTCTTCAATTGTGGGCAATCATATTTGACATGCCTCAGCTTTTTGCATTCATAGCAAATGATCGGGTCCTTCTCTTTTGGTTCATTTTTGAGGCCTTCATTTCGTTTGAATTTTCTCCCTCGGTAAGGTCTCATCATTTTTCTGAACCGTTTGGCAAACAATGCCATTTCCTCGTCATCGTCATCTTCATCTGAATCACTCTCATATTTTGTGGATTTGAGAGCAACTCCAATGTTTTTCTTCTTCTCCTTCTCCTTTGGTGTCTCGTTAATCTTATCGAGGTCCACCTCATCTTCAAGCATCATTTCATGAGTGAGGAGGGAACCGATTAGTTCTTCAAGAGTTAAGGACGTTAGGTCCTTAGACTCGATGATTATCGTCTTCTTTGATTGCCATGATTTTGGAAGGGAGTAAACTAACTTCCTCAAAAGCTTTTCGTTTGAAATGATCTCTCCATATGATTTGAGACCATTGACAATCGTTGAGAATCTATCCGTCATAGCTTTGATATCTTCATTTGGGTTCTTCCTGAAATTTTCATAGCTATACGTTAGAATACTAATTTTAGATTTCTTTACCTCATCGATACCTTTAAGAGTGACTTGAATTTTGTCCCATATTTCTTTGGCGGTTGTACAAGATGAAACTCTTCCGTATTCATCTGGTCCAAGTGCACAAAATATGATATGGATGGCTTTGGAGTTGAGCTGGAACATTCTTGTCTCTCATTCACTCCATAATCTTGGATGAGTGAGAGGCTTGATGTATCCTTCTTCTACGGCATTCCATGCTCCCATGTCACTTGCTTGAATGAAGTACATCATCATATTCTTCCAATAGGCATAGTTAGTTCCATTGAAGAAAGGAGGCTTGTTGACGGGCATCGAATTAAGACCGGAGTTGACGTTTGAAGTGGAGGCCATTGATGACTTTGATTATCAATGTAATTCTTCCCGGATCTAATCAAGAGGCGGTTAAACCTTCAAATGAGTCAAGCTCTGATGCCAATTGTTGAGTTAATCGATCGATGGAATCGGGCAAGAGGGGGTGAATTGGAAATTAAAATTTTGGTGGAAGTTTTTGCAGAAAATTGAAAGTAATTGCACGGCGATTTACAGTGGTTCGACTTTCTCAACAAAGTCTACGTCCACTACCTTAGCTATCCACACTAAGGATTTTCCAACAAATTCACTAATTTGTTCTTTCTTTTGTGGCCAAAGAGATAACCTTACAACTCCCTCAAGAACTATACCCCAATTCTTGAGAACACTCTTTCTCAAAGAGAAGATTACAAATTTCGCAAACTTACAAGAAAACCTCACAAGGTAAGATGTTTGCACAATTCTAGAACAAAGAAAGAACACTCAAGAATAAATATAATTGAGCACAATAAGTGTTCTTGAAAGCAAAATGAATATTGAATGAAAAATAGGCTTGAAATTCTCAAACTTGAGGTTTGATGCTTTCTCTTTGATTCTCTCTTGATTCTAGTTGCTTGATGTTTCTTGTTCTTGATCAATGGCTTATAAGCTTGTTTAAATACATCTTCAAATGATTCTAAATGTTGGGGATGATTAGTGGAGTCAATAGAGTCGTTTAAGAGTGAAAACAATTAATATTTCTGCTTGGAGAGTGGGAGGAATCGATTCCCCCTCATAGGGAATCGGTTCCCTAAGTGTAAAATTCAAATATTTCGATCGTTAAACAGGGGGGAATCGGTACCCCTTGGGGGGAATCGGTTCCCTCCGAGCATTCTATTTTTCTCGGAACCAAACCATTCAGGGGGAATCGGTACCCCCTTGGTGGGGAATCGGTTCCTCTGAGCAATCTGGAATTTTTGGCTTTGAAATGGTTCGAAATATTTTGTAAAATTGTTTTGAAATTATTTTAAGATTAAAACTTAATTTTACACTTTAGTAAGGATTAAAAATGACATTTGAAAGATTTGGAGTAATATTTTGATATTGGAATAATTATATCGAATATACTTAGAAAACCTTTCGGAAAATCTTAAAATTCATTTATCTTAATTTGTTATATCGAAATATCAAAATGTATTCAACATCAATGATTGAAGCAGGTTTGGGTGATGATATGCAACCGAATTTCAACGAAAATTTGATGTATTGAAGTAATGTAGTGATTTAGGGAGAAGGAGAGAGGAAACGACGACAAAGCATAGAGAAAGGAGGGTTTGAGAGAATGAGGATTTTGGGTTTGTTTAAAACAGAACCCGAAGAGGGTATCGATACCATCAGGGGGTATCGATACCCATTCAAGGGGGGTATCGATACTTATTACAGAGGTATCGATACCATTCTCAAGGGTATCGATACCTTATGCACAAAAAGGTCAAAAATCCGTTTTAAAACACTCAAAATGCTAAATTAACCAGCTCTAGTGGTATTGGTAACTCATATATTGAAAATTAATCATGTTCAATCAATAAAATTAATCCTTAAACTACATTTGAACATAAAATTAATTTTTATCAAGCAACATAAACTCCCCCTAACTAATAGCAATGAATGCAACCTAAGTATTTTACATTTATTCTTAAAAGTGCTAAAATTATTTTAAACACTAAGTGAAGATAGGTCAGTTAAACCTAATTCTCTCCTAAGTGTCCAAAATCTTTCTTTGTCTAAAGGCTTTGTAAAGATATCTGCTAATTGATGCAAATTATCAACAAATTCTAGAACTATATCTTCCTTAGCGACATAGTCTCTAATGAAGTGATGTCTAATTTCAATATGCTTAGTTCTAGAGTGTTGGATGGGATTTTTAGTGAGACAAATAACACTAGTATTGTCACACTTGATAGGAATGGTACCAACTTCAATTCCATAATCAAAAAGTTGTTGTTTCATCCATAAAACTTGTGCACAACAACTACTGGCTGAAATGTATTCCGCTTCAGTGGTAGATAATGCAACACAATTTTGTTTCTTTGAAAACCAAGAAATCAGCATATTTCCAAGGAATTGGCAAGTGCCGGAGGTGCTTTTCCTATCTAATTTGTATCCTCCATAATCCGCATCAGAGAAGGCATACAATCTAAAGCTAAAGTCTCCAAGATACCAAAGTCCTAAAGTATGAGTGTCCTTAAGGTATCTAAAGATTCTCTTAACATCTAGTAAATGTGATTCCTTAGGGCATGATTGAAATCTAGCACATAAGCAAACTTCTTGAGCATATCTTTGACATATTTAGCTTGATTGATGAAGATGCCATCTTTTATTTGCTTGATTTGGAGTCCCAAGAAAAATGAGAGCTCCCCCATCATGCTCATCTCAAATTCACTTTGCATTAGCTTAGAAAATTCTTGGCAAAGAACATCATTAGTAGAACCAAATATTATATCATCAACATAAATTTGAACTACTAATAAATCTTTACCTTTATGCTTTAAAAACAATGTAGTGTCAACCTTACCTTTTGAAAAACCTTTTTCAATTAAAAAGTTTGACAATCTTTCATACCAAGCTCTAGGAGCTTGTTTTAAACCATAAAGCGCTTTTGTCAATTTAAGAGCATGATTTGGAAATTTTAAATCTTCAAAACCAGGAGGTTGTTCCACATACACTTTTCCTTTATTAAACAATTTAAAAATGCACTTTTAACATCCATTTGATATAATTTAAATTCATGAAAACATGCAAATGCTAATAACATTCTAATTGCTTCCATCCTAGCTACGGGAGCATATGTTTCATCATAGTCTATGCCTTCTTCTTGAGTATAGCCTTGAGCAACAAGTCTAGCCTTGTTTCTCACTATATTACCACTTTCATCAAGCTTATTCCTAAATACCCATCTAGTACCTATAGTAGATTTATTACTAGGCCTTTCAACTAATGTCCATACTTTACTCCTCTCAAATTGATTTAAATCTTCTTGCATAGCTATAATCCAATGTTCATCTTTTAATGCTTCTTTAATATTCTTAGGCTCTATGCATGAGATAAATGCCACATAATTACAAATATTTCTAAGAGAGGATCGAGTTGTTACCCCTTTGGATGGATCACCTATAATCTCACCATCCTTGACATAGTTGTACTCTTTTGGATAAGATACTTCCCTTTCTTCAATGGTTGGATTCTCGAGAGGATCATGAGTTTCCTTATCTTTCGTTTCTTCCTTTGATGATGCTTCTCCAACGTCATGTCTAACGTCATTTGTATTTATAATACCTACATCATCATTCAAAAAAGAATCCTTCCTTGGAAGGAGATTATCATTGAAAACAACATGTATAGACCTTTGAAAGTAAATTTTGCAAATCCGAATTTTTCTTTTCAAATTCTTCTAGTTTGATTTGCAAATCTTTGATTTTACTTTCAAGATCGTTGTTGGTTTTGGATATGAGTTTATTTTCATTTTTCAATTTTGAAATATCATTTTTATAGTTTAAAAACAATTTCTCATAATCCAAAGCCAACCCATTATATTCCTCTAATAGCTCATCATAAGATAAATCATCAAAATCAGATGAGTTAGAGGTTACCTTAGAATCTTCCCCTAATGCCATCAAGCACAAGTTTGCTACTTCTTGTTCCTCTTCATCGGAACCTTCTTCATCGCTTCATGTAGCCACATGATCCTTGTGCTTATTCTTTGATTGACCCCTTCTCTTCAATTGTGGGAAATCATATTTGATATGTCCCGATTTTTTACATTCATAGCAAATGATCGAGTCCTTCTCTTTTGGTTCATTTTTGAGGCCTTCATTTTGTTTGAATTTTCTTTCTCGGTAAGGTTTCATCATTTTTCTGAACCGTTTGGCAAACAATGACATTTCCTCATCATCTTCATCCGAATCACTCTCATCTTTTGTGGATTTGAGAGCAACTCCAATGCTTTTCTTCTTCTCCTTCTCCTTTGGTGTTTCTTCAATCTTATCGAGGTTCACCTCATCTTCAAGTATCATTTCATGAGTGAGGAGGGAACCGATTAGCTCTTCAAGAGTTAAGGATTTTAGGTTCTTAGCCTCGATGATTGTCGTCTTCTTGGATTGCCATGATTTTGGAAGTGAGTAAACTAACTTCCTCACAAGCTTCTCGTTTGGAATGATCTCTCCATATGATTTGAGACCATTGACAATCGTTGAGAATCTATCCGTCATAGCTTTGATATCTTCATTTGGTTTCATCCTGAAATTTTCATAGCTATGTGTTAGAAGACTAATTTTAGATTCTTTTACCTCGTCGGTGCCTTCATGAGTGACTTGTAGTTTATCCCATATTTCTTTGGCGGTTGTACAAGATGAAACTCTTCCATATTCATCTGGTCCAAGAGCACAAAAATATGATATGAATGGCTTTGGAGTTGATCTGGAACATTTTCGTTTCTCCTTCGCTCCACAATCTTGGATGAGTGAGAGACTTGATATATCCGTCTTCTACAACATTCCATGCTCCCATGTCACTTGCTTGAATGAAATACATCATCCTATTCTTCCAATAGGCATAGTTAACCCCATTAAAGAAAGGAGGCTTGTGGACGGGCATTGAATCGAGACCGGAGTCAGCGTTTGAAGTGGAGGCCATTGATGACTTGATTATCGATGTAACTCTTCCCAAATTGACTCAAGAGGTGATTAAACCTTCAAATGAGTGAGGCTCTGATACCAATTGTTGAGTTAATTGATTGACGGAATCGTCCAAGAGGGGGTGAATTGACAATTAAAAATTTTGGTGGAAGCTTTTGCAGAAAATTGAAAAGATTTGCACAACGATTTAGAGTGGTTCGACTTTCTCTACCAAAGTCTACGTCCACTACCTTAGCTATCCACACTCAGGATTTTCCAACAATTTCACTAATTTGTTCTTTCTTTTGAGACGAAAGAGATAACCTTACAACTCCCTCAAGAATATACCACAATTCTTGAGAACACTCTTTCTCAAAGAGAAGAATACAAATTTGCAAACTTACAAGGAAATCCTCACAAGGTAAATTGTTTGCACAATTCTAGAACAAAGAAAAGAACACTCAAGAATGAATACAATTGAGTACAAGTAGTGTTCTTTAAAGCAAAATGAATATTGAATGAAGAATAGGCTTGAAATGCTCAAACTTGAGGTTTGATGCTTTCTCTTTGATTATTTCTTGATTCTAGTTGCTTGTTGTTTTTTGTTGTTGATCAATGGCTTCTAAGTTTGTTTAAATACACCTTCAAATGATTCTGAACATTGGGGATGATTAGTGGAGTCAATGGAGCCGTTTGAGTGTGAAAACAATTAATAAAACAGCTTGGAGTGTGGGGGTATCGGTACCCCTTCATAGGGTATCGGTACCCCTTCATAGGGTATCGGTACCTGTAGTGTAAAATTTAAATATTTCGATCGTTATATGCCTTAGGGTATCGGTACCATCTGAGGGGTATCAATACCATTGCATGGGGGTATTGATACCTTTCGAGCATTCTGTTATTTCTCGGAAATAAAGTGTTCACATGGGTATCGGTACCCTATAGAGGGGTATCGATACCATACTAAATAATTTTTATTTTTGGCTCGAATATGGCTCGAAATACTTTGTAAAAATTGTTTCAAAAATATTTTAAGATTGAAACTTAATTTTACACTTGTGTAAGGATTGAAATAGACTTTTGAAAACTTGGAGTAATAATTTTCGTATTCGAATAATTTATTCGAATATATAATTCAAGAAATTCTTAAAATTAATTAACACTTAATTTGTTATATCAAAACACCAAAATGTTTTCAACAATATTTGTGCTGTTGGGGAAAAAGGAAATGGCACACTATAATACTAAATTAATAAATAAAATTCCAACATGTGTGTGACTTGTAAAGAGCATAAACATTACCTTTTCCTTTTTAGAATAGGGATTTACTAACGATATGAACAGCTTTATTTCTATTCTAATTTATGAGGAAAATACAAAATTATTCCTCAACATTATTATCTGTTCTACCTAAACTTCACAACTTTTAAGATCATCATTCTATAATAAAGAATTTTAGTTTCCTATGTAAGTATATTTAGTCGGTTGGTCAAGTCACATGTAACCCCCTCAGATCGATGTGGTTAACCCGATCCGATCTGGAGTGTCACATTAGGGCCACCGGAGCGACCCACTGTAAAAATAGCAGAAAATTTAAAATTTTATTAAAACATATAAATTATAAAATGATTTATCAGTACGAAGAATAAAACAGATTTTCAGACTCGTATATAAAACAAATACAATTACATGCCCCCTAATCACATGTATCATTCTCTGGAAGCAACGCCGGAAGAACTCCCATACTGATGATAATAGTTACACTGATACAATTCTTTTAACCTGCAAAGCTGAGTAATAGAGTGAGCTTCGAAAAGCTCAGTAATACAGAACTACCAGATGACGCTGATGAACGTGCAGATACAGATAAACATATATTTTTCTTATTGGTTCAGACATCTAGAAATCTTTATGTTGAGCAGAAATCCTACTGGTATTTCAGATGGTAACGGACAATGAGCTTTCAGTTCAAAGAAATATTTCAGACGACTGAGTTTAGGAGATTAGAATAGGTTATCTAGTGTGTTCCCAAAAACCATGTAACTTTTCAAATCTTTTTTAAACATATATATATATATATATATATACCCTCATCTCAACACAACATAATGTGTAGGCTCCTCAAAACCATACACCCAACCCATACAATTTGTAAGGCCCTGAGCACAAAGCCGAGGAACCTACGGAAATACTTCCTTCAACAATACCCCCCAATTAAAACATTTTTCCGTCATTAAACGGAGATATCAGAAATCAAAACAGAATTCAGAACAGATATCAGAACAGAATCCAGATCAAAAATCAGAACAGAATTCAAGTCGGAAATCAAATAAAATATTTATATGAATAGGGAACACACCAGAGTTTACAGATATTATTCACAGATACATGATAATCTTATCGGGTAGAGAGAGATGAATCTTCAGTTTACTGACATAATGTCGGAAGTTAGAATCACTATTTGAAAAGTTCATTAACTGACAGAATCATCAGTTATTCAGGATATGATTTATCGGGATCATTTTATTCGGACACTTTTCTGAAGCTCTACAAAATTTGAAGGTATTCAGAATCTTTACAATCTATGACGATTAATCAGATTATCGAACAACTCCAGATGAATATCTCCCATAACCAATACTTATCAACTTGTCAATTCATTAACCTTCCAGGGTATTTACTCTTTAATACCAAATATTCTTATCCACAGATCATCTTCTGAGTCATCACTGAATAGATCTTAAGGAGACAAACAATTATTCTAACAGTTTTTATTTCATTTCCATGTTTCAACTATACCAGGAAATATTGACGTACTTGATTTATGGTTCATAATCCATAGGGATGATACATCATATAAGTTCATCAGAGTTTCCAAACTTATTCTAATCTCTTACTTAATCCTCAGTCTTTAAGGTTACTTAGTTCATTTAGCAGTCAAGTCCTTTATAGTTACTTCAGGGTTTTCCATAGTAATTCAGACTTTTGAATTTCAGATACATATTGCACTTCCGTTCAATTCAATTTGGTAGTCGTAGTTGATTTGTCTGATGAATATCCACTTCTTAATATTGAATGCGATCTAGAGTTTAGCTGAGTTGAATACTTCCAAAATTATCATCAAGCCACACTTGAGAAGACGAACAAGCATTCAAGTAATATTTATGTCGTCCAGGTACTGACATATCAATTCGATTGATCAACTTACTTAAGTTGTGTTCCATAACTTTTAAAGGTAGTCCAACACCTATGCTTATTTGGATTACTTAATTAATCTAAGACATTTACTTAATATAGGCCATAAGGGTATTTTGGTAATTTTGGTGTTTAGTTTTATTCCATTCATTTCAGAGCTCGAGGATATCCAATCATTCCTGAGCTTAGTGATATTCTTGAGTCATTTCCATTACAGGGGTATTTTGGTCTTTTTATAGATCTATGGTATTTCAATCTTTTCCTTCCATCTGGTCTTATTATTTAATTCCAATTTATCATCTATTTCAGTCCCTTCGAACAATTCTGATAAAAGAGTACCCTCCGATAAATTGTTCTTTAGGTATTTACTCATAACTCGGATATTTTCGGGTTAAATGTCTTCTCAGATTTTACAAACGGAATATCAGGAATTTTTCTGCACTAAGTCAGGATCTTAACAATTAAATCCGTATTTAATCGAGTTAAGTACGAATCCTCAAAGTACTTTCTCATTCAGGGTCAACCCGGACTATTTTACCTCACAATGGCATTTTCGTAATTTCTTAACCAGATAACTTCGGTATTAACTCTTAACGAAAATAATTATAATTTAAAGATCCTATGGTTAATTGCTTTCCCTCTAATCTTGAAATTATTCTTTAACAAACTTCTAGCATTTTGCGAAAACCCTTTTTGGCGTTAAAAACCAGTTATCCAAATTTTATAAACAAAACTATCATTTCTTATGCACATCTGTAATTATATCGGATCAATATGTCTTTTCAGAGTTATTAACCAACTTCCAAGGACAATTCTTGTCATCCTACAACATAAGGGTATTTTCGTAATTTTACCCTACTAGAATATTCTCATAAATTCCCATCCAAGTACCTTTGATGAAATAAATTATATGTTACAGATCCAAACTGATTTCTTTATCACTAAACACAGAACCTGTAATTTTAATTCTAACAATTCATCAATTTCTTATAAAAGTCATCTGAACCATAATCATTTACCGAATTTTCATCGTATTCGGATCAAGAGTAGAAATTAATTAACTACACATATGAGACCAATAATATCTTATTCATGCATTTACCAATATTCACATGTTCCATAAAGCATAAAGAGGTAGTAAAGTATTACATCGATTTCTGTGCAATACTGATCGACCATTAAATTCCATTCGAACACCCTCGATCTTGAAATCATCTTCCAATAATTCCTCAGATGCATATCAACAGAAATTACATCAAAAACGGAGCTTAATTCCAAAAAACATATTGAATCGGATGATAAATCAGTGAAAAACAGCTTATTGGGTTCGAATTTGGCGAAACGGACTTCGGATTCAGGACGTCGAAAATATAAAATATGACTTTTCGAAAATTTTGAATTTTCGGTCAAAATCAAAGTCAACGGGTTTGACTGGAAATTTCGAGGCTTTTAGGTTCGAATTTCGGAAAACAGACTGCGAAATCGGATTTGGAACGTCGAAAAATGTCAGGATAGGTATACTCGGTCAAAGTCAAAGGTCGTTTAATGCCAGTCAACGCCGGTCAAAGTTCTGGTCAACTGTGGTCGACTGTGGTCGACGGTCAACACATGTCAACGGTCAACAGTCAACCATTTTACACAAATATCACCCTAACAGAAATTAATTACAAAATTAGCCACCTTCTGTAAATATTTACAAAACAAACGCCCTAATTTTACACAAATAGCACCCAAACATAATTTAATTACAAAATTAACACCCAGACGGTGTCCACTCTCGGGGGGTGGCGTGTGTGGCGTGTGAACAGTGCTAAGGTGTCGGAAAATTCCTAAAAATTATTTTAAGCGATTTTGAGGCACTTACAAAGCTCGGTTCACAATTTTGAACGATAGAGAGCTCGATTCCAAAACGTCAGAAACATTGACGGCTCACCCCTCCACGCGCCGGTGACGACGGAGAAACGGAGAACACCGGTGGACTCAAAACGATGCAAAGAATACAATGGTGCGGGAGGTGTCGTAAACGGATGACCGGATCGTCGTGAATCGACGAAAAACCAACTGAAATTGAGTTATTATCGACGATACTTCCGACTGAAATTAACGAAAAACGGAAACGATTCACGACGAAAGGTTTGAGGCGTTTTGTTCCTTGGTCGACAACGAATACGATGGTGGTTTCGGTTCGTCGATTGGAGGTCGGACGGCGAGTAGATCGGAGTTTAAAGGAGGGTTGTTGGAGAGGGAAAACTGAAATTTTTTTTCTACTGAACCTGCGCACGGGGGAGTTTATAATTCATCATATAAAAGAATGGTTAAATCATGGATTTAGTCACTGAATTTCCTGCACTTCTTAAAACGATCTGCCAACTTTGAAATTTTACAATTTAATCCACCGTTTCTTTTAAAATACCAATTAAATCCAATACTTTATAATTTCTAAAATTTAGCCCCTAAATTGGGGTGTTACACCACTCATCTTTATTTCTTCGTATTTTCTTAGATCATGAATTATAGATTAACTAGGAGCATTCCTTTTCCTCCCCTAGAATCCCCCTTTCTCCTTCCCTCTAGGTATGGTTCGAATTAGAATTAGAATTTGTAAAAAAAATGAATTTTAAAAAAAAATGTTGCTCTTCTAGTTCTCAAGGTTTTATCTTAATTAATCCGAACAGACCCGGGTTACATATCTAACTTTGGTGCTTGAGTCTCCCAGTGGGGAATTTATGAATACACAAGGACTCAAACTCGAGACATGCTTAAGCAATATCAAGATGCTTATCACTTGAATCAACCCGTTGATATTTTTTTCTTTTATTATAAAGGGTGTTTGGATTAGTAATCTCATGCTATTAAGAATTTGTCATAAGATTATCAAGTTTGGTCCAATAACTTTCCTTATTAATAGTGCTAATATTTAGTGCTAAATGATAATCTCATTTTACTATTTTCTATGGTAACTTTAGGTAATTATATCAACTTTATTCATTATTTTTAATGATTTGCTTTAAGGGCTAATTTTTATAAGAAATATTCTAATTATATGTTTAATTTAGAGTTATGATTATAAATCTATATAATAATTCATAATAGTTTTTATTTTTTTAATAAAACTTAATTGCTTCTATAAAAGCGTACACTCCTATATTGAAACCCGTAAAAAAACTTGTTTTTCTCACGGTGGAACCCATAAACTTGGAGACTATCGCAACGAACTTGGAGACTATCGCAACGAACTTGGATACTATCGCAACGAATTTGGAGACTATCGCAACGAATTTGGAGACTATCGCAACGAATTTGGAGACTATCGCAACGAACTTGGAGACTATCGCAACGAACTTGGAGACTATCGCAATGAATTTGGAGACTATCGCAGACTATCGCAACGAATTTGGAGACTATCGCAACGAATTTGGAGACTATCGCAACGAATTTGGAGACTATCGCAACGAACTTGGAGACTATCGCAACGAACTTGGAGACTATCGCAACGAACTTGGAGACTATCGCAACGAATTTGGAGACTATCGCAACGAATTTGGAGACTATCGCAACGAACTTGGAGACTATCGCAACGAACTTGGAGACTATCGCAACGAACTTGGAGACTATCGCAACGAATTTGGAGACTATCGCAACGAACTTGGAGACTATCGCGACGAACTTGGAGACTATCGCAACGAACTTGGATACTATCGCAACGAATTTGGAGACTATCGCAACGAATTTGGAGACTATCGCAACGAATTTGGAAAATCGCAATGCGAACTTGGACTATCGCAATGCGAATATGTAAATCGCAATCCGATAGTCGAAGTTCGCATTGCGATAGTCGAAGTTCGCGTTGCGAATCTGAAAACTGATTTGCGATACCTGAGATCGCGTTGCGAATTAGCGATCGCATTGCGATTTTGTTGGTCATTTTGGCAAATCCAAAAAAAGTTGGTTAAAATTATAAGGCATTTTTTGTCAATGAGGTTATTTTCTCTACTTATAATTATTCCATATTAATAAAAAAAAACTATATTACTTGGTCAAATATAAAGGATGGGTCTATAGATGTCATTTCACCACCAATCCATGATGGCTACGTTTTCCTACCCATTTTCTCACCCAACAATGGAAAACTAACCCCTCACCTTAATTTTTACTTATTTCTTGTTTCACTTATTTGATAAATTAATTATATTTTATTTAAATAATAAAATTATTTTAATTATAATTAAAATTATAATCATATTTTAAGTTTATTGAGTGGCTTTACCGATTAAAGATGATATTAATTTGCATTGCATGCTGCACTTTTACAGTCGCTACAACTCGGTCATATCGTCGTTTCTCAGAGACGATTGGGTCAATCTTTTGTCTGACGTTGGTCTTCGCCTTATCTAATAACCGACCACCGCTCTTTCATTACCATTTTTAAATCGAACATGATTATAAGTATAATATATACTAAAATAACATAATTTTATTGTTTATATTTATATATAATTGTAAATAAATATCACTGCCAATGGTATTGTTTATCTTTATATTAAACAAATTCTACATACACGTAGGATAGTCACCGTGTTAAATAATGGTATTGCAAGGAAAGTTAGAGCCGGATTTAAGCAAGTTTATATCACTGCCAATGGTAGCGACCTGTCAGAGCTACCGTGCAAGGCTCTCCTTCTCGACGGCCTCCTCTTCACCAGTGCCGCCTTCTTTTCAACCTCTTTCTCCGATTTTCCATATCCACCACAGATCAATATCCTGCAAATGCCTGCATAGTGCAACGAATCCGCAATTTGCAGTGCTGTGACACCTTTGTTAGTCCTTGCTTCCACATCTGCTCCTTTCTTCACCAACAATTCCACTGCCTCGACATGGCCTGATTCCGCTGCACAATGCAAAGCTGTGTATCCGTCTTCATCTGTCGAGTCGATATCGATTCCCTTGTCAATCAGCATCCTTACAGCATCAGTTCTTCCTTTGAACGCTGCTCTATGTAAGGCGGTCCATCCATGTTGATCACTTCCGTTGATTACCGCACCGTTCTCAATCAGACTCTCGATGGTTCTTGCTTCGCCTTTACGAGCGGCTAAACATAAGCTGTCACCGAGCTTGAGTGCATCGAAAAGGTGAGTGTGACCGTATTCGGCAGCAACGTCATAGGCAGTTTTGCCTGTCTTGTTCTGGATATCCTTGTTCGCACCCTTTCGAAGTAAAAACTTAACTGTCTTCTCGTTGCCTAATTGTGCCGCGATATGCAGTGGTGTATCCCGGTCTCTTGTGTTGCGGACATTGGGGTTGGAACCGCTGACTAATAGCAGACGAGTGCAATCTTTTCGTCTTTCCTCGACAGCGAGGTTTAAGGCAGTGTTGCCATCCTTTGTGAGGGCATCAACGTTAGCCCCTTTGAGCAAAAGAAGTCTAAGTACTTCAATATGGCCACTCGCCGCTGCGAGGTGAACCGGACCCCAAAGAGAGGACTCCGATCGTTCTGTACTAGCGTTATGTGCCAATAGAATTTCAACAATTAATTCTTCTCCGCAGCCTGCAGCAGCCTCGAGCGGGGTAGAGCCCAACCGACTCCGGAACTCGACATCGGGTTCGAATTCAAGCAGTAATTGGACAATATCCGGTCTGCTTTGAGCTATGGCAATATGAAGCAATGTTTGTCCCTGGGAATCAACTGAATCAACTAGTTTCCATGTAGGATCACTAAGCTCTAATATTTCTCTAATTCCATCCATTGAACCATCCATCACAAGTTGAACCAAAACAGGCGAACCAACAAATATGACCTTGATACCACTATCAATAAACACCTGTTTCTTCCTTGTCGTAAACCATTCATTCGGGACCACATCGAAGCTCGACGTGGAATCTTTGATCGCCGCGCCGGGAACCACGACGCTATGCAGAACGAAAGAATCATCACTATGAGGAAACGATTCCGGAAGAAGCGAACCAGGAGGGAGATGATACACAATCTCCACAGTCAGTTTCCCTAGCGGCGCAATGATTCCCGATTGAGGCTTGACAGTGTACCGACCCTTGTTAACCGGCTGAATCCGGATCGCGACCGGCATGGTGTACATAACGTTGCGCAAGGTAAGCTCACCGAAACATTTCTGCCCCGGTTCGATCCTGATGGCAACAAGGTTTGATGGCTCCAAACTAATAAGCTTATCCATATCTCTTTCTTGCAAGCTAAGGTACGGTTGAGCTGTTTCGACAAAACAAAACCTAAAGAAACATAATCTGATTGAGAGACAAAGGAAGTGAAGAAGAAGGCTTTTGTAGTTTTACTTCTGGAGACAAAATAACGGCCGACTGTAACGACAGATTGCCAACTGGTAGTGTTAAAAACAATGAAAGACTTGTTCTATTCGGCGTCCTGGCTATGTCACAGCTGTCTTAAGTTACGATTGGGAATATTAAACCCAAAAAAAAAAGACAAACAATTAACGGTAAACTACTCGTATTAGCCCCTAATGTTTATTAAAATGGTCATTTTGCCTCCTATTCTATTTTATGAAGTATTTTGGCCCTCAACGTTTCATTTTAGGGCAAAAGACCCCTAATATTTGATAGAATAATCAATTTGTCCCTTATTTTCTTTTGGAGAGTATTTTAGCCCTCAATATTTCATTCTAGGTTAAAACGGCTCTTATTTTGGTGCGTTAATCGTGTGTTAAGTAATGATTTTTATCCACACAGGGAGCTTTTTGCACCAAAGTGAAACGTTAGGGGTTAAAATGACCATTTTAGAAAATGTGGGGGCTATTTTTTACATTATGTCTTTTTAACCACTGGTGTTTCGATTTTGTCAATTAGACCACTTAATTATTTAAATGTTTCAATCGGGCCACATGTCGTTTACATTTAACGATGACATGGTTGTTAAAATTATTTGTATGATTGTACATTTAGTCATTAATGTTATACGTTATATTGTTTTGGTCCTTAATATTAAGTACTAAATGTATAATTATACCAATATTTTTAACAGTCATGTCATCTCCTCCGTTAAATGTTAACGACAAATGGTTTGATTGAAACATTTAAATAGTTAGACGATATAATTGATAAAATCAAAACATCGGTGGTCAAAGTGAAAATGAACAATAATTAGGTGATCATACGAGTAGTTTGTCCAACAATATAAAAAAGGTTAAATCAATATGGTTGGATGCAATAAAATTTACGAATCGATAAGTTTATAGGGTGTTTTTGTTTCGGAGTTGTTGATGCATTGTTTGGTTAGGGTTTGTTCCTTAGCATCATTCTTAATTAGGTGATAAGAAAGAGGGAATAATCAAAGGGAGGCTGCTAGAGGACACCAAAGTAGAATCTCTAATTAAAGAGAACAATTTTTTTAATGAAATAACAAACTCTTATATCCACATTCAAATAAATGTCGAAAAATAAAATACTATGTATAATTTTTCTTTCCTCTTTTTTAGTTGTCCTCTCAGTTTTATGGTATTGTCTTGATTAATATGAACCAACCCACGTCGTACACCTGGTTTTTAAGGGTGAATCTTCTAATAGAGATTTTCTACAAACACAAGAACTTGAATTTAATACCTTATTTAAGCGATATCAAAGTGCTTACCACTTGAACTAATTTTAATTAATTATTTTTTTTCTTTCCTTTAGACAAACAATAAGTACATTTTCTTTTATCATTGACTTTTATTAATCATATTATAACTGTTATTAGAGTAACACGTGTTAGGAATGCAAATATTAAGGGTTTATATATATATTGTGAAAAAGAAACAACAAACTTAATTAAACTTGCATGGATTGTATATAAAAAACTTGCATGGAGTGAGACGTGGGCTCACTCCTGAAACAGCTTGTCGAGACGTTTCTCTGTCCTGGCGACGGAGAGTGTAATAATACATCCCAGACGGTGTATTAGTCTTAAAAAAGTAAGTGTTTATCTTTCATGAATCAGATTAAACATCAAATTGTAGAGTCGCCACCAATCTTTTATATGATGAGATTGGTCACCAAAATGTCATATTATTTTAAAAAATTATTAAAATAATATAACTCGAGTCTGCTTACCAGAAAAATGAGTTCGGGAGTCGGTTACATATGGGGAAGGATTAGCACCCAGATAATGCCCAAAATTAGTACCGATATTTATTAATTATAATCTTTGTAGTAAATAGTAAACTTGTTTTTAATTTAATTTACAAATAATTAAAATAATTAATAAATATTTAACATAAATATTATTAATACTATTATAACATTTAATATTAAAACTATATTATAAATTATGTATAATGGATAAAAGTATATTAATACTATAATTAATATTATAATAATAATTAATGACTAAAATATAAAGCAATAACATTAATTAACCTATTTCGAAATAATATTAAAGCTGTATATTAATTATATATTTTAACCTAAATTAATTCGAGACTAAAATATACATTTTTAATACTAAATACATAATTTTACCAATAATATATATACATAATAGTGACTAAAATATAAATATAAAAAATATAAAAACAAAATTAAAATATACGATGAACCTGATTTCGGGACCAAAATGAAAAACTTACAAATCAGAGGGAATGCGAATTGCGTTTAACCATACGAAAATTACAAAGATACCCTCACCAAAATGACGTCATTCGGGAGAGGGTATATATAGCTCAAGATCGGTCCTTTAAGGACCATCTCTCCCATTTCTCTCATCTCTCTCTCTCTCTCTAAACCGAGAGATGCTATGGCATATCTCTAAAAACCCTCGCCTGAGGGATAGCTACCACCAGCCGGTAGCCTTACGCCGTCTTAAAATGCCAAACTACCCTAAAACGTAGATCCGAACACCCTCGTCTCGAATCTGAGCCCTTTTTTTTGGCTAAAAATCCTTCAATAAGCCTAAATCTGATATTTTTACCTTCAGTAAAATCAACTTTCCGACGACTCTTAGGCTTCGGCGATGGTAAGTGCTCTCTATCTCTTCTCTTTGTTTTTTCATTGCTTGCTTGGCTGTTGTTGGGATACTTAGTGCTGTCTGACTCTGTTTCTTTCTTGTTGTGTGGTTTCTTACCATTTTTCTTGCTCTTTGTTGTTTACTGTTTTGTAGGGCTGGGGTTTATATAGCCCTTGAAGATCGGTGTAATGATGGTGAGATTCGGTGAGTCATCGGACCTATGGTGGTGACTCACCCTAGCTTGATGCATTGTGCTGCTGGTATTGATCTTTTGGAGTGCTCTGGTGAGATCTTGAGAGGCGAAAACCATCGTGGAAACACTTGGTTGGAGCGACGAGAGGTGGTGTCCGGAATAGGCCCTAGGGTTGTAATGATACCCTAGGGTTTCTGCTGGATTAATTCTAGCCCTTAGATCTCTATCTGATCATGCGGTTGAGCTACTGTGCGGCGCTGGAACATTGGTGAAAACCCTAGCTTCTGGTGGGTTTGCTCGTGGGCTTGCTGGAATTGGCCTTGGCTCGATTTTGTTGGGCCTGGGTCTGGACTGGGCTTGAATTTGTTTGTAATTTAGACCTGTGAATTGCTTTGTAACCGGGCTCCCGAGTTATCAATTGGGACTCCAAACTTGTAAATGGGCCTTCAGGCTATATAAATAATAATATATATAATATAATTATTAATTATAATAACGTATATAACAAACGTCACTCAGACGAAAACTAGTGTTGACAACTGCCCCTCTTTGCTTATTTTTGTGTAAACAAGATTAAAGCAAAGATAAAAAGACAAGTTTTCGTCGAGTGAACTTCTTGCTTTGTCGGGAATTCGTTTCACTACTCTTTTGTGGAGATTGAATTTTGATCTGATCTTGCTCCTGCTTCACTACTCTTTTGTGAAGGTTGAGGATGACTTGCAAATCATTTGCTTCACTACTTTTCCATGAAGGCTGAATTTGCATGACTTCATTACTCTTTCATGAAGGCTTCATCTGGAATGATTTGAATAGAATTTGTTTCACTACTATTTCGTGAAGTTTATACTCAAACTTGGATAACTCCACTACTCTTCCGTGAAGTTCTCATACTTTGCTGAAAAATCTGTTCCACTACTCTTTCGTGGAGTTCATATTTGCTTTTGTTGACTATTCTTCCATGAAGATTTCATACTTTGCTGAAAAATCTGTTCCACTACTCTTTCGTGGAGTTCAGATTTGCTTTTGCTCTTGTTTTTGCTTCACTACTCTTCTGTGAAGTTTGATTTGACTTGATAAGAATCATCTTGCTTGAGATATTTTCAAATATTTCATTTTCTTGAAAATTGATTGAGAAACTTTGAAATTTGTTTTCTCATTCTTAGAACAACTTGTTGGTTGAGCATGCCCCAAAAGTAATGCTTCCTTTGTATGGATTACGTTCATCTCTTCTTCAGATGTTTGCTTCTCCAAATATGTTTTATGTATTCGAGATTTGTATTCTACCTTATACTCATAAGGTATTTTGTCCCTGCATCTTCATATGAGAAATGTATTTATGCAAATGCAATCAAATGTATCAATGAAATTCATGATGAATACAAATAATGTTCTTATGAATGTATGAATGTATTAATCTTCATCTGAATCCAAAATTTGATCTTTTTCCACTTGATCATTCTTTTTTCAAGGTTCACTTCAATCATTAGTGTAGAAACTTATGCTTTCAAGCTTGCATTTCCAAAGAATCATCTGATCATCTTGTATCTTTGTATCTTCTCTTGCCTCCAGAAGAACTGTTTCATTTATGGGACTTTTTCCATACTTAGAATTATGACCTTGTTGCCCTACTTCTCCTGATAACACCAACTTTCTTTATCTGAACTTGAGTAGGAATCCAATAAAGCTCTCACATTTGAAAAGAGAATCTATCATCTTTGAAAAGAGAATCTATCATTTTTGCAGAATGTAGATATATATATATATATATATATATATATATATATCAAACTTAACAGAGATCAATCAGGATATTAGCCACGTTTGTTCTAATTTGACTCTTGAAAACATATCTCAAGAATGATTTATCTTAATTCCTTTCATGTCTCCACATCTAAATCTCGAACAAGGTTTTTTTTCAAACCATGTCAAGATGCTTAACAACAACTCATTGTTCAATCTTAGTTGGCTCCATTAGTTTCTTGTTGTTAAAGTTCTAACGTCTCTTCGTGGAAAGAAATATTCATCATTTCTTATTTCTAACTCTTGGATATTGAAGACAACTCTTATCTTATGTCAACCACATGATCGCAACATTGGTTGAGCACCATAATTACTGGTTCGTAAAACATTTGACAATACATTCATCATTTCCTGTGGTTTCTGCCTAGACTTCTCAACCAGAGAATTCTTTGCATGATGTTCAAAGCTTCTTTTTGCTTCAGGGAATGATTTTTCCTTAGCATGGTTAGGGTCCAGCATGCCCCAGCCTTTTTCTAATACAAATGTTACGGATGTGATCGTTCAAAATACTCATTTGAATAATTTTTTGAAATGGGCCTTCAGTATGACCCAACATTCTAAACTGTAAGGTTCCCTCTTAATGTCCATTCATTCTTCTCATGAGATCTAATTTTGATAAGGCCCCTTGTAGGTACACATGTGGCTTCCTTGGTGCCAAATCTTGTAATCTTGAATGTTTTCATTCCAGCAACTTGAGGAATGTTATCATAAACTTAAGAAGTGATCAATCTTTTTGACATAAATGTTTGAGATATGTGCCTCTTCCAAATGAGGTGATCATCTCTTTTTGACTATTTTCTGTTGAGTTAATCGATTGACGGAATCGGCCAAGAGGGGGTGAATTGGCAATTAAAATTTTGTGGAAGCTTTTGCAGAAAATTGAAAGTAATTGCACAGCGATTTAGAGTGGTTCGACTTTATCAACCAAAGTCTACGTCCACTACCTTAGCTATCCACACTAAGGATTTTCCAACAAATTCACTAATTTGTTCTTTCTTTTTTTAAGGCCAAAGAGATAACCTTACAACTCCCTTAAGAATATACCCCAATTCTTGAGAACACTACTTTCTCAAAGAGAAGATTACAAATTTGCAAACTTACAAGAAAAACCTCACAAGGCAAATATGTTTGCACAATTCTAGAACAAAGAAAGAACACTCAAGAATAAATACAATTTGAGCACAATAAGTGTTCTTGAAAGAAAAATGAATATTGAATGAAAAATAGGCTTGAAATGCTCAAACTTGAGGTTTGATGCTTTCTCTTTGATTCTCTCTTGATTCTAGTTGCTTGATGTTTCTTATTGTTGATCAATGTCTTTTAAGCTTGCTTAAATACACCTTGAATCACTTCTGAACGTTGGGGATGATTAGTGAAGATAATATAGCCGTTTTAGTGTGAAATCAATTAATAAAACAACTTGGAGCGTGGGGGGAATCGGTACCCCTCATGGGGAATCGGTTCCCTAAGTGTAAAATTCAAATATTTCGACTGTTACACAAGGTGTGGGAATCGGTACCCCCTGGGGGAATCGGTTCCCTCCGAGCATACTGGAATTCTCGGATCTAAACCATTAAGGGGGGAATCGGTACCCCCTTGGGGGGGAATCGGTTCCCTCTGGACAAACTGTAATTTTTGGCTTTGAAACGGTTTGAAATACTTTGTAAAATTATTTTGAAATTGTTTTAAGATTAAAACTTAATTTTACACTTGAGTAAGGATTAAAAATGACTTTTGAAATGTTTGGAGTAATATTTTGATATTCTAATAATTATATCGAATATACTTAGAAAATCTTTTGGAAAATCTTAAAATTCATTTATCTTAATTTGTTATATCGAAATATCAAAATGTATTCAACAATCTCCCTCTTTTTGATATAATAAAACATTTTGGTAATTTTAAAATTTTGAAATCAAGTTTTGAAATTACTCCCCAAGTTTTGAAATTACTCCCCCTTACTCTAACACTACTCCTCTTTAAAACACTTTTTAACATTTCTCCCCCTTTTTGTTAAATCAAAAAGATTCGTAAAAGATTTTAAACAAGGTTTTAAAAACATTTAGCCAATTGATTATATATATATATATATATATATATAGCTTAAACTGCTAAGATCATAATCAAGAGAAACGTTAGCCATTAGTTTCATAATCAATATTCATAAACAACGTGACATGGCAAAATTGGTCATATATCTAACATGATGTAAATGATGCAATAATGAATAAATTTAACCACACCAAATATATAAGTTCAAACATCCATAATCCATCAAATAAGTTCAAATATCCAACAACAAAAGGAAAATAATCCAAAAACATTAAAAATGTTTAAACAATAAGCTTGAAGTTCAAAGTACTAAAGCAAAACACAGAATCAAGCATCCGTTGGAGCATCGGGAGGAGGAAAATAAGCTCGCATAGCGACCATCTCATGTGAGAGTGCATCAATACGTTCATTCATAGAAGTGTTGTTTGTGCGCATCTCCCGGAGAATTTCCAATTGTTGAGCTCCCATTGTGGATAAATGGGACTCTATAGAAGTAAAGCACGAATCTATGGTAGCATATCGAAAATCGAATATCTCCATAAAAGATTGAAAATATGGAGGCATTTGATTCGTTTGTTGTGCTTGCTCCTCGGGCTGCTCAGGCTCATCTTCGGCTTCATCGATATCTCGCATTAATTGTTCAAGCTCGGGATCGTCGTCTGCTTCTGGTGGAGCTTGTGAAGAACTAGCTCCTAGAGTATTTTCAGAAGATCGAACCCATTCACCAGTTTCCTTATCCTTTATCCATCCCGCTCTAGTTAAGGAAAGAAGATTAATTTGTTTCTTTAGATGAAAGACGACATCTATACCAACTCTAAGCCCGGCTTTAGAAAATAGATTACTCAGAATGCAACCGTAAACTACAGATGAACAGAGTTTCTTGTTAGGAACAAGATTTACGGTTTCAACAATTTCAGCAAAAATAATCTGAGGTAGGTTTATTTTAATACTGTTTTGGAAACAATGTAACCACCAAAGATCCAAGGCTCTAAGAGTTGAGTAACGACCTCCGGATGGTCGAAACCACCAAGAAATCATTAGATGAAGAAAACGATCATGAAGATCTAAGACACTCACATTATCTCTTATTTTATAACGAGAACCTAAAATCTGTTTTTCATTTGATATACCATCATTATCTAATCCTAATGCATTGGCTATGTAAGCCGAGTTAATATGGAAGAATTGTCCTAGGAGGTAGGAACGAACTCCTATGGTTTTGGTTTAAGCTCGGTTTTTAACACAAACGGTATTAGAATAGAAGATGCGAACAAGTTGATGGTAAACTATAGGTTCAAGGTCACAAAGTTTATCAAATTTCCACTCTTGTAAAAGAGGAAGATATTTAAAATTGATATCTAACATAGCTTGAAGAGAAGGGATACGTTCTTCTCTAATTTTGTAAGAGTCAAAATATTGATAATACCAAAAACGATGATTTCTAGGACCATGATGATTGAAGCATGAGTTTTGGATAGTCATATTAGGATCAACGGGATTAGGAATGGGAATTTCAGGAATAGGAGGTGGATTTGGTTGACGGTTTGAGCGACTAGATGATGACCTAGCACGTTTAGGATTGGACATTATTTAGGAAATCAGAATAGAATTGATAATCTACAATTTAGAAAACACATGTATGCAATTCAATCTATCCCAGAACTCAATTGAGTTCTCAATATTTCAAGGTTCTCTAAACCAATCCTAATGGGCAAAGTTTTTGAAAAACTTATTGAAAAATAAGGTTTTGAAAATTAATATATGTATAGTTTTTACAACAACATAATTCAATCAAAACACAATAATTTGAAAAACAATTTTTTTTTTATTTCGAAAATTTCAAAGAATTTTGGAAAATTCTTGTGTTTTTGATGAAATTAGTTGTAAAATCTAGTTTCTAATCACTAAACAATCAATGTCCGATCACTATTTCTATCTAGAACTAATTGAAACTAGTCATATGTTCAAAATCAATGAAATAGAGAGTTTAGAAAAATTTACCTTGAAAGATGAGAATGAGTGGATTTTGATGTTGTTTGCACGATTTTAATTATGCTAGCAGGTTTAGGATTTGAAAAATGATGAAATTCCGACTAGAAATAGATGTTATGAAGCAAAGAGGAGAGAGAGAGAGAGAGAGAGGAAGAGAACGGCGTGAATGAAGAAGATATTGATGGTTTGAGGAGAAATTAGGGTGTTCTGCCCGTAAAAACCAGAACCCCAGGGGGTATCGATTCCCCTAGGGGGAATCGGTTCTCCTTCAAAGGGGGAATCGATTTCCCTTCAAGGGGGTATCGATTCCCTCTGCCTTATAATTTAAAAATCTGTATTTTAAACACTCAAAATGCTAAATTAATCTTCTCTAGTGGTATTGACAACTCATATATCAAAAATTAATTATGTTCAATCAAACAAATTAATCCTTAAACTGCATTTGAACATAAAGATAATTTTTCATTAAGAATCATAAACTCCCCCTAACTAATAGCAATGAATATAATCAGAAATCACTATTATAAGCATTTTTCATTTATTCTTTAAAATGCTAAAATTATTTTAAACACTTAATGAAGATAGGTTAGTTAAACCTAATTCTCTCCTAAGTGTCCAAAAACGTTCCTTGTCTAAAGGTTTTATAAAGATATCCGCTAATTGATGCAAAGTATCAATAAATTCTAGAACTACATCTTCCTTAGTGATATGGTCTCTAATGAAGTGATGTCTTATTTCAATGTGCTTAGTTCTAGAGTGTTGGATGGGATTTTTAGTGAGACAAATAGCACTAGTATTGTCACACTTGATAGGAATGGTACCTACTTCAATTCCATAATCAAAAAGTTGTTGTTTCATCTATAAAACTTGTGCACAACAACTACCAGCTGAAATGTATTCGGCTTCAGTGGTAGATAATGCAACACAATTTTGTTTCTTTGAAAACCAAGAAATCAGCATATTTCCAAGGAATTGGCAAGTACCGGAGGTGCTTTTTCTATCTAATTTGCATCCTCCATAATCTGCATCAGAAAAGGCATGCAAGCTAAAGCTAGAGTCTCTAGGATACCAAAGTCCTAAACTAGGAGTGTCCTTAAGGTATCTAAAGATTCTCTTAACATATATAGTAAATGTGATTCTTTAGGACATGATTGAAATATAGCACATAAGCAAACACTAAACATAATGTCTGGTCTACTTGCAGTTAGATAGAGCAAAGAACCAATCATTGACCTATATAATTTAACATCCACACATTTACCTCCTTCATCCATGTCAAGCTTTGTAGAAGAGCTCATTGGAGTGTCATGAGGTTTCCCATTTTCCAGTCCAAACTTCTTGAGCATATCTTTGACGTACTTAGTTTGATTGATGAAGATTCCATCTTTTCTTTGCTTGATTTGGAGTCCCAAGAAAAATGAGAGCTCCCCCATCATGCTCATTTCGAATTCGCTTTGCATTAGCTTAGAAAAGTCTTGGCAAAGAACATCATTAGTATAACCAAATATTATATCATCAACATAAATTTAAACTACTAATAAATCTTTACCTTTATGCTTTAAAAACAATGTAATGTTAACCTTCCCTTTTGAAAAACCTTTTTCAATTAAAAAATTCGACAATCTTTTCATACTAAGCTCTAGGAGCTTGTTTTAAACCATAAAGAGCTTTTGTCAATTTAAGAACATGATCTGGAAATTTTGAATCTTCAAAACCTGGAGGTTGTTCCACATACACTTCTTCCTTTATAAAACCATTTAAAAATGAACTTTTAACATCCATTTGATATAATTTAAATTCATGAAAACATGCAAATGCTAATAACATTCTAATTGCTTCCATCCTAGCTACGGGAGCATATGTTTCATCATAGTCTATGCCTTCTTCTTGAGTATACCCTTGACAACAAGTCTAGCCTTGTTTCTCACTATATTACCACTCTCATCAAGCTTATTCCTAAATACCCATCTAGTACCTACAGTAGATTTATTACTAGGCCTTTCAACTAATGTCCATACTTTACTTCTCTCAAATTGATTTAATTCTTCTTGCATGGCCATAATCCAATGTTAATCTTTAAATGCTTCTTTAATATTCTTAGGCTCTACGCATGAAATAAATGCAACATAACTACAAATATTTCTAAGAGAAAATCGAGTTGTTACCCCTTTGGATAGATCACCTATAATCTCACCATCCTTGACATAGTTGTACTCTCTTGGATAAGACACTTCCCTTTCTTCAATGGTTGGATTCTCAAGAGGATCATGAGTTACCTCATCTTTTGTTTCTTCCTTTGATGATGGTTCTCCAACGTCATGTCTAACTTCATTTGTATTTATAATACCTACATCATCATTCACACAAGAATCCTTCCTCGGAAGGGGATTATCATCGAAAACAACATGTATAGACTCTTCTACAACTAAAGTTCTTTTTATTAAATACTCGATAAGCTTTAGAATTTAAGGAATAACCCAGAAAAATTCCTTCATCACTTTTAGCATCAAATTTCCCAATGTTTTCTTTACCGTTGTTCAAAACAAAACATTTACATCCAAAAGGATGAAAATAGCTAATGTTAGGCTTTTTATTTTTGAAAAATTCATATGGAGTTTTCTTTAAAATTGGCCTAATCATTACTCGATTTACAACATAACAAACGGTATTTGTGGCTTCCGCCCAAAAATATTTTGGCAAATTATTTTCACAAAGCATGGTTCTAGCCATTTCTTCTAAAGTTTGATTTTCCTCTCAACAACTCCATTTTGTTGAGGGGTTCTAGGTGCTGAAAAATTATGGCTAATACCATTAGAATTACAAAACTCAACAAATCCAAAATTTTCAAATTCAGTGCCATGATCACTCCTAACACTAGTTATAGAGTAACCTTTTTCATTTTGGATTATTTTTGAAAATGTGATAAAATGTTCTAATGCTTCATCTTTAGTACTTAAAAATAGAACCCAAGTATATCTAGAATAATCATCTACCAAGACAAATGCATATTGTTTTCCACCCAAGCTAGTAGTCCTAGTTGGCCCAAAAAGATCTATATGGATTAATTGTAATACTCTACTAGTTGATACGTCATTAATGGATTTAAAAGAAAATCGCTTTTGTTTTCCTTTAGCACAAGCATCACAGATTTTATCATTATCAAATTTTAGTTTAGGCAACCCTCAAACCAATTCTCCTTGAACTAACTGTTGCAAAACACTCATGCTAGCATGTCCTAGTCTCCTATGACATAACCAACTATCATGCTCATCCTTAGCAACTAGGCACAAATTAGTCATATTAATAGAATCTAAATGCACCATGTATATGTTTCCTATTCTATGACCAACAAGCATAACCCGATTAGATGCAATGTCAATGACTTTACAACCATTTATTTCAAACATGACATTGAATCCCTTATCGCATAATTGACTAATACTCAATAGATTATGCTTTAATCCATTCACATATAACACATTTTTAATTTGTATTGAAGAGGTATTACCTATAGTACCAATACCTTCAATGTGACCTTTTGAATTATCAACAAAAGTCACTTCTCCTCCATTTTTGGCGTTAAGCTCTATGAATCGGCTTTTGTCTCCGGTCATGAGTCTCGAGCATCCACTATCAAGGTACCATGAATTTGGATTTGTTTCCCGTGCCTTGTAGCAATGCTCCTTTTCCTACAAACATAGATTAATTTTTTATTTTTGGTACCCAAATTCTTTTGGGTCCATATTCATTAGTTTTCAAAATCCTAGTCCCCTTAGGTATCCATTTGTGTAGGATATCCTTATCTTTAGTAGTAATGAGCTCTTTAGGAACCCATATACTTCTAACGATTTTTCCATTAGAGGTTCTTTGGGGACCTCTATAATTGTAGTTTTTAAAACTTTTTCTAACAAAGTTGGATTTTGAATTTTCTCCATTTTAAAAACGTTTTGTTCAAACTTTATCAAAAGAAGCTTTAAGATCATCAATTTTCTTTTGATGATCAACATTGACCTTTGAAAGTAAAATTTGCAAATCCAAATTTTTCTTTTCAAACTCTTCTAGTTTGATTTGCAATCTTTGATTTTACTTTCAAGATCGTTGTTGGTTTTGGATATGAGTTATTTCATTTTTCAATTTTGAAACATTATTTTTATATTTAAAAACAATTTCTCATAATCCGAAGCCAACCATTATATTCCTCTAATAACTCATCATAGGATAAATCATCAAAATCAGATGAGTTAGAGGTTACCTTAGAATCTTCCCCGAATGCCATCAAGCATCAGTTTGCTACTTCTTGTTCCTCTTCATCGGAACCTTGTTTATCGCTCCATGTAGCCACATGAGCCTTGTGCTTATTCTTTGATTGACCCTTCCTCTTCAATTGTGGGCAATCATATTTGACATGCCCGGCTTTTTGCATTCATAGCAAATGATCGGGTCCTTCTCTTTTGGTTCATTTTTTAGGCCTTCATTTCGTTTGAATTTTCTCCCTCGGTAAGGTCTCATCATTTTTCTGAACCGTTTGGCAAACAATGCCATTTCCTCGTCATCGTCATCTTCATCCGAATCACTCTCATCTTTTGTGGATTTTAGAGCAACTCCAATGTTTTTCTTTTTCTCCTTCTCCTTTGGTGTCTCGTCAATCTTATCGAGGTCCACCTCATCTTCAAGCATCATTTCATGAGTGAGGAGGGAACCAATTAGTTCTTCAAGAGTTAAGGACATTAGGTCCTTAGATTCGATGATTACCGTCTTCTTTGATTGCCATGATTTTGGAAGGGAGTAAATTAACTTCCTCACAAGCTTTTCATTTGAAATGATCTCTCCATATGATTTGAGACCATTAACAATCGTTGAGAATCTATCCGTCATAGCTTTGATACCTTCATTTGGTTTCATCCTGAAATTTTCATAGCTATGCGTTAGAATACTAATTTTAGATTTCTTTACCTCATCGGTACCTTCATGAGTGACTTGAAGTTTGTCCCATATTTCTTTGGCGGTTGTACAAGATGAAACTCTTCCGTATTTATCTGGTCCAAGAGCACAAAATATGATATGGATGGCTTTGGAGTTGAGCTGTAACATTTTTGTCTCTCCTTCACTCCACAATCTTGGATGAGTGAGAGGCTTGATGTATCCTTCTTCTACGACATTCCATGCTCCCATGTCACTTGATTGAATGAAGTACATCATCCTATTTTTCCAATAGGCATAGTTAGCCCCATTGAAGAAAGGAGGCTTGTTGACGGGCAACGAATCGAGACCGGAGTCGAAGTTTGAAGTAGAGGCCATTGATGACTTTGATTATCGATTTAACTCTTCCTGAATCGACTCAAGAGGCGATTAAACCTTTAAATGAGTTAGGCTCTGATACCAATTATTGAGTTAATCGATTGACGGAATCGGCCAAGAGGGGGGTGAATTGGCAATTAAAATTTTATGGAAGCTTTTGCAGAAAATTGAAAGTAATTGCACAGCGATTTAAAGTGGTTCGACTTTATCAACCAAAGTCTACGTCCACTACCTTAGCTATCCACACTAAGGATTTTCCAAAAAATTCACTAATTTGTTCTTTCTTTTGAGGCCAAAGAGATAACCTTACAACTGCCTCAAGAATATACCCCAATTCTTGAGAACACTCTTTTCTAAAAAAGAAGATTACAAATTTGCAAACTTACAAGAAAAACCTCACAAGACAAATATGTTTGCATAATTCTAAAACAAAGAAAGAACACTCAAGAATAAATACAATTGAGCACAATAAGTGTTCTTGAAAGCAAAATGAATATTGAATGAAATAGGCTTGAAAATGCTCAAACTTGAGGTTTGATGCTTTCTCTTTGATTCTCTCTTGATTCTTGTTGATACTCGTTTCTTGTTATTGATCAATGGCTTCTAAGCTTGCTTAAATACACCTTGAATCACTTCTGAACGTTGTGGATGATTAGTGAAGATAATATAGTCGTTTTAGTGTGAAATCAATTAATAAAATAGCTTGGAGCGTGGGGGGAATCGGTACCCCTCATGGGGAATCGGTTCCCTAAGTGTAAAATTTAAATATTTCGACAACTACAAAGGGGGGGAATCGGTACCCCCTGGGGGGAATCGGTTCCCTCCGAGCATACTGGAATTCTCGGAGCCAAACCATTAAGGGGGGAATCGGTTCCCTCTGGACAAACTATAATTTTTGGCTTTGAAATGGTTCTAAATACTTTGTAAAATTATTTTGAAATTGTTTTAAGATTAAAACTTAATTTTACACTTGAGTAAGGATTAAAAATGACTTTTGAAAGGTTTGGAGTAATATTTTGATATTCGAATAATTATATCGAATATACTTAGAAAATCTTTTGGAAAATCTTAAAATTTATTTATCTTAATTTGTTATATCGAAATATCAAAATGTATTCAACATTTTCCCCAAAGGGAAGGGTATAAGTTTGGTTCTTCAAATTTTTGATCTTTCGGGCCACTTACTTTCAAGAATATGAAATGTTTCATTATTTTGTCCTTGCTAATTTTTCTTCTCAAATAGGAGTATAATCAACTTGCTTCAAAATCTTTTCTCATTTAAGATTATCCTACTTAAAAATGTGCTTCCTCCTTTCTTATCAAAGAATGAAAGAATTTTGGAAAATATTACCTTTTCAGGTTCACAATAAAATCAAATCATAAGCATGAATTCAAAAAATATCAAAAGAATCAACAACTTTTACTATTTCAGAGTTATAGCTTTTTGACAAGTATCAAGATTAAGAGGTTAGTTTTAGGTTGGCTTTCCTATTTTCTAGGGTTACATCTTAGTGAAGATGTCACACCTCTTTCGCTCTTTTTGGAACAATGTCACATGCATCACTTTCTTGACTTGGTATCTTTAACCGGATGCGTACAAAATGACACAATCTAGTATAACAGTTACTAGACCTTCTAGAATACTTTCATTTCAATTCTCTGAAATCTTTGATTCTATCCAAAGCAGTATGAAAACATCGGTCTAATAATGAGATTTCTATGTGTATATGTGTGAAATAGACTATAACAAGTATTTATTTCATTTTACAACTACTTCTTTTACAATTTTGGCTAGCTGAATTAAGCTTTCATTGACATTAGCCATCATTGGACTAATTGAAACTTATCCATAAAGCCAAGGCTATTAACCAATTGCTCTAGAGGGGCAGCTTTTTCTACTTATGACTCTAGCCTTTTTTTAAAAGAATCTGTTATAGTCTATGTGTTTGGTGAAATTCAGAAAATCTCGTTACCAAATATCAATTTACTAGTAACTGACTTAGACTAGATTTATCAAAGTTTCATCGTCAAACCTCATTAATAAAAAGGTAATCTACGAAAGATACCTCACATCGTATGCTTCTAAATATCAATACCAAGGCTTTTGTTTATATTGGAGAAGGCTCTCTTATTTTTTGTGAAAGGGTACTGTCAGGTATATTTCATCTGAGGTAAGGTCAATGTCCTTTTTTTCAGGTATTCAATCTTGATACTTTGCCAAAAATGTATAACTCTAATTGTAAAGAGTGTTTAATCTAATGATATTCAAAGAACTTCAAGAATGCAAAATTGATTCAATGCTAATAACCTTAAAAGCAACACATTTTTATTACAAAAGGCGGAGAAAGGAACAAAAACATATTCAAACATGATGCTACAAAATGAAAGGTTCAATAGTGGTAGATAACAACTTCCACTGCCTCATTATTCCTTGAATATTAGGTGTATAATTAGACCAGGATCTCTGTCTATATGTGCTCTACATTTCTTGATCATTTTTTGGGTAGCTTCTTTGGATGAGCTTTTAGGTACACAAATCTCAGCTTCCTCCTAAGTTATCTCTTGATTAAACTCTATTATTATCTTTTCTGACTGGAAATTGGGCTCAGTTTGAATTTTAGTACCAATCTCTTTAGCGACAATAATAGTATTCACTAAATTGCCCCTACTTTTCTTGATTTCAAAAGATCTGATATGGGTGTATCCAAAGGTGTATCTATCTTGCTTTTTTTTAAGCCTGTAGGCCAATCTCGAATTACCTTTCCTTTTGCTTTGCTCCTTTTTGCATCTTCTTTTAGATTTAGAGAAGTATCGAGAGCTAAATCTGCCACTCATACTTCATCCTTTTTAGCTTTACCTTGTCCTAATTTGTTTTGACACTATCAACTTCACTCTTAGGGTTGACTTCTAAATGTTTGATCAAAATGGATTGACTGTTGGCATCCACTTCTATAACTCCATAAGTCAGAAGATCTTGAATTCGTCATTTATCGTATATTTTTTTATATGATCTCTGGTTACTTATTTATGTATCTGCTTTCTGAATATGAAATATTTTGATGTTTTGATGAATTAAATTAATTTTTTCACTCAGATACATACATGTTTATTAGTGTCATGGGGGTATTATTGTAGGAAGTATCCCATGCCTAGTTTATGACTTGTAAGACCTTACCTCATGCTCCTCTGCTTTGTGCACAGGATAAGTCCTTCCCACAGATCCTTATGCTATATGTATAAGGCCCTTACCAGGTGTATAGGTGAGTGTATGGTTCAGGGGAATCTACACATTCCAGTGATCAGATGGGGGTAGTGTTCATATTTTCAAAACATGTTTGATGAACTGATTTTTAACGAAGTATTTTATCTGTATGTTTTTATACACCGAAAGGAGCACATTGGGCTTTCTAGCTCACTTTTTAAATTTTTAACCTTTTTCGATAGTAGTAGGCTACCATACTTGGCATCAGGAGGACCATATTTTTGCTACATGTTTTGTTATTACATGTCCTCAAAGTATGACACTCATTGTAAGCCTTTTTTTGTTATACTTTGGTGACATGTGTTTTTACTACTGTTTTGATATATATTTATTATCAGTATTTTGTTATGTATATGTTTATATGGATTTTTCGATATATATATATATATATATATATATATATATATATATATATATATATATATATATATATATATATATATATATATATATTTACCGTATAAACCTTATTGATGGTTAGTTTCGTATTATACTGTTATATGGATTTCAACTCTGTTTTAAATAAGAAAAGAACTTCTGAATACGATATGTGACCGCCTAGATTCAGTCGTAATGTCTAGGCCATGTATAGAGGGTTACAATAATATCACGCATTTCATATTAAAATTTATTTTTTAGAGTTAATTGTATCATATTTCCCCCAAATTATAACCTTCATTTTAAATTGGTTCTTAAACTTTAGAATATTCCAATTTCATCCCCAAATTATGACTCTCATTCTAAATTAGTCCTTAAACATTTGGACATCCTAATTTCATCCCTAAATTATGACACACTTTCCAAATTTGTCCCTAAACTTTTAAATATTCCAATTTCATCCCCAAATTCATCCAAATATGTAATTAGTTTCAATCATAGTTTAACCTAATTTTTTTTCAAACATATAATAATATAACTATATTTTATTAACAAGGGGTGTGTGTCAAAACAATTTTTTCTTAAAAGTGAGATTTTAAAAACCACATTAGTTCTTATTATCCTATTTTTAATTTAAAAACAAATGTGATTTAAAAGACCTCGTTTCGAAAAGTTTTGGATTTCCTTTACTATCAAAAAAATATGGTTCGAAGAGTCTCCACCAATCTTTTATTAGGGTGTGATTGGGCACCCAAAAACGTTTTGACATTTTAAATAAAAATTAATTTTAATTAAATTAAAAAATTGAGGTATGTGTTACAAAAAAATGAGTTCGGGAGTCGGTTACGTGTGGGAAAGGATTAGCACCCCACAACGCCCTAAATCGGTACCTAGTCGATTAATTAACGTCTTTGCAATGAACTTTAGAAATTCAAACTTAATTTGACTTTTGATCCCATAAAACAAAGATGTAAATTTAAAAACATTCAAAAGCATTCAAAAGCATTCAAATAAATTAAATTAAAATTACCGAGTCGTTTTAGAAAGATAAAGAATATTCGATTATTTAAAAATATCGAGACCCGATCTTAGATGAGTTGTAACAATCTTTTCTCGAAAAATTTAAATAACCGAACGTTTCATTTTCTTTCGTTCCCAAATTTTAAGTGACAAATCAATTTTTTAGGTTTCACTTCCGGGATACACTTTTAATTTAAAATTGTCAAAATAGTCCTCTAATGAGTTAAGACAAGCCACTCAAGACAATTTTAAATTAAAAGGGTATTACCCTTAGTCCGATTATGTATTTATAAGTCAAGTTATGCACATGAGAGTATCATACAAATTGTGCAAAAAGGATGTCATGCCAAAATTAATTAAACAAAATTAAAAATATCATACAACGTGACATACAAAAAAAATTACATACATATATTTTAATTAAAAATCATAAACCATGCATATTAACATATAATGTACAAATGTGACTTAAATACAAAAACAAAAACATAACATATCAAACTATAAATTTTAAAAAGTGTATATACAAATTAAAATAATGGCTAAATTTAAATACACATAAAATTAAACATGCAAATCGAAAATTAAACCAGGGATTTAAATAAAACAACACGCATAAACAAGGGATCTACACCTAAATAACCCAACAAAATTACAACTAAAATTAAAACTGGGAAAATAGCTAAATCAGGACAAATACAAGAGATTAAAATCAAATGCAATCCTAAAGGTGACTAAAGTGCAAAACATGCTTAAATTTTGGGGACTGGACATCTGATTTTACCAAACAAAATCAGTGGCTAAAACTTAATTATTTCCAAATAAAAGCCTATATAAATAACCAACATATAAAAAGCTGTAAAACTACTTAATCAAGACACCAAAAAACTGAAATAAAATGAAAAGCATGATAACAGTACCTAAAGCATAAATACATGTGAACTTTCAATAAACATTTAATATAAAAAAAACTTATTTTAAACTAAAACTTATTTTAAACTAATACACGTGAACTTTCAATAAGCAATTAATATAAAAGCTAAATTATGCCTAAACCTAAGTAGATTTACACGTAGGAAGCCCCCTGCCGCCAGCTTCACTCTCCACTCTCTTTTTCAACTCTCCCCTTCACAATTTCCCTCGCCTGTGGAAGAACCACAAAGGCCAAACCAACCTTAACGCATCGGTTTACCCTCTAGACCATAACCCCGAGTTTAAATCTCGCTAAACCACCCACTAAACACCGTGAATGACCTTCGACCTTTCGTTTACTTCTCTCTTCGGTGACCTACTACGGCGAGACTCTACTTCTCCGGCGATCAAACAAGACCAAATTCCCAACTCCGGCTAATTTATTTTACTGATCGTCGTTTTAATCTCAGACTTATATGGTTTCATAACAATAACCCCAGTCCTTATCTCCATCAATTAAACCCCGACCGGCTAGGATGTAACTACCAAGTATACCGTCATCCACATCTAAGGTAATTTTCTAATTCTTTTCTCTGCTATTTTTTATGCTTTGAAAGGAAAACAACAAGCCACGTATAACATTACTGAGTATTTCAAAAAATAAAGAAAGTAATGAAAGTAACCTTCTTATGGATTACTTATATTGCCTTCGAAAGAGATAGGGAAGACCCCTGTTATACTGCTTCTTGATCTTTGAATACTGAAAAAAATGTTGTTTACACACTGTTTTATTTGTTGCTCTGCTGTGTAAAAGGAATGAAAAACAAAGAAAGAAAAAAATTCTTTCGTGCTTCTCCCAATTAAAAGAAAAATGAAAAGAGGAATCAATCCCTCATGTTTACACTGCTTTCGAAAGATCCATATCAGAAAACTCAGTTTACAATTGTTCCCCCACCCCTCCTAATGATCAGTTTTTTTATCAAAAATGGCCTCCCCCTAAAACTGACCCTTTTCAGTTTTTTTAATTCCCCAGTCGTGCTCCTCTCCACTACCAAAATGGCTCCTAACTTGTTAACTGCCCTTTCACCCTTGTTAACTCATTCTAACCATTTTGTTTTCCAAACTTCATGTGGACTGGTCTGCTCTGCTGAGGAACATTGGACTTGAATCGGGCCTTCAATGGATTTGGGGTCGGGTTTAGCTTGTTGGATCAAATGTAATTGGGTCTTCGGGATTGAGTCTGACGACTCTTTGTAAATGGGCCTAGTTGGGCTTGTTGTAAGGCCTGCAAGAAATAAAAATAAACAATATTAATAATATAATAATAATTATATTATTATTATATCCCAGACAAAACGGGTGTCTACAGTGTGATTAGTATATACATATAGTTTGGGATAAAATTGGAATGTCCAAAAATTTGGGGACCAATTTAGAATAAATGTTATAGTTTGGAGATGAAATTGAAATGTTCAAAAGTTTGATGATTAATTTAGAATGATAGTCATAGTTTACTGATGAAATTTGAATACTTAAAAGTTTAAAGACCAATTTATAATGAGTGTCATACTTTGAGGACATGTAATAAATTAACAATTTTAAAAAAACACATGAATGTTAGGGTGTGAGCGTTCAATGTCAAATGGTTGAGAGTTATTTTTGAACATATACTACCTTATATTTACCCCAGATTAATAAAAATCACATTATTTTTTAAAATTAAAATTTATGATTTAATTATTATATAATATTATTAAAATATCTAAAAATAAAATGTTTATATTATATTATAAAAATAAAATATATTAATTTAGAATATATTTAAATTTATTAATATTATGACAAACGAAATATATCATTATAAACTATATTAAAAATATAAAATCTATTTCATGATAAATCATTATTAATATTTTTATGTATGAAATATTAAAAATAACATAAATTTAAATACATGATAAAAAATTAATATGATTGATGTGTCCATTTGATTTGAATATATAATTATATAATTTTAAAATACACCTTTATATTTTATTATAAAAATATAATTAACAAAAATAATCTAACTCGAGTCTTTCTTTCACGGATATAACCATAAATTAAAACCATATATTTTTAAAGATGTTTTTATACCTGTTTAGCAGTACTAATTGAGTGAGAAAATGCTTTTTAGATTTTTAAAAGTAAATTTGAATTTAATATGATAATATTTTTAAAAAGTTTGACTTAAAATTTAATTTTTAAAATTGATAAAATATGTTTTTGAAAAGTAAAATATACAATTTTAATTTATTAATATTAGTTTCCATACATATATTATAAATATTGTATATATACGTTAAAATTACCATTTTATTAAATTAATTAAATCATATATATTTTTAGATATTAATATACACAACTCTCTTTTTTCATGTTCACCGTTAGTCTCTTTTCTTATTTATCTTTGTGATTGACGGTGACACCAGTCTTGATACTAGTTACTGACCACATGTATTTATTATTTTCCTTTGCTTTATTATAGTGTATTTGTTTTTTCTTGTTTCTTTATTCTTAATAATTATGCTTTTTTGGCACGTATTCTTCTACCTTTATGACATGTTTTTCTCTACCTCTATGACACGTTTTCGGTTGTTTGGTCTTTGATTTCGTTTATTTTTTAGGATTGGATTTGACATCGCAACGACTGATCAAAATGACGTTTATTTGTTATCGTGATGATCTTCACTGCTTTTGACCATCGGATTAAGTTTGGATATATGATTTACATTCGCAAATAGTATTTTCACATCGTTCAATTTTGATTTGCGATATGTCGATGGTATTTCAATAGCTTTTATTTCCTTTTGTGATTCGTTTACCGATGCAATCAGGTCTATCGTATTTATCTCGTGTTCGAAGTTATTTGATTATGTTTTTTTAACATTTTCCTTATATGGTCTTTGTGTGGTCTTAAGTGACTATTTTCTTGTATTTAAGAAAATATTTTTATTATATATTTAGTTTACAGTTGTGATTATAAACCTTCATTGGAATTTGAATATTTTATTTTTAATAAAATTAATGACTTCTATCAAAAAAATATTAATATACATAATAAATAAAATATAATTATTTAAATTAAAGATTATATCTTATTAAAAAAATAATATTACTTTTAAATCTTAATATATATTTTTAATGATTTATCTAATTACATAATGTAATAATTTATCTAGTTTTTAAAATTAAAAATTATTTAATTAGAAATTTAATTTTAGAGAAATACAAGATATTTGAAGAAAAATAAGGAAACAAGCAATAAAGGAGAACAATTGGCCTCAAGGGCGTATTATGCCCCTACGCAATAGATCATAAAAAAAAACACACGTCCGTCCGGAAAGGCAACAAAAAAAACAGTTATTGAAATGGTAAGACAGTCCTACATCTCTTTCATTTTTAATTTTTCTTTCTTCTCTTGGGGTATAAAGCCATTAATGGAGGGAACTCCAACCTGTTTTTCTCACTTGGCACTGGCAAGTTGGGTGCGGAGCAGTTTGGCCGCTGCAACCATGTTGTTGAGGGCCGGTTTCACCTCAGCATACTTACGAGTCTTGAGCCCGCAATCGGGGTTAACCCACAAGATGTTGCTCTCCAGCACGGCAAGCATCTTGTTGATCCTGTCCGCAATTTCTTCGGTTGATGGTATTCTGGGAGAGTGGATATCATAGACGCCAGGGCCAATTCCAGCACCGTACTTGACTCCTTCCCGGAAGACAGATAAGAGCTTCTCATCGGAACGAGAGTTCTCGATGGTGATCACATCGGCATCCATGTCGATAATTGAATGGATGATATCATTAAAGTTGGAATAACACATGTGGGTGTGAATCTGTTGCAAGATTTTTAAATGCAATACCGATGAGAATTATGGTGATCCAAGAGAGTACTTCTATAAGAAAGTTTTGAGAGGTCAAAAGAATAATGCAAGATAAAACCTGGGTGGTATCCTTAACGCCAACATTAGTGATCCTAAAGGAGTGGACAGCCCATTTGAGGTAGAAGGCGTGCTCGGACTTCCGAAGGGGCAGTCCCTCTCTCAATGCGGCCTCGTCGATTTGAATAACATTGATGCCGGCCTTCTCAAGATCCTCAACTTCATCCTTGATAGCCAAGGCAATCTGGTAGCAAGTTTCGAATCTGGAAAATTTGGCAATTGTGGTATGTCAAAAGATTTTCATGTTGCAAAACAAAATTCACATGTACAAGTGCAGAATTTCGGATCTCCATCTTTTGACTTTATTGGCTTTCTAGAGCATACCTCGGCTGATCATTTCGGACAAACGACCAGTTGAGGATGGTAACAGGGCCAGTAAGCATTCCCTTCATTGGGCGTTTAGTCATGCTTTGGGCAGTAGATGACCAGAAAACAGTCATTGGTTTGGGGCGGCTAACATCACCGTAGATGATTGGTGGCTTGACGCAGCGAGATCCGTAAGATTGCACCCACCCATTAACAGTGAAAGCAAAACCGGACAACTGCTCACCAAAGTACTCAACCATATCGTTTCTCTGCACAATTTAAAGTAAATATTAGGATGCTTGCAGAGTACTAACCATATGTGCATCTCCCATTTACTGCTAAAGGCCAAAACAAAGCAAAATACTCGCCTCGGGCTCTCCATGAACAAGGACATCAATGTCGAGTTCTTCCTGAAGATCGACAACCTTCTTAATTTCCTCCTTGATTGCTTTGATGTAATCATCCTCAGAGATCCTATAGGGAATGGGGGAGCATTAGTTAAGAAAATGATCACGATGACATATTATAAGAAAGATGAGGAAAAATTTCCAGATCAACACACTTGTTAGCTTTGAATTCACGACGAACTCTCCTGAGTTCCAAGGTCTGAGGGAAGGATCCAATGGTTGTGGTGGGGAGGATTGGCAGATTAAGCTTTCTCTGCTGAGCATCCAGTCTAGCACTAACGTTTGTTGCACGACGGTGATCAGAGCCCTTCAAAGCAGCAGCCTGAGAGTGCGAGCACCGTAAATTTTGATGACAAAAAAGATTATTGTAGTGCAGTCATTTTAAAGGAGAAAATCAGAATTTTAATTTATCGAATCACTTACTGCCTTTTGAACAGCCTCATTGGTCACTCTTGGGGAGGACTTCCTTGAAGCCTGAGTGGCGGCATTGGATGCAAAGAAGGCCTAAAAATAGATGAATAACGAGTAAGTTACATGGTGTTGTCTGAACATTAAGAAAGGTGGAAAACTTGTAATAAATACCTCATCCTTCTGACCAGCCAATGCCTTGGCAAGTGCGTTGACCTCGACAACTTTCTGGGCAGCAAAGGCAAGCCAGGATTTGATTTCATCATCAAGCTTAGTCTCATTTACTAGATCAACAGCAGTGTGGAGAAGTGAGCAGGAGGTGGATACCACAAGGTTTTCTGTACATCAGAAACGAGTCAAGGATATTAGTCTACAACAAATAACAAAAGTGTAATACTCTCCATATCATTTTGATTTTATGAACACCATAAAATGCGATGAGAAAAAAATACCTTTGCCAACAACAGCCTCAAGAGCCTGCAAGGTGCTAAGAGAAGAAGTAAGACCATTGGCCCAAATGTTCCTTCCATCAACAACTCCAGCAAAGAGGAATTTGTCCTTGGGGAAATTACTCTTGATCAAGTCAATGGTCTTAGTTCCCCGAACCAAATCAAAACCATAAGCAGTGACACCCTTCAATTCAACGAGGGTCTTGTATGCATCAGAAGTAAGATCAGCAAAGTAGGTCTCAATCAGAATATTCAAACCAGAGAGAGTAGATTCCAAATCAGCATAAGCAGCACTGAATGCTTGCAATTGATGAGCTTCAAGGTCCAAGACAAGGGTGGGTTCATCGAACTGAATCCAAGAAGCACCAGCAGCCTTAAGCTCAGATATCACTTCCCTGCAGAGATTCATTGTTACAGGCAAATTGAAGCAACTATATATATGTGCGTCTGTGAAACAAATAAAAGGAAGATCAACTCTTACTTGTAGATAGGGAGGATTTTGGGGAGGAGAGAGAGAAGAGAAAAGGTCTTCTCGACACCCTTTGCTGGTTTAGACAGCAACAAGTATGAGACAGGGCCAATAAGGATTGGCACGGTGTTGACTCCAAGCTGCATTTGGCACAGTGAATCAGCATTCATGTTTACATCAAATAAGATGAGTATAAAAGATAGGATACAAGTGGAGCACCATAATCAAGTGGGTCTAGTTAATACTCCCAGTCCATCAGGAAAAATCTCAAAAATGGTTCGTATAAAAATAAAATTCCAGATAAATTATTGTTTATTTAAAATCAGTAACAATAATGAGACAAACATGAAACCAGCTCCTGAACCATTATCCAGCTAACCATATGTCCTATGGCATTAAAGAAAAGAAGATATGCTAAAAGATGTTTATCTAGGTCCAAAGCCTTTAAACTATGTTTGAGCCATCAAAAAGTTCCATACAATTATAAAAACTTACAAGTCCAGCCATTTCCATCAAAATCATCTATGCAATGAAAAGATATACTCATGCATGCAACCTCTATACTTGCAGGATCTTAACATTTGATACCTTACCTCTAATTACTGTCTGAGCAGCTGGTATTAAGTACACATAACATAAAACAATCTATATTGTGACAAATACAGAGAAAAATTAGACCAAAAGAACATACTGCTTTAGCTTCCTTGTACTCATCCACTGCCTTGTGAGATGCATAAGAGAATTTAACATCAGGTCCCAACTCAGGAACAATGAAGTGGCTGAAACAACACATCGCACAGAATATAAGAGTCAGCTTCAGAAAACTCAGCATGCAAAACAAAGCTAATAAAGCACGACCAAGAATGGAAACTTACTAGTTGGTGTCAAACCACTTGGTCATTTCCATGGCAGGCACAGAGGCATTTCCTCTGGCCATGGAGAAGTAAGTGTCGAATCCGATCTCGCCACCATTCCAGCCATATCTAGGAGGTACAGCGCCAAGCATTGCTGTGGCATCGAGCACTTGGTCATAGTAAGAGAAAGTGTTGCTGGGAATGTACTTGATCCCAGCATCAGCCATCTGTTTCCAGATGGATGACCTGAGACCAGCTGCAACCTTTTGTAAATCCTCCGCGCTGCTCTTCTTATCCCAGAAAGATTCCAGAGCAAACTTAAGCTCTCTCTTGGGTCCCATGCGAGGATATCCAACAATGTGTGAGGCCATTTTCTGAAATAACAGATAAATTTAGCGTTATTATATACGATCTAATACAATATACAACTTTACATGTCCTATATTCTTAAACTGAAAATCATCAGAATCAAAGCTAAGATCGATGATGCATCTGTAATTTATATGGACTCGGTCAAAAGCTTAGTCAAATTCATATTTTTGGAAGTTATTACCTAAAAAGGAAAAAAACATGCACTGGCCTAACTAAAAGATTATGCAACTAAAACATGTGCATATGACAGCAAAATCTTTGCTTCAAAATTAGATAAAACCCACAGAGATTAAAGTTTGCCAACTCACTAGAAAAGGATCGCATATATAAAACTCTCATATATATATATATATAATTAATAAATAAATAACCAAAAAAAAACAGATCTAAAAGCTTCAAGACAAGTTAATACTAACTTACTTAAACTTAGGTCTACAGCTACAAACAAATGATTACACCCTCTGTTACTGGGACTTATATCTTAGTATCCAAATCCCAATATGTCAATCTAAGTAATATAACACTCAAGGTCTATAACTTTCACAACCCCAACACGTAGGATTTAATAAATTCCTATCATAAACAGACTTAAAAAAATATAAGACGAGAATTTGATCAAATGCTAAATCTATCCGACAGAACTCACTAGGATAACACAGAATCATTAATAATTCAAAAACAAGAACCCAAGTTAAATATCAAACACTAATTAAATAGTTAAAAATCAATTGAAATTGTTGGATATATATATATATATATATATATATATATATATATATATATATATATATATATATATATATATATATATATATATTAAAAGAACATCAATGCTTACACTTCACGACAGATATTAGCAAGAAAAAAACAACAGAAATAAATTTTATTTTGAAAAACGAAAGTTGAAAATAGAAATCGTTTAATCACAGAAATGAAAACCCAGAAAGAAAATCAACAGGTATAGTTGAAAGGTTTACACTTGCAAGTAAATCTTAATCAAAGAAACACAAGTCTTTGTGTAGTTTCTGGAAGAAAAAAAATGGAAAGTTCAAATCTTAATAATGAAAACCCACAAAGAAAACCAGGGAAAAGTATAAATACCGACACTTACAGGTAGATCTGGGTGAAAAAAAAAGAAAAATCAAAGTTGAACAACTTAAGAGAAGTTAATAAATAGGATGATAAACAAAGATATAAAGGAGAAAGGGCAAACAGACATGAGCCATGAGAGGAGGAACCGAACCGTACCGTAAAGAAGAACGGAGGTGGAACCCGAGACAGAAGAGAAGATTAGATATAGATAGTAAGATATGCAGGGTAAGGAGCGGCACGAGTTGTGGCAATGGAGGTGGTGTTATTTATAACCAAAATGGTGGCTACTGTCAACCAGATCTATTATTATTTTAATTAAACTAAGTATATAGTCACTCAACTATTATCTCAATTCCGTTTTGGTCACTCAACTATTTTTTTAAAAGGGTAAATTACAAATTTCCTCGCTAAACTTTATTCTCTCTTACTTTTCTCACTAAACTTTAAAAGTTTTCAATTTCCTTATTGAACTTAATACATTGGATTTTTGGTCACTATGTCGTTAAATAGTTAACGTCGTTAAAACGATGCCTTTTTTAAAAAAAAAATCACCACAATGATGTCATTTTACATCTATATAAAAGCTCTTTTATAAAGTCGTTAGTGGAAAAACTACTGAGTGACAAAATAATTTAATGTACTAAGTTTAATGAGAAAATTGAAAAGATTTAAAGTATAGTGAGTGAAATATGAGAGAGAGTAAAGTTCAATTACTAAATTTATAATTTACCCTTTTCAAAATCATACTTAAATTTATGTTTTTGTTCTGTTTTGTTCACCGACTGTTAAAAATAAACAGAACTACTGATGTAGTATATTTTTATTTTTTTTTAAAGATGATGTGAAATTATCTTGTGATCACATGTGAGTATCACCATTAATTTTTTAACGATTAATGATTAAAACAGAACAAAAACGTAAAGTCTAGATATGACTTTAAAAAATAGTTTAGTTATCAAAATGGAACCGTAGAAATAATTAAGATGACTAAATATGTAGTTTATCCTTTTTATGAATTTAGGCAAACGCGAGGATTGATTAAGTGGCGCGTGGGATTGTTTTCGGGGTTGCTGGATTGGTGGGTGTAGGGAGAGCATCATTTCTATGATTGTGCGTGCCTAATATTTGACGAAATTTAGGCTAATTATAATTTTGGATAAATTACTTCAAATATCAGTCAACTTTAATTTACTGTCAACTTTATCATCCAACTTTAAATTGATTCATTGTAGTTCTGAATTCTAATTTAAATATTAATTATAATATTGAGTCATTAATTCATTAATAGATGAATAAGCTGATAATTTGGTGTTGATGTAAAAATTAAAGAATAAACTTTTTAATATATTTCATCTTTTTCTTCATCAAAGTAATAGTTTTGCACTCATTTTAGCAACTACTAAAAATCGTCATTTTCAACATCTTTGTAGCCACCCTAAACACCAATGAATTTATTTCATCATCATTCACTTGGTCAGTTTAGATTTTATCAAAATTTTCTTTAAAACTCACGAAATTAAAGACAAATAATCCATCAATTTTTGGGGTTTGGAAGATTTCTCAGATTTGAGGATTTTGTCAGTAATGGACCAATCTTATTGAAGGCTTCGAATTAGTATCATTTTATCTTTGTGGTAATCGATCATTTCATCAAATTGGTGGAAATTGCTTCATGTGCGATTACAAAGTTAATAGTTTGCAAATTTCTTGAAGAGAGAAATCATATGCCTACGTGAGTTGTTAAAAAGAATTATTTCTGACAATACCACTAATATAAACAATACGATGATGACCAAAGTTTTTAAGTAGTTTTAGATTAAACATAAGAGTTAAGCTCCCTACCGTCCAAAAATGATTCAATAGAAACAACTAACAAGAACATCAAAAGGATAATTGAGAAAATGACTGAGACTCACAAGGACCGGTATAGAAGCTACCTTTAATGGATTTAACTATTTAGCTAATCCAACCGTTAAGATGGGTTTACATTTTTATTGAATTATTTCCCCTAAATAGAAACTTCGAGATTATAATTAATCGAGTTAATGAATATTAATCTAATCATTTACATTTAATTCAATGGTAACTAAAACTTTTGTTATTCTTCAAAGTTTAATTTATTTAATATCGAATTTTGGAAACAAGTCCCTTGTCGGATTTTGTTTAGATGTATTGATTTTTCTCATGTTGGATTTAAGTTTTATATTAGTTAATTAATATCGACATGAAGCTTACTTTAATTTCTTTTACTTTAAATTAAACATTGATTTTCCCAATTTAAGGAAATTATAGACACTAAAATAACACGAGATCTATTTCTAGAGCATGCTACGCTATAGCTTTCTTTCCGAATGCTCAAGTATTATTCAGTTATAGTCTCGGTTTAGGGTTTAGCATAAATTGAAAGTGGCATTGATGAAGGAAGAGATTTGATATACCAAAGATTTGAGTTTTAATAAGAGTGGTTGAGTAAAAATAAAGTTGAGATATAAATAGAATTGAAGAGGTTGAAGAGGTCGAGATTATGGAACCAATGATTATGGTAGCATCAGATGTTTAGGGGTTTGGTTGATAGATCTTAGAAAGTTCAGTAAGTCAAATTAGAAATTAATCTTTTTGTTAACATGACACACCATCTGTAACGAGAGTTAACGATTCAATAGTTGAATTGTAGCAAATCAATAATATAAATGATTGAAGTATAACAACCGAAAGTTCGATGATTAAAATAAAACTAAAATCAAACAAAAGTGACCTTCATTGAAGTTTATCATTTATATTTAAAAATAAGGGTAAACTATGTGTTTAGTACATAGACTATCAATTTTGATATGTTTTAGTACCTAAACTTTCATTTTTTTTTCAAAATCATACCTAACAGTTAGTTTTTTTTTCATTTTAGTACCCTCGTTAAAAACTTAATGTTAAATTTTGGAAAAAATCGAAAGTTTAGGTACTAAAATGATAAAAAAAACTAATAGTTTAAGTTCTAATCGCGTTAAGTTTTTAATGATAGGTTACTAAAATAAAACAAAAACTAAAAATTAGGTATATTTTAAAAAATTGAAAGTTTAGGTACTAAATCAGACCAAAACTGATAGTTTATATACTAAACACATAGTTTACCCTTAATAGTTTTACCATTACTTTTTTATTCACCCAAAACGTCATCTCACGCGCCTCAACAAAAGCGTGGACCAACTACCATACTAGAAAGAAAATAATTAAAATTTTTTATCAGATGACATTTTCTTCCATTTTTAAGTGAAACTCTTGGACAAGCAACTTATGGGGTTGGTGAGGCTCAAAGTAGTTGAGATATATAAATATAATATATATATATTGCCATGACCCACTCTTTAACTTTATGCTTTTAGTTTTGGAAACTTTAATATTTTTTATTAAAAAACTAATCCATCTCTAATCCAAAATTACTCATTAATTTATACAAATGGAAAGGTTTTGTTGGGGGAGTAGGTGGATTAAATTTATAATCTAAATATTTATGTTATATATTCATTTTTTAATACACACATTGGCTTTTAGATTATTATTTGATATAATAAATATTTCTTTTATTTTTCTACAAACATTTAATTCCTTATTTTAGGTATTCAACTAACATTTCAATTATATACTTAATGGCATGTGATGATGAATTAAAATTATTTGTAGGAAAAATTTCACTCTAATCTATGTAAAAAAATAGGGTAAAGTACACAAATGGTCCCCGACTATAGGATGTTATTTTATTGAATATCTCGACTATTAAAAGTTACAAAATTGTCATTGAATTATATGATGTTGTTTTGTTGAGTCCCATTACTATTAAAAGTTATAAAATGGTCACTTGATTATTCATATGTTCCAAACTCGTCCTTTTCATTAAATATTAACGGTCGTCTGAGCTGGACGTTAACATGTTGATTGAGATATAATAAAATCATATTTTAACGATGTCTAATAGCATCGTCGTTATTTTAAAGCATTAGCTTGACACACAATGTTTCAAGCACTAGCTCGACGACATAATGTAAACGAAGAGTTGATCCACAAAATACAGTTCAAACGGTTCCGGGATTACATTTTTTTTTCATATCACAATCAATATGTTAACATCAAACTCAGACGACAATCAACTTTTAACGGAAAATGACTTGTTTGGAACATATGAATAGTCGGGTGACTCTTTTGTAAATTTTAATTGTCAGAGGACTCAACAACACAACGCCCTATAGTCAAAGGATCATCTTATAACTTTTAATAGTTAAAGGATTTAACAAATTAATACCATATAATCGAGAGATCGTTTGTATACTTTACCCAGAAATTATTAATATTTTTTAATATAATCATATCAATCGTTTTATTTAAACTACATTATTGAACTCATACTAATTGAGGACGGCAGCCCCAAAAGTTTGAATTACATTATTTTTTCTTAAATTTATTTTCGAAATATAATATTTAATGAAACTTGTTCAAAGATGAGTGGAGATGCAATTTGAATCGATTGAAAAATCATTTTATTTATTTTAATTGTAAATTATCTATAAATTAAAACATAAAAAAAATACTATCTTCAATGGTAAAAACAGGTTTCTACTTTTTCTACACAAAGAAAAGTAAATAAAAATAAACTTCAAACCTCTTTCAACGGCCACTCAAGTGAAACATAATTTTTTTTTAAAGTTAAGACTTGAGATAAGATGTTTTTATTTTAAAAATGCCTTTTGTACATCAACAGAACTATGCCATATATATTTTAAATTCAAAACTATCCACGTTAAGATAAATGAATTTTATAAGTTGGATTGATTTTAATTTGATTTATTAAACCAATAAGATAGCTTTCTTTGGGAGAATTAGAAAGGATCAAGTAAATTTTTTTGAATAGATTGAAGTGATTACAACTTATAAGATAATATCTATTCGGAGCTTTCTCAATCATTTGACAACACACATAAACCCTACAAACGCAGCTGCTAAAACTTATGATTTCTAAGAAGAAAAACATTTTCTTTTACTAGTGAGCATGATAAGTTCGAAAGGGTTAAATAAATTGAATATATGATCTGTTTGTTTCCCTGTAATTAGTTTTTCAAAAACTATTTTTCTCATTTTCTAGTATTTGGTTGGTGGAAAACAATTGGTCAACATAATTCATTTTCATAGTCAACAGAGTTTATTTTGTATTTTCTGGAAAATGACTTATGCATTGAATTTTCATAAGTTGTTTTCTAAAATTTTCACTTTAAAATATAAACACTCAAAATAATATTATTTTATATATTTAATATTAATATACTATTTAATACAATTTTAATAAAATATTAATTATTAAAATATATTATTAATAATTTTAATAATATAATATTATACTTTTTAGTATTATAAAAATATATTAAATTATAGTATAATAATATATGATATTATATTTCTGTTTTAAAGATATATAATAAATTATTTTTATTTATTAATTTCATAAAATAATATTTTAAATATATAAAATTTATTTATTTATAATTTTTAAAATGTAATATAATATAATATAATATAATATAATATTATTTTTAATATAATAATATTCTTATTTTAATAAGTAATCAATATAATTAATAATATAATATTCATATTTTAATACATAAATAATTAATATGATTTATAAAAAATTATTTTAATAAAATATAATATTCTTAATATTTTAATTTATAAAATTTAAAAATAATATGTATAATAATAATATTTACAAATTATACTAAATAAATTATTTCAATATTTTAAAAAATAATATTAATTACTTTCTAATAAACAATATGATTTATTGTACTTGATATCTATAATTAATGATTTCTAAAAATATTTATAAACCAGTGGAAAATGATATGGAAAAATTTAATTAACTATAAATTTAATTATATTTCAAAGTTATATAACTTTTAAAATATTATCTAATGTTTTATTAAGCTTAAACCTCACAAATCTTTTAAGACGCAAATGAAATGAACATTTGTGCTGTTGGGGAAAAAGGAAAAGGAAAAAGAAAAAAAAAGAAGAGAGTAAATTGAGTTGAAAGGGTCGCCATCATCTTTATAATATATGATCTTGATGAGTTGGTTAATAGATTAAATACAATGATTAGTTAAAAAAAATTCCAACATGTGTGCGACTTGTAAATAGCATAAACATTACCTTTTCCTTTTTAGAATAGGGATTTACAAACGATATGAACAGTTTTTTTTTCTTTCTAATTTATGAGGAAAATACAAAAATATTCCTCAACATTATTATCTGTTCTACCTAAATTAACTTTATAACTTTTAAGATCATCATTATATAATAAAGAATTTTAGTTTATTATGTAAGCATATTTGGTCGGTTAGTCAAATCATTCATCTTTGCTTCATCGTATTTTTTTAGATAATGAATTATAGATTTACTAGAAGCATTCCTTTTCTTCCCTATAGTCTCCCTTTCTCCTCCCCTCTAGGTAGGAATAAAATTATATTTAGAATTTGTAAAAAATTGAATTTCAATTTTTTTGTTGCCCTTTTGGTTCTTAAGGTTTTGTATTGACTAATCCGGACAGACCCATGTCACACACTAGATTTTGGTCAGTGAGTCTCCCAGTGGGGATTTTTCTGCATATACAAGGACTCAAACTCGAGATATGCTTAAGCAATATCAAGTTGCTTACCACTTGAACCAACTCGTTGATATTTTTTATTTTATTATAAAGGGTGTTTGAATTAGTATTCTCATGTTATTAAGATTTTGTCCTAAGCTTGTCAAGTTTGGTCCAATAACTTTCTTTATTAATAGTGCTAATATTTAGTGCTAAATGATAATCTCATTTTACTAATTTCTATGGTAACTTTAGGTAATTATATCAATTTTATCCATTATTTTTAATTGTTTGCTCTAAGGGCTAAGTTTTTGTAAGAAATATCATTACTATATGTTTAATTTACAATTATGATTATAAATATTCATTGTAATTCATAATATTTTTTATTTTTAATAAAATTTAGTTGTTTCTATAAAATAATACACTCCTATATTGAAACCCATTAAAAAAACTTGTTTTTTCTCACGGTGGAACCCATAAATTAGGAGAGTTGTTGAATGTGCAAAGTATAGCCCAATTTTTCATGTTATTGGCAAGTTACTAAATTTGTTTTTTCTTTTTTCTTTTCCAAAAGGAATTCACCTAAAACTACCGACCCAATATTATTTGGTCGCATAAGTTCTAGTGATATCGGCAATAAAAAAATTATTTTTATTGTTTGAAATTTTAAGTTCGAGTTCTAGAAATATAAGAGGTACGTTTAATATTTAATGATTACGAGTTATTTTTAATTAGATATTGCATTATATTTATTCTATATTAATAATAATAAAAAACAATATTACTTGGTCAAATATAAAGGATGGGTCTATAGATGTCATTTCATCACCAATCCATGATGGTTACGTTTTCCTACCCTTTTTCTCACCCAACAATGGAAAACTAACCCCTCACCTTAATTTTTACTTATTTCTTGTTTCACTTATTTGATAAATTAATTATATTTTACTTAAATAATAAAATTATTTTAATTATAATTAAAATTATAATCATATTTTAAATTTATTAAGTGACTTTAGTGATTAAAGATATATTAATTTGCATTGCATGCTACACTTTTATAGTCGTTACAACTCGGTCATATCGTCGTCTCTCAACGACGATTAGGTCAATCTTTTGGCTGACGTTGGTCTTCGCCTTATCTAATAACCAACCACCGCTCTTTCATTACCATTTTCCTTTCGTTCCTCCTACGAAAAGTGTGAGTTTGATTACAAATTTAACATATAAATTTTTTAGTTAGTTGAATTGCCCGTCCAGCTCAGTTGGTAGAGCGCAAGACTCTTAACCTTATGGTCGTGAGATCAAGTCCCACGATAGACAATTCATAATTTTGACAGACCGGAGGTCTTCCACGGAAACTGCTCTCAGTATTAGGAGTAGCCTACTATCCAACCTCCCCTTACCCCATTACACATGGGAATTTTTTAGTTAATAACTAATACGATGATGATAAATGTTAAATCAAACATGATTATAAGTTTAATATATATTAAATTAACATAATTTTTTTGTTTATTTTTATAATATAATTGTAAACAAATATCACTGCCAATGGTATTGTTTTTCTTTATATTAAACAAATTCTACATACACGGAGGATAGTCACCGTGTTAAATAATGGTATTGCAAGGAAAGTTAGAGCCGGATTTAAGCAAGTTTATATCACTGCCAATGGTAGCGACCTGTCAGAGCTACCGTGCAAGGCTCTCCTTCTCGACGGCCTCCTCTTCACCAGTGCCGCCTTCTTTTCAACCTCTTTCTCCGATTTTCCATATCCACCACAGATCAGTATCCTGCTAATGCCTGCATAGTGCAACGAATCCGCAATTTGCAGTGCTGTGACACCTTTGTTAGTCCTTGCTTCCACATCTGCTCCTTTCTTCACCAACAATTCCACTGCCTCGACATGGCCTGATTCCGCTGCACAATGCAAAGCTGTGTATCCGTCTTCATCTGTCGAGTCGATATCAATTCCCTTGTCAATCAGCATCCTTACAGCATCAGTTCTTCCTTTGAACGCTGCTCTATGTAAGGCGGTCCATCCATGTTGATCACTTCCGTTGATTACCGCACCGTTCTCAATCAGACTCTCGATGGTTCTTGCTTCGCCTTTACGAGCGGCTAAACATAAGCTGTCACCGAGCTTGAGTGCATCGAAAAGGTGAGTGTGACCGTATTCGGCAGCAACGTCATAGGCAGTTTTGCCTGTCTTGTTCTGGATATCCTTGTTCGCACCCTTTCGAAGTAAAAACTTAACTGTCTTCTCGTTGCCTAATTGTGCCGCGATATGCAGTGGTGTATCCCGGTCTCTTGTGTTGCGGACATTGGGGTTGGAACTGCTGGCTAATAGCAGACGAGTGCAATCTTTTCGTCTTTCCTCGACAGCGAGGTGTAAGGCAGTGTTGCCATCCTTTGTGAGGGCATCAACGTTAGCCCCTTTGAGCAAAAGAAGTCTAAGTACTTCAATATGGCCACTCGCCGCTGCGAGGTGAACCGGACCCCAAAGAGAGGACTCCGATCGTTCTGTACTAGCGTTATGTGCCAATAGAATTTCAACAATTAATTCTTCTCCGCAGCCTGCAGCAGCCTCGAGCGGGGTAGAGCCCAACCGACTCCGGAACTCGACATCGGGCTCGAATTCAAGCAGTAATTGGACAATATCCGGTCTGCTTTGAGCTATGGCAATATGAAGCAATGTTTGTCCCTGGGAATCAACTGAATCAACTAGTTTCCATGTAGGATCACTAAGCTCTAATATTTCTCTAATTCCATCCATTGAACCATCCATCACAAGTTGAACCAAAACAGGCGAACCAACAAACATGACCTTGATACCACTATCAATAAACACCTGTTTCTTCCTTGTCGTAAACCATTCATTCGGGACCACATCGAAGCTCGACGTGGAATCTTTGATCGCCGCGCCGGGAACCACGACGCTATGCAGAACGAAAGAATCATCACTATGAGGAAACGATTCCGGAAGAAGCGAACCAGGAGGGAGATGATACACAATCTCCACAGTCAGTTTCCCTAGCGGCGCAATGATTCCCGATTGAGGCTTGACAGTGTACCGACCCTTGTTAACCGGCTGAATCCGGATCGCGACCGGCATGGTGTACATAACGTTGCGCAAGGTAAGCTCACCGAAACATTTCTGCCCCTGTTCGATCCTGATGGCAACAAGGTTTGATGGCTCCAAACTAATAAGCCTATCCATATCTCTTTCTTGCAAGCTAAGGTACGGTTGAGCTGTTTCGACAAAACAAAACCTAAAGAAACATAATCTGTTTGAGAGACAATGGAAGTGAAGAAGAAGGCTTTTGTAGTTTTACTTTTGGAGACAAAATAATGGTCGACTGTAACGACAGATTGCCAACTGGTAGTGTTAAAAACAATGAAAGACTTGTTCTATTCTGCGTCCTGGCTTTGTCACAGCTGTCTTAAGTTACGATTGGGAATATTAAACCGAAAAAAAGGACAAAAACAATTAATGGTAAACTACTCGTATTAGCCCCTAATGTTTATCAAAATGATCATTTTGCATGATATTCTATTTTCTTAAGTATTTTAGTCCTCAACATTTCATTTTAGGGCAAAAGGCCCCTAACATTTGATAGAATAATCATTTTGTCCCTTATTTTCTTTTGGGGAGTATTTTAGCCCTCAATATTTAATTCTAGGTTAAAAAAGCTCCTATTTTGGTGATTGTGTTAAGTAATGATTTTTATCCACACAGGGAGTTTTTTGTACCAAACTGAAACGTTAGGAGACAAAATGCTAAAGAAAGAATAGGGGCTAAAATGACCATTTTAGAAAATGTTGGGGCTATTTTTGATATTATGCCTTTTTAACCACCGATGTTTCGATTTTGTCAATTAGACTACTTAACCATTTAAATGCTTCAATCAGTTTACATTTAACGTTACCATGGCTGTTAAAATTATTGGTATAATTATACATTTAGTCCTTAGTGTTTATACATTATATTGATTTGGTCCTTAATATTAAGTACTAAATGTATAATTATACCAATATTTTTAACAGTCATGTCATCTCCTCTGTTAAATGTTAACGACAAATGGTTTGATTGAAACATTTAAATAGTTAGACGATCTAATTGATAAAATCGAAACATCGGTGGTCAAAATGAAAACGAACAATAATTAGGTGATCATACGTGTAGTTTGTCCAACAATATAAAAAAATGTTAAATCAATATAGTTGGATGCAATGAAATTTACGAATCGATAAGTTTAGAGGGAGTTTTTGTTTCGGAGTTGTTGATGCCTTGTTTGGTTAGGGTTTGTTCCTTAGCATCATTCTTAATTAGGTGATAAGAAAGAAGGAATCATCAAAGGGAGGCTGCTAGAGGACACCAAAGTAGAATCTATAATTAAAGAGAACAATTTTTTTTAATGAAAGAACAAACTCTTATATCCACATTCGAATAAATGTCAAAAAATACAATACTAAGTATAATTTTTCTTTCTTTTTTTAGTTGCCCTCTCGATTCTAAGGTCTTGTCTTGACTAATCTGAACCAACTCACGTCACACACCTAATTTTTATGGGTGAATATGCTAATAAGGATTTTCTGTATATACAAGAACTTGAATTCAAGACCTTATTTAAACGATAGCAAACTGCTTACCACTTGAACTAATTCCTATTAGTTATTTTTTTCTTTCCTTTAAACAAACAATAAGTACATTTTCTTTTATCATCAACTTTTATTAATCATATTATAACTGTTATTAGAGTAACACGTGTTAGGAATGCAAATATTAAGGGGTTATATATATATATATACTGTGAAAAAAGAAACAACAAACTTAATTAAACTTGCATGGATTGTATAAATAAAAAACTTGCATGGAGTGAGACGTGGGCTCACTCCTGAAGCACCTGAAGAACCTCCGGTGGTGGTGAGTCATACAGGTGAACTGCAAAATTTTCCTCATTTGCATTTTTTGCCATAAATTCAGCAAATCTGTTCCTTCCCTTCTTATATGTTGAGCTTTGACACTCCATTGGAGTTGGTTATCCATATTTATAGAGTGATTGCAGTGGGTATTTGTAAATCGAAAATTTTAGCCCTCTATTACTCCGATAAAAGGAATAGTCCGTCTCCTAATTGGATATGGTATTTTTTTGGGAAATTCATGTCAGAGAGAACAAGACAAGAGAATTCGACTTCCTCACTTTGGGTGTATGAAGTATGGAAGGCTATATTTACCTTAAGGATTGACGTCTACTTTCAAGATTACACCAATCTGAATGAAATTAATTTAACAACTCATTAATGAACTTAATTAATATTTAACCTTAAGGATGCGTAGAGAACTCTTCGAATTATGTTGCACAATCAACAGATCTTTGACCTATGATACCCGCACATGGAATGGAAGTTTGGACGATGAGTCTTTGACGATTTAGTGGTGTTCAACCCAACCAAACGAAAAGAATAATTTAGAAATAAAAACTCGATTTTTGACAGATTAATGGATTGGAAACAAGTTGAGGCCTGTAGTTACACAATTTTCTTAAGATAGATTTTCGGCCACTCCTTGGTGCTCGAGATTGTCGGTCGTCTGTCTCTTAGAATATAACAACGAGATGATCAGCGTACAATATCACAACTATAGAGATCACGAACTATACTCTTATCTACTCCTAGCACTAAAAACTAGAGGAGAAGAAAAGAGTTTTTGAGTTATATTTAAACTAAAAGGTTTGCACGGTATTTATAGGGTTTCACATAGGAGAATAATATATTATGAAATTAAGGTCATCAATGAGTGTTCGAGTAAATTCGAAAATAAGCCATTAATATCAATTCAGAATAATAAAAAAGATATGACACATTTAAAGAAAAGTTTAATTTGTAGTGGGTAAAATACTTACAAGCCCGATAATCTAAACATTCACATAACTCACATTGTGCAAGTATGTCCCCAACCCCATATGAGAGAAGCTTAGATTTGCACCCCTACACCTATGCATAAAACACAATTTCAACCCAATATTCAATGATTAACAAGTGGGTTAGTATATATAAACACTTCCCATGCTTGTTATCCTATTAATGTGGGATATGAATTTTTTTGTTTTCCTTACACAATTCACAAGTACCCTACTTTGAGCATCAATTTCTCATTAATCACTCAACCGTTTAGAGCATATGAGATACCATTATAAAGGTCTCATAGAGTAGAATATGAATCAATAAATTCATCATTCGAATATCCACCTTTACCCTTTGAAAATACGACTCAAAGTTCCCAATTTATCACAAAATTTTCCAATAATCCCCCACATGAATGAAATTGATGATTTATTAAAACATTTTGACTCGATGTGATGATAGACACTACGATCGATAGTTGCATAGGATAGGTAAGTGTCCTCCTTTGAACCTTCTCTTGTGATATCATATTTACTTTACTAGCTAACCAATATATGTGATGTCATTGAACTATTTTGTCGTTTGTGTAAACGGTGATATACTTCACTTAACTGTCTTTCTGAAAAGTAGATTAGTTCTCATGGATATGTACATATAGTCATGAACATCGTCTTGTTTTACAAGAGTTTGAAATAACTATGCCCTATAGTCCCCTTGAAGGGCCACACTTCAATCTCACATAGGTGACTTATGTTGTTCAGCTCACCGAAGCACACAATGGTCATTACAAGTCTTGCTTAGCCTATACCACTTTAATCACTATATCATAGGAACGAACTTGGGATTAGAAATTCCCACAATAACCACATACGAACTTGTATTTTCCTATCAATTAGGTAGGGTTTTCCTTCACTCAACCTTAAGGATGCGTAGAGAACTCTTCGGATGATGTTGCACAATAAATATATCTTTGACCTATGATACCCGCACATTGAATGGAAGTCTGGACGATGAGTCTTTGATGACTTAGGGTCATTTTGATATTATTTTTGAAAAATGATCTAAAAAGTCCTATAAAAAAATAAATTTAAAAGTGTTTTTGAAAAGTATAGTTTAAAATTTAACTATTTGGGGTTGATGTTAAAAAGTGATATTGGAAAGATAAAATGTCCATTTTAAAAATTATATTGTAAATTGAAAACACAATATTTAAGGATAGAAATATAATTTCACTCAAAATAGATTTTCCACAACAAAAGCTAACAATTTGAGCTTTTGACGTTAGGTTGATGTTGAAACGGTTTTTCGAAAGGGGAAGGGGGTCTCATTTCGAAATAATTTTTGATGACCTGTTAATGATAAAACGTGGTTCGAGGAGTCACCACCATTCATTGATTAGGGTGTGATTAGGCAGCCAAAAAACGTATTTGCCATTTTAATAAAATATTAATTCTAGTTAAAACAACAAACTTGCGATATACGTCACCAAAATTTTAGTTTGAGAGTCGGTTACGTGTGGGGAAAGATTATCACCCCCACAGTGCCCTGAATCGGTACCTAGTCGATTAATTAATTGTCTTTGCAATGAAATTTATGAGTTTGAGTCTAATTTAATTTAAGATCCCCTAAAAATAATATTCTTTGAATTTTTGGACGAAACATGATAATATTTAATTATTTCCTATCGAGAAGAATCAATCTCTCATACCTTAAAGTAATCGATTCTTACTCCAATCGAAATAAAGAAATATTAAAATTCCATTCTAAAGTTCATTAATAATTCAAAATAACAACACCCAAACTAATTTTAAGAGAGAAAACGATAATATCCAATTATTTCCAATCGAGAATAAATGACCTCTCATACCTTAAAACAATCATTTATTACTTCAAATGAAATGAAGAGATATCACTATTCTGTCTTAAAATTAATTATCGATTCGAGTGAAAATGATAATATCTAATGATTTCTACTCGAGAATAAATGACCTCTCATACCTTAAAGCAGTCATTTATTGCTCCAATCGAAATGAAGAGATATCACTATCCCCACTTAAAAATCAATATTAATTTGAGAGAAAATTGTAATATCAAATTATTTCCAATTGATGATAAATGACCTCTCATGCCTTAAAGCAATCATTTATTACTCCAACCGAAATGAAAATATATTACTATTCTCAATATTGATTCAAATGTTATTATTTTGAAAACCCAATGGAAAAACATGCTAAAATAAAGCAAATTAAAAGCATATATCAAGCAAGTATAATTAATTATTTATTTTACCAATATTTAATGAGAATAAGAATGTTCAATTATTTAAATACCTTGAGACGAGACCTTATATTCGATCTAACAGTCTTCTCTAGATGAATTTAATTAAAAGAACATGATCTTTTTCCCAATCACCGAATTTTAAAATGGATTCGATTTAATTCGTGTCACTAAATGAGATATACTTTTATTTTAAAATTATCGAAAGTAACTTTCTTATATGTTAAGACAGTCACCTTACAAAAATATTAAAATGAACGAATAGTCAATTTATTTTGATTCGAGTTAAGAGATGCCTATGAGGGTATCATGCAAAATTAATTAAGGACTAAAATTAACTAACATGCAAGCAACATGCAAAAATTAAAATAAAATAAAAATAGGACTAAAACATAAACAATCAAACCATCATGTCAAAATTAAATTAAAATAAAAGTATAAAAGTGACTAAAATGAGCATGCTTAATATTAGATGTTAAAATTACAAAGAATAAAAATAAATAAATCATGGGGACTAAATTAAAAATAAACTAATATTATGTGGCCAAATTAAAATAAATAAAAAAGATAGATTTTGGTTCGAAATACAAACATGCAGAAACTACAGGGGCTATTTCCTAGATATTCTTTTTCCTAGCCTAAAACATACATTCAAAATATAAAAGGAGAAATTACTAAATCAGTTCATAAGCATTAAAAAAATTAAATAGTCATTACACATGATCAAAATGCAAAAACACACATAAATATGAGGGACTAAACAGAAAATAATCTTAAAAATATATATCATGCATAAAAGTGGGTAAATTACAAAACAGTCCCCACATGTGACTAACATGTAAAAACACGCTAAAGTTAGGGGACTAAACAATAATTAAACCAAAAATTAAAAAACATGCGTGAAAGTGGGTAAATTATATAACTGGTCCTTACAGATGACCATGTTGCAAAAACACCCATAACTTAGGGGGACGTAAGTGCAATTTCCCTCTAAAGTTTCCTATAAAAGTCACTTTATCTTTTTTTTCTATTTTTTTTTAAATTATAGAGAGAGAAGCTCTCCCTTCTCTTTAAAAATTGGCCCATCGCTAGCCGTTTGGCTGCGTCGCCAAATTTCACTAGTAGATGCGCCTCGATCTCCTCGTCTCAGATCTGGGTTCGACTTTACAAAAGAAAGGGGGCTATAACGTCGTAAAAAGGGTCGAGACCCTTCGGCTATCCCAGGCTTTGATCTCCGTCGTTCGTCGTTTGATCAGGCCGATCCTGAGATATATTGGTCTCCTAGTCGCCACACGTCTTCTCACCGTTGCAATATGGAAGACAACCCTTCCAACGCCGCCGACGTGCTTGGCCGAAGGTAACTCTACGCTATTTTTCTTTTTTTTTTATTTTGTTGTTGCTTAAAAAATGTTGTATTTCGAATAAGCAAAAAACTGAAAAGAGGTTGATCTAGAATGCTTTTTTTATATTATTTTTGAAAAAAAACCCATCTCTCTTTACATTGTTCGGGTTTTATAACCTGAATTTGTTACATATTTTTTTGTTTTTTCTCTGAAATTAAATGATGATAACTTTCTTTTGGTTTGCTTATTGCTTGCATGTTGCGTGAAGTGCTCTCCTTGCTGATTTGGTGATATGACATGGCAGAAGACTGATGGGGATTGGTGGAGATGGGCGGCAGATTTGATTGGGGGAGATGGGCGGTAGCAGGCTCTCCCTTTTGGTGGCGGTGACTACCAAAGGGATTAGGGTTTAGGAACCCTAATTTTTTAGGTGTTGGGCTAGGTTATAAATGGGCTCTAGGTTTGGGTAGCTGTTTGGCTTCTGGTTTGCTTGTAATTGGGCATGGGTCTTGAGTTGTAACTGGGCTCGGTTTGGGTTTGTAAAGCCTAAAAAGAAAAAGTAATAATAATTATAATTAATAATAATAATAATATTGTTAAAATTGGGACGAAAAATGAGTGTCGACAACTGCCATTCTTTGCCCATTATTGTGTCAACAAGAATAGGGAAAAGATGAAGAGACAATGAGTTTTCGTCCAGTCTACTCCGTGCTCTGAAATTTGATGAGGGATCTGCTCCACTGTTTCTTCAAGGTAGATCAGATCGAGAAAGTTTGACTCATTCCACTGTTCTTCAGGGATGATTGAATCGAGGCAGACTTCTTCCACTGTTACTCAGGGAAGATCAAATCTGGAAAAAGAGGGATATGTTCTACTGCTTCCTGAGGGAAAATCATATATGAAAATGTTGATTCGTTCCACCGTTCTTTAGAGAAGATTGAATTGAGGAAGACTTATTCCATTGTTACTTAGGGAAGATCAAATCTTGAAAGAGAGGGATCTGTTACGCTTATTCCTTAGGGAAAATCAGATCTGGGGACGTTGATTCATTCCATAGTTCTTCAGGGAAGATTGAATCGAGGCATCTTGTTCCATTATTACTCAAGGAAGATCAAATCTTGAAGGATAGGGATTTGTTCTGCTAATTCTTGAGGGAAAATCAGATCTAAGGACATTGATTCATTCCACTATTCTTCAGGGAATATTGAATCGAGGCAGACTTGTTCTACTGTTACTCAGGGAAGATCAAATCTTGAAAGAGAGGGATATGTTTTGTTTATTATTGAATGAAAATCATATATGGGGACATTGATTCATTCCACTGTTCTCCAAGGAAGATTGAATCGAGGCAGACTTGTTCCACTGTTCCTCAGGGAAGATCAAATCTGAAAAAAGAGTGATCTGTTATGCTGCTTCTTGAGGGAAAATTAGATATGGAAATGTTGATTCATTCCACTGTTCTTCAGGGAAGATTGAATCGAGTTTGATTTGCTTCTTTTGTCTTCAAGAATATTAAATCTGAAAATTAAACATTAATCCTTGTTAGTATGTGTTTTGAGAGTTTGAAAACATCATACCTGAAAGTCTTGGGATTTCATGATAATCTTTGAAAATCAATTATTTTTGTTGACACTTGTCTCATAACCACCAAATATGGGAATCTGCCTCAACTTGAGTGTTAGTTGAACATCTCCCTTTTTGGGACATTGAATTGGTTACTTTTTCAAAAATTTCATTTTTCAGAAAATATTTAAATGAGACATTGAAAATTGTTTTTTACCTTTTTAAAAATTCCAATTTTCATATTTAAATGAGAAACTTTTCTCATTTTTCGAAAAAACTTGTGAAAACATCATGTCCGAAGGTTTTATAGATGACCCGAAGAACTTATCATCTTGCTTGAAAGACTTATAGATGACCCGAATGATATACTCATCATGCTATAAAAAAATTACTAATGTCTCGAAGACTTATCAATTTTGTAAATAGTTTACTAGGTTAGAAACCTTTCTTAGTTTTTTTCAAAAATTTCAATTTTCATATTTTAATGAGAAACTTTTCTCCTTTTTCGAAAAACATGTGAAAACATCATGCCCAAAGGTCTTGTGGATGGCCCGAAGGACTTATCATCTTGCTTGAAAGACTTGTAGATCACCTGAAGAATTTAAGCATCATGCTCAAAAGACTAACTGATGGCCCGAATGAATTACCAATTTGGAAATAGTTTAGACCATCTCCAACGCTGCGCTGCAGTGGAAATATTTCCACTGTAGCGCACTCCAACGCTGCGCCACATCTTGCGCTACATTTCCTTTTTTTACTTAAAATATATTAAATTATAAAATAGATAAAAATATATTAAAATTAGATAAATAATCATATTATTTTTTTTGTAATTTTTCGGATTTGTTTTGTATTTTTTCAGATTTTTTTATATTTGTAAAATTAATATTATAATAGTTAAATATTATGAATAAAGTAGAGTTAGTGGTAATGTAGAGATAGCGCTGGAGATGAATTATTGTTTCATCTCTAGAGTAGAGATAGAGATGCGCTAGAGTAGAAATAAGGACTGGAGATGGTCTTACTAGGTAAGAAACTTTTCTTACTTTTAAAAAATTTCAATTTTCAGATTTAGATGAGAAACTTTCCTCTTTTTTGAAAAAACATTTGAAAACATCATGCCCGAAGGTCTTATGGATGGTCCGAAGGACTTATCATATTGCTCGAAAGACTTACAAATGACCCGAAGGATTTAAGTATCATGCTCGAAAGACTTACTGATGGCCCAAATGACTTACCAATTTTGGAAATAGTTTACTAGGTAAGAAACTTTTCTTACTTTCAAAAAATTCAATTTTTAGATTTAAATGAGAAACTTTTCTCATTTTTCGAGAGACATGTGAAAACATTCTGCCCGAAGGTCTTATGGATGACCGAAGGACTTATCATCTTGATCGAAAGACTTACAGATGACTCAAATGATTTAAGCATCATGCTCGATAGACTTACTAATGGCCCGAAGGAGTTACCAATTTTGGAAATAGTTTACTAGGTAAGAAACTTTTCTTAGTTTTCAAAAATTTCAATTTTCAGATTTAAATGAGAAATTTTTCTCTTTTTTTGAAAAACATGTGAAAACATCCTACCCGAAGGTCTTATGGATGACCCGATGGACTTATGATATTGCTTGAAAGGCTTATAGATGACCAGAAAGATTTAAGCATCATGCTCAAAAGACTTACTGATGGCCCGAATAACTTACCAAGTAAGAAACTTTGGAAATCATTTTATCACTTTTAACTTATAAAACGACTTAATGGTCGGGCAACATGGCCCACTTCAAAGTAAGGCTTCCTTTGTGGATTGGGTCCACCCTGTTCTTCAGGTTCTGCCTCCCTAAACATGATTCCCTACATTTGAGTTTTGAATTCTAGCTTCCACTTATTGGGATTTTGATATCATGAATATTCTCTTTTTATTGAAAGATCTGTAAAAACCATACATTTATATGTGAAATGCGAATGCAATGTATTGAATTTTCCTTTTATGCAAATGATGTTCTCATGCATGCCTAAATGCTGATTCAAATTTCTTTTGACTCTAAATTTGGGAATCAGGTCTTCTTTCTCTTGATCAATCTTCTCTAGGGTTTACTTAGATATCAGTGTAACAACTTATGATTTCAAGCTTGTAACTTTTAAGAGCCATCTAATCATCTTATTTTTTTGCATCTTCTTTGCCTTTTATCTGCATTAAAATCCCAGAAGAAATGTTTCTTGAATTCTTACTGCAGTTAGTAATATGATCTTGATGCCCTTTTCTATCCTTGACTCAATTGTGCTGTCAGAGTTGTTTTCCCCAAAACTCTACTGTTGATTGATGCTCGACTAGTTTGCTTTTCAAGGTAAGCCCTGCTCGAATTCATGGTATGCTCCTGACACTCTAAGTTGTGAGACTCACTCTCAATCTTGTTTCGGTCTAAACCTTGTTATCTCCCTATGATCTATATTTTTTATCATGCCCCAAGGTGGGTATTTTCATGGCTCATTCCTATTTGAGTTCCAAAATTCATCCTTGACTATTCGCATTCTTGTATTTTTGCTATGCGTGGGGATATTTGCCCCTTTCAAATAAGGCAATCATCTATTTCTTGACGGGTTACCGACAACGTCACAAGGAAGTGTTACAAGTTCTATCCTCCAGTCCTTCTGATCTCTCAGGCTATTTGCTTTCAAGATTATGGAATGCTTCATTATTCTGGCATCGCTTGTTCATTATCCTATTTGAAAATGTTTTTCTCCTTTCTTTTATTTTAGACATCAAAGAATGAAAGAATTTTGTAAAGTATCACTCCTTAATTTAGGCTTACAAATTAAACAAATCATGAACATGAGTTCACAGAATATCAAAAGAATAAACAACTATTTTAATATTTTCAAAGTTGTAGCTCTTTGACAAGTGTTGAAATTGATGGGTCGGTTTCATATTGGCTTCATATTTCCTAACATTTTAGTCATCAAAGATTTTCTTTCTTTCTCGGTCCTTGTGAACATTATAACATACCCCTCTTTCTTGGCTTGATATTTTAACTGGATGCAGACAAAATGACGCAACTAGCATATTCAATTACTAGACTTTTTAGAACAATTATATTTCAGTTCTTTGAAATCTTCCATTTCTTCAAGTTTCATAGACTTCCTTAGCAGAGGTAGTGTAGAGACATCGGTCTAAATATAAAATTCCTAAGTGCTTGTGCGAGGTTGACTATAACAGGTGTTCCTCAACTTCATTAGTCCATTTTACTGAAACTCATTGTTAGATAAGTTTGATTTAATTTGCCATTGTTTAGCTAGCTGAATTCAACTTTATTGTAATTATATATTATAATTTCCTTTATTAGGCTAGCTGAAGGGTTCATCTAATCACAAAATCTTCGACTTAACAATCTCAGTGGAGCAAACACCGAACTACTGAGTATCCAAGCAATGTTATGGTTTGAATGCAATCTATTCATAAAGTCGGGGCTTTTGAGTTTCCTTTATAACCAATTACTTTAGTGGAATAACTCAGTTTTATTGTATAATCTATAATACTAATTGATTAACCTTTTCAGTATTTAGAATTAGAATTTCTTAAGCTCATCGAGAAGAACCTGTTATATTCTATGTGTCTTTGATGGTCAGATAATCTCATAATTTGAGTTCAGTTCCCAAACAACCGGCCTATACTAAATTCATCCACTCCACCATTCCATTTGTGAAGATTGGGATCATCACTGAATATCCTAAACAGAAGTGTAATCTAGTCAGTTTTGCAATTTCATACCTGAATACCAAGCCTCTTGATCATTTCCTCGTGAAAGGAGAAGGCTATATTGGTTTCTACAAAAGAAAGGTATGGTGTTCGAATGTATCTTCTGGGTAAGGTCAAGGGTCTTTGTTTTATAGGGTTAAATCTTGTCACTTTGTCAAAGATTTATAATTCTAATCATTTAAAAAGTTTTTAATTCAATTGATATTCGAAGACTACAAGATTACAAATTTGATTCAATGCTCACCATCTTTAAAACATCATAAGTTCATTTAAATATCTTTAAAAAAAAGTTGAGAAATGACAAAAAACAAATTCAAACAAGATGTTGCAAATGGAATAAAGCCAAAAGAGGGATGAAATAATTTCTTCTTAATTAGGGTTCCCCATTACTCATCAGACATATGGGTGCTCGACTAGATCTTTAGGGTTGTTATAATATAATACCCTACTTGCTCATTAAAAAAACATGCCTCTAAATGATCAGATTCCATAAATTGCTCTTTGCCTCCCTATAATTCTTAGTGGCATGCCCCAAACTTCATATCTAACTCTCAAATCTTCTCTAGGCACGAACGGGGTGGCCTCAATTTATCTTCAATATTTATGTCATAAGATTCTCTCTGAGTTACTACAAGGATCCGTGAGTAATGCACGCTAAGATGCAATGTATATTATGCAATGTATGACATATATATGTGAATGTAAAGATGCAAAGCTACACATACAAATGCAAAAAATATAGAAATGGGAATGCAAAATGTGCGATGCAAATGTATGTATGCAAGAGGTGTCATTCTAGAGTGACCATCTTAAAACAACTTTCATTGAACCCAAGGATTTCGGTAAGTCAAACAAACTTTACATATAAGGGATAACTTTAACTCGTAACTTCTCTATCTCTCTCAAAAGCCAAGTTAACTTCCACTCATATTCGGGTGTTGAGTTGTCAATATGCTTCAATTCACTTGCAAAAACATCTAAATCAATCAACTTGTGAGCTACTTTTCTTTCTTGAATCATAGTTTCTTTCATGATGTCGTCTTTTTCCTCAATCTTATGTGTTAATTCTCAGAGCTGTAGACACTATTGTTCATTTTCCTTGCAAAAAAGTTTTTATGGTCACAAAGTTCTCATGCAATATCTCCATAATCATCTATTAGTCTCATCAATGTCTTATTCTTGGCTCTAGTGGTTTATTAGTTTGGCATCATTCTCACACTTGTGGTACTGATATGAAGCTTCCATGTTTGCTATAGACATATTCAACATCTAATTTTCTGCTTGATATTTTCCTAAATTATTAACAGCTGCATTGCGCCTTTTTTCTGCAATATGTAAATCATAAGCGAACTTTTTTCCTCGAATTTCATGCAATTCTTCCATCTCTCTATTCAGTTTCTCGTTTTCATTCATCAAATGATGAACTTGAGCTTCATACTTTAGCAAATATTCTTTCTCCTGGATGCCCCCACTGATATCCTTACCTTTGAACACTTTTGGTTCCAACCTAATAGGACAATAAGTTACCAAACTAGGTCGATCTTTCATCTCGAACTCCAAGATTCCATGATCCAAAAGATGTTGGACACGATGCTTGAAGGCGGTGCCATTCTGATTGGGATGTCCTTGAGCTCTGACATAATATTCACAATGAACATTGACGTCATACCAATTTGGATACGAAGGTTGCCAAGGTTTCACATAATGCGGAGCCACCTCTTGAGCTTTTAAAATCTTATCATACAACTCCTTATATGATAAAGGGATAGAATCAAAATGACAGCCACCTCTCGGCTTGGATTGAACTAGATTCTTCAGGTTTATATCTCATGACGTTGGGAGTATACACTCAAATGCCCATGAGTTTTGATTGCAAGGTTTCTTTTCATCTTTCTGTACTTCTACAGTTTTCATCATTTTCTTGGGGTCTCCAGACAACTTGTTGATACAAAATGATTGTGCGTGATTTATCAGATTGGCTAGGATTAGCTTGCTCTAAACTAGTCATTTGTGTACTTGACATCGCATGATCGTTTTCATCGATCTCTTTCCTTTCTTTTGCAGAAGTCTCTTTTCCTTTAGCCAAAGCAATTATTCTATCCATCATCTTAGACATTTTCTCTCTAATATATTTTTGCTCTTCGTCAGACACACGATCCTTGGGTGCATAGCTCTCCCCTATTCTCAGAGTTTCCTCTAGATTTCATTCCCTAGCTGAGTTATAGTTTACTTGATCATGAAACCCTTTGTCAATCATGAAAACCTTTTAATCTTATGACAACTCACAAATCAATACCTTGATTATGTCATGATCATGTGATGCAAGCAAAAAGAAAAGCAACATAAAAACAAGTTGGTACAAATAAGATAACAAGATGACAAGAATTATTATAGAAGCAAATAGTAAAATAAATAAATTAATAAGCTAATACAAATCGAGAATACAAATGTAGATGCAAATGCAAATACACAAGGTGTTAATTCCCAAATACGACCACCATAGAACAACCTTCATTTAGACAATAAGATTTCATTACACCAGGTAGTCAAAATAAAATTACGATTCTTCACTTCTTTAATTTCTTGAGATGTTCTCTTTATGGAATCTAACATTGTACCCAAAGTTATCGGGGTACTTTATCACATTTGACAACGCCTGAGGTCCTTAAATTATTTGTGATTGAATCATGAGATCTCTATTTTGTGAAGTGGTCTTCATGCCGTTGTGAAGAGTTTTCTCATCATTGATCTGACTGCATCTATTGTTGATGAAACATCTTGGCTTTGGTGTTTTCAAAGGAAGTCTCGACTAGCTTCAAATTCCTTCATTCATTGGATGCCTTTCTTCATCGATCTTTTGAACATCCTTGGATCTCTTGGTTTTGACTACATGGCTAATAATTTCTTGTTTATTATGAATAATCTCCTTACTTAGTCAATCACTTGAGAATAAACACCTTTTTTGTTACGATATGAAAATGCAAATGCAAACATAAGACAGATAAAAATAAGATAAAAAAGAAATTGTTAGTACCACTTAACCAAAAAAGTAGAAAACTATTCATGAAAAGAAAATATCCTACACAACAAGGTATCTACCTTGTCATGCTTTTATAGTAGTTCTACCGAGACATGTTTTCTACCCCCATGCTTTGTATAACACATAAATCCTAACCTCATGCCATCTAGTTCGCATGCTTGTTTGAAAAAAATGAACATAACCGCATGATCTCTAGTTCACATACATTTATTCGGAAATTAAAATTACATTGCAAAAATTAAAACGCTCAAAAAGGCTTTTCTTTGTGTACTCTCTTTACAAAACTCTTGATGTCTGGGTAAGACTCTATCTAGATTCTAGGTTCACTATATGATGGGTTCAGTTCTAAAGTAAGAGGTTCTTGAATTGTCATTGTCAGTGCCCCCTTGGGCTACTAAACCCTCAATCTTAGCCTATTAGGCTTTCAGATCGAGTTCAATTCAAGGGGACACACCTCCTTATATCCATACGGAGGTGAAAACCATCACAAGGACCATAAGGTGTGAGCCCCAGGGGTGATCTAGTATCCCGTTCACAGGTGAAAACCACATGAGGGAGTAGTTTCTCACTCCTACTTAAATAGGACGGAGATGAGTTTTAGCTCATGTTATGAAAATGTGGTTGTGCAGTGTGTGAGAAAAAGTGAAAACAAAGAAAACAACACCAAACAAAAAACTCAAAACCCCGAATAATTATTCATTCTGAAAACATTAGCAAACATATCAGTACAACTATTTAATGGATAACTAAATCATAAACACTTATTTAAACCAAACAAGGGATCAAAAACCAAATTAGAATGAACTTTTAATTTTCATTTGCAAAGACAATTAATTGTCAACTAATGGCCTGACTCTCTAAAAAAGGTCTCCAGCGGAGTCGCCAAGCTGTCGAAATGATTTTTCGAAAGCAGAAGGGGTCTCGTTTTGAAATAATTTTTGATGAACGATTAATGATAAAATGTGGTTCAAAGAGTCACCACCAATATTTGATTAGGGTGTGATTCGGCACCCAAAATGTATTTTCCATTTTAATAAAATATTAATTTTAGTTAAAACAACAAACTTGCGATATGCGTTACCAAAATTTGAGTTTGGGAGTCTGTTACGTGTGGGGAAGGATTAGCACTCCCCACAGCACCCTAAATCGGTACCTAGTCGATTAATTAGTTGTCTTTGCAATGAAATTTACGAGTCGAGTCTAATTTAATTTAAGATCCCCTAAAAATAATATTCTTTGAATTTTTTTGACGAAACATGATAATATTTAATAATTTCCTATCAAGAAGAATCGATCTCTCATGCCTTAAAGCAATCGATTCTCACGCCAATCGAAATAAAGAAATATTAAAATTCCATTATAAAGTTCATTATTAATTCAAAATAACAACACTCAAAATAATTTAAGAGAGAAAATGATAATATCTAATTATTTCCAATCGAGAATAAATGACCTCTCATACCTTAAAACAATCATTTATTACTTCAATCGAAATGAATAGATATCATTATTCCGTCTTAAAAATCAATATCGATTTTGATAGAAAATGGTAATATCAAATTATTTCCAATCAATAATAAATGACCTCTCATGCCTTAAAGCAGTCATTTATTACTCCAATCGAAATGAAAAGATATTACTATTCTCAATATCGATTCGAATGTTATTATTTTGAAATCAATGAAAACACATGTTAAAATAAAGCAAATTAAAAGCATATATCAAGCAAGTATAATTAATTATTTATTTTACCAATATTTAATGAGAATAAATATGTTCAATTATTTAAATATCTCGAGATGAGACCTTAGATTTGATCTAACAATATTTTCTCGATGAATTTAATTAAGAGAACATGATATTTTTGTCAATCCTTGAATTTTAAGATTGCTTCGATTTAATCCATGTCACTAAATACGATAGATTTTCATTTTAAAATTATCGAAAGTAACTTTATTATACGTTAAGACAATCACTTTATGACAATATTAAAATGAACAAATATTACCCTTAGTTAATTTATTTCGATTAAAGTCAAGAGATGCTTTTGAGGGTGTCATAAAAAATTAATTAAGGACTAAAATGAACTAACATGTAAGCAACATGCAAAAAGTTTAAAATAAAAGAAATAAAATATGACTAAAACATAAACAATCAAACCATCATGTCAAAATTAAAATAAAATAAGTATAAAAGTGACTAAAATGGATATTTTCAATATTTGCTAAAATTACAAAGAATAAAAATAAATAAAACATGGGGACTAAATTAAAAAAACTAAAATTGCATAGTCAAATTAAAATAAATAAAAGACATTCTGGTTCGAAATAAAAACATGCAGAAACTACATGAGTTATTTCCTAAATATTCCTTTTTTCCTAGTCTAAAACCTACATTCAAAATATGAAAGGGGAAATTGCTAAATCAGTCCATAAGCATTTAAAAAAATTAAGTAATCGCTATGCATGATCAAAATGCAAAAACACACATAAATATGAGGGACTAAACAGAAAATAATCCTAAAAATATATAACATGCATAAAAGTGGGTAAATTACAAAAATAGTCCCTACAGGAGACTAACATGCCAAAGCAAGCTAAAGTTAGAGGGCTAAATAGAAATTAAACTAAAAATTAAAAAGCATGCATGAAAATGGGTAAATTATTTAATCGGTCCCTACAGATGACCATTTTGCAAAAACACACATAACTTAGGGGGTCCTAAGTGCAATTTCCCCTAAAGTTCGCCCCACTACCGTCGTCGGTGGTCGTTGGTCATTAAATTTCACCAGGAGATGCACCTCGATCTCATCGTCTCAAATCTAGGCTCGGCTTTGCAAAAAAGGGGCTTTAGCGTCGTAAAAAAGACAGAGACCCTTCGATTTTCCCGGGCTCCGATCTCCACCGTCCGTTGTTAGATCGGGTCGATCCCAAGATATGTTGGTCTCCTCTCCGCCACACGTCTTCTCACTATTCAAATATGGAAGACAACCCTCCGAACGTCGGTGACGTGCTCGACCGAAGGTAACTCTTCTCTTTTTTTTTTACTTTGTTGTTGCTTAAAAAATGTTGTATTTCGAATAAGCAAAAAATCGAAAAGAGGTTGATCTGAAACGTTTTTTTTTAATTATTTTCGAAGAAAGGACCCCGTCTCTCTTTACATTGTTAGGGTTTTATAACCCAAATTTGTTACATATTTTTTTCTCTGAAATGAAATGATGATAAATTGATTTTGGCTTGCATGTTTCGTGAAGTGACCTCCTTGCTGATTTGGTGATCAGAAATGGCAGGAGACTGATGGGGATTGGTGGTGATGGGTGGCAGATTTGATTGGGGGAGATGGGCGGCAGTAGACTCTCCCTCTTGGTGGTGGCAGATGCCAAAGGGATTAGGGTTTGGGAACCCTAATTTTTTGGGGTATTGGGTCAGGTTGTAAATGGGCTTCGGGTTTGGGTTGCTGTTGGGCTCCGGGTTTGCTTGTAATTAGGCCTAGTTTAGGTTTGTAAAGAATGAAAAGAAAAAAGTAATAATAATAATAATGGGACAAAAAACGAGTGTCGACAATTAAAAATCAATTTTCCAGTCATGATTAAGTCAAATTTTTGGGTGTTTAGCATTGTTTATGGGATGAAAAATCATCTTCTATTACCAAAAGCATTCCCAAACCGACCCTGATGTTCAACCGAACCAAACACAATAATAACACAAGATAAAACAAAAATACACGCTTATCATTCAATTTGCATAGAGTAAGTACCATTATACATAAACTCTCATGCTTTGCATAGAATATCCATAGAACAAAAAAACATGCTTTAATTGGAATCTCATGCCATTTGCGAAACCAACAATCAATAATAAATATCAAGATCAAGAATGATTCTTTCAAATCTTTAACCTTTTACCACTTTAACAAAGCTCAATCATTTATTTGTTTACTATTTTAGCCTTTAGTTGTTCATATAACATTTTAAATTTGTTTAAGATATTACCAACAAGATTGTTCAAATGGTAAGCAACTTGATATCGCTTAAGCAAAGTCTCAAGTTCTAGTCCTTGTATATACAGAAAATTCCTCCGGGAGACTCACCCACCAAAGTTAGGTGTGCGATGAGTCAATCTGGATTAATCGAGATGAAGCCTTCAAACTAAGAGGGCAACAAAAAATCAAAAACAAAAACAAAATTGTCTAAAATATTACCGTCATATTCACACGGTCACAGTTATCATCAAAGTGACTTAAATTCTCATTAATTTATTTAAGTATTTTCACATGTTCGATTTATTAACCTAGAGAGTTTTCTCATGCTTAATATTTAAAAAATATTGGAAGTTATACCAATATTCTACAAACCAGATTCTCTCTCAGAATTACACAATCTATATTACTAGTATATATCTAAATGTTATGCATAACAAAACTATGGAATATAATAAAGATAATGTTGTCAAATATCTAAAATTAGTAAAATAGTCTCAACAGGATGGATAGAGTGGGCGGCTGAGGGCAATCATCCTCCAAAAATTTAAAATTATTATATTATATATATATATATATTTATGTATTTTCTATTGAAAATATGTTTTCGTTCTTCTAGAATTCTATAAATTAGTTCATTTCTGAAATTTTAAAACCTAACATAAAATCTTATGTTCATCTCTGAATCTCAATGTTTTTGCATCCATCTCCCTAATATATTATTTTTTGAAGTTGCTCGCGAACTTTTTGAGTCGAGTATCAAGTAGCTCGTTTCGGCTCGTTAAGAACTCGAATCGAGTATTTATCAAGCTTTGACTATGTTGAGTTCAAATAGCTCACTATTTGTATCGTCTTATTTACAGTCTTATATCAAACACAAAAATAGTGTATGTGTAACACCGTGGCTTAATGCTGGGTAGTTATTGATAATTAAATATAGTTATTAAGTAAGCAAGTCAAATTTTGGAAAATTCGTTTTTAAAACTAAATCGGAAACTATTTTTGTGAAAGTGAATTTTATAAAATCATAAAAGATTTGTGGTTAAAATTACTATTATTAAGTGTTAATTTGGTGTATAATTTGTAATTATGACAAAATTGAAGTTATGAAAGCATTATTTACCTCTTTTAGGAAGATGAACTAAAATTCTATTTTTAAATCAGTTTATAATTAATAAATATGAATAATTTATATTCATTATTTAAATAATTGAATAATATTATTAAGCGTTGTTGGGTGCTAATCCTTTATCACAGTATTCGTACTCTCAAACTCGTTTTTTGTTTAAGAATACCACACATTATTATTTTGATATTTTCCCATAAAAATGAATTTTATTAAAATGGCAAGCTTTTGGGTGATCCCATTACATCATAAATAAAAATTGACGGTGACTCCTCGAATTATATATATTTTTTAAAATTTTAAAAAAATCCCAAATCATTGAATCCCTTTAAAGGAATTCGAGTTTTAAAGACGTTTCGACACTAACCATTCTTTTAGAAGTCAAAAATTTTATAGGAGTTAAAATATAAATTTATGATTATATTATATTTTATAATTTTTATCTATTTAAGGGACAAATACAATTTTATCTCGTATGAACCTATAATTTTGTAAAATATAAAGGAATTTGTACAAAATTTTACCAATTTTGGTGATCATGACCCCTACCAACCATTCTAGATCGACCTTAATCACTATATAATGTTACATTAATCATATAAGATGAAATATTTTATTAAATAATAAAAACTGAATGCATCTATTATTGTTAAACGCAATTTAAAAATGATATATTTAAAAATAAATAAATAAATTAGTAGTAGTATGTTTTCCACATGTGATAAAAAATACAAATTAACTTTTCAATAAAAATATTTTATAGTCATAATATCAACATATTCCATTCATACCCTCTTGTTTAAAACGAGAGGTGGATGGTATAACGAGCTGATTGACAACTGTCGTTTTGGTGTCAAAATAAATTCTTTCTTCTCAATTAATAAATAAAGAAAATACGTAGTAAAGAGAAGTAAGGGTCCATCCACAGGGACTTAGAAAATTTCCAAATTTTGTTTCAATTGCCTTGACCAGACGATATTGTCATATGCTATCAACTTGGGTCTGAGACATTGGTGCAAGTGTCCGACAGGGAGGTTCAAGATAGAGTATCGGACTTACCAAGGCCACTAGACTTAGCCATCACTTGGAGAATACTGTGGAGCCCGTTCACATTGGCCGTGCAGAAAAGGAAAGTGGCACCATATCCGAAGATGATCACAAAAGCTCGGTAAATATGACAAGAGATAGCAAAATCAGGAAGATATTGTGGGAGAATCTTACCATATTCAGTGTAAGCACATATCCAAGGAAAGAATCCTACTAATGGATGTAATTAGGTAGGATTTGGTTGTAATTCCTTGATTTAGGGGATTTGTTATTAATTGGGTAGATCTTAGTCGTTGATGTAAAACGATCCGAGCCATTGATTGAGAGGGAGCTCAACTATAAATAGAGAGTCTCTCCTCCTCATTTGTAAGAATTCATTCCATTTATTCTCTTTGGAGAGTAATAAAGCTCTGAGACATTTACTCTACTTTCAGAGTTCTTTGTTCTTTATTCTCTTTGTGTTGTTGCCTTTCTTGGTGGCCAGGAGTAACCACACTTGTGTTTTCACTTCCACATGATAGTCCAACCTTGGTGGCTTGGAGTAGCCATGTTGGTGTTAAAGCTTCCACAATCCTAGAAGCCTTGAGGGCTTGGTTCCAACCTTGGTGAGTTTGCATGATCATTAGGCTTGGGTAAGGCTTACTTAGTCGCAGAGAAGACCAAGAAGTGTCAAGAAGCGTCTAAGGTCGCACGACCCATCAGACCTTAACTCTGATATTCCGACAGTTTGGCTTGAAGGTTTTGAGGGCGTGACAATATGCATTAGATAAAAAGGGGTAGTAAAATGATTAAATAATGAAAAGCGATTTAAAGTAAAAATAAAGAAAATAAATAATGTAAAGTTGAAAATAAATATAATAAAAATAGCCTCAAGCCTCGCTTTGACTCAATTTCCTTTATTATCGAATTAGATTTTCCCTTCGGGATTCACGTCGGTTACATTGTCTACAGGGGTAATCCTCGTGACTCTACTTTGTATACCAAATACCCAAGGCAATCTTTGATTCCGACTACGAAAATTGATCTGATCAACATCAATTGTCATAGATCAATAACCGTTTAAGTTCGTGAAGACCAACTCAGATTGTTGTTTCAATAACTACTAATTTCGATCTCAATTCCCTATTAGCAAGGAAATCTCACCAAATGTGTTCCCATGAAGTCGAATGTGCTTTCAATAACCTGATCCTTCCTCCCACACATTTAATCACAACAATATCTTGACCCAAGTCAATCTTCAATTTTGAAACTGTTTTGATTTTTGGAAATAAGCGTAGAGATTGAGAGAGAAATTACAAAGTTATTCAAGTGCTTTTCAATTTTCACGTTGGAATTGAGTCATTACTTAAGCCCTCGGCTTATGAGAAAATTATAAAACTAGAAATAAGAAGAAGAATGAAATTTGAGTTGTGAATTTAGGCTTACCCCAAGAGGGTATTTATAGCATCTAAAATCCTAGAGATAAACATATAAATTAAAAGAAAAATAATCCTAAAGATAATTCCAAATGTTTTTCCAAATTCAAACTTTAAAATTAAAAATAAATCTGCTTAGATATCTCTGCTCGTCCACCTTCTAGAAGGTGCTGACTAGATCTTCTAGAAAACTACTGCTGACGGACCTTATAGAATCTACCACGTCAAACTGTGTCATGCCCAAAGTCGTGTCTATGTCTTTAGTCGTGACCAAATAATAATAAAAATGCAGAATGCCCTTTTATTGCTAATTCTGAAAGTAAGATCCTGCACGAAAATAAGCATAATACAACCAAATCAACAACAATAAATCTATAAGATCGAAGATTTAACAAGAAAATATTATCGATTTAGAACACTCATAAAATTCCCCCTCACTTATCTCATGCTTTTCCTTAAGTATGATATAATCAAATCAGTAAAAATTTCATTTACCTTTCTTTGTCAAGTATCATATTCGAGGAAACAAGGTAGAGACCACAATAATCATCCAAGTCAAGATGCCAATCAATTGAACAACACCAATTGGAACAAGTTAAATACAATTGTAACATCCATTCATTCATCAATCTCAATGCCATATAACTCAACACCTTATCGGGATTCACTCAAAGAACTCAATGTTTAGGGTATAAAAACCCTCAATGTCAGAACCAACAAGATATTACCATAAGCCTGCAAGTAAAACCAATCTCCACTACTAATAAGAACAAGATGCATAAATCAAAGGGTCTTTTATTGGTTGTAATGGGGATTATGTAAAGTTGGAATAAGGCTAAATATATGGCTAAAAATTCAAGACAAGAAACTACAAATAATAAGTAATACGCCATCAATCGACTAAGAACAACAAAATAAAAGACATAATACCATCAAACAACACCTTTCCTTTCAAATTGAATTTGATTTTTCTGCACTTGTGTTGTTGCTTTGTTTTTCCATTTTTTCTCATGCCTCTTTCTATTTTCTTTTCTTTTTTTTTCCTTTTTTCGAAAAATGAAATAATAACTTTTTTTTCTCTTTTGAACATCACATCATACAAAAAAATCTTCTGTTCATGGAGCATACACCAGATAAATTGTTCACTTGTCCTGAAAAGGGTAGAAAAGAATGATAAAATAAAAAGGCTCAGGTTTATGAATATGGTGAAAACAGAGAATGGAAATAGGCTCAAGAGCGGTTAACTAGGGGAAAATGCATAGGTAGGCAATTTTAGTAGGGAAAACGAAATTGTTAATCCTAAGATGCCCAAATCATTTTTAAGCATCATGTTCGTGTGTAATCTCACAGTATTTAAAATACAGGTTCTAGAATACCAATGTCAAATTCGACACACTTAATCCAACAAAATGAGAGCAAAATGATATGCTCGTAAAGGCTCAAATCTCACCAAATTATTTTCATGCATTGAGTTAAGCATATTTCAACCAAAAAATCATGGAATATCACAATAAATCCAACTTGATCTTAATTCATGCTATCCACTATCAAGAATATCTTAACCTAAATAATTATATGTTCCCAAATAATCATGGCATTCCAAAAACATTCAACAGGACAAAAAATTAAATGGAACTTTCCACAAATCCAATCAACACATACTAGCATCAAAACATAGAGATACACAAATTAAAAATTCAACATAGACTCTACTACCTCTCACTTAAGGCGTTTTGTCCCAAAACATAAAATTAAAGTACGAGAGAAGGTATAGAGAGCTCCCCGGATTTATTTTCAACCACGACCATGGCCGCAGTGGGAGGCGTTGGGACGAAGATATGAAATAATTTCAGTAATGTTCATCTCAATGGTGTTGAGATTGTAACATCCCAAATATCAGGTTAATGACTAAATTGTAAAATTCTAGAATTTAGTAACTAAATTAGATAAATTTAAAAGTTCAGGACTTAAGAGGAATATTTTTATGTAGGACTGAATAACAAAGAATGAGGAATGGAAGGGAAAAATGATCATTTGACAAGGAAAATAATTAAAAATTTGTTATGGTGAGGATATATACATGTCGAGCTTAAAAAGGGGGAAAAAGGAAAATATCCATAACTATCTCCACTCTTCTTCCTCCTCTCAACGTGAGCTCCTATCTAAGGTGAGCTAAATTTCAGCTAGTTATTTCTTGCAATTAAATATTGGTTTTGATTCTTGTTGGGTTAGGAAAGCTTAAGGAAAGTTTAAAGTGGTTTAAAACTCCAAGATGTATGAGTTAAGAGAGATTGAAGATAAGAGTTTTATAAGTGAAATCTTGGAAAAGAGATAGTAAGTAAAGATTAATACTAAATTTGACTTGTCATCAGTTAAAGCAAGTAGTATAAAGTATTATAAATGAAATTAGAACATGTTGTAAAGTTAGTAAGATTCTTGGTTTTAAGATATTGGATGAGATATGAAGATAATGATGTTTTATATGGATATAAAATGATTTGAGTAAGAGAAGTTAAGTTTAGTGGCAAGAAGGAAGTTCAAATAGAAGGGTTAAGTGAGTAATAGTAAATTTTCAGGTTTAAGGAGTAATTTCTGGGCTAGGAGTATCAGTATTGATTCATCCAGTACCGATACTTCAAAGGTTAACGGTGATATTTGGAGTTGGGTATTGATACTGGTTGAACAATATCGATACCATAAGCCAAAACTGGATAAGTTATTCAAGGAGTATCGATACCAAGGGTTCCGATACCATAAGGCAAGTATTGATACCATTTTAAAATAAGGATTCCATAATCGGGAAAGGGTATCGATACCAAGGCTCGGTATCAATACCACAGCTAGGGAAGTATCGGTACCATACCTTTGGTACCGATACTACTCAAAGTGAAAATGTGAAATTCGTACTTCTTTTAGTTCAGATTATTGATGATTTATTAATAAGGTTTAGAATTCTAATATCCGTATTGAATGTACATTGGTGTAGATATCAAACATAATCAAGTTCGGAACAGTCAAAGAGTTAAGATCGATCGATCGAGGGATAACGATTTATAGAAGTTGAATTGGACTAAGTGAGGCTAAGGTGAGTGCATACTATAGTATCAATATTGTTTATTGGAAACAAGACTTGGGACAAGTCTATTTCCTAAGTTTAAATTTCTTGGTTCAATAGTTATAAACAAGCATATGTTATGATCATTATGAGTACATGCATAAGTGATATATGTTTATATGTTTTAATATATGCTATGCTATTCATATGAACATAAAGGAAAAACATAAGCTATATGGTATGAGATAAATGATTATATGCACATATGATATATGTTACGAGATAAGACATATGTGATTACATGAGAAATGATATGAGTTATATAAGTATATGAATATGTGATGAATTAGTGATTATATGGACATATGAAACATATACATATTTAAGCCCATGTTATGTGATATGAGAGTTGTGGGTATAGTTGGCATGCCAAGAGTCAAGGGTTCTACGAGGTCCTTCGGGACATATACGAGGTCCTTTGGGACATATATGAGATCTTTCGGGATAAATTTTATATGCCACTTAGTGGAAAATTATACGAGTTGTGGTGACAGCATATGTACACAACCTCAGTGCACTCACATACCTTAAGTTCTCAGTAATATACGTGGGAACATAAAAGATATAAAAAGAATTTAATTTCTTATAAGATTCCATGTTATTCTTTGTGAATGATTGATCGTATATGATATGTTTGAATAGTGATTTGATGGTTGTGATTGCATATGAAATAATGGGTTGCATGTTCATGATTTAGGAAATGCATTATCATATTATATGCCTCACTAAGTCTGTGACTTAGCGTGTGAGTGTTTCACACGTATGTACCAAAAAGCAGGAATATCATAATTAGGTTTTGCAGAGATAACATACTTCCCCCAGAAGATCAGATCAGAAGTAATTTACAATGTATGTATTTTGTTGTAATAAATATGTTGGCATGTAAACAAAGTTGTGAATTAAATATGCTCTGATCGATTTTGTAATATTTTGGTTATATTTATGTAAATTAATTAACTTTATATTAATGAAAGTTTAAATTTTCCATGAATTTTATAAAAGTAAAGGTTTTGAAAAGTCAATGTGATAACTCAGATTCGTATTCAGGTCGGGTACGGGTTGGGGCTGTTACATTTAATGGTATCAGAGATATGGTTTAGCCAATTCTATGTATAAACTGAAGTCTCGAGTGTCTTCAAAAGTATACATACCAACAAAATAGTGAGAACTTCTGATCTGATAGAGTAACGAGTATGTTGTCTTACTAATAGAGTTATATGGTTACATCTTATTACATGTCTGATCACGGAAGCTCCCGAAGTGAAGTGGGAGATGATAGACATGAAGGAAGTAGTAATTCACCTACTCTGGCTAGGAAAGATGAAGAACAGGCACCTTCGGGAGTGCGTGTACAAGATCAAGATGTCTTCTTCAGGACGTTGGATGATATTTTGACGTGTTTCCAACCTCATGCTTCCTCAACTCAGAGAATGAATGTAGCAAAAAGGGTTGAAAGGACTAGGAGCTCCTGAGTTCAAAAGTGAAGCTGAAGAAGGTCCTGTTACTACGGACATTTGGCTTAATGATGTGAAGCTAATGTTAGATGGACTCCACTGCTCTGAGGTGGATAAGCTAGATGGAGTGGTCTCCTTGTTTCGTGGGCAAGTGAGAATATGGTGGACGAATGTCACCATGAGAATAACAAGTGACCAAATGACATGGTCCTTGTTCTTGGAAGAGTTCAAGCATTAGTATATAAGAGATCAGTTTATCAGGCAAATGAAGCAAGAGTTTATGAATCTAAAGCAACGTAATCACAAGGTGTATTAATACGAGTGTGAGTTCAACAAGTTAAGTCGCTTTTTCACAGAACTTATTCCGACAAAGAGAGATGCTTGTGAATGGTTTGTGGAGGGCTTACGTCCTCGATTGAAAGAGATGATGATTATGTTGAATATGTCCTCATTTTAAGAGGTAGTTAATCTTGCTAAAGCTCTAGAGAGAGCTCAAAATGAAAGGTTTTAAGATCAAAGAGCCCAAACATCTAAAAGAACTGGGGCTTCATCAAGTTCTACGCCACCTAAGAGATGTAGAGATTTTGGTTTTCGATCTCAGGTGAGGTCTGAGTCAGTGGCTTCCTCTGCTAGAGGATCAAATCATATGAGAGCCAGACAGACTCAATCTGTAGGGTATGGTGATGGGAGATCAAATAAGAGTCAAGCCAGATAATTTCAGCTTTGTGGAAGAAGCCATACCAAAATATGTCGAATAATCTCCGGAGCTTGTTTTCGATGTGGGGACACGGGACATTTCATCTGGGATTGTCCAAGGATAGCCAGAGAGCCTGCGCAGTCGGAGCGATCTATTTTGGTATCCCAGAGAGGACAAGGTAGAATTAGAAGAAGAAATCATCTTGAATCCTCTACTCAACAGGAAGTGCGCTCAACTGCACGAGTTTATAACATTAAGACAAATGAAGAGCATGATGATCCAGAGATAATTGCAGGTACTTTCCAATTGTATGATAAATTTATTTTGGTATTGATTGATCTGTGTTCCACATATTCATATATTAGTAGTAAATTGGTGAGAGAATTGAAATTTAGTTAGAAACCACTAGTAGTGATGTGATAGTGACAAATCTATTAGGACATAGTGCTCGGGTAAATAGAGTTTGTAGAGGGTGTCCCATAAGGATTCAGGGAATTGAATTCCCTGATAATCTGGTGGAATTACCCTTTGAGGAATTTGAAGTGACATTGGGAATGGACTAGTTATATCATTATCATGCAAATGTTGATTGTTGACTGAAGAGAGTAACATTGGTCAGTTCAGAATGATTAGAAGTTATAGTGTTCAATGAAAGATAGAATCCATTGGAAAATGTAAGATCTGTGATGTCTGTAAAGAAGTTGTTGTTACAAGGATATCAGGGTTTCATTGCTAACGTGATGGATACTAGAAACAAGTAAAAAGGGTTAGAAGAAATTCCCATAGTCAAATAGTTCCCCGATATCTTTCCTACAGAGTTTCCAAGCTTACCTCCAGATAGAGAGGTTGAAATCCAAATAGAAGTAATGCCTGGAACAACACATATTGTAATGACACCTTACAGAGTGGCACCAAAAGAGTTGAATGAGTTAAACATTCAGTTACAAGAATTATTGGATAAGGGATTTATTAGACCAAGTGTATTACCTTGGGGAGCTCCAGAATTATTTGTAAAGAAGAAGGATGGTTCAATGCATCTTTGCATAGATTATAGATAACTCAACAAGGTGACCATAAAGAACAAGTATCCTCTCCCTAGAATTGATGATTTGTTTGACCAATTAAAGGGAGTTTCAATATTCTCGAAGATAGATTTACCTTTCGGTTATCATCAACAGAAGATTCACGAGAAAGATATTCTGAAAACGACTTTTAGAATAAGATATGATCACTATGAGTTCATATTTATGCCATTTGGGGTTACGAATGCACCGGTTACTTTTATATACTTGATGAATAGAAAATTTCAACCTTATCTGGATCAGTTCGTAGTTGTTTTCATTGACGATATATTGGTGTATTCAAAGTCGAATGAAGAGCATAGTGCACATCTGAAGATAGTCTTATAGATTCTACGAGATAATAAGATATATTGCAAGCTATTTAAATGTGAGTTTTGGTTGAATGAAGTGGCATTCCTTGGACATGTGATTTCTGTAGAAGGAATTAGGGTTGATCCTCTAAAGATAAAAGCCATTTTAGAATGGGAAGTTCCAAAGAATGTTTCTGAAGTTCGAAGCTTTCTGGGGTTCGCATGCTATTATCGAAGATTTGTTAAGAACTTTTCGATGATAGCTTTACCTTTGACCAAGTTGATGAGGAAATATGTAACATTTGCTTGGACTCCTGAATGTCAATAAATTTTTTAAACCTTAAAGAAATTTTTGATAGAAGCTCCAGTATTGGTTCAACCTGAGTCTGGAAAGAACTATGTGGTTTATAGTGACACGTCCCATAACGGTTTGGGATGTGTATTGATGCAAGAAGGTAAGGTAGTGGCCTATGCATCTAGACAACTAAAACCACATGAGAAGAACTATCTAACAAATGATTTGTAATTGGTTATAGCAGTGTTTGCTCTCAAGATTTGGCATCACTACCTATATGGGGAACGTTGTTATCTCTATATGGATCATAAGAGCTTGAAGTATTTGATAACTTAGAAATAATTAAACTTGAGACAAAGAAGATGGATTAAATTCCTAAAGGATTATGATGTCGTAATTGATTTCCATCCTGGAAAAGTAAACGTTGTAGCAGATGCCTTAAGTCAAAAGACATTTGCAGCCTTACGAGCTCTAGATGCAAGGTTGTCATTAGATAAAGATGGTGCATTATGTGCAGAATTAAAGCTTAAGCCAACATGGCTGGATAGAATTAAGGAATTACCAAAGATGAAAAGTGTTTGAAGAGGTTACAACAAATAAAGAATGAAGAAATTAAAGATTTTGAGATTAAGTCTGATAGGAATCTGTATTATCGAGGTAGATTGGTAATTCCAGATGAAGAAGAATTAAATAATGATCTGTTAACAGAAGCTCACTGTAGCCCATTGACAATGCACCAGGGTGGAAACAAGATGTATATGAATCTCAAGATTCGATATTGGTGGCCGGAAATGAAGAGAAATATTACGGAATTTGTGTCTAAGTATTTAACTTGCCAGCAAATCAAAGTTGAGCATCAGGTTTTGTCAGGATTATTGCAACCAATATTTATTCCTCAATGGAAATGGGAGAATGTGACGATGGACTTTGTGATGGGGTTACCCTTAACTCCGAATAAAAGAGAATCAACTTGGGTGATAGTTGATCGATTGACAAATTTAGCACATTTCATTCTCGTACGAACTGATTTCTCAATGGATAAGTATGTTGAATTGTACATCAAAGAAATTATTAGATTATATGGTGTGCCTGTTTCGATTGTTTCTGACCGAGATCCTCAATTTACGTCAAGATTTTGGAAGACTTTACATGGATCATTAGGAACTCGATTTAACTTTAGCACAACATTTCATCATTAGATAGATGAACAGTCTGAGAGGACTATCCAAATTCTGGAAGATATGTTAAGAGCTTGTGTGATCAAGTTTAAAGGGTCTTGGGAAAAATACTTGCCACTTGTCGAATTTGTTTACAACAATAGTTATCAGTCAAGCATCAAGATGACTCCATATAAGGCTTTATATGGGAGAAAGTGTCATATGCCCTTGAATTGGTACGAGCATAAAGAACGAGAAGTTCTTGGTCCTGAGCTAATTAAGGAAGTGGAAGAGAAAGTTTAAGTAATTTTAAACAATCTTAAAATGGTGGTTGATAGACATAAATCATATATTGATCTTAAGAGAAAAGAGATCAACTTTCAAATTGGAGATAAAGTGTTTTTAAAAGTGTCTCCTTGGAAGAAAGTGTTAAGATCTGGAAGAAAAAGAAAGCTTATTCCTCAGTTTATTGGGCCCTATGAGATCGTTAAGAGAGTAGGACCAGTAGCATACCAATTGGCTTTGCCACCGGAAATAGAGAAGATTCATGATGTTTTCCATGTTTCCATGCTTTGGAGGTATATGTCTGATCCCTCTCATATTGTTACACCAGAAGAAATAGAAGTTCAGCCTGACTTGACCTATGAGGAAGAATATATACAAATATTGGCTCACGAGGTGAAACAATTACGGAACAAGACTATTCCATTAGTTAAGATTTTATAGAGGAATCACAAAGTAGAAGAAGCAACGTGGGAACGTAAAGAGGGTATGTGGAATCAGTACCCCCATCTTTTGTGTAATAAAAATTCCATGATGAATTTTCTTAAGGGGGAAGATTTGTAACACCCCAAATATCGGGTTAGTGACTAAACTATAAATTCTAGAATTTAGTGACTAAATTAGATAAATTTAAAAGTTCAGGGACTTAAGAGGAATATTTTTATGTAGGACTGAATAAAAAAAAGGCTGAATGGAAGGGCAAAATGGCCATTTGATAAGGAAAGTAATTAAAAATTTGTTATGGTGAGGATATATACACATAGAGCTTAAGAAGGGGAAAAAAGGAAAATTCCATAACTATCTCCACTCTTCTTCCTCCTCTCAACATGAGCTCCTATCTAAGGTGAGTTGAATTTCATCTAGTTATTTCTTGTAATTAAATATTGGTTTTGATTCTTTTGGGTTAGGAAAGCTTAAGGAAAGTTTAAAGTGGTTTAAAACTCCAAGATGGATGAGTTAGAAGAGATTGAAGATAAGAGATTTATAAGTGAAATCTTAGAAAAGAGTTAGTAAATAAAGTTTAAGACTAAATTTTACTTGTCATCAGTTAAAGCAAGAAGTATGAAGTGTTAGAAATGAAACTAGAACATGTTGTAAAGTTAGTAAGATTCTTGGTTTTAAGATATTGGATGAGATATGGAAGATAATGATGTTTTATATGGATATAAAATGATTTGAGTAAGAAAAGTTAAGTTTAGTGGCAAGAAGGAAGTTCAAAATAGAAGGGTTAAGTGATTAAAGGTAAATTTTCTGGTTTAAGGAGTAATTCTTGGGCTAGGAGTATCAATATTGATTCATCCAGTACCGATACTTCAAAGGTTAACGAATGATATTTGGAGTAGGAGTATTGATACTGATTGAACAATATCGATACCATAAGCCAAAACTGGATAAGTTATTCAAGGAGTATCGATACCTAAAGGGTAGTATCGATACCAAGGGTATCGATACCATAAGGCAAGTATCGATACCATTTTGAAATAAGGATTCCAGAATCGGGAAAGGGTATTGATACCAAGGGTCGGTATCGATACCACAACTAGGGAGTATTGGTACCATACCTTTGGTACCGATACTACTCAAAGTGAAAATATGAAATTGGTACTTCTTTTAGTTCAGATTATTGATGATTGATTAATAAGGTTTAGAATTCTAATATCCGTATCGAATGTACATTGGTGTAGATATCGTACATAATCAAGTTCCAAAACAATCAAAGAGTTAAGATCGATTGATCGAGGGATAATAATTTATAGAAGTTGAATTGGACTAAGTGAGGCTAAGGTGAGTGCCTACTATAACATCAATATTGTTTATTGGAAACAAGACTTGGGACAAGTCTATTTCCTATGTTTAAATTTCTTGGTTCAATAGTTATAAAAACGCATATATTATGATCATTATGAGTACATGTATAAGTGATATATGTTTATATGTTTTAATATATGCTATGCGATTCATGTGAACATAAAGGAACAAATATAAGCTATATATGAGATAAATGATTATATGCATATATGATATATGTTACGAGATAAGACATATGTGATTACATGAGAAATGATATGAGTTATATGAGTATATGAATATGTGATGGATTAGTGATTATATGGACATATGAAACATATATATATTTAAGCCCATGTTATATGATATGAGAACTGTGGGTATAGTTGGCATGCCAAGAGTCTCCTTCGGGATATATACGTGGTCTTTCGGGACATATATGGGATCTTTCGGGATAAATTTTATATGCCACTTAGTGGAAAATTATACGAGTTGTGGTGACAGTATATGTGCGTAACCTCAGTGTACCCGCATACCTTAAGTTCTCAGTAATATACGTAGGAACATAAAAGATATTAAAAGAATTTAATTTATTATAAGATGCCATGTTATTCTTTGTGAATGATTGATCATATATGATATGGTTGAATAGTGATTTGATGGTTGTGATTGCATATGAAATAATGGGTTGCATGTTCATGATTTAGGAAATGTGACTTAGCATGTGAGTGTTTCACATGTAGGTACCAAGAAGCAGGAAGATAAGAATTAGGTTTTGCAGAGACTGCATACCTCTCCTAGAAGATCAGATCAGGAGTAATTTACAATGTATGTATTTTGTTGTAATAAGTATGTTGGCATGTAAACAAAGTTGTGAATTAAATATGCTCTGATCGATTTTGTAATATTTTGGTTATATTAGTTAACTTTATATTAATGAAAGTTTAAAATTTTAATGAATTCTATAAAAGTAAAGTTTTTGAAAAGTCAATGTGACACCTCAGATTCGTATTCGGGTCGGGTACGGTTAGGAGTGTTACAGAGACGATTGTAGACTTCATCCATTTGTGTTTGCACGTCTGGGTAAGGTGTTGCAGGCGGTAGTTGTGGCGTATATCGATGAGCAAAAACTTGCTTGCTGCGAGGAGTAAGGACACCAAGTGGAACAAAGTATGGTGCGCTTAGGGTTCCAGCAAGTAAGCCTATCGAGTCCAAACATCACTGGCTATAACATCAAAATTAGCGATGTGAGAAGCTAAATGTGTAACATAAGATCTAGGGATAAGCGGGAGATTGGACCGAATAATGATGTCAAAAGCCCGAGCAAACCAAAAACCTAAGTTCACCCACTGGCTGGATGACATACACCTTAAAAAGAAAAGCTCAACTCGGCTCAAGGAAGAAGACGAGTCATTTCGTCATGAGTAATTGTAGACAAGGAAGTGATGTATGTAGCGTAAGGCTGGGTCGTGTGTATGATGAGATCGAGTCGAGCGAGCGTTGAATGTATGGCCAACCAAGCCAGTGAGTGTCTCGTAAGCGATATCAGCATCGAAATCCTATGGAATCTCAAGTAGAGTAGTAAGATACACATGATTCGTGACATCCGTCATGAGCCCAATAGCAAGATTAAACTCGAAAATGGACATTGAAAAGTGTCTTTCGCATAATCGAAAGGTAAAGATATAATGAGAGTTAATATTAATAAGATGATTCTGAGAAAAATTAAATGTGGCGTATAATTCAAAGACAAGTTCATAAAGCATGCCACAATTAATCACCGGATATAACATCCAACCAATGGCATCAAAGTAAGGATGGACAGATTCACGTAAATGCAAAATTTTTAAGGTTCGGGTCGGAACATATTTAGCTACATGAAAAGGATGATGCCTTACCGACTCAAACCACACTAATTTCTCATTGGTGAATTGTGAATAACCTTGCAGAGTCTCCTCAGTAGGAACAGTATACGATCGTCCATGTCGGTTATATTCGGGATCCTCATGAGCAAGCGGTGAACTTCTAAACAAAGGACAATCATTCAGAATAGAGGAGTGGGACGGTGAAGTGGGCTGCCCGGGTTGATGCTGTGAACTGGAAACATCGTTAGGTAGTCCGGAAAGTGGAAAATTGGCATCGAAATCCTCTGTAAAACCATACACCGGATGGTACATTAATAATGGTTGAGTATAAATAGGTTCATAATTTACCTTGGGAGTATGGTCAGAGGCTGCCAAATGCATTGAATACGACAAAAAATCTGATGAGTGTGGATGAGAGAAAGATGAGGCCATGGTTGGCATAGACTGGAAGAATGGTGATGGAGAGCGCGGCAAAGATGGACGACGAACAGTGCTTGGTCTAGGGCAGAGAGAGGCAGTGGGTGCATATCTCGAATGATACAGTGTGGGTGGAGAGTTGGGTGCGTAGCCTCGGGCTCGCTCCGAGCAAGGAGCAAGTTACAGTGCTATTGATCGGAATCATTGGGTGTTTCAACGATAGTCGGAGCGTTGAGCCGGCGATGCCCACCGAGGATGGTTAGTGGTGTGGCGTCATGGTGTTGTTGGTTCCTTGTATGAACCATTGTAAGCAGAAGCAGAAAGGTAAAACACGGTGGCGCGAGTGGAAAGTTGTGGTAAGGCTGGCGACAACGAGCGAAGCAGAGAGGAAAAGTCGTCAGACGATTTTGAGGGGTTATGGTTTGGGGAAGAAAAGATGTAGGGGTTGGATTTTAATATCACGCGGGGAAGGGTGTTTTAATTAGGGTAAAATTTGTTGGGTTTAATAAATTAAAATAAAGAAAAAATGTTTTAAATTAAAAAGGGAAGTGATAAGGATAGAGGTGGGGTACACAGTCAAAGAAAAAGAAAGAGTGGGAAAAGAATATGTGGCGACAAAATAAAGGATTTAAGTTTTGCTAACATGCACCGACCTTCATATGGAAATGCTAACGTGTGTCGTTTTTAATGAAACGGTGCGCATTGTGGTGGAACAAATTTTTCCAACGCCTTGCGCGATACTACTTCTCCTGAGTCTGAACTTTACGTTGTTTGAATGTAAATTTCACAAATCTTCATCATTTAAGCTTGATTAAAAATATTTGGTTCCTGAAATAAAATATAATAAAAATACAATGGAATTAAAAGCAATGGGTTGCCTCCCACGAAGCGCTTGTTTAACATCGTTAAGATTGACGACCTAGTTCAGACTACAGGTTCTAAAATAAATATTTCATACGCTTTTTCCAACTAAGAACTTCCTTACGAGAAATCTACGATCATATAATTCTTTTATTTTCTCCTTGTAGAACTTGGCATTCCCACATATTTTTCTTTGGATCTTTTTTAATTTAAATATTATCCAAAATAATAACCAGTAAAGTAGCATTTTCTACTAAAAATGCATTCTTTAAGTGTTTCGGCATTTGTTTCAGTTCTAGCTCAGGTGTCTACAAAACAGAAGGCAGAACTTTAGACTTAGAAAGAATCAAACGTAAATCAGAATGAACAAAAAAAATTTCCAACTCCCTGATTTCCTCATTGTAGCCTTTAACTCCCTGTATAGATCAAAAGATACATTAGTTTCTACAAACTCATTTGCCAAAGGATCAATAATATCAACATAATTTATGCTTGTCACTTTGTATGGGTGTTTTACGTTCTTATACACATCAAATTTAATGATCTCGCCATTAAACTACATGGTTAAAATCCCACTTCTTACGTCAATATTTTTATGTGCAGTATTTAGGAAGGGATGCCCCAATAGAATATCGGAAGAAGTACTGGTGAGATCATTCTCCATGTCAATTATATAAAAGTCAGCGGAAATATTAAGTCTTTTACCTCCATCAGAACATTTTCCAAGAGTCCTTCCGGGTAAATGACAGATCTTTCGGCAAGCTGAATTGATATTTTTTATCCTTCAAGGGATCGTTAGTGATCATATTATTTAACAGAGAGAGGCATCACATTAATATAGGTTCCAAGATCACAATGGCTCATTTTATCCCAACTTTACTAATTTTACAGGGTATTGTGAACATACCTTGGTTTTTCAGTTTTGGTGGCAACTTTTGTTAGAATACAACTGAGATATGTTCTCCTAGATTTACCTTCTCATTCTCGGTAAGTTTTCTCTTTGTTGTACAAAGGTCCTTCAAAAACCTGATACCTTGGAACTTTTCGGATAACCTCAAAGATAGGTATATTGATTTCCACCTTCCGAAATACGTCTAGTATTTCCTTTTCCTTGGTTTATTAATCCCTTTTTACTAACCTTAATGGAAAATGTGGTGGCATGTCATAAGGAGATGGCGTTGGATCCGTTTATACTTCTTTTATCTTCTTCTGGGATCATAAGTCATCAATCTTCTTTCCTTTTTGGATTGCTTCATCTTCTGGAATAGGTGGCACGACTACTGGACCACTCCAAATAGTGATTGTGCTAACATTCTCCCTTGGATTTACCTCAATTTGAGATAGAAGTTTACCTTCTGATTCCAAACGTCATACGGTCTGAGCCAGTTGGCTTATCTGCTTATCCATCTATTGGAAGTGGGCTTAGGTACGAATCTGGAACTTTTCCTGGGAAAGAGCTAATCTTTCAACGATTGGTCATAACGATACTTCTACGGCTGTTGGGGTTGTAGAGGTGGCCTTGGTTGATAAGCTTGATTTGGTATTGAGTTTTGAGCGTAAATGAAATTTTGATGATCCCTCCATCTTGGATTATAAATATTGTTGTAGGGATTATAAGCCCTCTGGGGAGGTTTTCGAAATTTCCTTATTGCATTAACTTGAGTCGTTGTGTCATCTTGAATAGTGGACAACCGTCTATTGGATAATCAGGTAATGCACATATTCCACATAATTTGTTGGATCCTATTTTTCTTGTAACAAGAGAGCCTACTACTTTAGTTAATTTATCTATCATACTTTCTAATGAAGATGAACTTATCTCATGAACCCTTCGAGGAGGTTCATTAGTTGGGTGGAACAGTTGAGAATTTGCATCCATCATGGAAATTTAATCCCTAGCCTTAATAGGAGTCATGTTCACCAAAGCTTTTCCACTGGCAGCATCGATCATCTTCATTTCCAGAGGAGTTAATCCTTCATAAAAGTATTGAAGGAGTGTTTGTTCGGCTAACCCATGTTGTGGGAAACTAGCACATAACTTTCTAAATCTCTCCCAGTAGTCATAGAGTGACTCTCCATCAAGTTGTTTGATTCCAAGTATTCTTCTTCGTAACTCACTTGCTTTCACCGACAGGGAAAAACCTATCAAGAAAAAGGCGAGCCATTTGAGCCCATGTAAGAATAGAATTTGGGGGTAAATAAAATAATCATTCCTTACCCGAATCAGTTAAGGAAAAAGGAAAAGCTCTAATTTTGATTTGGTCCTCAGTTACTCCATGTGGTTTCATGCTAGAGCAGACCATATGAAATTTCGTGAGATGTTTATACATATTCTCATTTAATAATCCACAGAAGGTAGGGAGGATATGAATAAGGCCATTTTTTAACTGGTATGGAGTTTTTCCTTGGGGAAAATCAATGCACAAAGGTTCTTGTTCAGTAGGAGTCGCGACAAAGTCTCTGATAGTGGGATCGACCATCTCGGATTTGGTTCTGTATTAACGGATTCACTTCACCTTGATTATGAATTTGATTATGGATCTAACTATTGTATCTTTCTTTTCTGAAGTGTTTGTGCATGAAGTCTCCAAGCTCGGGCTTCGATTTTCGGGTCGTAGTCCACTAAATCGTTTGGGTTTGTCCTGGTCATAAATCAAAAGCAAACAGAAATTACTAACTTTGGCGAAGTCCCCGGCAACGGCGCCAATTTTACAACTGTCGTTTTTGTGTCAAAATAAATTCATTCTTTTTAATTAATAAATAAAGAAAATACATAGTAAAGAGAAGTAAGGGTCCATCCACAGAAACTTAGAAAATTTCCAAATTTCGGTTTGAATTTCCTTGACCAGACGATATGCATTAGATAAAAATGGGTTGGTAAAATTGATTAAATAATAAAAAATGATTTAAAGTAAAAATAAAGAAAATAAATAATGTAAAGTTGAAAATAAATATGGTAAAAACAGCCTCAAGCCTCGCTTTGACTCAATTTCCTTCGGATCATCGAATTAGATTTTTCCAGGATTCACGTCGGTTACTTTGTCTACAAGGGCAATCCTCATAACTCTACTTTGTATACCGAATACTCAAGGCAATCTTTGATTCTAGCTTCGGAAATTGATCTTATCAACATCGATTGACGTAGATCAATAACCGTTTAAGTTCGTGAAGATCGACTCAGATTGTTGTTTTAATAACTACTAATTCCGATATCAATTCCCTCTTAGTAAGGGAATCTCACCAAGTGTGTTCCTAGGAAGTCGAATATGCTTTCAATAAGTTGATCCTTCATCCCGCATGTTTAATCGCAATAATATCTTGACCCAAGTCAATCTTCGATTTTGAAACTGTTTTGATTTTATAAATAAGCGCAGAGATTAAGAGAGAAATTCCGAAGTTATTCAAGTACTTTTCAATTCTCATGTTGGAATTGAGTCATTGCTTAAGCCCTCGACTTATGAGAAAATTATCTAAGCATGAAAAAAGTTCATACTTAGCATGTTTAAAAATAAAACTTGAAATAAAATAAAAATGAAAACTTGAAAAGAAAAGAAAAGAAAAGAAAGAACTTTATAAAACTAGATATAAGAAGAAGAATGAAATCTGAGTTGTGAATTTAGGCTTACCCCAAGAGGGTATTTATAGCCTCTAAAATCCTAAAGATAAACATATAAATTAAAAGAAAAATAATCCTAAATATAATTCCAAATATTTTTCTGAATTCAAACTTTAAAATTAAAAATAAATCTCCTGAGATATCTCTGCATGTCCACCTTCAGAATGTATTGACTAGATCTTCTAGAAAATTACTACTGACTGGACCTTCTAGAAATTACCACGTCATACTGTGTCATGTCAAGAGTCGTGACCAAATAATAAAAAAATGTAAAATGTTCCCTTTTTACTACTAATTCAGGAAAGTAAGATCCTGTACGAAAATAAGCATAATACAACCAAATCAGCAATAATAAATCCATAAGATCGAAGATTTAACAAGTAAATATTATCGATTTAGAACACTCGTCACTGATATTGATAATGTATATTGTTAACTGACAATGATCTAATGATCACTATCACTGTCACTATCACTATCACTACCACTTCTATGGCCATCTTTATACTTCTTTCCCTTCTTTTTTTTATTTTTCTCCTCATCGCTACCATGGTTGTTGTCACGATCATGATCACTATAACTATCACAACGACCACGATTACTATAACAACGATGATCACAATCTTAACTTTTTCACAACTACGATTACTATTACGATGGTGATCACGATCACAAACACATTCATTATCACTGTAAAACTTGTCTTTGATCTTATTCATCATGCCCACTTCTTTCTCATGTTCTTTGTAATCACGGTCATTATCATGATTGTAATTGTGAGATTTGTCTTTGATTGTAACCATTATACATATTTCATTGTACTTATGATTGGATTTCTTGAAATGCTTATCATCTTTGTCTTTCTTTTGATACTTACTGTCTTTACTTTTCTTATAATGTTTATCGATGTCTTTGTCTTTACTATCATGATCATCATCATCATCATCACCGTGAAATTTGTCTTTACTCATACCCATTATCCCTTCTTCCTTGTGCTTATGATCGTCTTTCTTATAATGCTTATCACCGTTATTATGTTTAAGATCACAATCACAATCATCATTGCCACCATAGAATTTGTCTTTGGCCATACCCATTATCCCTTCTTCTCTGTGTTTATGATCATCTTTCTTGTGATACTTATCATATTTATATTTCTTATGATGTTTATCGTCTTTGATTTTTCTATAATGTTTGTCGTCGTCTTTATCATCGATGATCATGTTTGTCGACATCATTTTTCGCTTGGGCTGGGAAAAACTCGCACCGACTTAGGGGTTTTTATTTGAAAAAGGTTTTAAAATGTGAGGAGTCACCAATCATTTAAGGTGCAATTTGGACACCATAAAAACTGAGTGATTTTAATAAAACATTTTATTTTTATCAAAATACCATGTTTTAGGGTTTATGGAAATCCAAAAATTAGGTTTGGAAGTCTGTTACGCGTGGAGATGGATTAGCACCCCCACAAGCTTCCAAAAATTGGTACCTAGTTGATTACCCTATATTTAGAATCAAAAATTTTGAGTTCAAACTTTATCTAATTTAAAAATCATTACGAATGCAAAGTTGAAAAGGGTATTCGTTTATTAAATCCAATAGCATTCACCCCTAGCATAAATGCGGAAGATCAATTATTGTGCCTAATAACCGGATATTGCCTTAATTTTAGAAATCATGATGCGGTCTTGAAAATGATGTCGACCTATTTCAGGAATCACCAGTAGTCACCCTCTAAGCATACTTGTGGGAGATATACTATCGAATCCCTAATAAGTGAACATTGCCTTAAATTTTAAAATAAATTGCAATCAAATAAATTTTTATTAATCCTTATTAAACTAATGATATATTAAGGCTTTCTCTAGCTTACAGTTTCAAATTATGAAAATTAAAGAACCTAGAGGCATAAACCTAAAAATGTGGGCTTTAATATTAACCCTATTTGATTTTAATCAGTTATCGAATCGAATAATTGAAATGGTCCCTTGAGCATTTAGGCGAGGGCCAACTCGAATTATTCCATAAACTAAAAGGACTAAATTGAAATCTAACTAAAGTGGAGGTTCTAATATTAACTTAAATTAATTTTAATCAATAGTGCAATTTGAATAATTAAAGTGGAACCTCGAGCAAAAGCGATGACCAAATTAAGAATTCTCTTAATTTAATGACTAAATATGAATCGAATAATTAAAAGATTACCAACTAAATCTAAAAAAGGTGATCCATCAAGGACTAAAAGGATACAAACATTATAGATAATTATTAAAATAAATGAACATTGAGGCTTTCTCTAGCTTACAGTTTCAAATTATGAAAATTAAAGAACCTAGAGGCATAAACCTAAAAATGTGGGCTTTAATATTAACCCTATTTGATTTTAATCAGTTATCGAATCGAATAATTGAAATGGTCCCTTGAGCATTTAGGCGAGGGCCAACTCGAATTATTCCATAAACTAAAAGGACTAAATTGAAATCTAACTAAAGTGGAGGTTCTAATATTAACTTAAATTAATTTTAATCAATAGTGCAATTTGAATAATTAAAGTGGAACCTCGAGCAAAAGCGATGACCAAATTAAGAATTCTCTTAATTTAATGACTAAATATGAATCGAATAATTAAAAGATTACCAACTAAATCTAAAAAAGGTGATCCATCAAGGACTAAAAGGATACAAACATTATAGATAATTAAAAAATATATAAAAGAACTAAAATTAAAGTACAAAAAATAAGATAAAAATAGGAAATTAATGTAATAAAATTAAAGGACTAAAATTCAATAAATAAAAAGTAAAGGGAAGAAATTTAAATGTGCATAAAATTAAATAACAAAAACAAAAGAGCAATAAAAATAAAATGTTAGCATTACTTTTTAATATTTAACCCAGACCGTAAATAATGCGAGTTGTACCCCGGGATGGGTCGTCGCAAGGTCGTACGATATTTCAAACATAAAATAAATAAATAAATAAATAAGTAAATCAATAAAAAAGTTAGCGTTAGAAAAGTTAGCGGTTAATGGTTACCAGATAGAAATTAGTGGTTAGTGTTAGAAATATTAGTATAGTTTGGACCGTAATAATGCGGGTCGTACCCCTGATCGGATCACCGCAAGGTCGTATACTAATTCAAACAAATTAATAAAAAGAAGTTAGGGTTAGAAATTAGTAAAGTTAGGATCGTAATATTGCGGGTCATACCCCGGATTGGGTCACCACAAGATCAAATCAAACATCAAATAAATTAATTAAACAATGGTTAAAGTACAATAAAATAAAGAGTTAGTGGTTAATTAGAAATAATGAAGGAAGCATAACAAGTGACCATATTGTAAATAAGTAGAATAACATATCAAAATTAAAATTAAAAAATGTAAATAGAATGGTCAAAATATAAATAAACAAAAGCGTCACATCAAAATTAAAATAAATAAAATGTAAACATGTGACCATAATGTAAACTAATGAAATTAATATGCGAAAATCAAAATAAATAAAATTTGGTGAGTAAAATGGAAAACACGACAACACTTGGGGGACTAAGACATGAATTATCACTTTTTTAACTTTAATAATACCTAACAAAAAAAGAAAAATAACATGGTTAGACCCTAAGAAATCAAAATAAAGTTAAAATAACCCATAATTAGTGAGTAAGATACAAATATGCGACTAAAGTTGGAGGACCTAGATGCGATTTAACCTTAAACTTTAACATAAACCTAAAAAAACTTAAACTAATCTAAATTAAACCCACAAACCCCCTTTCTCTCCTCGTTCTCTTCCTTGTCATCGTGTGGCGCAAAACTCCCCCCCCCCCACTCTCACGAATAGCACCTCCCCAAGGACCAAGGGCCTCCAACGTCGGCCACCCTGAAACGGTGGCCACTCCAACTCCAATTGACCCCAAACACGATCGGAAAAGGCAACCCAAGGCTCTGAAATGGACTAAACCAACCCCAATTTCTTTATTTTCTTCGAATCAAACCTCTCACAAAATAAGAGGACACCACACAAGGAAGCCCAATGCTCCTCATGAGGTGTGATGTTTCCCCCTACTTAGGTAAACTGGGATTGAGCTCGTGTTTAGAGCTATGATATGCAACAATCCTAAATAAATTCACAGAAGTGTAAGCATTAACCTGAGAGAAAATCTTTTTTTCTTTCTCTTTTTTGAAACAACATAATGAACTGTAAATTAAATAAGATCGAACTCATAATTTCCATAATCCTAAATATAGGGTAATCAACTCGTGACTCGACTCTCAAGTATTTTTTAAAAAATAAAACATCCCCAGCAGGGTCGTTAAGTTGTCGACACCGTTTTTCACTCGAGCAGGGAAAAACTCGTACCGACCTGGGGGTTTTCTTTGAAAAGGTTTTGAAATGTTAGAAGTCACCGCCAATCATTTAAGGTGCGATTGAGACACCATAAAAACTGGGTGATTTTAATAAAACATTTATTTTTATCAAAATACCAAGTTTTAGGGTATGCAGAAATCCAGAAATCCAAAAATCAGGTCCGGGAGTCAGTTACGCGTGAGGAAGGATTAGCACCCCCACAAACGACCAAAAATTGGTACCTAGTTGATTATCCTATATTTAAAATTAAAAATTTTGATTTCGGACTTTATCTAATTTAAAAATCATTACGGATGCAAAGTAGAAAAGGGTATTCGTTTATTAATGTCAATAGCATTCGCCCCTAGCATAAATGTAGGGGATCAACTATTGTGCTTAAGAATCGGACATTGCCCTAATTTTAGAAATCATGATGTGGTCTTGAAAAGGATGTTGACCTATTTCGGGAATCACCAATAGTCACCCCTTGGGCATACTTGTGAGAGATATACTATCGAATCCCTAATAAGTGAACATTGTCTTAAATTTTAAAATAAAATGCAATCAAATAAATTTTTATTAATCCTAATTAAACTAAGGATATATTAAGGTTTTCTCTAGCTTACAGTGTCAAATTATGAAAATTAAAGAACCTAGAGGCATAAGCCTAAAAAAGTAGTATTTAATATTAACCCTATTTGATTTTAATCAGTTATCAAATCGAATAATTGAGATGGTCACTTGTGCATTTAGGCGAGGGTCAACTCAAATTATTCCTTAAATTAAAAGGACTAATTTGAAATCTAACTAAAGTGGAGGTTCCAATATTAACTTAAATTAATTTTAATCAATATTGCAATTTGAAAAATTAAAGTGGAACCTCAAGCAAAAGCGAGGACCAAATTAAGAATTCTCTTAATTTAATAACTAAATATGAATCAAATAATTAAAAGATTACGGACTAAATCTAAAAAAGGTGATCCATCAAGGACTACAAGGATATAAATATTACAAAAATTAAAAAAATATATAAAAGGACTAAAATCAAAGTACAAAAAATTGAAAGATAAAAATAAAATAAAAAATATTAAATTAAAGTAATAAAATTAAAGGATTGAAATTAAATAAATAAAAAGTAAAGGGCAGAAATTTAAATCTGCATAAAATTAAATAACAAAAGTAAAGGAGAAATAAAAATAAATGTTAGCATTAATTTTTAATATTTAATCCGTACCGTAAATAATGTGATTCGTACCCCGGGGCGGGTCGTCGCAAGGTCGTACGATATTTTGAACATAAAATAAATAAATAAGTAAATCAATAAAAAAATAGTGGTTAGTGGTTAGCGGTTAGAAAAGTTAGCTGTTAGAAAAGTTAGTGGTTAATGGTTAGCAGTTAGAAATTAGCGATTAGTGTTAGAAATGTTAGTAGAGTACGAACCATAATAATGCTGGTCGTACCCTAGATCGGGTCATCGCAAGGTCGTATAATAATTCAAACAAATTAATAAAAAGAAGTTAGAGTTAGAAATTAGTAAAGTTCGGATATTAATAATGCCAGTCATACCCCGGATCGGGTCACCACAAGAACGAATCAAACATCAAATAAATTAACTAAACAATGATTAAAATACAATAAAATAAAGAGTGAATGGTTAATTCGAAATAATGAAAGAAGCATAACAAGTGACCATATTGTAAATAAGCATAATAGTGTATCGAAATTAAAATAAACAAAATGTAAATAAAAGGGTCAATATAAATAAACAAAAGCATCACATCAAAATTAAAATAAATAAAATGCAAACATGTGACCAGAATGTAAAATAGTGAAATTAATATGCGAAAATCAAAATAAATAAAATTTGATGACTAAAATACAAAAATAGGGCAACACTTGGGGGACTAAGAAATGATTTATCACTTTTTTAACTTTAATAATACCTAATAAAACAAAAAGGAAAAATAGCTTGATCAGACCCTAACAAATCAAAATAAAGTTAAAATAACTCATAATCAGTGACTAAGATGCAAATATGTGACCAAATTTGGAGGACATAGACGCGATTTGACCCTAAACTTTAATATAAACCTAAAAAACATAAACTAATCTAAACTAAACCCATCAGCCTCCTTTATCTCCTCATTATCTTCCTCTCCACTGTGCGGCGCAAAACTCCCCCCAACTCTCACGAACGGCACCTCCCCAAGGACCAAGGGCCTCCAACGCCGGCCACCCTGAAACGGTGGCCACTCCGACTCTAATCGACCCCAAACACGACCCAAAAATGCGACCAAAGGCTTTTAAATGGACCAAACCAATCTCCCATTTTTTATTTTCATCGAACCTAACCTCTCACAAAATAAGAGGACACTACACCGGCCACCACAAACGGTGGTCGACCGAAGCAAAACCCGACAAGAACCTAAACTATACACTCCTTTTTACTCCTAACACCTAAAATTGAACCCCCCATAACCAACATTCATCCAAAACCTAGCCTCAAGAGGACTCGACCTCTCATTCCCCGACACCGGCAATTAGCGCGTGCTCCGACTAGGAGCTCGAACGCTGAAGGTAACCGACCTCCCTCCATTCCTTTCTACTTAATATTGTTTTGAAAAAAGTTGCTGGAAAGAAAAAAATGGAAAAAAAAGGAAGCCTTCATTTCTTGTTTCCTTGGGTTTTTATAACCCATATTACATGTAAAATAAAGGAAATTTTTTTACTGATGTTGTTGCTTGCTGTTGATGGAGTGATGGTGGTGACGTGGAGTGTTGGAGTAGATGTGGAGATTTGGTGCAGCTGCCACCAGGCAGCGGGGCACAGGTGGCAGGGTATAGTTGTAATGATTTGCATTTTAAATTAATTTTTTTTAGATAAAATTGATGATTGCAATGTCCTTGATCTTATTGATCATCCCTTCGTTTTCGTCATCTTCGTGATATATGCGATCCTTTTCCCCTTCCTCTCGTCATCGCCATCGCCTCCCATCATGTCCTTCACCTTATCTAATATTCTCGACATTGTTTTCCTTTTCTGATTTTTTTAGTCTACTTTTTATATTGCAATGGAAAAAATATGAAGTTATGGGATTGCTATTTATACATTTGCGTTTACCAAGCAAATTACTTTATTGTCCTCATTACGTGTATACTGTGGATTTCCACTTTGCCTAATTTGGTTAACTTTTAGAGGACAAAAATGAGGAAAGAACTAAAATTAAGCCCTTGCTTTCGTTGGACGTCTTTTATTTTATTTTTTTAATTTAGATTGACATAAATTAAATTTCTAATTTAAGAGTAAATTATTTGATTGATCACTTTGTTTTCGTATTTATATAATTTATTTATATAATTTAAAAAATATATTTTAGTTACTTGCGTTAATAATTTATTAAATTTTGGTCATTTATTTTATCAACAATTATATTTTGACCATTGAGTCGTTGATTTATATTGGTTTGATGTGACATATTAGTACAAGAGATTAATTTTGAATTTGATCATTCAACTTTAGATAGAATATTAATTTAACCTTCGAACTTCAGATGAAATGTCATTTTGCACTCCAAACTTTAGATAGAATATCAATTTAACTCGAATTAAATCAAAATCTCCCACGGTCGGTCGCCACTTACTATTATTGTTGTCGGTTAGCACTGGCTACCATTATTGATGAATGTTGGACCCTAAAATTTCTAGTTTATTCATTTTAACCTTATAAGTGCAAATTTGATATTAGTTTCAATAAAAAAAATGCTCTGAACTCAACAAATCTAATTTAAAATCTTTCGACTTCCTTTAAAATAAAATAATAATAATTAATTTATCATTAATGTTCTTCTAAAAATAAGACCCCCAAAATTTAAATATATCTCATAATAATTCATAATTTCTTCTTTAATATCGTTCTGTTATAATTTTTAGTTATTTTGCGATATTAATTATAAGTTTTTTAATATTTACAAATTATAATACCGATTTTATAATTTTTTTAATATTTAAACTAATAGCATAATTTATAGTCTTTTATATATATATATATATTTCGTTAGATATTATGTATGACAAGTGCTCAATATTTTAATAAACAAATAAATTAAAAACTTTAGCTCCTAAAAATGAGTCAAATTTATGATTGCGAATTAATTTACTTTATTTTAGAATTAGATTTAAATTAATTAACAAAAATTATTATGAGAATTTGTATTATTTGTTTCTCTTTTTCTTTAGTCGTTGTTAGTCTTTTTTTTCATTTTTGTGATCAACGAAGATACCAACCTTAATGTTAATCATCGACAGCCTATATTCATTATTTTTCTTTTACTTTATTATAGCGTATTTTTTTAAGATTAGATTTAACATTACAACGATTAATCAATATGACACTTATTTTATTATCATGTTATTTTTTATGCTTTATACCCTCATATGGATTTGAATATATCATTTACATTCATGAATAGTATTTTCACCTCTAGTTGAATTCTATTTTACAATTTGTGAATTAGAACGAAATTACAGTCAATGGCAGAGCAACCCTTCCCTTAAGGGGTAGATGTGACACCTCAAATTTTTTATAAATTATATATATATATATATATAATATTTTAAAAATTAACATTACTTTAAAAAGAATATTAACACACTATTTTAAAAATAATAGACATCACTAAAAGAATAACTCATAAAAATCTTTTTATAAAATCTTTTTAATTGGGTAACCTACACGTTCAATATCTAAACTATTACTTTTATTCTATTTTAATATCTAAACTTTATTTTTTTTTTCAAAATCATACATAACATTTACCTTCATATTTCTTTTAAATACCTTGTCCTTAGAAATATAACAATAATGTTGACGTATCACCATAAGTTAATGTCGCATTATCACTGAAAAAAGTAAAAAAAAATGCAACATCAACAATTATGTTAATATATTTAACGAGCACCCAATTAAAACCTAAACTAAGAGTTAGATATGATAATTTTAAAACGAGCACCAAATTGAAGCCTAAACTAAAAATTAGAAATAATTTTTAAAAAATAAAGTTTGGGTAACAAAATGGAACAAAAATAATAGTTTAGGTACTAAACATGTAGTTTACCCTTTTTAAATTAAAATATCGTGATATAATTTTTTTTTTGAAAATTTGTAATTTCCATCGGATCCAATAACAGAAGGCATATTTTGAAGTGGGTTTCTAACTAAAACTGAAGTGCTTACAAGGAGTGTTTCCTTAAGAAGTGATTAGATCTTCATATTAACAATCTATAATCAACAACTTTCTCTTCAAAGCAAGTTTGAAATGGCACCATCCATTTTTGTCATCTGTTCTTGTATCATAGCTCTGCACATTAATAAAACCTGAGCTATTTGCCTTCTTAACATGATCGCAGATCCAGAAAAACAAACCTTTGTGCTGAATATGGGAAAAACGAGAGTAAATCACCGGGTCCATTTCCAGAAGAAATACACACTGACAACTGTCAAAATCATCCCCACATATTTGATCCATGTATCAACACGGTTCCTTCTCTCGATGAGCCTCAGCACGGAGTTGGAGAGCCCCACTGTGTTTAGTACATCCAAGGCCTTTCGTTGTGCTCTCTGAACAAAAGGCCAAGATGGTTCAAAAGCTTAATCGTTGTCACAACTTGCAATAATATCAAATAGCATCAGCCACCATTTTCTTGTTTCAAGCATGCGACTATAGCTATCAACAATTTACGAGTAACCACTTTAGTTACACCACGAGAGAATCTATATTGTTAAGAAGATATTAACAAGCACACGAGAAGAAAGAGCTATTTCAAGTAAAATGAAAGTCAGAGCAACCATGCTATATTACTAGGAACTCGAGTGTGCAGGTTGGATATCTATATATGTTCGACATGGTTATGTTGTCGAACATGTTCAATCCTTATATTTGGAGTCTTTGGAGGATTCATATATCCATACCAATGTCCAGATAAGCGTTAGACATATAAATGTAAGAAAGAGCCATTTCAAGGAAAATGAAAGTCAGAGCAACCATGCTAATATAAGGCAGTACTTCCTCACGAGCTATAGTTCCTAATTAGGGGTGACAGAGAGAAGAAACCCAAGTTAACAAAAACCACTACCATTAATAAAACCAATTGTGACAATAGCATTTGTTAAATCTGTTTGATCTGCTGTGAAATTAACCGCATCTGTTAACTTTTCATTTAAATTATTTAACTAGAAATGCATCGGCAAAGGGCCTAATTTGTTTGTACCTTGAGACGATCTCTTTGTTCTGCATATTTGGAAAGGATGGCTGTTCCAGTTTCAAAGGATTCTTGCAACATTCTTGAAGAGTTTCGAACTGATTGCATTGCTTGTGCTTCCTCATTGAAAATTCTCAGGACATGAGCCGACTCTCCATTCTAAGAAAATAACGTAAAATGAATTCAAGACATGCTAATCAGCCCCATTTACCAACAAAAAGGAAAAGATTTACATACAGCTCTTCCTAGCAATTCAGTTCTCTCTTTTGTTTCCAACATCCGTTTCTGATTCCTCATGAAATACTTGTCTAGACTATCTTTCAAAGAGTCAGCCTCTTCAGCCACTTGTTCAACTTTTCTGTTTGCCAAATATAAATAACCTCAAGGTGTAAGACATTAAGGCAATAAAACTAACATGATTGCTGCAGATTGGAACTGTTGTCATAATTATGCTTCCATTGGTAATGATAGACCATGGATTATGTGGAGAAAACATTTGCAGTTTTCTGTCTTGCAGGAGGCTAATCAATCCATTTCTATTGAGGGTGTTATTGATGGCTGTAGGACTGTTATTACTGCTGTTTATGGGAGTAATAATGGGGTGGAAAGGAAGGATTTGTGGATTCAATTAAAGAGTTTAGAGGCTCTTGTTGGGGATGCCTCTTGGGTGATTGGGGGGATTTTAATATTATTGCCCAGGAGGAGGAAAGCTCTGATTTTGATTTGTTGGGGCCTTATTCTTTGGCAGATATGGTTGATTTTCAGAATTGCTTGGGTGATGTGGGGTTGTATGGATCATCCTTATGTTGGTGCTATGTTTACTTGGTCGAATAAGCAAGAGGGGAGGTTTTTAGCTCGCAAATTGGATAGAGTTCTTATTAATTCCCGTTGTTTGCATGATTTTCCGGATTCCTTTGTTAAGTTTAGACCTCAGGGGTTTCCGATCATTGCCCTGCTTTGTTGTGGGTTAAGAAGGAGAACAAAGCTACTCGACCAAAGCCTTTAAAGTTCTTCAATTTTTGGACTTCTCATGCGATTTTAGGAGTATTGTTCAAAGTTCTTGGCAAGAGGAGGCTTATGGTAATGCAATGCAAAGGTTGTTTGCTAAATGAAACGGTTAAAGCCTAGGTTGAAGGAGCTTAACAAGAGTTATTATGAGGATATTTCAAGGAGAGTGGCCATCAAGCGAGAGCAGCTTGAGCAGGTTCAGCTATTTAATTTGGCTCATGTTGATCAAAGAGATGTGCAAGCTGAGTTGAGGGTGCAGGCTGAGTTATTGGAATTGGAAGCTGCTGAAACTGCTTTCTATAGGAAGAAAGCTAAAATTGCTTGGCTGAAGGAAGGTGACATGGGTACGAGGTTTTTTCACTTGGCAGTGATGGAGAATAAAAAGAAGAACACTACAAGGCTCCTTAAGGATGGAAATGGGAATAGATTAGAAACGTTTGAAGCAATGTCGCAGAAATGGTTAGGTTCTATTCTGAGTTGATTGGTTCGTCTGATGTCAATGTTAAGAATTATCCTGTGGAGTATCTTAAGGATCTGCTGCAGTACACTTTGCCTGCTGGGGCTGAAAATTATTTGGTGCGAGATATTACTGAGGTTGAAATTAAGGATGCCTTATTTAGGCAGGGGAACGATAAGAGTCCGGGGCCGGATGGTTACACGGCTTGGTTCTTTAAATTTGCCTGGGATATTGTTGGTAGGGATTTCATGGCTGCTGTGAAGTTTTGTTTTACAATCTACTTTGTTACTGGCTGCTTTTAATGCGACAACAATTGTTTTTGTTCCCAAAAGTCCAAACTCTTGCATGGCTAAGGAGTTTTGGCCGATCTCCAGTTGCTTGGTGATCTACAAAACCATCACAAGGATCCTGGTCAGTAGGCTTGCGAGTTACTTCCCTGAGATGATTTCCACTAGCCAGTCTGCTTTCATTAAAGGGAGAAGCATTGTGGATAACACCTTGCTTGCCCAGGAGCTGGTTCGAGGCTATGCTAGGAGGTCTTTTTCTCCTAGGTGTGCTATCTAAATCAATTTGCAGAAGGCCTTTGACTCGGTTGATTGGAGTTTCTTGTTGAATGTTTTGGAGACCATGGGGCTGCCTGCTGTGTTTCGAGGTTGGATTGGCACTTGTGTTACTTCTTCTAAGTTCTCTGTTTCCTTTAACGGTACCTTGGTGGGTTACTTTGCGGGGGTGAGAGGTGTGAGGAGGGGTGACCCTTTGTCACCGTACCTCTTTGTGACACTGCTGCATTGAATGGTGTTTTTCATTTTCATCCTAAATGCAGGAAAGTTCCCTTAACTCACCTGTGCTTTGCTGACGATTTACTTATCTTTCGTCATGGATCTGTTAATTCGGTTTTTGGTGTTTTGAGTGTTTTGGATCAGTTTTATGAGATGTCAGGCCTGAAGTTAAATGCTGCAAAAACGGAGTTTTTTGCTTGTGGTATGGATGATGGTGTGATTAATGTGATTCATGCTGTTACTGGCTTCCGGCTAGGGCAGCTTCCTGTTCGGTATTTGGGGGTGCCGTTAGTGACTAGGAAATTGACTGAGCATGATTGCATTCCTTTATTGGAAAAGATTAGGATGAAGCTTGGGATTTGGTCGAGGCGTAACTTGAGTTATGGTGGTCGTTTACAGCTTATCAAGGCTGTTTTGTATAGCATCTCTAATTTTTGGTGTAGGTAGCTGATTTTGCCTAAGGCTGTTATCCAAAAGGTCGACCAGCTTTGTCTGCGATTCTTTTGGAAGGGTGCGGATGTTCCTGCTGCAGGGGCGTGGGTGAGCTGGCATCAGATTTGTTCTTTGCAGTCCGAGGGTGGTTTGGGCCTCAAAAGTATTTTGTGTTGGAATAGAGCTTGTAGCCTTCTTCTTGTGAGGAATATTTTGGCTAATGAAGGCTCTCTTTGGGTGGCATGGATTGAAGAGTATGCCTTTAAAGGAACGAGGTTTTGGCAGGTGGAAAGCAAGTTCCACTTCAGTTGGATTTTGCGGAAGCTGCTGAAGTTGAGAGCTGAGGCGCGGAGTTTGTTTGGGGATGGAACGAACTGGAACTTGGTGAATAGTGGTTGGATTTGGGATAATATTTAGGGAGAAGAAGGTTAAGGTGCATTGGCAGAAGCTTACCTGGTTCCCACAGCATGTTCCTAAACACACTATTATTGCTTGGATGGTGATTCTTGATCGGTTACCTACTAAAGAAAGACTTGCTCGAATATGGATGAGTACTGATGATGTGTGTGTTCTTTGTGGGGATGCTATGGAGTCGAGGAATCACTTGTTTGCAGATTGCTCTTTTGCTCGTGGTGTTTGGAGTGGTGTCATGCATGCATGTCAGTTGCAGCATAGGATGATGAGTTGGAATGATATGCTGCAGTGGGTTGTTACTTCTTTGAGGGGTAAGACTTTAATTGTCGCATTCTTAAACTTGCGTGGTCTAGTTTCTTATATTGTATTTGGGTGGAACATAATAACAGGTTGTTTAGAGGAAGTGAAAACGGAATTGTTGATATTATTGATTGCATTAAGGAGATTGTTGGGGTTAGATTGGCTAATTGTAGTGTCAATAGGCTAGATGGGGTTAATTTCCAGCTGTGCTCTGCTTGGCAGATTGTTTGAGTGATTTGCTCTTTTGGTTCTACTGTAACAGCCTGGTGTTTTCTTTGGATAATATATGAGATGAACTACTTATCCAAAAAAAAACTAACATGAGTACCATAACACTGGGCATGATAAGTGAAAATCACAAAAGCAGCTCTAACTCTTTCCAAAATTCACCAGAGAAAGGCACATTATGTAACCCAGAAAAGAAAAAAAATAATCTAACAAGTATGCTTACAACTAAGGGAAGTTTTTTTGTCAAACTAAAATTATTTTACAATTTAACAGAGCAGTTAGACTACTACTAAAGAAGCTTAGTCATTCGAGCCTTGAGTTCCAAATAGTTTTCCTTCAAAATGTAAACCTGTTGCTTTCTTTTTACAGGACAACTTTTAAATGTTCGCTCTCTTTAAGATGTGTTAGTTTGCTCACAACCCACTGCTTGAGATTTGAGTCTAAGATCTATAATGCAAGCATGAAATTTGATGTCTAGTGAACCTGCAAAGCTACCGTCAACAGCAATTTATTACTCTTAGAATCATTTGCAAGTTGCACACCATGGTCTTACTGAAATTTGCTTAAAGTCACCCAGAATATCAATTGAACCATCCCTAAGTTAAACTTAATCACAGGGCTTCTCACCATCATCAATCTATTCGTACGGATAATTGACAACTTGACTACAAGCTAAACACACCCACTCCCACCTCTCGTGCATAATAATCAAAGATAAGTGGAGATAAAATGTGTAGTACAACTACAGCTAAAATATAATGTGGTTATGTTACAAGAATCTAAAGCTAATTCAATTCCTGTTTCTGTTGAGAGAAGGCTAAAAGGTAAATTAAATAGGGATATGATCTTCGCGCCTGTTGAAGGTGCTTCGGGTGGTTTGATTACTCTGTGGGATAGTAGTGTGTTTAGTGCTTCTTGTCAAATAATTCTTAGGAGAATTGTAGCATTGAAAGGTATGCTAGTTCAGAATAGCATGGAAATAGGCATAATTAACGTCTACCATCCGATTGCGTATGGAGAAAGAATGGTTTTTTTATCAGTTGAATGATGTTATTGAAAATTTGAAGATGTTGATTATTGTGGGAGGAGATTTTAATACTACGAGGTCGGATTCGGAAAGAACAGGTGGTCACGATATATCAAATTCAATGTCAATTTTTGAAAATTTTATATCCAAATGGGAATTGAGTGATGTTCCAATTTCTGGTAGTGTGTTGGTTTTGGGGAGGTTTGAATATGGCTGTGAGTAGACCAGACAGATTTTTAATCTCAACTGAAATAGCATGCTTATTTCCAAATTTGATGCAATTGACCCTTCCTAGAAGCTTATCTGATCATAAACCTGTCGTATTAAGAGGTAAGAAGCTAAAAAAGGTTTGTAGGCCATTCAAACGGTTTAACCATTGGGCGGATGATCCTACTTTCTTCGATAGGATTAAAGGGGTTTGTGATGCTAACAAAGGCAAAGGTGTGAATCTTGTACTAATGACAGCAAAGTCTGTGACTAAGGACTGGGAAAGAGTAATCTGCGTGAATAAGAATGATTCGGTTGTAGAGATCGGGAAGAAAATTGAAACATTAGAGAACTTGTGCATTCTGAATCCTAGCAATAGCTCAGTCCAATCCGAGCTCGTGTCATTGAAGGCTAGGTTATGGGCAGTGTTGAGGAAGGAAGAAAGAGAATGGTTGCAAAAGTCAAGACTCAAGTGGTTCAAAGAAGGTGATAAAAATACTAAATTCTTTCATATAATTGTAGCGTTAAGAGGACGTGCGAATCATATTTCGACATTGAAAGTGCATAATTCGATCTACAAATATTAATCGAGGATTCAAAAAGCTTTCGTAAATTATTTTCGAGGTAGTTATAATGATGTGAAAACACTTCTGGTGAATAGGTCTGAGGTTCAGCTTAAAATAATAAGTGTTGCCACTAGAAGGTTTATCGAAAGTCCTTTCTCTAAAGAAGAGGTTTGACTCACAATTAAATCGTCGGATGGATCCAGAGCCCCAGGTTCGAATGGCTTTAGCTTGGACTTCTTCATGAAATTTTGGAAGTTCATAAAAGTAGATGTCATGAATTTTATGGATGAATTTTATCGGGGAAAAATTGAAGACTTTCATTCAACAAGTCATTTATTCCTCTCATCCCAAAGAAATTCGAGGCTGTTGTTCTGGAAGATTTCAGGTCTATTTCGTTGGTAGGTAGTATGTACAAGATCGTGGCTTGTGTTTTGGCGAAGAGGATGGCTAGTTGTATGGAAGAAGTGATTGGGGAGAACCAGTTTGCTTTTATGGCTGGAAAACAGATTATGGATTGTTCCCTTATTGCGAATGAAGTAGTTGATGAGCTGAGAAAAAGCAAGAAAGAAGATGTTTTGTTCAAGGCAAATTTCAGAAAAACATACAATACAGTTGATTGGAAATTTTTGAACCTAATTTTAAAGAAAATGGGCTTTGGTAGAAGATGGAGGAAATGGATTAATCTTTGTATTTCAAGACCTACGATTGTTGTTCTAGTTAATGGATGCCCTTCCAAGAGTTTTTCAATTAAGAGGGGTCTTAGACAAGGTTGTCTGTTGTCACCGTTTTTGTTTAATGTAGTTAGTGAGGCTCTTAGCGGGTTGTTAAAGAAATCGGTTTTATCTGGTTTGTGTGGAGGGGTGGTTCTCGGTTCTAGAAGCGTAGAACATCCAATTTACTGGCGATCTCATTTTCTTTTCAGAAGCAAAGGAAAACAAAATTAAAAACCTTTATCGTGTTCTTAAAATCTTTTAGGTGGCACTGGCCTAAGTTAAATATGAAGAAGACTAAGCTATTTGGGATTAACGTGGAAGATAGTAGTGTTAGAGGTTGGGCTGAATCGATTTCTTGTGGTTGGGCAAGACTACCTACCACGTATTTGGGACTTCCACTAGGGCACAAAAAGAATTCCAAATTGGTGTGGCAACCTATCATTGACAAAGTCAGAGCTCGACTTCAAAGCTGAAAAGGTAAAATGCTTTCTCTTGGGGGTAGGATTACGTTGATTAAAGTTGTTCTGGTTAACTTACCGGTGTATTACATGTCCTTATTTTTAATCCCTAAATCCATAGCCGAGATGATTAATAAACACATAGTTAGATTTCTATGGAATATAAAGTCTGACAGAGGGATTCATTGTATAAAGTGGGTTAATGTTTGTGGTCCAAAATCTCATGGGGGCTTGGGTATTTTTGATGTAAAGTCTAGGAATAGTGCTTTGTTGAATAAATGGATATGGCATTTTACTGAGGACAATGATTGTTTGTGGAAAAAAATAATAGTTGCGAGGAATAACTATGTTCTAGAATTGATTCTGCCTAAAGCTGTTAATAATCGAAAGTCTTCTTGGGTGTGGCGTGACATTGTCGACATGGCTGTTTTGAATGACGAAGGCTTCTTATCTGAGGTCAGATGTGTTATAAGTAACAGGTCCATAATTGATTTCTGGTCAGATTATTGGACTGAAGTTCATTCTTTAAAATAATCTTTCCCTAGAATATATGGAATTGCTGTAAAAAAAATCTCGTAAGATTACTGAGTTTGGGAGTTGGGTTTATGGTGTCTGGGAGTGGAAGATTGAGATGAGGCGAGGCTTATTTGTATGGGAAACGACTATTTGGAGTGAGTTCAATCAAGTTTTGGAGAGAGTTATTTGTTTTGTTCCAGGATCGGATATGATAAAGTGGATAGGCTCTTCTGATGGTAAATATAATACCAAGGATTTTTGCATAAAATTGGATTTTGTTGGTAAATTAACAGACCCAATTTGGAACCTGGTCTGGTTTAAGTATGTTCCTCTTAACGTTTCTGCCTTCGTGTGGAAAGCTATGCATCAAAGGCTGCCGGTGGTTACTGAGTTGGTTAAGCGAGGTATCATTTGCAACGATCATCATCTCTGCATCTTTTGTAAACGCAATCTGGAAGATCAAAATCACGTGCTGCTTCATTGTGATGTTATTTGGCAAGTCTAGCAATGCTGGTGTAATGTGTGGGAAGTCAATATTGTTTTTCTCATGAACGTTACTGAGTTAAAAGAGATTTGATTTTCACATAAAATGAGAAGGAAAGTTCGGGTTTTATGGCAAATTGGATTTTTCGGATTGATTTGGAATATATGGCTGTGTAGAAACAAATCAAGGTTTAATGGTAATTTTTTCACAGTGTACCAGATCTTTAATGTTGTCTTACTACATATAGGAGCTTGGGTTAATTTTTTTGTGGCCATCGAGGTTTCCATGTGTTCAGGATTTGTCCAAAGTCCGGGTTCTTTTATATATGATTGTTGTCATTGATGAGTCTTGATTTTTTGTTAGTTTTTGCTCTTTACAGTTCACACTCTGAACATGTTGGTTTCTCTGTTTCTTTTAGTCTTGTGTTAGTATTTTCGTTAAATTGTTGGGGGACCGTAAGTAAGTTCGGTTTTACTTAGTATTGGTCGGATTGAAGTTAGATGGTTTGATTGGGGTGCTCCCTGGATTGATGTAATAGATTTTATGGTCATTTGTAATCCTCCAATTCGATGTATATTCTTTTTCCTCCATATAGGTTTAAGGAGGTTTTTTAATGAGTTCCTTGGTGTGGTGTCCTTTTTGTCCTTATTTATACAAAGTACATCTCTTTTAAAAAAAAATAACTACTAAAATTTAACCAAATATGGAGGCAGGTAAGTAGGGATGGCAAACGAACGAGTCGGGTGTGGATACCCCCTCCCCCATCCCCATACTCACCTAATATTTTGCAATCCACCACCCATGATAGGTAAAAATTTTCAAATCCACACCCGCCCACGATGATACATTCTCAAATCTATCCCCACACCCACTACCCAACTGGATACGTACCCAGCTAGACCCGCCTGACAGCAAAAGTCTGTATAAACAAAAAAATTCACAGAGATACATGAATAAGGTTGCACATTGACACCCCATTTCTCATATTCAAGATTAAAAGTTGATAGGGTTTCAATTTGATCTATAAACTGGTTGCCAGTATAGTACCTGGCTCTAGGCATTCCTTCAAAGTATTTATTCATTATATGGCTTCCCAATACTTCCATCACAGCTTGGCACACAAAATTTTCGAAAGCAATAAGCTCAATTCCTAATATTTGCCTTTGCTTTTCCTTTTTCATAATTTCATTCACATACGGATCCGCTTCTTCTAGTCGTTGGTTTCCCCAAGAACGAACGACTACTCGCCGTTGCTCCAAACTGGGCTCGGCAGCTAACCGTTTGCAAGGGTTCGAAAAAGGTTTAGAATCTCTTTGTCTTTTGATTGTCCTAGAATTATAATTTCTTCATCTTCGTTGCTGAAGTCTTTTTTCTCTATGCTCTTGAACCGAGGGACATCGTAATTTGATTTCATCTCTTTCCCCACACCAGCAACTAAAAAAGCTTATACAAATCTAAGCAAATGATCCATGATGCATAAAATATAGCCCGGTGTTTAGATCTTTACCTTTGCATTATCTCAATCCAGAAAAAGAATATCAAAACAAAACTAAGAGGATTAGATATGAAAATCGGAGTATTCACCTTACGACAAATTAAAGCGGCCACAAACAACTTCGATGCAACAAATAAGATTGGGGAAGGTGGTTTTGGATCTGTGTATAAGGTGACATACAACTCTACTACCCGCAGAGAAGAACAGAGTAAAGAAGAGGAAGAAGGCGTACCTGAATGAGCTGGAGACCAGAGTTTAAAACTTAGAGAAGAAAACTACCAGAATATTGGTGCAGTAACCAGGAAGCAAAGCACGAGAGATTTAAAAAATATGATTCATAAACTTATCCCTAATATTTGGTTAAATTATAAGTTATATCTTATATAATATTAAGATTTATAAATTAATCTCTAAAATTATACCTAAATTCATAATGACCCAAAATTTAATGGATATTTAGTGAACGGGCGGATGTGGAGCGGATGGATACGGTACAGATGCAGGTGGGTTAGGTCTCAAACACATCACCCGCCCACTACCCGCGACGGGTACCACTTTTTAAATCCAAACACGCCTACTACCTACTAAAGTTATACTCATCTCCGTCCCAATTGGAATGGGGACGGTACGAAATCTACAAAATTGTACCCGTTTGTGATCCTAATATTTGATAAAGAAGTAACTAGAAAAACCAGAAAATTCATAAAAAAGTGAGAAATGTGATTTTATATGTAGACGTTTTTGCGGAGATACCTTTTTTAATGACGAAGGAGATTTCAGCTGAGTCGGCACCGGAGACGGAGCTTTCGAACCTCTCCAACCGTTCGATCCCTTCCCTTGCTCGAAGAAGTAGCCTTCTGGCACTCTGATAGACTTCCAATAATGTCCCTCCTCCTTCGTGTCCCGCCATGCTTCAATTCCAAACAAAGCGTCGTCTTGATTTTCACTTGTAGAAATGGTGATTGATTTGATTTTTGGTTTTGTTTTGTTATTATTTATTGAATTGCGGTTTCTGAATTTATTTTGACAGACCAAACAACGAATAAAATATCCTTTTTGACTATCATATTCTACCACGTCAGAAACTATATTAAACAATAATTTCGTTGTGAGTTCAGTAATTAAGTTGAGTGTTATTATTTTGAGAGATTATGAGTTCGAGTAGCTTACATCCATAGGATGTATGTACTTTATCGATGGTTATTGGTTAAAAAATATTTTAAATATATATTACCTTGTAATAGTCTAGACTATTTTTAAAAAAAAAAGTTTTAGTGATTGACTTTAATAGAGAAAATGAAAATTTATTTAAATATTTGTGATCATTTGCGGTGTTTATCCTATTTAATTTTATAAATTAATTGTGACACGTGAACAATCTATTCAAGGTCTAACGTTAGTTAAACTTAGAGGGTTATATTTCAATTAAAAATAAAAATAAAAATAATCAAATTTTAGTTATAAAAATAAAAGTAATTAAATATTATATATTTTGAATTTAATGACCAAATAAAGTCGTCACTTGCTGCGAGTGATAATGAATAATTTTTTTTAAAGAAAATTATAAACATGTAAATGTATACTTGACAATTGAGATAGTTGTAACGTTGATAGAGATGAGTTCACGAAGTGATGTGCGATCATATGTTTTGAAAATTTAAATTTTATATAATTTAGAAAAAAAAATTATATTTGTATCGATTATTTAAATTCATACCTTTTGTAAATTTTACACCGTAAATTTTAAATATAACGTCTTAAATTCTTATTTTTAACATAAAATTCGATATTCGTTTCAAAATATAGCTTTAAAAAAGTACCACTTAAAATAGAGATGATTTCTGATTTCCACTAAAACTCTTCGATTGATGATGTACAAATCATCTCTTTTTCCTTAAATATAATCGGAAGTTTAAGTTAAAATTTAATTATCAAATTTAAGGATTAAATTATTAAATATGTCCCTTGATTTCTTTACACATTTATTGATTTTCAAAGATGATTTTATTTGTTTGGTATTGGAATTTTAGTGTTAGAAATTTACAAGAAAATTTGCTGGGTTTTAACAGCCACCTAATAGGGATCACAAGTATAAAGTACAAGAAAATAATTAATTGAACACTAAAATGGCGGCTTGGTAACTTGGCATTTTAAATACGGTATAATATAAAAATTAGCCCTCAATGTTTATCAAAATGATTATTTTGTCCTTTATTTGATTTTTTGGAGCATTTACGGCCCTAACGTTTCATTTCAGGGTAAAAAAATCCCCTAACATTTAACAAAATAATTACTTTTTCCCTTTTCTTCTGGGGCATTTTTGCCATCAATGTTTCATTTTAAGTTAAAAAATGCTTCTATTTTGGAGCATTAATCGTGTGTTAATATTAAGGGTAAAATATACAAATAGTCTCCAACTATAGAACATTGTTTTGTCGTACCCCGACTATTAAAAATTATAAAATGATCCTTTGATTATAGTGTGTTATTTTATTGAGTCTCTTAACTATTAAAAGTTACAAAATGAACACTCGAATATTCATATGTTCTAAATTAGTCCTTTCTATTGATGGTCTTCTGAGTTGGAAGATAACATGCTGACTAAGATATGATAACCGTTTCAGATTCTGGGATAAAATTTTATCATATCTCAATCAGCAGGTTAACGTCCAGCTCAGTCTGTCATCAATTTTTTAACGAAAAATGACGAGTTTGGAATATATGAATAGTCGGAGGACCGTTTTATAACTTTTAATAGTCTGAAGACTCAACAAAACAACATCCTATAATAGGGGACTATTTAATTAAATAAAAAACAAAACTGAAACATATAACTAAAAATACTTAACATTTATAAATATTTATATTATATCATATAGGATGATGCAGTCACGCTCGACAAGCATCGATGAACACCATTAATGATGAATATCATTAAATTAATTTATAAAATGTTAAATTATAAAGTACTAAATGTATAATTATAAATTAGTTAAAAATATAAATGTAATTTAATTAAAAATAATATTTATAAAACATTAGTTTTAGGGTAAATTATACCATTGACTACCTAACTATTTACCCCTTTTACTTTGACCATCGATTGTTCAATTTTGTCAATTGGGTCACCTAACTATTTAAATCTTGTCAATCAAGCCACCTGCCATTAAATATTAACAGAAGAGATGATGTGATAGTTAATAAAATTTTTATAATTACACATTTGGTCTTCATTACTTACACATTATATTAATTTGATCATAACTTTTATCAAATTCAATAAATTTAATCCTCAATCTGATAGTGACTGTCATTGTGTAATTGGATTTTTTAATTTTTTATTTAATAAATTTTCTATCTAATCAAATGGTGTCACATGTCACCAATTGAATCAATGAAAAAAAATTAAATCAATAACCATTGCTAACGGGGTTTGAACCTAGGACGCAAGTTGAAAACTAAGTGCCCTAATCACTAAACCAGACTACTAAATTTGTCTAATATACAAAACATAATCTATATAATTTATAATATAGTTAATGGTAATAAATGACATTATAAGGACTCAAACATGAAATAATTGAATAATATGAAAATATAAAATATATATATAAACAAATATTGTAATTGATTAATAAATGAATATCTTTTATTTATATTTTAAATCACATGTAATGCAAAAATTAAAATAAAAGTGAAATTAATATGTTATAATTGAAATGTATCATTTTACGTATTTTAAATTAATAAATTATTTTCATTATTCTAATTTTATTGAACTAAAATGTATCATATCTTATATTTTAAAATATTATAACATTGATTGAATTCTAATCTTATTTAACGACTCTATATTAAAATATACTAATTCAATAAAATCAAATTTCTCATAAAATTTTCTTCAAATGTATAATGAATAAATAATAAAATATAAAATTCTTACTCAAACCGGGATATAAACAAGTCAATACATAAGTTAAAATGCTTACTACGATAAGCCCTCAACTATCAGGAAAATTCTAAATCAACAAGCTCTTCGTTATATTTCAATTATAATATATTAAAATTATTTTTATTTTTATTTTTCATTAAAATGATTTAAAATATAAATAAAATACATTCACATATTAATCAGTTATAATATTTGTGTATATATATCATATTATCGTGTTATACAATTATTCCATGTTGGTATTCTTATTAGGTCATTTCCCTTTTTTTTATTGCCATTAATTATATATATTATATCATGATAAGTTTGTCATTTGAATGGTGCAACCTAGTGGATGGGGCATTTGCTTCCTCTCCTCACATCTTGGGTTCAAACTCCACCAACAATGGTTATTGATTCAATTTATTTTCTATTAATTCAATTGGTGACATGTGACACCATTTGATTGGATGAAAAATTTATTAAATTAAATAAAAATATTAAGAAAACATTCAATCACATAGTGATACATGTCACCATATAATTGAGGATTAAATTTATTGAATTAATTAAAAGTTACGACAAAATTAATAGAATGCATAAGTAATGGGGATTAAATGTGTAATTATACAAATTTTATTAATTGTCACGTCATCTCCTTCGTTAATATTTAATTTAAGGTGGCTTGATTGACAATATTTAAATAGTTAAGTGATCCGATTGATAAAATTGAAAAAACAGTGGTTAAAGCAAAATGGGTAAATAGTTAGGTAGTCAATGATATAGTTTACCCTAAAAACTAATGTTTTATAAATATTTGTATTTTAATTAAATTAAAATTTTAACTAATTTATAATTATACATTTATACTTTATAATTTAACGTTTTATAAATTAATTTAATGATGCTCATTGTTAACGTATTTATCCACGCTCGACGAGCGTGATAGAATTTTTCTATCATACACATGTATATAAATATCAATAAATCTAAAACAATACATCAAACTATACCAAATCTTTACAAATTAAATTACCTCAGTGGTTGAAGAGATGATTATTATTCTTAGAAGTCTAAAGTTCGAGTACCAAAAATATAAAGGTATTAAACTTTCATCATCAAATTATTGAGGATCATTAGAACATATACTACCTTACAGATTAGTCCCAAAATATTGGCGATTTGACTAAACTGACACCTTTTCGCCGAATATCTCCCTTTCTAGCATCGTTTGTCCGATATTTTTCGATATTTCTCGGGGACGCGCCTTTCATTAAATACCTTAAATGCACATCCGATTTTTCCCCAACTACCCCTCCTCCTCCCCTATATAAACCCCCTCAACCCCCCTCATTCTTCACACCAAAATCATCTAATCCTCTCTTATATAACTCAAATTCTCCAACTATTTGAGTTTTAAATTTCTTATTGGTGGTAAGAAATTTATTTTGAAGTTAGTATTTTTTTAAATAGTTTTTATATTTTTTTATTAATATAATTATATAAATATTTTTTATTAAAATAATATTTATATAATTATTATTTATTTAAATTTGTTAATTAATTATTTTTATGCTAATTATATTTTTTTGTCTACAGTTATAATGGAAAGTGAAATGTTGTTGCGATTGGATGCAAACCATATCTCTAGATATTTTAGTGATATGGTAATATTTTTTTATATACGTTATTGTCATTAGAATTTATGAAGGCTTAGAATTAGGGTAGCGGAGTAGTGTTGCCTTAGTTTAGATGTTAACCCATTTGACTTTATTCTTTCCCGTAGCTTGCTATCGTTGACTTCTGTGTATCATTCTCTTCAGGTTACCTCTTTTTTTTAAATTTAGTAGGGTCTTACTTTTCTGTCTATATACAAAGATTTTTACGCAGGGATTTATTTGCAGGGATTATTTCCCATTACAGACGCGCATATGAAGATTGCATATGAAGACTGTTCAACTATTTATTTATTTATTTATTTATACATGAATTACATTTTATCTTTATTTTTAAGTTTCTAACTGCCGGAGGTCTCCCATGGAAGCTTCTCTCAACCTGGCGTTAGGGGCAGCCTACTACCTTACCTCCCTTTTACCCCATTACTTATGGGAATAGGGTTTTACTGTTGTTGTAATATTTTTTTATAATTAATGTTAATATTTATTATTATTTTTAATTTAAATTTATTATCTATTTATATTAATTATAATTTTTTATAATGCATATTATTTAGGAAACTGGTCGTATTTTAGAGACATTTATTATAAACCCAAGTATACCGACACCGGAACGTATTTTGTCATATTTGGCTTCTGTCGGGTTCGGGTATATTGCAATAATTATTGGCGGTTGCAAACTCAAACCTGTCCTAATTTCTGCATTGATTGAGAGGTGGAGGCTCGAGACACACACTTTTCATCTTCCATCTGGAGAGGCTACAATTACGTTGGAGGATGTCTATATGCATCTGGGGCTTCCCGTCGACGGAAACATTATGTGTGGTATGGCGGATGGTGATTGGCAGTCAATGTGCATGGAGTATCTTGGAGCTGCTCCGCTAGAGTTTAATGGAGGTAGAATAGTTTTATCTTGGTTGAAAGCTAATTTTTAAGTTTTAATGAAAATGCTTTAGAGAATCAAGCAAAGGCATGTGCTCGGGCTTATATTCTACGAATAATTGGAGGAATATTGATGTCTGACAAATCTCGCAATCAGGTGCAGCATTGTATGTGGTTGCGACATTTGATTGATTTTGATGAAGCTGGAAGATATAGTTAGGGCACTGCAGTTTTGGCATTTCTCTTTAGAAAAATGTGTCGTGCGACGAATTATAAGAAAACTGCTATCGGTGGATGTCTCTTGCTTCTGCAATCATGTGTGTGGTTCCGCATGACTTTCTTATGCCCGATCGTCAATGAACCATACGTATTCCCCTTATTATTGAGGTAATTTTCGAACTAAATTTTGATTTAAATATTTTTAATTAAATAGGATGATATTTAGTTTATATTATATTTCATAGGTGGTCGATGAAAAGAAAGAACCATAGAAGTATACCTACTAGGTTAGAGGAAATCCGTTTACTTATTGATACAAAAGCTGGGTCTGAGGTATGTTTTTAAATCTATTTAAATATGAATATTTTAATTTAAAATGCTAGATATAATTAGAATATTATATTTATTTTAATTATATATAGTTTCAGTGAATACCTTATGCGAGCGATGAAGTAAAGGCTTGCATCCCACCCCACCTGAGTGGGTCATTAAAGGTTTAGATGTCGGTTATACCTCTTATATATTATGTTATTATTGAGTGGCATCCAGTTGATCGCGTGCTACGTCAGTTTGGTTGTTCGTAATATATTCCTGGAGCACCTAGGAATTTAGACGACATGCATAACATAGATAGAAGAGGAAAGAAAGAAGTTAACTGGGTGGTGAGACACAGAGATTGGATTGCGCTTTGGGAGAACCGGTATGCAAAGTTGGCCCTTCGACAATTTTACGCTAAAACTGGTCATATGGTTACGGATAACTATATGGACTGGTTTAATGAAAATGGAAAGTTGTTTTTACTTTCAGCGGAAGCACGAGGGGTTAGCATTCCTAGGCACCGAGAAAGACGTTAACCATCTCAATATCATCATCCCCCGACTCGTGGAAGGAGAGAAGGCGCTACCATCAGTCCCACCACAACATCCCTATCCATCGATGATGACGCCCAGCCCTCCAGTTCAGATGCCATCTCCTAGGGGTATATGCCAAGCTCACCAGTTTATATGCCATCTCCGCAGGGTTACATTCCTAGCCCGCCAGGTTACATGCCTAGCCCACAGAGTTTTATGACACCATATGGAGGTGCATATACTACTATGTTTAATGATCCAACATATGGTTCATATGCATCTTATTTGGTTAATGGTCCTTCTCCGCAGACACCTCAATCTCCATCTGGATCACAGACATTGATGCCAATGTTTTCATAATTTTCTCAATTTTCTATGAGCGGTGGGTTTGTTAGTAGCACTCCTCTAGGGTTGTTATTTTATACAGACCCTTCAGCGTCATCTACAACACCAGCCGAAGAAAATGTCGATGTTGATGATGATAGTGAAGATGAGGAGACTGAAGAACAAGTTCCACGAAGAAATCCTCAGCGAAATAGACAACCACCTCCATGCGGAACTCATTCGAGAAGACGACATCGGTGATCCAGTTGTATTTTAATGTTATTTAAATAGTTATATTTCAGAAATTTATGTAATTTGGTTATGTTATTTAAATGTTTCATGGTTGTTACAACAATATTTTTAATGTTATTTTTTTTATTTAAATTTAACATTAAATGTTTGTTAAATGTTTTTAAAATATAAATTATAGTATTCGAAATTTAAAATAAAAATAAAAATTATAGTATTCGAAATTTAACATTAAATTCAACTTAATATTACAATTGTATTCAAAATTAAAAGTTATATTCCAATTATAGTTAACAGTACTTAAATTGAAATTAAATTTATCCATACGTAAAAACATGTCGATGCTCATTCTATTAAAACCAACTTATCACTTCACATTTATTCGTAAAAACATGTCGATGCTCATTTCAGTCCCTAGTACTTATCACTTCACATTTATTCGTAAAAACATGTCGATGCTCATTCCATACAATTTCAATGTCACAACCAACTTGTCACTTCACATATATTCAATTTATCTATAACATTTTATCCAATTTATTCAAACAACCAACTGATCACTTCACATTTTTTCAATTTATCTATAACATTTTATCCAATTTATTCAAACTTCACATAATGTTTTAATTTAAGTTATTAACTTAAATTTATCCATATGTATAATTTTATCCTTAACTTGTTGAACTTCAAAAAAAACTTCAATTTTGGTTATAATTTACCTGTTTTCACCATCCATATATAGTTCCCCGGGGGACATGAGTAACATAATAGGGCAATGATAACATATTCTCTGACAAAATAATGAAAGGCGCACCCCCATGAACGCGCCTTCAAGTCCCCTCAGAAATAATAGGTACTGATATGAATAGTTCCCCGAGGGACATGATTGACATAATAGGGCAATGATAACATATTCTCTAACACAATAATGGAAGGCGCGCCCCCGGGAATGCGCCTTCAAGTCCCCTCAGAAAAATAGGTACTGATATGAATAGTTCCCCGGGGGACATGAGTGACATAATAGGGTAATAATAACATATTCTTACACAAAATAATGAAAGGCGTGCCCCTGGGAACGCGCCTTCAAGTCCCCTTAGAAATAATAGGAACTGACATGAATAGTTCCCCAGGGGACATGAGTGACATAATAGGGCAATGATAACATATTCTTACACAAAATAATGGAAGACGCGCCCCCGGGAACGCGCCTTCACCATTTTGGGTACTGATATGAATAGTGCCCCCGAGGGACATGAGTGACATAATATGGCAATGATAACATATTATTTGACAAAATAATGGAAGGTGCCCCCCAGGAATGCGTTTTCACCATTTTGGGTACTGACATGAATAGTGCCCTCGAGGGACATGAGTGACATAATAGGGCAATGATAACATATTATCTGACAAAATAATGGAAGGCACGCCCCCAGGAACGTGTTTTCATGTGAATAGTACCCCAGTTATAGACACTATTATATGTAACGTATTATAAACTTTCAAAACAAACTTCAATTCACAAGCTTTCAAATCCCCTTAACCTTGAAGAGAAACATCACTCTTGAGGGATTAATCACAAAAATTTCATTAAAGATTCATGTAGCAGGCCGGAGAAGACTATCTTCACTTCAGTATAGATTTCCTACTGAACTTTTTCCACTCACGTATACATCATTTCATCTTTCCAATGATGATGATGTTTCTATGATGGTTGATGCTCATATGGGGAGTTCACAATATATTATTGAAATGTATGCCACTTTTATTGAGGTTCGTGCTTCTCGTGGTCTCTCATATTCCTCTCACTTTGGCATTACATATCAAGTTGATCAAGTTGATAGCCCGACGTAACTGATCTGTAATGATTTCACATCATTAATGGCGGATCCAATGCCAGATGCCATGCCATCAAGTTTAATAGAAAGGCATTCATCTGTAACTACTTATGATCTCAACCCACGTGGCTTCACCAATAATCCATATGACAACATCTCTTCTACTTCAAGGGGCATACATTCATCTGCCAATATTTTCGACTTACATATGGAAATGTCATCGAGACGTCAGTCTATTCACATCCCACATAATACAATGGCCTCATGTTCAAGGGGAGGACACGAAAGCGGGAACTTATTTGACCTTAACATTGGATTATCAGAGGAACCCTCATCCCCACCAGAAGAACCTCTTCGGGAGCCAGGTGCAGATGGTGCTGAAATGGGATTATTCGTTGAACCTGACTCACCACAGTTTAACGTACATTCTGATGATGATAAGGATGACGTTCCGATAAATACAACACCATCCGAACTTCATGCACATATGTATGGGGCTGATTATGATGCAATGTATGAACCTGAATTTCTGGATCTTCCTGATGTTGGCAACTATGGACTTCAGTCAACAGTCAATAACGATGATTTACATATTAGAATGGATTTCACATCGAATGAGGAAACAATGATGGCAATAAAGAGTTACAATATTCGTAACTCAGTTCAATCCTGAGTTGATCGATCTAACATGGAGAAATATGTCTGCTATTGCGTCCAACGTGACAACGGATGCCAATGGATGGTCCGTGTATTAAAGAGGAAGAGGAAGAACAACTTATGGGAACTAACCAGATACAACGGTCCTCATACGTGTTGTGCAAGAGGTATAAACCAGGATCATCCCAACTTGGACTCCAACATTATTTGCCAAGCAATCATGCCCATTGTGAAGCAAAGCTCTCATATAGTTGTTGCAGTGTTGATTTATGCTATACAGTCACAATATGGGTACACCGTCTCCTATAAAAAAATCTTGGTTGGCAAAACAGAATGCCATTTGCAAACTTCATGGCGAATGGGATTCCTCTTACAACGAGTTGCCCAGTTGGTTTCATGTTGTGCAAAGACTCAATCTCAGGACAATTGTTGAGTTTGAAACTCAACATCATTACGTGAATGATCGAGTGGTTCGCGATCGCTGCTAATTCTACTGTGTCTTTTGGACTTACCCTCAGTGTATTAATGTAGTCAAGTATTGTAAACCAATTGTTCAAATTGATGGTACTTTCTTGTATGGGAAATACAAGAAAGTTTTATTATTGGCTGTGGTCCAAGATGGAAACCGCAATATTCTTCCTGTTGTGGTTGCCCTCGTTCAAGGAGGAGACATTGATTCTTTGGCTTTTTTCCTTAAAAATTTACGTTTACATGTTGTCACCAGGGAACGAGTATGCATTATTTTAGACCGAGGAGCCGGGATAAAAGTAGCAATGGACTTTTTGGGTACAATGTATAGACCTCCACATATTCAACATCGTTATTGTGTCCGTCATATTACTGTAAACTATTACGAAAAATACAAGAAGAACGATGAACGTCAGTTAGTCATGCGGATGGGTATGTTACTTTTTCCCAATTTTTCTATCATTTTTGTATTACTTATTTATACTTCATATTAACTATTACATATTCCTAATTGCTTAGGTTACGAACTCTTACCTCAAAGGTTTGAGTCGATTCTACAAGAGTTGTTTGACAAAAATAAGAAGGGGTGCGAGTATATTATGGAGATCAACAAAGAAATGTGGACAAATGCGTATGACGGGGGTATCCCTATGGTTATATGACAACAAACTTTGTTAAAGCAATAAATTCAACCTTAAAGGGGGGTGTGTCATTTACCAGTCACGGCGTTGGTCAAAACGACTTATTTTCGTTTGGGTCAACTCTTTGCAAAGCTCGGTGGACAAGCTCTTACTTGGATTCAAAACGACCATATTTACCACCCAAGACTAGTAGCTGATTTAAAGAAAAAAAAAAATGGATGCATCAAATGGAATGTTGGTTACAAATTTTTCTCGCACCCGTGAATTGTTTCTTGTAACCGAAATGTCACATCCGCTGCAAGGGATTGAAGCTAACTCTTTCAGAGTTAATCTACAAGAGAGGTGGTGCAATTGTGGTTTCTTTCAAGCACTCAAATATCCATGCTTTCATGTCATTGCAACTTGCTCACATTCGCATTTGAACTACAAAAATTATGTTGATCCCATATACGAACTTTCACAAGTATTCAAGGTATATGAATTTGAGTTTCCGCCCATAGGAAACGAAAGAGACCCATATGAGATTCAAACTCGGCTTACAATTGTACCATATCCATTGCTATTGAGGGACTCAAGTCGTCCAAAATCTATTAGAATACATTGTGATATGGATATTCGGGAGAAGTCAACAGAATAAAAATGATGTGAGCATTGTAGAAACATCGGGCATAATAGAAAAAAATGTTCAGCTCTGTTATCATCACATAACCGTTAACCCTTATGTAATTAATATTCTATTTAAATGAATGTTTTTGTTTCTAATATTTAAATGTAATTGCATTTTGTATAATTTCTCAATGTATGTACAACTAAATAAATTTTAGTTTTTTAAAATTTATTTAAAAAATATTTTATGATCTTTATTTAATATAATAATTAATATTATTAATTATAATTTTTTTAAAAATATTATAATAACTCCACCTTCTAAGTAGAGAAAAAATATTAAATTAAACAACTTAAAAGTTATAAAAAAATTTATGTATTCGATGACACATTTCATGTTCTGATTGGAGGATTAAATTTATTAAATTAAATTTTCAGTAAGACTAAATTCATAAATATATGTAAGTATTGAAGATTAAATGTGTAATTATACTAATTTTATTAACTTATGCATCAATATTTTCGTTAAATATTGATAACAGATGACTAAATTGATAACATTTAAATAATTAAGTGATAAAATTAATAGATCGATAATCAAAATAAAATTAAGTGATAAAACAATACATTCGATAATTCTTAAATTATAACCGAAACACTTTACATAATATATTACTAATTTATAATACAATAAAAATAAAATCTTTATTATTAAAAAAAATACCAGCGTGGTAGCCGACTCAGCAGAACCTCGTGAATGCGCGTCCTCGGGGATGCGCCTTTCACATGTGGCAGCCGAGTCAGCATAATTCGGGTAAAGCGCGTCCCCGGGGATGCGCCTTTGTGCCACCTCAGCCGAAAGGGTACCACTTCGAGAAATATCGATCAAACGATGCTAGAAAGGGAAATATTCGACGAAAAGGTGTCAGTTTATCGCCCAAAATATTCTTCATGCTTAGAACAATATTTTCACAAATTATTGTAATTAATGGACGTACTTGCTACCTTGTAATCCTCCTAAATTAATAAATATAATTACAACCAGTAAAGCTGAAAATGGTTTCTGGCAATATTGTCAGATAACAATTGAACAAACTGGATTTGAAATTGTGAAAAAGTTCAGCATTAAAGTTAAATGCAAGTGGGACTTACTCTAAGTACCAAAGCAGGAAAAAACAATGAAAAGAAAGGCCGCAAAGGTAACAGACTGAGACATGGGAAGTGGTTTCATACCTCTCAAAATAAACCATGAAAGACAAGCTTACACATTGCACACCTTGTACACCAATCTTCCTTTTCTTTCCAATCCAATTATTTATCCAGAATGGCAGAATCTGATCAACTTCACTGTGAAACAACCTGTTTGTCCGGGGATTCTCAGCCTGGAGAATAAAGGTTGTTTCAGTTTTCTTCAATCTTCTTCATGAATTCTTCGTTTCTTTTGCCTTTTGGAAACCTAGCTTCTCTTTGAGACCCTTTTGTGAACAAAAGTGACAAAAGCTATAGGAAGAGGAAAAGAAACTTGTTTCTGAGCTACACTGTCGGTTTGTGGGATTTAAGGGTCAGCATTTCGTTTACAAGTTTCTTTTTCTGAACACTTGTCACTTGCTTGTCTTGGCTTGCATCATCAACCCAAAAGTGACACAGGTTTTTAGGATCTAGAGGTTCATCACTGATTGTGTGGTTGATATGGTTCTTTCCCTTTGTTGTCAATGGTGATTAAAAAGACTTGAAAGAGGACACTTCTTAAAAGAAAAAAGAACAATAAAACTGAAGTGGGTACCAAATGCAAGTGGGAGTCGTCCATAATCCGAATCTGGTTTTAGTTTCTTTTTGAGAGAGGTTTCTTGTTTCTGGTTTGGGAATTCCTTCGTTTTCAAGTCACAGTTATTGATTTCTTGAGCTTGTCTTTTGTGACTTGTGAACTATCTCTTTAAGTGCTCTCCAACAGGAAGTTCAAGCTCCAAATCTGTCACTACTTACTACCTACTATGGTATTGGTAATGTTTATGTACTCAAATGATAATCATTATGCTAAATATTAAAATTTTCAGTTTTCTATCTGTTTGAGTTTATTCCTTTTCCTAATTTTTATGATTATGGTAATGTTTGCAGGTGTTCCTTAATGATCTTATGAATGTGAGGTTCAGTGATTGATAGTGACAAACCACAACACCCTTTTTCTGGTTTTTCTGCATAATTTGGACAGTATTGTAAGATTGCTGCTTGTTTTGAGTTGATGGTATATCTGCAACTTATGCTAAGTTTCTAGTTCTTCAAAGCTTCTTCGTTTTGTTCTGCTTTTAGCCTAATTTTGCTGCTGTATATGCTTCCAATGGCTAAAAGATTCAGTCATCAGATGGTTCTAGTTCTTGCTATAATCTTACTTCTAATCAGTCATTTAGAGCAGTTCGCTATTAAATTATCCAGATATTTTGAGTAGCTGGAATAGCTCAACTGACTTCTGCAACTCTGAACCGAAATCGCAAGTAACTGTGGTGTGCTATGAAGAAAGTATAACTCAGTTGCATATTATTGGAAGTAAAGGAACTCCTGTGCTACCTTGAAACTTTTCCATGTATTCCTTTGTCAATGCACTTGTTAAGCTTCCGGACTTGAAAGTTCTGACATTGGTTTCTCTTGGTTTATGGGGGCCATTGCCTGGTAAAATTTCGAGTTTAGTCTCGTTGGAAATATTCAACATGAGTTCGAACTCAGTATATGGGACAATCCCTCGTGAGCTTTCATCTGTCACTAGCCTTCAAACAGTCATACTTGATGATAACTTGTTCTCCGGTCACCTACCTGAATGGTTCGGTTCGTTTCGGATTCTGACAGTTCTGAGTTTGAGAAAGAATTTGTTCAATGGATCTTTTCCCGAATCGTTAACCAGTTTGGAGAATCTTCGAGTTCTTGCACTTTCACATAACCACTTCTATGGGGAAGTGCCTGATCTTAGTAGTTTGACTAATCTTCAAGAGCTTGATCTCGAAGATAATGCTTTCGGACCTCGGTTTCCTCCTCTTGGCAACAAGTTGGTTCGCCTCGTTTTGGGAAAGAATAGGTTTCAATCAGGCATTCCTCCTGAATTGAGCTCATATTACCAACTTGAATGGCTGGACTTGTCATTCAACAGATTTGTTGGGCCGTTTCCTCCATCATTGTTATCCCTACCTTCCATTACTTACTTGAATATTGCAGACAACAAGCTCACCGGGATGCTATCTGAGAACACTTCTTGCAATGCGGAGCTTGAATTTGCAGATTTATCATCAAACCATTTGACTGGACACTTGCCAAGCTGTCTCTCGGATTCCAAAGACCGAGTTTCCCTGTATGCTCGAAATTGCCTGGCAACCGGAAAGGAAAACCAACATCCGGTTTCCTTCTGTCACAATGAAGCCTTGGCTGTGGGAATCTTACCTCAGCAAAAGAAGTCCAAAACTTCAAAAGTAGCACTTGCCATGGCCATAACCGGAGGAATTATGGGTGGAATATTAGTTCTCGGTCTTGTTTTCTTTTTCGTTAGGAGGTTGAACGCGGATAAGACAATAAAAAAACCTACTACAAGATTGATTGCAGAGAAAGCATCAACTGTGTACACATCGAAGTTACGATCTGATGCAAGTAAGACCCCATTCTATCTATCTCTCTTTCTCTAGTTAATGACAATGACTCCAGCTTTATTACTTTCAATCTGACTATATGACTTTCGGCTACTCGAAGGGTATTTATCGCAAGCAATGAATCTGGGAGCACTGGGACTTCCAGCTTATCGAACCTTTTCATTAGAAGAACTTGAGGTTGCTACAAACAACTTTGACACAGCTGCTTTCATGGGTGAAGGTTCTCAGGGACAAGTATGTGATATGGTTAAAAAGAGCCTAATTAAAAGTTCAATGATTCTCTATATGGTACCAAAGTTTTGTTCAAGTCGGTGATCGGATTTCGAAATCCATAGCCTTTTCATTGGTAAAACTGAATCTGATTCATAATAAGAAGTGAGCCTGTGCTTCACTAATTTTGCAACTGAATAGTGTACTCTAAGGGCTTCAATGACCATTTTTAATTATTTTCCGATTGTTTCTCCGATTATCTAGAACAAAAATATGGGATTTTGTGTGTGCAAGTTTTCTAACACATTGAGCTTTATGATTTCAGATGTATAGAGGTAGGCTGAAAGATGGCATGTTTGTGGCCATTAGATGCCTGAAAACGAAGAAAAGCCATAGCACTCAAAGCTTTATGCACCATGTAGAGCTTATTTCCAAATTGAGATATCGCCATTTAGTCAGTGCTCTTGGCCATTGCTTTGAATGCTACTTGGATGATTCAAGTGTCAGCAGAATATTTTTGATCTTTGAATATGTACCAAATGGCACTCTCAGGAGCTGGATATCAGGCAAATCCCCTGTATTAAAATTTTCTCGGCTGATAGATTCGGGGCCACACTATTTAACCCTTCTTCTCCACAGAGCTCGACTCTTTAGTTTCGTGAAGTATTCGTGCCGGACACCCATGTTTGACTCAGACTTGGGTTTAGGGATGACAGTCCAAGAGTCCTTAAAATAGTGTATATTTTATCATATCTATGTGTTTTGATTGTTTGTTTACATTCTGGTTTGCAGAAGGCCATGGCAGACGCTCGCTTACATGGGCACAACGCATATCGGCTGCAATTGGGATAGCAAAGGGCATCCAATTTTTGCACACAGGGTTTGTGCCTGGTGTGTACTCAAATAATCTGAAAATAACTGATATTTTGATGGATCAGAACTTTGTTGCAAAGATTAGCAGTTACAACCTGCCCTTATTAGCAAAGAATGCGTATAGGGTATGTAGACACCCGTTTTTGTCCGGGTCTTCTCTATTTAATTTAAATTTTATTATTATTATTATTATTATTATTATTATTATTTAACTTACACTTTACATATTACACTGTTTTGCAGGCCAATCCATGCCCAACAAACGAAACCCAATTGACCCGAGCCCATACTCATCACTCAGCAGCCCGGTTACAGACCCTAACCCAATGCACAACCTACACCGACCCAACTAAACCCTAACCTTAGGGTATCAACATCCCAGCGCCGCACCAACATAGACCATTCGATCTGGACCCATTCAACGGTCCAGATCGATGGTAAATAGGGTTTCACAACCCTAAGCCAATCCAGCCGTCGCGCCTCTTCAACGTTCCAGTAGCCGTTCAAGCCGAATATCATCGAGCCTCAAGCCACCGTCGAACCTCTCATCGAGTCAATCTATCATCCACAGTGACAACAAGGCCATCAAATACCAAATCAGTCAGAGCAATCAGAGAAAAACAAAGGAAAAAATCAAAAGAAAATCCAAATGATATCCTAAGGTACATCTAGCCTCTGTCGACCCTAGTGTCTCGGGGCAGCAAAGTCAATCATCACAAATCATGGAAGCTAACATAAAATCAAAAAAGAGAAGACAGATAAAAGGGGGACCATTCGGGGTTCAAAGAAAAAAAAAGGAGATAGAGGGAGTTTTCAGAACCAAAAAGAAAATATAAAGAAAACAGAGAGAAAAAGGGAGAAGAAAAAAAAGCTTACCGAGGAGGGAGGTTCGGCGAAGGCATGCAAGGAGTTCAAAGGTCACCGTGGCTTGTTGTTTCGAGAGGTAAATCGGTAGATTTAGGAGACTGGGGGTAGTGTTTAGGCAAAGTGGAGTGGGGTTTTGAGTAGTGGGGGTTGAGATGTTTCTTTTGAGGGTTGTTGGGCATCTCCGGCCGCCGTGCGCCGTCGTCGTCGTCGCCGTGAGCGCCACCGTCGACGGCGTTATTTCTTTTCTCTTATGTGGGAGTTGAGAGAGTTCTGAAACTCTCTCTCTCCCTCTGTTTTCTGAATTAAAACCAAATGAGAGAGGGGAAGCAAAGAAAGCCCGTTTTGGGCTTATATTCCCCAACCAAAACGCCGCCGTTTCAAGGGTCTGGGTACCCGTGTTTTGCAAGCATGGGGTAACTACACTTTAGGTCCCTTCTCCTTTGTAATGCTTTATTTAAGTCATTTAATGAAATTATTATTGTTTTATTTCGAGCCTTTTAGTTTTTAATGATTGCATTTCAGTCATTAATTTGTATATTATGTTTGCTGATATTATAATTTGGTTGTGATATTTATATTTATTTCGTTTTAGTCACTATTTCAGTTTATTGTGCATTTTCCTTTGATATTCGGATTTGGTCATGAAATTTGCAAATGTTATATATTAGTCACTGTTCATGTTTTATATCATATTTGTCTATATTTGATTATGGATTTAATATTTTCAAATATTTCAATTTAATCACTGATTCCATGCATTTTATTATCTTTACTGTTATTTGAATTTGGTCACCATATTCGTATATATTCTATTTTAGTCATTGTTTGATGTTTGGTTTAATTACTTTGTGATCTTTTATGTTTCTGTTTATTTCATTTTAGTCCTTACTCTTTTATATTACTACTTTCGTGAATGTTGGAATATGATCTCGTATTGTGTAATTATTTTATTTTAATCACTGAATATAACTTTGAATTTTTGAATTTTTGGCTTCAAGTTCTAATTGCTTTTATTTTAGTCATTTTCTGTTTTTTTAATATATTTGGTTTAATGTCTATTTTATTTTCTTTTGTTTTGGGCATCTATGTTTCCTTGTTTATATTTTAGTCCTACTAATGTATGTTATGTCATTTTTGTAGATATTTGACTTTGGTCCCAATGTTTGTAATAGTTTCATTTTAGCCCCTGATTTTATATGTTAGGTATTTTGGTTGATGTTCGAATTTATCCCTGACATTTGTGAATATTTTATTTTAGTCATTTATGTATGATTTTATTGTACTTGTTATTCGGTTATTTGTATTATGCAAATAATGTTCTTAATTTCATTTAACGTAAATATTTTATTTTTGTATTTGCAATTACATTTTTTTATATTATATGTTTATCTATGTATGAAATATTTGGTTTTTATTTTCAAGAACACGAATGCATAGAATGAGCGTGGAAAGTATCACTTGGTCGAAGTGGTGCGATCCCATACGGTATTTTAACGACATAGGAACTTGAAATAAATTGAGTATATTTTATTATTTAATTTGTTTAAATGATGCAATGTGTGTAATAATTTACTTTATTTTATGTAAACTTCAAATTTTTCATTTTATTTTCGATTCATTTTTAGTTAATCAATTTATTTTGTTGTATGAAAATGTCAATTTTATTTATATTCGATTCGCATTTTATCAAGAGGGAAATATTCTTTATGGATAAGAAATAGTCGAGTTAGCTTTTTCGATGGAGGATTGCTAATTTCGAGATTTCTTTTCGAGTTAAAGAATTTTTTTTAATTATTTAATTCGAAGCAAATTAATCAATGTTCGATAAATAGATCATATTTTAACTTTATATTCGATTTATAATTTCCACTATTTACAACGATGTGTAAGCGACACAGTACTAATTTTGGGCGTTGTGGGAGTGTTTATCCTTCCCGCACGTAACCGACTCCCGAATCCATTTAAATGAATCTTTGGTAACGCATACCGAATTTTGTCTTAAAAAATGATTTTTCTTAAAATTGTTTTAAAAGACGTTTTTAGGTATTCAACCTACCTAACCCAAAGGTCGATGGCGACTCTTTTCAATTTTATTTCAAATTAATCAAAAACCATCAATTTTTCCAAATTAAAGTCATAATTGTTTTTAAAAATAATATTTAATTGTTTTACGAAAAAAATGGTTATGACAGCTTGGCGACTCCACTGGGGAATTTTTTTAGAGTCGAGCTGTAAGTCGCTTACACATTGTCGTTGTGGTCGGATTTATGAGTTCGACTCTTTAGTTAATCTATGATCCGTTTATTGAAGTTTTTAATTGCTTCATTTTTTATTTGTCATACTAACATTTGATTTTTTTCTTTCAGATTGGTCCAAGTTTTTGTCGTGTTTTTTTCTTTTCTGTTTTGAGTCAAAGGTAGGTACGTTCCTCCTCACACACATCACATACATTTGCATAACATAAGCTCTAGACACGAGCTTTGATCCAAATTAGTCGAGGTGAATGCTTTACTCTCGTAAGAATTTATTCTCCGTATGAGTTTTAGCAAATAACCCATGGGATACATACCTTATACCTTCGTAGGGATTTATTCCTCGTATGGGTATAAGGTAGTGAATCCCCTCGAATTGAACTCATTCCGTTTGAAACCTGTAATGGGTGAGGATTGAGGGTCTGGCAGCCCAAGGGGGCACCGACATCAAGGACAATTTGAGTTCCCTTTTTCTGTTAGAGCCGAAACCATGCATATAGTGAACCATAGAGCGATCACCCTAGGTATAGTGATACTGAACCTTTGTCCGTTAGTAGGTACCCAACTTAGGTGTACACAAAGGAGGATCGTTTCTGAACCTTTCCTTTTCGTTTCATATTCTGTTGAATAAAAGCATGCGAACTAGATACCATGCGATCAGGACCAATTTCTTGAAAATAGATAATTTTGGGTAGAAAGCATGTCCGGGTAGGATTGTTATCTATTAAAGCATGTTAGGGTAGATATCATGTCGGGTAGGTGTTATATTCATCTTTGAATAACATTTTTATCCGTATAAATTATTTTACACATACTAACTCGTTTTTCTCTTTTGTTTTTATACACTAACTTATTTATTTTGTTTATGTCATTTTTTATCCTTCTTTGCATTGCATTGCATCGTCATGACATAATGTGAAAAGTGTTGTTTCGCAAGGGGATATTCGAGAGAGAAATTTTCACAAGAAGAGGTAAAAGTTTTCAATCAAGCAGTCTCGTATACAGACATGCACCGAGGGTTAAAAGAAGCTCAGAACACAAAAATGAGATTTGCTCGAAGATCGTCCATAATTCGAGACTGGAATGGTGATCTACTGATCCTAGAAGTAATCTAGCAGTAGATTCTTATTTACAATCATGTCATCGCTACACATCAAAGAGCGACGCAATAGCTTCAGCACCGGCTAGGCATTAACAAAGTTAGTTTTACAGAGCATTGAGGGGCATCAGTTCCAAATATATCCGAGACGAAGCAGTGAGCTCGAAGATTGTGCAACATTCGAGACTAAAAAGATGATCCATTGAGACAAAGAGTAATCCAGCAGTATATTCTCATCTACAATCATTTCATCACTATTTATCAAGGAGTGACACACTAACTTCAACATTACTGGGGCATAAACGGAGTTAGGTTACAGAACGCTTAAGGGGCATCGTTTCAAGGACGAAGATCCGAGACGAAGAAGCGATCTACTTCAGACTCAACCATCTAAGCGAAGACATGTCTGTGAAGTGGACTGCCTTGTAATGTGAAGGCTTTTATTTCTGGTGAAAATTATTCTATGATATTCATCGTTGGGATCAACATTTTTTGCATCTGCATTCGCATCAATTTTGCATTTGTATTTTTTTGCATTTTCACATGCATCGTTCATGAAAACATGGAATTAATCAGTGGAGGATTCGATGAAGTGGTTCTAACCACATTGAGAATAGAAGTAAGAAGTTGAAACCATTACGACGAGAGCTTGTTCGGCTGGTTGTAGGATTGAGTCTTCCAAGATGATATGAGAAAAGAGTCCTCATTCCTGGAGATCCATGATGTTGATCTCGTGTACAACTACAACATAGGAAGCTTCAGTCATTCCGCTGAGAATTGTAAGACACTGAAGATCAAGATCCAGAACGTAATGAAGTCAGGGCATGTACAATAGAAGAAAATTGGGGCATTGCATTTAACACTTGAACTGAGAGATTGTTTTGTTTGAACTCGTTTTGTTATATCTTTTATATTTGCTTAAATATTTTTAATCTTAATACTTGAATTTATACTACCTTTTAAGGTTGAATAATGGAACAAATTTTAATCTTGAGTTCTTTGAATATCAAATGAATTACATATTCTCTTAATTCTTCAAGAATTATAGATCTTTGACATATGCCAAGATTGGACCTATCTTATCCCGTCTAAAACCCAAAATAAAATCTCGATTTTTACCTGAAATAATTCCTGATCACTACCAAATAACCAAATTTTGACATTCTATCTCTTTGAGACCTTGAAATATTCTTTTCGACCTTGAAACATTCCCTCTCTTTAAGGCCTTGAAACATTCTTTCCACCTTGAAACACTGCATTTACTTTTTTGAGACACAAAAGTCATACCCATACCTTTTTTTGAGTCAATAAAGTCACAATCGTCTTCTTAGACGTAAAACCAACATTTTTCTACCAATAAAACCTACAGACATTGAGTACAAGATGTTCACTTGAACATAAACCTTCCTACAAAGAAGACACTGTGTGGGGCATCTCGCATCAATTTTCTGAAGACGAGCATGAGCAATTGAGACATGCTGAGAACAAAAAAAAAAGCGAAAAGAAAAAATAAAATTCATTCAAAATAATTCTATCATGCATTAATTACATTGTTTTCATTTAAATAAAAATTAATCCTGAAAATATATCCCTCTGGGGATACCTCTTCTGCAAGGACTTCTGTGTATGAGATGATGAACGACTTTCTTTCTTTATCCCTTCACAAAAGGAGAAAATATATCCCTTGTGTCCCCTTTTTGAGCCTGAATTATCATGTTTTCTTCTGATTCAACCCTAACCAAGGATCACCCTCCATACTAGGGGGGCAAGTTGGAGGAAATCTGCTCGCATGATTGAAGACCATTGATCTAGATAAGATACCGAAAGGTGAGCCAAATGCCAAGTGTGAATGTCAAATCAAAGCGAAGAGAAAAGAAAAAAGAAAAACAAAGAGAAAATCAAAGAAAAGCAAAAAAAAGCAAAAAAAAAAAAAAGCAAAGAGAAAAAAGAAAACAAGGAGCATAGACAAAGACTCCCTCGACTCAAATGACTCATCAAGCTTCAAACTATGAGATTGATCAAGCACAGTCATTTCAGAATTACTTCACTCGAAGATCATAGAACATCAAGAGTAAGACGCATACGAGCATATCCAAATTGAGCAAAGCAAGATTGAAAGCATCAGAACGAATTGATCCTTGGTTCAATTACCCTTAAACACTTGTTTGGGCCTTTTATCACTTTCTTTCATAACTCTGAACCATGGCCTACATCACGTACCTTAAAAGTCCCTTCTAATCATACATGAATTTCTAAACAGAAGAGACTATCTTCAGATTTCATTCCGCCCATCAGAATTAATCTTTTATTTAAAAAAAGGTTTTCTAAAATCTTTAATGCATGATAGATGAGAAAAATAACAAAGGGGGGTTCAAGACGTAAATTCTGAATAGCGTTTTGAAACCAAAGGAGGATTCGAGTTGAAAACCTGAAAAGGCGGCTCGAATATGAGGATGGTGCAACTTTTGCATAAGAGGCGATCGCACAAATCCCTTGATGAGACATTGCACAACCCGAGTGTGATCATGAAAACTGGGAATCGGAGAACACTTCCAATAAATAAGTACAACAGCTACTCCATCAGTTCAGTGAATAACAAATAAATGAGAACTATATACCTTTGACCAAAAATAGCAACCTGAGACATTTTTATCATTTTCTTACTTAACCATACCATGTAGATGGCATTGATCTTGACACTTGTCAAATAGCTATAATTTATTGAAGGATTAAAAGAGTAATTAATTCTTTGATATCCAATGAACTCTTGTTTTATGATTTGTCAATTGTGAAACCTTGAAAGGAGCAATATTTTCAAAACTTTTGATTAAACATTTTTCAAAATTCTTTTAATTGATATTTTCATACTGTTGAAAAATACAAGAAGAAGAAAAACGTTTTTCAAACAAGATAATCTCTCTGGAGGCATATCTTGGAATTCAACGAAGATCCCTCTGAAGCTCAAGATTGAAGCTGGGGCAAGAAAAGACAAATTTTTAGGGCAAATTTTGATGGGGCAAGGAAAACAAATTGTCTCAGGTTGAGGTTTGCAAGAATACACCATATTGGAAATGCAGACAAACTGAATCAATGATAGAGTGAAGACTCCCCTCGCAACCATTCTCCTTACAGACTAAGAAAAACATACATCAATACATACATACATACACATACATACATACATACATACATACATATATACATACATATATACATAACACATGAAATTTGTGTCTTTGCATTCATCATCATGTGTATTAAATACATTTTTCTCCTCACTTGAGGACAAATTCAATAAAAAATTCAATAAATTTCATCTTGACATCCATCATAACATCCAAGATAGTCGGTCAAAAATGCATCATTTTGATTTTTCAGGAAATAAGAGCTCGGAAATAACCAGATGTTTTCAACCTGAAAGAACAATGCAATCCACAGATTTGGCTTCTTGAAATCAACAATTAAGACATTTCCTCCGCCAGCAGGAACAAACAGACTATCAGTATCCTTTGATGTTGTTTCTCTCGAAACAAAACTTTGTCTCGCTTGAGACAATTTCTCAAAAACAAACTTTGTCTCGCTTGAGACAATTTCTCAAAACAAACTTTATCTCGCTTGAGACAATTTCTCAAAACAAATTTTGTCTCGCTTGAGACAGTTTTCTTGAAACAAAATTTTGTCTCGCTTGAGACATTTCTTGAAAAACAAATTTTGTCTCACTTAAGACAATTTATCTTAAAACAAACTTCGTCTCGCTTGAGACATTTTTCCTTTGTGATACAAATTTTGAATTTGTTTCACTTAAAACAAAATTAATCTCACTTGAGATTATTGTTTCTTTCAAAATAAATTTCGTCTCGCTTGAGACATTTTTCCTTTGAGATACAAATTTTGAATTTGCTTCACTTGAAACAAAATTAATCTTACTTGAGATTGTTGTTTATTTCGAAACAAATTTCGTCTCACTTGAGACATTTTCCCTCATAATACAAATTTCAAAGTTGTTTTACTTAAAACAAAATTAATATCACTTGAGATTTTCAAAGCTGATTCGTCTCGCGTGAGACAGTTTCCCATTTAAACAAAAATCCTGAAATTGTTTCCTTTGAAACAAAATAAACACTTTGATATTGTTTCCCTATAAACAAAATCGACAATCTTTGAATCTTTTTCTCTTAAAACAATTTTTGTCTCTCTTGAGACAGTTTCTCTTGAAACAAATCTTTGAGTCTGTTCCTTTTGAATAAAAATCTTTGAGTTGTTTCTTTTGAAAAAAAAAATCATATTCGAGTCTATTTCTTTAAAAACAAATTTTGTCTCTCTTGAGACATTTTCTAATGAAAAATCAACCTTTGAGATTGTTTCTTTGAAAACAAATTTTGTCTCTCTTGAGACAATTTCTAATGAAAAACTAACTTTTGAGATTGTTTCATTTGAAACAAATTTGGTCTCACTTAAGATGTAATCCATCTTTGAGTCTGTTTCTTTTGAAACAAAATTTTATCTCTTAAAGACAATTTCTTTTGAGAAAAAAATCTTTGAGTTTGTTTCCTTTGAAACAAAATTTTGTCTCTCGAGACAACTTCTTTTGAAACTACCCATCTTTGAGATCGTTTCTATTAAAACAAATTTTGTCTCTCTTGAGACAAATTTTCTAGAAATACAAAATCTTTGAGTTTGTTTCTCTTGAAATAAAACCATCTTTGAGTCGTTTCTATTGAAATGAATTTTGTCTCTCTTGAGACAATTTCTCTTAACAAAAACATATTTGAGTCTGTTTCTTTTGAAACATCATCTTTGAGTCGGTTTCTTTTGAAACCATTATTCCTAAAGATGACCAGAACTCTTCATCACGTATGAGCCGTGTCATCCACCGACCAGATCTCTTCATCACGTAGGAGCCGTGTCAACCATAGATAACCAGTCGTCCTCATCACGTAGGAACCGTGCTATCTCCATTCCTAAAGATGGCCAAGAACTCTTCATCACGTATGAGCAATGTCATCCCCCGACCAGACCTCTTCATCACGTAGGAGCCGTGTCAACCATAGATAACCAGTCGTCCTCATCACGTAGGAACCGAGTTATCACCCTTCCTAAAGATGGCCAAGAACTCTTCATCATGTATGAGCAGTGTCATCCCTCGACCAGATTTCCTCATCATATAGGAACCTTGTCACCTTTAGACGACTCGAACTCTTCATCACGTATGAGCAGTGTCGTCCCCAACAACCAACATTATCCAATTTCTAAGCTTAAAAAGGAGAGAACCAGACAAAAACGTGTTGTCGTGTCGTCTTTTTCCTATTCTTGTTAACACAAGAATGTGCAAAGAGGGGCAGCTGTAGACACTCATTTTTGTCCGGGTCTTCTCTATTTAATTTAAATTTTATTATTATTATTATTATTATTATTATTATTATTATTATTTAACTTACACTTTACATATTACACTGTTTTGCAGGCCAACCCATGCCCAACAAACGAAGCCCAATTGACCCGAGCCCATACTCATCACTCAGCAGCCCGGTTACAGACCCTAACCCAATGCACAACCTACACCGACCCAACTAAACCCTAACCTTAGGGTATCAACATCCCAGCGCCGCACCAACATAGACCATTCGATCTGGACCCATTCAACGGTCCAGATCGATGGTAAATAGGGTTTCACAACCCTAAGCCAATCCAACCGTCGCGCCTCTTCAATGTTCCAGTAGCCGTTCAAGCCGAATATCACCGAGCCTCAAGCCACCGTCGAACCTCTCATCGAGTCAATCTATCATCCACAGTGACAACAAGGCCATCAAATACCAAATCAGTCAGAGCAATCAGAGAAAAATAAAGGAAAAAATCAAAAGAAAATCCAAATGATATCCTAAGGTACATCTAGCCTCTGTCGACCCTAGTGTCTCGGGCAGCAAAGTCAATCATCACAAATCATGGAAGCTAACATAAAATCAAAAAAGAGAAGACAGATAAAAGGGGGACCATTCGGGGTTCAAAGAAAAAAAAGGAGATAGAGGGAGTTTTCAGAACCAAAAAGAAAATATAAAGAAAACAGAGAGAAAAAGGGAGAAGAAAAAAAAGCTTACCGAGGAGGGAGGTTCGGCGAAGGCATGCAAGGAGTTCAAAGGTCACCGTGGCTTGTTGTTTCGAGAGGTAAATCGGTAGATTTAGGAGACTGGGGTAGTGTTTAGGCAAAGTGGAGTGGGGTTTTGAGTAGTGGGGGTTGAGATGTTTCTTTTGAGGGTTGTTGGGCATCTCCGGCCGCCATGCGCCGCCGTCGTCGTCGCCGTGAGCGCCACCATCGACGGCGTTATTTCTTTTCTCTTATGTGGGAGTTGAGAGAGTTCTGAAACTCTCTCTCTCCCTCTGTTTTCTGAATCAAAACCAAATGAGAGAGGGGAAGCAAAGAAAGCCCGTTTTGGGCTTATATTCCCTAACCAAAACGCCGTCGTTTCAAGGGTCTGGGCACCCGTGTTTTACAAGCATGGGGTAACTACACTTTAGGTCCCTTCTCCTTTGTAATGCTTTATTTAAGTCATTTAATGAAATTATTATTGTTTTATTTCGAGCCTTTTAGTTTTTAATGATTGCATTTCAGTCATTAATTTGTATATTATGTTTGCTGATATTATAATTTGGTTGTGATATTTATATTTATTTCGTTTTAGTCACTGTTTCAGTTTATTGTGCATTTTCCTTTGATATTCGGATTTGGTCATGAAATTTGCAAATGTTATATTAGTCACTGTTCATGTTTTATATCATATTTGTCTATATTTGATTATGGATTTAATATTTCAAATATTTCAATTTAATCACTGATCCCATGCATTTTATTATCTTTACTGTTATTTGAATTTGGTCACCATATTCGTATATATTCTATTTTAGTCATTGTTTGATGTTTGGTTTAATTACTTTGTGATCTTTTATGTTTCTGTTTATTTCATTTTAGTCCTTACTCTTTTATATTACTACTTTCGTGAATGTTGGAATCTGATCTCGTATTGTGTAATTATTTTATTTAATCACTGAATATAACTTTGAATTTTGAATTTTTGGCTTCAAGTTCTAATTGCTTTATTTTAGTCATTTTCTGTTTTTTTAATATATTTGGTTTAATGTCTATTTTATTTTCTTTTGTTTTGGGCATCTATGTTTCCTTGTTTATATTTTAGTCCTACTAATGTATGTTATGTCATTTTTGTGGATATTTGACTTTGGTCCCAATGTTTGTAATAGTTTCATTTTAGCCCCTGATTTTATATGTTAGGTATTTTGGTTGATGTTCGAATTTATCCCTGACATTTGTGAATATTTATTTTAGTCATTTATGTATGATTTTATTGTACTTGTTATTCGGTTATTTGTATTATGCAAATAATGTTCTTAATTTCATTTAACGTAAATATTTTATTTTTGTATTTGCAATTACATTTTTTTTATATTATATTTTTATCTATGTATGAAATATTTGGTTTTTATTTTCAAGAACACGAATGCATAGAATGAGCGTGGAAAGTATCACTTGGTCGAAGTGGTGCGATCCCATACGGTATTTTAACGACATAGGAACTTGAAATAAATTGAGTATATTTTATTATTTAATTTGTTTAAATGATGCAATGTGTGTAATAATTTACTTTATTTTATGTAAACTTCAAATTTTTTCATTTTATTTTCGATTCATTTTTAGTTAATCAATTTATTTTGTTGTATGAAAATGTCAATTTTATTTATATTCGATTCGCATTTTATCAAGAGGGAAATATTCTTTATGGATAAGAAATAGTCGAGTTAGCTTTTTCGATGGAGGATTGCTAATTTCGAGATTTCTTTTCGAGTTAAAGAATTTTTTTAATTATTTAATTCGAAGCAAATTAATCAATGTTCGATAAATAGATCATATTTTAACTTTATATTCGATTTATAATTTCCACTATTTACAACGATGTGTAAGCGACACAGTACCAATTTTGGGCGTTGTGGGAGTGTTTATCCTTCCCCGCACGTAACCGACTCCCGAATCCATTTAAATGAATCTTTGGTAACGCAGACCGAATTTTGTCTTAAAAAATGATTTTTCTTAAAATTGTTTTAAAAGACGTTTTTAGGTATTCAACCTACCTAACCCAAAGGTCGATGGCGACTCTTTTCAATTTTATTTCAAATTAATCAAAAACCATCAATTTTTCCAAATTAAAGTCATAATTGTTTTTAAAAATAATATTTAATTTTTTTACGAAAAAATGGTTATGACAGGGTATGAACACCAAAGAAAAATTTCATTTTCGACACTTTTTGTTTCGAATTTGTTGGTGTGAGATCATATTTACCTCTACTCGATCTTGCAGGTAGACCATGGAACTTCTGCTCCACCCAAGGATCCAAGTACTAGTACAAGGTTTGTAATGAATAAGATAAGATGTCTGACTTTTACATCTAAAATAAGATGTTTCATTAAAACTGTTTCCTTTGACTGTTGTTCAATAACAGGGCAAGTTACGATGATAAGTCCGATGTTTATGATTTTGGAGTTATTTTACTCGAAATGATTCTGGGGAGGCCATCAAAGTCCAGGAATCAAGTTCAAATTCTTAAAAATCAGGTAAATCATAACTGATTTGAACTTAGAACATCCAAAGAAACTCAATTCATACAAATCAGTAACTCACTATGATTAAAACCTGTGCATGCAGCTAGAAGCAATCTTGGCAACTGATGACTCAACGAGAAGACTCATATCCGATCCAGCAGTCCGGACATGTTGTTCGGATCAGTCATTGAAGACAATGATGGAAATTTGTGTGAAATGTCTGGTGAAGGACCCTGAAGGGAGGCCTTCTGTTGAGGATGTGCTGTGGAACCTGCAATTTGCTGCTCAAGTTCAAGATGCATGGAAGGTAGATTCTCGGAGCAGCGAAGGATCTCCGGGGTCTCCTTTCGAACCGCCACACCTTCGTGTTGCCTTCCATTAGCAATATCTGGTTTAGTTATTTAGATACTTTGAAAAAGTTGGCAAGTCTTGTTCATATTAGTTTTCTGAGAAGTACAGAAATCTGTCTATACAATAGAAACAGGAACTTATTGTTCGTACTATTACACCAAATATTTTCCGAATCTGTACACTGGTTTCCTTTGAATTCAAACAACTGATGTATATTTTCAGGGTTTTTTTATTTTTTTTATTTGGATCCAAGATCAATATATTTCTAGTTTGATTCGAGTCTGTAACTCCAGAATGATAGTGCAAATGATTACTGCAAGTGGTGGTTCATATATCTTTATGTGTATTTGGTTGTGTTGTAATTGCAAGGGTGTTTGAACCGGAATGGACCGGTTGACCCAACCGGGAACATGTGACAGATCGGTCAGGAATAGGGATGGTAAGCGAGTACAATTTCGTAAATTTTGTACCGTACCTGATTCAATTAGGGTGGGGATGGATATAAGTTTAGTGGATAATGGACGGCTATGGAACATGCTATAAAATCGATGGGACTGTAAATAGTAAAAAAACCAGGGTAAACCATGAGTCAAAAACCCCGATTTTCTAAAAACCGGTTTTCAGAAAATCGGGTTCCTTCTGGGCTAAACGGCTAAACCTGAAAAAGAATTCTACCCATATCTAGTCCAAATGAAATAAAAAAAGACATAAAAAAAAAATAATGTAGTTAAATATATTAATATTTAAAAGGCTTATTTGAGAAATATGTATCTAAACTGTTTTTTCTTTCGTTTTGGTTGGTTAATTTTTTTAATACAAGTATTGTTTCATTTCGTTTTGTAATTATTTTAAGATTTTATTGTTATATTCGTTAGAGAAATGTTTTCCAATAAATGATCGATACGAAATTTAATGTTCAATACTATTTTACTTTTTTATATTTATTTAATGGAAAATTGTTTGGATTGTACAAGTTATTGATGGTTCATCCATTCTAATTTAGGTGGAGAACCATAATTAGTGCAAGGATGACCATAAACCGGTGATATTTACAAGAGAAAAAGGGGAAAAATATGACTTGGTAAGAAGATAAATAATGTAGACAGAAGGATAGAGAGAGAGAGAGAGTCCTTATTTCAGCATTTCTTAGAGGTATAAATACCCCAACTATAGAGTGACTGATGTCAGGTCAAGGGTCATCATGTCTGTTAATGATCTGACATACTATGAAGATTTGACTGTAATTATTATATTTGACTCTTTCAAATGTCATGTTAAAGACTGAGGAGCATGAAATCCGAAAAGTGATCCGATAGAGGATGTTTCCGGAGGTGGTGTGTGTCGTAACCGGTTTTTGTCCGGGCATGAAATATTTATTTAGAGGGAAAATTGATGTGAATAAATGGTTTTGAAAATAATTTGGGAGTCGCCATCGGCCTTTTGGGTCAGGTAGCCCGAATACCTAAAAAAATTATATTTTAAAAGAGTTTTTAAGAAAACATCAGTTAAAAGATAAACTGATCTGCGTTTTAACCAAAAATTCGTTCTTTTTAATAGTAAAAAGGGATTCGTGGTCGGTTATGTTTAGGGAAGGATTAGCACCCCTACAACGCCCAAAATTGGTACTTTTTAATTATAAATTGTCTCTATTATTAAAAATTTAAAAATTTAAAATATATTTAATTTATAATCCTATTATTTCAAAATTATATAAAAAATATTTATTTATTTAAAAATATCAGAAAATGACTTCTAGGTGCCTTAAGACAGCTCTTTTCTTTGATATTAATAAATATTAATTTAAATAAAATTAAATAATAATTTTTTATTAATATTTAATTTTAAAATACCAGAATAGGACATCCAGTTGTATTAAGACTGCCCTTTTCTTCGATATTGAAAAATAATATTAAAATAATTTATTGAAAAAAATATAAATTATTATTTATTATATATATTTATGACTACATAATAATAATAAAATATTTAAATATAAACAAGTAAAATTAAAACAATAAAAATACAATTAGAACTATATATTTAAAAGCAGTAAAATAAATGAAAATATTTAAAATTAGTGACTAATTATAGTAAAATTAAAATTAAAAACCTAATTCATAATTAATCAAAATTATAGGGATTAACTATTTCCTTATTTATAATTTAGTGACTAAAATAAAATTATATAAAATTCGGATATTAGATTAAAATAAATAAAAACATACTATTCAGATTAAAAAATTAATTATTAAAATTAAAGGACTAAATTTGTCATTTACCCTAAATATATTATTTTAATACAAAGGACTAAAATAAATAAAAATAAATTTAAAGAACGAATTAAAAGGATTATAAATTGATTTAGTGACTAAAATGTAAATTTTACAAATTAGGATGACTGCGGAAAGGATTTAACTTTTATTTAATTACACAAATAGCCCTCCCCGAAACGGCGTCGTTCAGGAAGGGCTATTTAAAGCTGAAATCGGCTGGCCCGAAGGGCCAGCATTCATTTTTTTTTCATTCTCTCTCTAACTGAGAGAGAAATGAAATGCTCTCCCCTCTCTCTAGCTTCCCTCATCGGAGGGAAGCCGGTCACCGGGCGGCAGCCGTCTGCCGCCGTGATTCTCACCGCCGGCCACCGTATCCGGTGGCCGGAAAAAATTATTTTTACACCACCATGTAGATCGGACCGTCCTAATGACGGTTCCGATGCTCTTTTCTCCTAAACAGCTCCCGATCGGAGCAAATCTAAGAAAGTACCTTCGATTTTCGAAGGTTTTGGTGACGTTTGAAGAGGTCCGGTGGTCGTGGCTTCCTCGGTAAGCTTCTCCTCCTTTTTTTTTTATTTTTTTTGCTGGTTATTGTGTTGTTGCTCTCCGTTTTTGTATCTTTGCTCTCAGTTTTGTCTCTCTGTGTCCTGTTGGTTTTTTTCTTTTTCTTTGCAGATGGGATGATGGCTTTATAGCCATCACCGGTGTGACCATCAGACCGGGTAAAAGAGTGGAGTCTGGTGAGTCACCGGACTCCCAGTGGTGACTCACCCTAGGGCCTTAACGTGGACGGCTGGCGTTGGAACTTCTGGAGCCTTCGGTTGGGGCGTGGCAACGGCGGCAGTTGGCGTAGTCCCTAGGGTATCATAACCCTAGGGTTTCCTGCTGGAGGTTCTTGGACCGTTGGATCATGCCAGATCCAACGGTGGATGGATGATGGCGGCTGGGGTTTAGATATAAACCCTAAATGGGTTTAGGGTTACACATTTGGGTTAACTGGGCCACTGTATTTGGGTTAACTGGTTGGGCCAAACTTGGCCCATTTGTAATAATAAAATAATAATAATAATAATAATAATAATAATAATAATAATCATAATAATAATAATAAATAATAATAATAGTAAATAGAGAAAAAAAATAGTATCTTCAGCTGCCCCTCTTTGCTCATTCTTGTGTTAACAAGAATAGAGTAAAGATGAAAAGATAATAATATTTTTTTATCCATTTAAATTCACTTGACTATGATGGAGATGTTGAATAAATTCTTCTCTTTCTTCAGATGAGTTCTTCTCATTATGAACTTTCTGCTGGGGATGATGTTGACTTATTTCCTTCTGTGATAGAGTCATTCAAAAGGTTAAATAAGCTCTTCTCATTATGAACTTTCTCTGGAAAGGTTGATGCTAATCTATCTCCTTCTGTGATAGAATTATGCAAAAAGTTGAACAAGCTCTTCTTATTGTGAACTTCTTCTTCTTCAGATGAGTTCTTCTCATTATGAACTTCTCTGGAAAAGCTGTTCCATCAAGTGATGGATTTGAGCAAAAGGTTGAAGAAATTCTTCTCAATATGAATTTCTTCTTCTTCAGATGACGAGTTCTTCTCATTATGAACTCTACCTGGCAATGTTAATCCATCAAATGATGAATTTAAAACAAAAGGTTGAACAAATTCTTCTTATGAACTTCTTCTTCTTCTTCAGATGAGTTCTTCTCATTATGAACTTTCTCTGGAAAAGCTGATCCATCAAATGATAGATTTGAGCAAAAGATTGAACAAATTCTTCTCATTATGAATTTCTTCTTCCTTCTTCAGATGAATTCTTCTCATTACGAACTTTCTCTGGAAAAGCTGATCCATCAAATGATGGATTTAAGCAAAAGATTGAACAAATTCTTCTCATTATGAATTTCTTCTTCCTTCTTCAGATGAATTCTTCTCATTACGAACTTCCTCTGGAAAGTTTGATCCATCGAGTGATGGTTTTGAACAAAAGATTGAACAAATTCTTCTCATTATGAATTTCTTCTTCCTTCTTCAGATGAATTCTTCTCATTACGAACTTCCTCTGGAAAGTTTGATCCATCGAGTGATGGTTTTGAACAAAAAGTTGAACAAATTCTTCTCATTATGAATTTATTCTTCTTCAGATGACGAGTTCTTCTCATTATGAACTTCTTCTTCCTTCTTCAGATGAGTTCTTCTCATTATGAACTCGACCTAGCAATACTGATCCATTGAATGATGGGTTTAAATCTTTGCTAAAATCTTTGAAATTCCTGTTAAAAATTCAACTTGGATAAAATGAATGAAAATGCTCATATTTTGCAAATGTCTAAATATGATGCATGAATGTTGATGCAATCTTCATTTGACTTCAAAATGGTGAACTCGGTTTTCCTCCACTTCATCATTTATTGCCAGGGTCACCTCTGGATATCAGTGTAGCAACTTATGCTATCAAGCTTGCATTTCTGAAGAACCATCTGATCAACTTGTATCTTTATGTCTTCTTTGCTTCATGAAAGTCTCAGAAGAATTGTTTCATTTGTGGAACTCTTGTCGTAGTCAGAACTATGACCTTGATGCCCCATTTTGTCTTGGATAAAACCAATTTTCTTTGCTTGGAGTTGTGCAGAAATCCGATAAAGCTTTCATCTTTGAAAAGAGAATCTGTCATCTTTATAAAGGGAATCTATCATCTTTGAAGAGTGTAGATGTAGATATGCCTGACTCAGCAAGGATTAATTGGGAGAGTAGAGTCTGTTCTGTTTTAACTCTTGAAACACATCACAAGGAAGATTTATTCCAATTCCTTTCATGTTTCCATATATAATCAGATCTCGAATAAGGCAACTTGGATCATCATATCGAGATGCTTAACAACAACATGTCATTCAACCTTAGTTGGTACTACTAGTTTCTTGTTTAAAATTTCAATTCTCCTTCTGTGGAAAGAAATCTTCATCTTGTATCAATAAAGGAAAACCATATGATAACAACATTGGTTTAACACCATAATCACTGGTTCATAAAACATTTGACAACAAATTCTTCATCTCCTGAGGCTTCTGCTCGAATTGCTGGTCAATAAAGCTCTTTGCATGGTTTTCAAAGTTTTTGTATGATATCACAAAACCACTTGAGAACAAAACTCAGTGGGAATACAGGTGAAATACTGGTATGACCAAAAATAGTTGATCAAATTCACAAAATGTGCTGGTGTCGAATTGAATAGGAGACACTAATTGATCTCGATATCATCCTGGGCAAGGGCAAATGTAATACTGATCACGTTTTCTTCTGTAATGAGCATTGTAGAAAGTAGAAATACTTCAGCTATAGGATCCATGTACAGAAAGATATATGCGGAATTCTTGCTGTTGGGGATAAAACGCACATGATAAAACCCAAAATAGATAAAAATTCAGTTCAGTCCTGGCTGGCAATGAAAACCCCAGTAACAACGGGAATAACAGTAATATAAGTGAATCGAGTCTCCCTTTCCAATGTCATCGATTAAGCGAAAACTATTGTGAAAAACAGCTTCGTAATTCCAACAGTATGGTATGAAACTAACTGCCAGGAAATCTCAAAGAAATATTTTCAATTGTCACCGACACAGAGAATACAAAATTCAAAGCTGAGATCTCGAGGAACTGAACCCTGGATCGAATAGTCTGCATGGGGACCATATTTATTCATGCAACCATGATGTAGCTTAACAAAGAACACGCTATCTTGTGATACATGGTTAAGAAGATTGGGTACTTGAAACCATACTTGCTGAGTAGATATTTGTTCAACAACATGATCATAATATAACTGCTTGATGAACGAAGCAATTATGTATAGTCAGCTTGACTATCACTGTTTCACCATTTTCATTCTTCACACCTTTCTGTCTCATTGGAAATATTTGTTCAAGTCAATGATCTTGACACAAGATGTTGTGGGCCTTCAGCATGCCCCAACATTGGCTAATACAAGTGTTCAAAATGCATCAACAGTTCTGATTCTGATTGAAATGGGCTTTCAGCATGCCCCAGCATTTTGCTGATTCAACTCTCAATGTATGTTTTACTGGAATATCATGATCCTCATGAGGTCCAATTTTGACAATGCAATGTGGTGCTTGTAGCTTTCTTCATGCCCCAAATCTGTTTATCTTGAATACTCTCATTCAGGTGTCACTAAACAGTAGTATTGTCAAGTAACTGGAGGAAATCTCTTCATGTTGTCACAAACTTAAGAAGTATTCCATCATTCTGACAGAAACGTCTGAGATATGTGTCTTCTGAATGAGGTGATCATTTTCTGTATCTGGAGGGATTTAGTCAGACAGAGCAGTGAAAATAGCTTGGTAATCCGTTCCAGGCTGACACAGTGGCTTATCATCTTTCAGTGAAAGCCATCTCTGAAATATACTTTTCTGTGGGAGAGAAACCAATTTATGCAAACAATAATCTGATGCAATAACAAGACTACATATACAGTGGTACAGGCTTTTGAAAAATCTACACCCATGCAACATGTTGATTCTGATAATAACTCATCTGATTATGAAGCGATCTTTCAGGATAATTTCACATATATTGATAGTTCTTTCTGATACCGAGGAAATCCTGAATTCTGATTCTGATGAGGAGAATAAATTGTTATATTTGACGAAAATGGGATTCTCAGAGGCTGAGGTTTCAATAGCCATGAAGAGATGTGGTTCAGATTCATCAATTGCAGAATTGACAGATTTATATGTGCTGATCAAATGGCTAAGGCTACTGACACACTTCTTCCGGTAGAAGATAGGAAGCCATTATGCAATGATCCCAATTACAGGAAAATGTGAAACTTGGGCAATGATTTGTGGAAAAGGAGGAAGCAGAGGAAGCATGAAAAAAATGCTTCTTAATGAAGACGATCATGCAGTTCATCTTTCAACTCCAATGATTGGTTCTGAGGTTCCTACCGAACCAGATCAGATAACTCAAAGAACACTTCCAGAAGATGCTATTGAGTCTCCTTATTTCTACTATGAGCAAATTCATCTTTCAAATCCAATGATTGGTTTTGGGGTTCATACCAAACTAGATCAGATAACTCAAAGAACACCTCCAGAAGATGCTATTGGGCCTCCTTATTTCTACCATGAGCACATGGATCTTTCAAATCCAATGATTAATTTTGGGGTTCATACCAAATCAGATCAGATAACTTAAAGAACACCTCCAGAAGATGTTATTGGGCCTCCTTATTTCTACCATGAGCACATGGATCTTTCAAATCCAATGATTGATTTTGGGGTTCATACCAAATCAGATCAGATAACTCAAAGAACACTTCCAGAAGATGCTATTGGGTCTTCTTATTTCTACTATGAGCACATGGATCTTTTCAAATTCAATGATTGGTTTTTGGGGTTCATACCAAACCAGATCAGATAACTCAAAGAACACTTCCAGAAGATGCTATTGGGTCTTCTACTATGAGCACATGGCACTTGCTCCAATTAAAGTTTGGACTGGAATATCATAGTACTTATTTGATGTAGAGCCAGAATTTGTAGATTCGAAGCATTTTCATGCTACTACACTGAAAAGGGCTATATTCATAATTTTTCCAATTGAGAACAGATTTTCTCTTATTCTGCTTCCTCCATGTGCTGATGTTTTTCCATTGACAAAGAAATGATGACCTTCCTTCGAGTGTCCAGAAGTATGTTCTTGATGAGTGCTGAAAATGGAATCTGGTATGGGTTGGAAGGAATAAAATTGTTCCACTTGAATCTGATGAGGTGGAAATGCTTCTAGTTTTCCCTAAAAACCATACACAAGGATCTATATAGAGACATGTTCCATGGTGGTATCAATGTCCTGTCTCTTTTCTCTGGAATCAGTGATGCAGAGATTGCCTTCTATTGTCCTGGCATATCTTTGAAAACAGATGTGTAAGAACTGAATGATGATCGGTTGGAGCAATTGATGAGTAGTTTTGTCGAATTCGACCTTGTTGTCAGTGGCATCCAGCATAACAACCTTACTGGAAGAAATAAACATCATCAGGATGAGCTAGACGTTTTTTGTTGGTGCATTTCCTTGCAATGACTGCTACGACAATTGTCTCTTCTGCTGCTCCAATATATATCCCACTCTTTTCGAATCATGGAACGGTTTAGTTGACAGTAAAACTTGTCATCTTCAACTTTTGGAATCTTGTAACCAATGTTACCCTATATAAAAGGCCTATAAGGGTAGATTCTGTTCCAATGTCTTATTTTGTGCCATAAGTCCTCAAATTCAAATTTAGCAATCTTCTGAAGGACATAATGGATATCATTTTGACAAAGAAAATGATCGGCATAGAAGAAGTAGCAATAAGACTTGAGCCAGCATCACGGTATAACCAGAGTGCAGGTAGTGACTTTGTTCATGGCTCTATGATGTAATCTTCTAGAGAACATGAATTGATGGTTGGGGAAAATAATATGTCTGGTGATGCTTATCTCCCTCAGCATGAGATAAACGATAATCTTTCTTGATGAGCTACTAATAATGTCATAGGAGAGTGTCACAATTTCAATTCTCCAGACTTTCTGGCTTCTTAGACCACTTGCCTTCAAAAATGTGAAGTGCTTCATTATTCTGGCCTCGTTCATTCTTTTTCTACAACAAAGGTAGAATAAGCAACAATTGCTTCAAGGACCTTCCTCATTTGAGACTGTCCTGTTTGAAAATGTTTTTTTTTTCTCATTTCTTTATTGAAGAATGAAAGAATTTTGTAAAGTATTATCCCTTTCAGGTTCACAATATGATCATAAACAATGAATTTAATGATTATCAAATAAATCAACTACATTTTTAAATCATTTAAAAATCATAGTCCTATGGCAAGTGTTAAAATTATTAACTGATTTGAGGTATAGGTTGATTTTGGTAAAGTAGGTTCTTTCAAGTTGGTTCAGTATGTCACTTCGGGCTTCCACTAACTTGAAGAAATGGTTGTTATGCTCATCTTGTAGAGATACTTCTCGTTTCCAAAATGTCAGAAACGTCTTTGGGATGTGCGGTGCTTCTTTTAAGAGCTTAAAATTGTCTCTTATGTCGTTGTTGCACCATTCAATATTCAAGCCGCCTTTTCAGGTTTTCAACTCGAATCCTCCTTTGGTTCTAAGATGTTATTTAAAAATTTATATCTTGAACCCACCTTTTATCATTTTTTATATCATGCATTAAAGATTTTAAAACCAATATTTGTAAATAAAATTAATCTTGAGAGGCGAAATGAATTCTGAAGATATTCTCTTTTACTTAGAAATCCAGTATGATTAAAATGGACTTTTCAGGTACGTAATGTAGGCCATGGCTTATGGTTACGAAAAAAGGGATAAAAAGGCCCAAATAAGTGTTTTAAGGGTAATCAAACCAAGGATCAATTCATTCTGATGCCATCAATCTTGTTTTGTTTGACTTGGATATGCCTTGCTGGGGAATTTTCCATCATCTGGATCCCTCTAGACTGCCAAATTTTGGATTCATTTCCATTTTCTCATATCTCCAGCATTTCTTGATCTTCTTATTTGTACTTGATCAACCTTGTAACTTGAGGCTCAATAAGTCACCCATCTTGATTCAATTTTCCTTTTTCTTTCCTTTTTCTTCTTTTTTTTCTTCTTTCTTTGCTGGATGAGTATAATACTTTAATTGCTTTGAGCACCTCATTTTCCTTTTGCATTTTGTAGGTTTTCCATTATTCTTGATTGGATTGATCTTCAAGCACTATGTATTTGACATACTTTGTAGTTTAAAACTTTCATGACTTCATGGAAACTTGTCTTCGTAATAAAACTGTATTAATAATCTTTATTCTTGTGAGCCAATATCCTTTACCTTGCCCCCAATGTAGAGGGTGATCCTTGGTTAGGGTTGAATTAGAAGAAAAATTATTCAGGCTCAAATGGGGACAACAAAGGATATATATATATATATATTAAAGGATAAATGAAACAATGCCGTTCATCATCTCATACACAGAAACCTTTGTAAAAAGAGGTATCTCCAGGGGGATGAATATTCAAGATTAATTTTACTTACATGAAAAATGTAATTAATGCATGATATATTTATTTCAATCAATCACTTTCCCCTTCTTCTTGAGTATGTCGTAATCACCCGAAATCATCTTCAATGAGTTGGTCCATGATACCTCATCTCGTATCTTCTTGCAGTAAGATTCACGGATAATTGAAAGTTTGGTTCTTTTGAGGTCTTTTGGTTTATGATGGTTTTGGAAGGACAAATGTGTGACTTTTGAAGTCGTATATATATGGTGGAATGTAGTATCATCAATCAACTCTACCCGAAAAGGTAAACATCTGGAGTAGGTGTCTCAAAAACAAGTGGAGACATTTCTTCGGAATCTTTGTAGTGTCAAGATTTAGTTTGAGTAATTGGCATTGGATGAGATATTGAAGATATGATTTTACCACTTGCCAATAGATCTATAACTCTTGAAAAATTAAAAGAATATCTAATCTACTTGATACTCAATAATTTCAAGATTAAAATTTGATTCCTTGCTCATAACCATAAAAGCAATACATATTTATTTATTGCACAAAAGGTGGAGGAAGGAAAAAAAAACAAGTTCAAACAGGATGCTGAAAGTAGAAAAGTACTACAGTGGTAGATAACACTTCCACTTATTTATTTTATTATGCCTCATTACTCCTATAATGGTATGTAATAGGATCAGAGTTCTTTTCTTCATTTGCCCCCCATTTCTTGATCATTTCTTGTGTCAAAACCCCTTTGTCAACAAGCATCTCAATTTCTTTTAACAGTGGCCTACAATTGCCTGTAGAATGCCCCTTTACCCCCAAGTGGAAATTACAAACACTATCTTGATCATAGCTATGAGCAGAAGGGTTTGATGTCACTTTAGTTGGTCTTGGTGTGATGTATTGACCTTTAACCAAATGAGGATACAAGTCTGAAATGGAAGTTTGGAATACTTCCAAAGTTTTTCTTGATCGCATGACTTTCTTTGGTCGATCCGAATAGTTACTTGCTCTTTTTCTTTTGTAATTACTAGGACTCTGGATGCAACATTCATTCACATGATCAGCTTTTGCTTTTTGATCCATCGGGATCTTGGATGTGACTTTTGAGTTTTCTTCACTGATTACATTCTCAATTAAATCTCCACTTGTCACAAGATTCTCGAATTCGTTTGTCGGATTTGCCTGCATTAACTCGAAGAAAGGCGCTGGAAGGGAATCACGAAACATACGTGATATTTCTTCTTCTAACATGGGAGTTTGAACTTGTGTTGCCACTCCTCTCCATCTTAGGGCATATTCTTGAAATCTTTCATTGGTTTTCTTCTTTACTCTTCGAAGATCCATACGTGTTGGAACTAAGCCTTTAACATACCGTATTGTCCCAAAAATGCATCAGCTAGATCTACCCATCTTGATCTGTTCTTGGGTCAACTGATTGTACCAGACTACTGTTGGGCCAACAAGACTATCATGGAAAGAGTGAATTAATAGATCATCAGAACTCAAATATCCTTCCATTTTTCTGCAAAACATTCTCAAATGGATTAAGGGACAACTGGTGCCATCATATTTCTCAAAATCAGGCATTTTGAATTCATGGGGAATAATCAAATCTAGAACCAAGCTGAGCTTTCTTGCTTCTAATTCTTTGTGGTGGGCACTAACATCTTTCATGTTTCTGATTGCTTTCTCTGTCCTCTTGACTCTCTCCTCATATTGTGAATAATTAATGAGGCTATTCTTTGGGTTTGAGTGGGATGCTCCAGGGTATGTTATCTTTCTCGATTCTTCAATCTGATAGCACGATTTCTTTTTAGAAGTTATCTTTTCTTTATCAGATTCCATTCCCTGAATAATTTGATCTGATTCATCTGGTACTGAATCTGACGCTTCTTTCCTTATATCCGGAGGTAACCCTGTCAATTGTTCTGGCCACTGGTCTTGTAGTCCCTTATAAGATTGCTCCATTGTTTTCATGATGATAGTAAAGTAATATGAATGAATGGTCTTGGTTTTTACTGTTACAGAACCTTTCAAGAATTATTTACATGTTTTTATAATTAAAGTACATAACAGTACTTAAATAAAAATGTGAAAAATGCATAAATGGAAAAATAAGAATGCAAAATGTGCAATTCAAAGGCAGACATAAAAGTATGAATGCAAAATGAAAAATGCAAAGATGCAAAATGAAAATGCATATATGAAAATGTGTTACTTAAGAGTGATCATCTTAGAACAGATTTCATTGAACACAAAAGTTTCGGTACATCAAACAAAACTTTTACATGTAGGGGACAACTTTCAGTCCTAACTTCAACAAAACTTTACATATAGGGAATAACTTTCCCATTTTCTTCTCTAAAACCAAGTTAGTTTATCAGCTTATGGGCCATATTGCTTGTCTGGACTGCAGCTTCTTCCATGACATTCTGGTGTTCTTTCATCTCCTATGTCAATTCTCGGAGTTGCTCATTTTCCCTTGTGAGAGGACATTTGTGTTCAAAAAGTTTTTGGACAAGATCTTCATGTATGTTGCAACTCTTTTTCAGTTTGGTGACCCCTGCTATCCACTCTTCTGGGGTGTTTCCTATACCAGCATTTTGAAAGGCTTGACCGACCTTATGGAAATCTTCATGTATGGTTTCCATTTTGGTGCTCAATTTATCATTTTCAATCTTCAAATGACGTATTTGAGCTTCAAACCTTAGCAAATCTTTTTCTCTCTAGGCGCCCCTACTGATATTCTTACCTTTGAAGACTTTTGGTATTAAACTAGCAGGACCCTCGGTTACTAAACTAGGTCGATCATTTACCATAAATTGCAAGGTTACATGATCCAAAAGACTTTGGACTCGACGTTTGAAGGCAAGACAATTCTCGATGGTATGTCCTTGAGCTCTGGCATGATATTCACAATGAACGTTGATGTCATACCAATTTGGATACGGAGGTTGGAATAGTTTTATGTAATATGGAGCCACTTCTCGTGCTTCAAGTAACTTTTCATACAACTCTTTATATGATATAGGTATAGCATCAACATGAGAACCGCCTTTTGTCTTGGATTGAACCTGAGTTTTAGATATCGGGAGCCTACTAAACTTCGATGATTTCTGGTTACATGATTTATTCTCTTCTCTGAGAGCTTTTACAATTGTCATCATTTCTTTGGTATCTTCAGATGACTTGTGAATACGGATGATGATTGTCTGTAACTTCTCTAATTGATTGGGATCAGAAGTCCCTTGCATATTTGAGATTGCAGGATTATGTTCATTAAGCTTTCTCTCTTTCTGTGCAGGAATCTCTTCTCTTTTGGCCAAAACAGATATTCTATCCATCATCTTGGACATCTGCTCTCTTATTTCTCATATCTCTTCTTGCTCCTTAATGGACACATGATCTCTAGGTGCGTAGCTTTCTTCTATCCTCGGAGTTCTCTCAGGATGCCATTTCACGGTTGCGTCATATTTTGTTCGATCATAAAACTTTTTGTCCATTTACGATTTCTTTCCAATATGATGAACAATCTTTCAAGTCAACACCTTTTGATTATGCCATGATCATGCAATGCAAACAAAAGAAATCAATATGAACAGATTAGAGCAATGTAACATGCATGAAAAAATAAAAAAATAGAATAGTTAGTACCAACTAATGGAAAAAAATCTATTTATCAAGGTATAAATCTTAACCTCATGCTTTCTAGTTCCATGCTTTGTTTGGAAAATTTAACCTAACCGCATGATTTCTAGTTCGCATGCATTTATTCCGGAAAAAGAAAAGGAAATAAAATAAATTAAAAGCTAGAGCTTATTTCTCCTTTGTGTATACCTACTGACAAAATTTCGGCATGGTCTCAGATTGGGAGAGTTTCTAGGGTTTATTATATGCAGGTTTTCAGTTCTAGGAGTAAAAGTACTCGAACTGTCTTTGTTGATGCCCATTGGGCTGTCAACCCTCAATCCTAGTCCATTACAGACTTAAACGGATCGAATTCAATTCGAGGGGACACATTTCTCTATACCTGACACGGAGAATAAATTCTCACGAAGACATAGAGCATATAAACCCCGAAAGTTACTTGCTAGGTCTGACACGGAGAATAAATTCTCACGAAGACGTCGCTTTCACTCCCACTTAAAAGGGACAAACTCAATTATAGAGCTTTATGTTATGCTATGAAAGTGTTGTGTGTGAGGAGAAATGTTCAAACCTTTGACAGAAAAATAATGAAATAAAATACTTGCAAATAAAATGAAATATTAATAAGAAAATATATAAATACTATGAAAATAATAAATATATAAAATTTTTGAAAAGAAAGAATTATAAAAATATATAAATTTTTAAAAAATAGAGACAATTTATAATTGATTTTAAAAGTTTGACCAGTCCCCAGCGGAGTCGCCAAGCTGTCGTAATCGGTTTTCGTCCGGGCATGAAATATTTATTTAGCGGGAAAATTGATGTGAATAAATGGTTTTGAAAATAATTTGGGAGTCGCCATCGGCATTTTGGGTCAGGTAGGTCGAATACCTAAAAAAATTATCTTTTAAAAGAGTTTTTAAGAAAACATCAGTTAAAAGATAAACGGATTAGCACCCCTACAATGCCCAAAATTGGTACTTTTTAATTATAAATTGTCTCTATTATTAAAAAATTTAAAAATTCAAAATATATTTAATTTATAATCCTATTATTTCAAAATTATATAAAAACTATTTATTTATTTAAAAATATCAGAAAAGGACTTCTAGGTGCCTTAAGGCAGCTCTTTTCTTTGATATTAATAAATATTAATTTAAATAAAATTAAATAATAATTTTTTATTAATATTTAATTTTAAAATACCAGAATAGGACATCCAGTTGTATTAAGACTGCCCTTTTCTTCGATATTGAAAAATAAATATTAAAATAATTTATTGAAAAAAAATATAAATTATTATTTATTATATATATATTTATGACTACATAATAATAATAAAAATATTTAAATATATAAACAAGTAAAATTAAAACAATAAAATACAATTAGAACTATATATTTAAAAGCAGTAAAATAAATGAAAATATTTAAAATTAGTGACTAAATTATAGTAAAATTAAAATTAAAAAACCTAATTCATAATTAATCAAAATTATAGGGATTAAACATGCTATTTCCTTATTTATTAATTTAGTGACTAAAATAAAATTATATAAAATTCGGATATTAGATTAAAATAAATTAAAACATACTATTCAGATTAAAAAAATTAATTATTAAAATTAAAGGACTAAATTTGTCATTTACCCTAAATATATTATTTTAATACAAAGGACTAAAATAAATAAAAATAAATTTAAAGAACCGAATTAAAAGGATTATAAATTGATTTAGTGACTAAAATGTAAATTTTACAAATTAGGATGATTGCGGAAAGGATTTAACTTTTATTTAATTACACAAATAGCCCTCCCCGAAACGGCGTCGTTCGGGAAGGGCTATTTAAAGCTAAAATCGGCTGGCTCGAAGGGCCAGCATTCATTTTTTTTTTATTCTCTCTCTAACTGAGAGAGAAATGAAATGCTCTCCCCTCTCTCTAGCTTCCCTCATCGGAGGGAAGCCGGTCACCGGGCGGCATCCGTCTGCCGTCGTGATTCTCACCGCCGGCCACCGTATCCGGTGGCCGAAAAAAATTATTTTTACACCACCATGTAGATCGGACCGTCCTAATGACGATTCCGATGCTCTTTTCTCCTAAACAGCTCCCGATCGGAGCAAATCTAAGAAAGTACCTTCGATTTTCGAAGGTTTTGGTGACGTTTGAAGAGGTCCGGTGGTCGTGGCTTCCTCGGTAAGCTTCTCTCCTTTCTTTTTTTTATTTTTTTTTGCTGGTTATTGTGTTGTTGCTCTCCGTTTTTGTATCTTTGCTCTCGGTTTTGTCTCTCTGTGTCCTGTTGGTTTTTTTCTTTTTCTTTGCAGATGGGGTGATGGCTTTATAGCCATCACCGGTGTGACCATCAGACCGGGTAAAAGAGTGGAGTCTGGTGAGTCACCGGACTCCCAGTGGTGACTCACCCTAGGGCCATAACGTGGACGGCTGGCGTTGGAACTTGTGGAGCCTTCGGTTGGGGCATGGCAGCGGCTGGAGCGACGTGGAGCGGCGGCAGCTGGCGTAGTCCCTAGGGTATCATAACCCTAGGGTTTCCTGCTGGAGGTTCTTGGACTGTTGGATCATGCCAGATCCAACGGTGGATGGATGATGGCGGCTGGGGTTTAGATACAAACCCTAAATGGGTTTAAGGTTACACATTTAGGTTAACTGGGCCACTGTATTTGGGTTAACTGGTTGGGCCAAACTTGGCCCATTTGTAATAATAAAATAATAATAATAATAATAATAATAATAATCATAATAATAATAATAAATAATAATAATAGGAAATGGAGAAAAAAAATAGTATCTTCAGTGTGGTGTCTCTGAGGATCCCTGTTAGCATAGGTTTGAAAGTTTTCGGAAGATATTTGTGGAGGTATAACACTTGTCCCCTATTTTTCGAGGGAATATCATAAAGTAACTTGATTTGAGACTCAAAGTGAGTGATACAACGATGATCTCTCTATTTTGTTCAATGCGAATGTTCGTCGTCTTTGCTATATGGTGCGAGACATAAACCTTCAATTCTTTTTTTAATGGAGACTAAACTACACTCCTCTAACATAGAGACTCTCTAATGGCATTGATATTAGTTCCTCTTGGCAGCAGCTGAGGTCTCTCTATCGGCTGGAAAAATAATGCGTCTCTCTCTCTTAGCTCTTTCTCTTTCTTGGACAGGCACATAGATGTATTTATCAATAATGATTTTGAAGAATATTGACTGTTGCATTAATCCTTCCCATAATTGAGTCTCTTATGCGTGACTTCACCTATGAAGATGTTTGGATAGCATTGCAATCTATGAGCCCTCTGAAAGCTTATGGGGAAGACGGTCTTGGCGCAATCTTCTATCAACGTTTCTGGGATATTGTAGGCCTTGATGTTTCTAATTATTGTATATCAATTCTAAAAGGCGACCTCTCCATTGTTGACATCAATCATACACAGTTCTTATTCCCAACGTTAATGGTCTTAGAAGTTTGTCCCATTTTAGGCCGATCAGTCCCTATAATGTTCTCTTTAAAATAATATTGAAGATAATAGCCAATAGACTTCAGTCTATGCTTCATTTATGCATCGACAAAGCTCAGAGTACATTTATTTCGGGGCAGCTTTCACTGACAATATCATCATTGCTTATGAGGTCCTTCATTCTTTCAAAAGAAACATGTTGGTCGTAATGGATCATTTTCCCTCAAACTTGACATGAACAAGGCATACGATCGTGTTGAATAGCACTTTATATAGGAAAATGGGCTTCTCGGAATACCGTTTAAATCATGTGATGAGTTGTCACCACTGTGTCTTACTCAGTGATAATTAACGGTATTATTAGTGACAAATTTTGCCCATCTAGAGGTCTCTGACAGGGAGATTCGTTCGGCCCCTTCTTATTTCTGATATGTAGTGAGGACCTTTCTTCTCTAATCCGCTTGGCCTCCCGCAATGAAACGCTAAAGGGTGTCGTATATCCAAAAACGCCCCAACCATTACCCATTTATTCTTCGCCGATGACAGACTTATATATGGTGTAGCTACGGCTATTGTTGCTCAAAATCTTAAGATGTTGCTGGTTTTATAATCGAATTGCTCAAGTCAGATTATTAATTTTGAAAAATCAACTGTATTTTTTAGTTCCATTGTTGGGGATTACAATAAATCGGATGTTTGACATATTTTGAGTGTTGATGGCATTAACAATATGGAGGTTTTGCTGTGAGACGGATTAATATACGGTTGAAAAAACGACGTGACTGGTTAAATAGGTGACCGGTTAAAAGCGCTACCGGAAATGTTATATGTTTTCACCGAAAATGTTATTTGTGTTGGTAATAATAATGATAATAATTAGGATTATTATCATCGTATGTAAAATGCGCCAAAAAAATATTATTTTAATATAACTGGTTAATTACTGAAAACATTATCAACCATAATAACATAATAGGTAGCTCCTATTTTATTTTACCGTTTACATTATTAGTAATCTTTAAACAAACCGGTAGGTATTTTAATGTAATAGGTAACGTCTATTTTATTTTACCGTTGACATTATTAGCAACCTTCAAACAAATAGGTAGGTAGTTTAATATAATAGGTGTCACTTATTTAATGTAATAGGTAGCGCCTATTTTATTTTACCGTTTACATTATTAGTAGCCTTAAAAAAACCTGTAGATATTTTAACATAATATGTAGCGCCTATTTTATTATACCGTTTACATTATTAGTAACCTTCAAACAAACCGGTAGGTAGTTTAACATAATAGATAGCGCTTATTTAACGTAATAGGTAGCGCCTATTTTATTTTATCGTTTACATTATTAGTAGCATTTAAACAAATCGATAGGTATTATAGGTAATTTAATATAATAGGTAGCGCATATTTTATTTTAACCGGTTAAGTTTTAAATATAAGTATCGATACATACAATATAGGTATAGATACTTTTTCAGGACAATATTTAAATATCTATATTTTTAGAGTAAGTATAGATGCAATTTATGTTTCAAAAATTTTTAATAGTTCTTCATGTTTTCCACCTACAACATTAATTTAATAATTTCATTTACACAAAACATTATTTGATTGTTTAGATATTTTATAAAATATTATTTAGAATTTAAATTTAACAGTTTTAACCAAAGATAATAATAAATATGTAATATCTATGTTTATTATTTTTTATTGAATAATAATATATACCGTAACATAAAAATAAATCATTAGACGCGTATAATTACTAAATTAATATCTTAAAACTCACTCAAAAGATAACCCTAATTTAATATTTTCCACGGTGAAGTAAGTATGGACACTTATATATATGTATTGATACCTACCGATAACCAATGTTTACCGGTTACCAAATGTTTTAATAGTTTTCATGTTTTCTACCTACAACATTATGAGTCTGCCAACATTTCTGGTAGCGCTTTACCAAATTTATTAATTATCTTATTAAGTTTCCTTTCACGTCGTTTCTTACCCGTATATTAGTCCGCCTTTTTTTGAGACAACCCCTACCAATATAGAATCCTATTTGAGCCTCCCTTCAATGATCGATAAAAAAAAGTGTGCTTTCTTGTAACACCCACAGACCGATGCGGGTGACCCGATCCGATATGAGGTGTCACATTAAAGCCATCGGAGTGACCCACAGTAAAAATCCTGGAAAATTTAAAATTTCTGTTAAAACACGTAAAATCATAAAACAATTTATAAATAATACAAATTTAGAAAACCATTCATATATTATAAACAGGATTAAAATCATACAAGTTTCAGACTCTGATATAAAAACAGAGTACAACCTACATGCCCCCTAATCACATGCACCGTACTTCGCAAGCAACGCCGATGGAACTCCTTTATTGATGTCGATAGTTGCACTGGTTTGATTCTTTTAACCTGAAATGGTGAGTAAAAGAGTGAGCTTTGGGAAGCTCAGTAATACAAAACTATCAAGTGAGGCTGAAGGACATGCAGATAAAATGAATATCATAAATTTTCCTTATTGACTTAGTCGTCTACAGATTTTCGTAATGAGTTGAGGTTTCACTAATATTTCATCGAGTAAAGGCCATGAATATTTCAGTTCATAGGAAACATTCAGAGTACCAAGTTTTTAGGAGATCAGAATAGGAAGTCTAGTGTGTTCCAACCAAAACTAGTGTAAAGGTACATATCTTTTTTTTTAAAACAGTAACAATTTAAAACATATTTTTAAAACCATAGTAGAACACTTCAACCGATCACCTTTATGCAGTTCCCCCAAAACTGCATCCATAAGGACTTACCCTAAGCACACATCAAAGAAGCCACCCTAAAGGAATACCTTGGGGCCTATGGGGCTACCCAAGGGTCTCCTTAGGTCTGTAAGGATTTACCAGCTTGATCAGAGCTGAACCTCCATACTTCATAATACTACCCATACAATATCCAATATAAATTAGATTTTACAGTAAACTGTAATATTAAGATCGTGATCCAATAAAATCTCGTAAGAGTTACAATGAAATAAATCACATAACTGCCCTCCACCCTTACACCATATGTAGTCCCATAATTAACCCAAGGGAGTGCCTTGGGGCCTGCTAGACTACCTAAAAACGTTTCTCGGGGCCTCGAAGCATATCCAAATGTCACCTTAGGTCTGTAAGGATTTATCAGCTTGATCAGAGTTGAACCTCTATACTCCAACTTACCCAGATAATTTCCCAATAAAATAGTTATAATAGTAACCAGTAGATTCTCTGGTCCATAAATCAGGAACAATAATATTTTCCAGTGAAAACAGGAAACCAAATAACACATTTCAAGTAATCATAGTTCATAAACCAATAGATTCCATGATTCATAAATCATGAATTATTATATTTTCCAGTGAAAACATGTAACCAGAGAATATATACCATGTAGCCATAGTTCATAAGCTAGTAAATTAGTAAATCAGTGATTTCAGAAAATCACATTTAAAATAGGTAAAACATTTACATGTCACATAAGAAACACACTAGAGGATCCAAATATTCTTCAGAGCTACTTGGTAATCAAGAAGGTATTCATAATCTTGTGCATCAGAGTTACTTAAGATATCAAGTATGACATGAGTGATTCCATTATTCAAACTAACAGGGCTATTTCATGCATTTTGGTTCTTGGAGAATTCTTAATAATTTAACTCAATAAGGATAAAGCAATGATTTTTGGTATTCAAGATTATACATGGAATCATCGAGATTTCAAGTCCGATCGAACTATATATCTTAATACTGTGATACTTGTCAATCATTCAGATCGTGACACTTCACTATTATTCACTTCTTATTACTGACTACACCATTTGATCTGATCAATATCAGAATCATCCTTGATCAGTTCTTGAGGAGAATAATATATATTATGTTGGCATTTATTTCATTTTCATGTTGTAATAGTATCCAAAATGCCCGACGACATGGGTCGTGCTCCATAACCTTTAGAGGCAGTACATCATTTATGTTCATCAGTGTTCCCATAGTCTATCCAAAGGCATTCACTTGATCTAAGTCATAAAGGTATTTAGATCATCTTGGTATTCGAGGTTATTTTAGTTATTTGGGGTCTAGACTCATTACTTATTTCAAAACTTGATGAATATCCATCATTTAAATACTTCAGTGACGTGTCGTAGTTCTAGTAATCTAGTCTTAAAATAATCATTAAAAAACAATGAGATCGACATATTAAGAAATTCCAAATGTATGAGTTTATTTTTTGGGTTTTTCAAATAGATCAGGAATTTAATCGGTGATCCCAAGGTTCAAGTGAATCAAAATATAAGTTCTTAGGTCGTCTCCATTATCATAGCCATTCATAGTCCTTTTTATGCGTTAAGGGTATTATCGTCATTCCATTCAATTTTATTAGTGGCATTACTTCTGATAAATTAGACTTCCAAGTATTCTAGTTCCTTTAGAGTTCAAGGTATTTTGGTCATTTGAATGTTGGGGTTATTTTAGTTATTTCGTAGCTCGAAGACATTTCAGTAATTCAGATGAATCTAAACATATGTACCTTTCATGGTAATTTGGTTAGATATATCTGTTAAGCGTTATTTTTGCTCTTAGGGGTAATCATGGTATTTTTGCGATGCAAGGGCATTTTGGACAAATTACAATTCAAGTTTATTCTAGTCCTTTCCATTTAATTTCATTTTTCTGAATAATTCAAACAAGAATAGTACTTCCAATATTTAGACTTTAGGTGCTGTTGATAATCAACAATTACAGGCCTTATGCCTTTTCGAATGTTAGGATTCGATTATTAGTGACTATCTGATCAGATCGTGAATTTAAAATATGAAATGGTGATTTAACGGATTAAAAATACAAATTCTCAAGGTGCTTTCGCTCTGTCCAGCCCATTTTTACCCCATAAGGGCAATTTCATAAATTTTATAGTTAGGTGATTCCCGTATTAAACCTTTTAACAAAAATAATTAGATTTTAATAATTATGAAGTCATTGGCTCTTCAAATTAATCATTGCACTTGAAATCATTTCTTACCAGTCTTTCAATTCATTTATATAATTTAATCGAGTTTTAACCAATTTATCACTTAATTTGTATTCGGATTCTAGTCCATCCATAATAAAAAATGCATAATAGATCAATCATATACATATATGCATTTATCCATTATCAACATGTTCCATAAATCATGCAAAGAGGTAGTAAAGTATTACCTCGATTTTTTTGCTCCACCAACTGAACACTTAAACTCCATTCGATCACTCTCGAACTTGAATTCAATGTCCAATAATTCCTCGGATACATAGCAACCAAATTTACGTCAAAAACTGAACTTAGTTGGAAAAATTGATTTCGGAGATAAATAACTGAAAACGGCTTACATAGTGCGAATTTGGAAAACAGACTTCGGATTCGCACTCAGGACGTCGAAAAACATAAAATATGACTTTTCGAAAAATTTGACCTTTTTGGGTCAACGGTTAAAGTCAATGGGCAAGTCAAGGTCAGGTTAAAGTCAACGGGTTGCCTCTGTCCTAGTTGACTCATCGAGTTGACTTAGTACGGTCCTAGTTTACTAGGATCGGGTTGATACGGCCGGGTTAAACATACTCGAATCAGTCCGGTTCGAGCGGTTTGGGTCGGTAAAGATCGGTTGGACCGGTTCTAGAAGAAAGCAGAGCTGGGGAACGAACCCCACGCACATTGACGACGTGTGTGGCGACGACGGGGTAGGGACAGCAACCGATTCATCCTTGGTCTCCTACACGCTCGAATTCATACATTAATCAACTACTTTCACAACAAAACTTGTCGAAATCACCCAAAAATATTAGAATCGAGCTTACCCACTTCGACGATGAAGAAACGGCAGCAGTGCTTCAACCCACGGGTTGGGTCACGAGCGCCCAAGGACGGCAATGCTAATGGCGCAGGCGGTGAGGCGACGTCTTGATCAGCTTCATTCGAGTGGAAAATAAACGGTGGGGGCCTTGGAACAGGCAAGGTTTCGAAGATCCCTACACGTCAATCGACAGCTGAATCCAGAGCAACAAGGGAGGGGCTTTGGTCGCCAATCAATGACGAATCGAACGGGGTAGTAATGGGTCGAATGGTGGCCAACCGACGAGCGCTTGAGGAGGCCAGCGAGGTTTCTATTGGGGGTTTTAGGGATTTGATTTCCCAAAATTGGGGGTATTTTCCTTTTCATTTTTCTCTGTCTACATAGAATGAGAAAACTCAAGGTTAAGTCCCTGAACTTCCCAGAGTTTCAAAATTGAGCTGCAAGTTTCTAAAACTTGTAATTTAATCACTTAAATTTACTTAAATAAATTTTGAAATTCAAAATTTTCTTCTTCTTATTTTTATTTGCCCCTGAAATCGGGGTGTGACATTTATGAACTTATAAGAAATATTTTTGAATCGGATACAAAGTTAGAGCAATCATCTCCTCCCTCTTGGAGGAAAGGAAATCTTTATCAAAGCAGTGCTTCAAGCAATCCCACTCTAAGTCTATGTCATGTTTTCTTCTCCCTCTCTGCTTTTGTAAAGAACTCGAGGCTATAGCTACAAGAATATGGTGGAAAAAATCGGCTTCGAGGAGAGGAATTCATTGGTATTCATGGAATGCTCTATGCTCCCTGAGCAACAACGGTGGAATGGGTTTTAGGGACCATGGCAAGTTCAATATTGCGCTCCTAGCTAAACAAGGCTGACACATCTTCTCTAACCCAGGTTCGTTAGTTGCTAGACTTCTTCGGACTAAGTATTATCCTCAATCTACATTTATGGAGGCTCCTCAAGGGTTTCATCCATCTCTCATTTGGCGTAGCATTTGGAGTTCGCGGAAACTCCTTGAATTGGGACTAGGGTGGAGGATAGGTTCTGGCATGTTGATTTCGATCTGAAACGATTATTGGTTACCAGGTTCTCATGTTCATAAAGTTTCTTCTATTCGTTCATCAAATGTAGACAGGGTATCCGATCTCATTATGGCAAAGGATAAGAGTTGGAACAATGCCCTTATTTTGCTCTAACTTTGATAGGAATGAGTAGGAAATTATGGACATCCATTTACCATTCTCCCCTCAAGAGGATGTTATCACTTTGGAGAGGAAGGTTCGGGCTAGTATTTTGTTTGTAGTGGGTACAAACTACTTTTTCACTTGGATAACCAACATGCTCAATTGGACAACATTTTCAACTACATTTGGAACACCACATGTCAATCTAAAATGAAGATTCAGCTTTAGAGGTTTGTCAATAACTATGTTCCTACGAGACAAAATCTTCTTATCAAGCGTATTACTACCAATCAGGGATTTAAATCCCTACTAAAAATGCCTCTTGTCCCCGTTGTTAAGCAACACCGGAAGATACACTACATATCAGCAGGGCTTGCCCTTTTGCAGCTGCAGTCCAGACCAAACTAGACATTAGCTGGTCCAAAGAGGCGACCAACCTAAATTTCCTGGACTGGCTTCAATGGTTATTTCAGATTCATAAACAGAGGTAATTTAAAAACTTTTTGTTATTTCGATATGGGCCCCATGACTTTTCAGGAACAAGTTTGTACGTGAACAACAAAGACAAAGTGTTGAAAACATTACGATCACCTTTATCCCAAGTGATTTTTCAGGAACAAGTTTGTACATTATGATCACCGCAATAGAATCTGCTATGTCATCAATTGTGATAAATATAATAAAACCGAAAACACGACCACAACCACAATTTAAATCCCTATGCAAGTATATCCTCCGATGAAAGAAAGACATGCTCATGATTTTATAGCCATAGATGACAACGGCCCAATACTCGATTCTGGATACAGGATAACAAGAACATCACCTTGGTCTTCACGGCTGAGGCTCTAGCAGTTGTCCAAGGGCTTGAAACTTTAAAATCTCCTAGCCTCCACCATAGCATTAAAGCAAAGCCATATAAGCTATCAACTAGAATAGAGATTGGAAGGATCATTTGTTTTCTTTTAATTTCTTTCTTATCATGTTTAAATTCAAAGTATCGGTATTTGATCTCTTTTTTCCTTTTATAAATTGGGATTTTCTTATAATAATAATGATAAGTAACCAACAAAGTGAAACACATGAAAGGGGGGCATTGTTTTGTTCAATTATAATAATAAAAAACTTATCAAAATCATTCATTTTTAAAATTTAAAAATGATTTATTAGGCAATAAACTTTGGAAATCATATCTGAAATTGATAAAATTTGAAGTTTGTTTTCTTATCAAAACATCATGGTCATAAGTGTTATAGATGGTCTTGTAATAGGTTTCTTTTCATAAATAAAATTATTCATATAAAAAAGCTAGGTTTTGATCGTAGGACCTCTATGTTATAAGCCCACAACATTTCCACTACACCACTTGAACTATTTACAATTATTAAGAAATATTTTGTTCCATTAAAAAATGAAAGAAAACTAACATAATAAACTCCATCTTTTCTTGTTTTTCGACCCAAACAAAGTCTTTCCACTGTTGAGTTAACTACATCACAAATCTTCTTTGGAATCTTGAATTATATCATTGCGGAAGTTGGCATAGGATAAGTAATTGAACTTGACGAGAAAGAATGCATTGTTTCCATATCTTAGTTATCCTATCATTCTAATCATTTATACTTTTCATTGTCGTTGAATATTTTCTCCATGACGTAATACAAGATTTACTATTTTTAATAAAATGTAAAAATCCTTTACAATAGTTCTACAGCGTGGAAAAATTGTTAGCATAGTTAGTAGGAAATAAAAATAGTGAATCATCAAAAATAATTTGTAAAGGTCAGTTGTTACAGTACTCCTTTCAAACCTATGCTTTCAACGAACCAAAATCAACCATTTATCTTCATTTTTTAATTAGAACTCTCCATCTGATACATGCTCCAGAATCCATGATAATAAGGATACATTCTTCTTTGGACTAATGTTCCTACTCGAACTTATTAGAAGAACAAAGTCTCGAAGATTCAAAGCATATTTATCTAATAAGTATAGTGTGCGTGAATCCTTAAAAGTTTATTACTTTTCTCCCTTTGATATTTCATATTCAATGTAGAATGTTTTTGTAAAAAGGGAGGATGATACATTCATAACACGCCTCACATCAAAGGAAGGTGGACCGACTCTTCTAATTAATTCACACGCCCAAGCCTTGATAAAGAAGTTCAAAACAACAACAGACTTGCGAAGACTTTTTTGAATGAGATCCATATATTATATTTTGTTGACATATCTTCTAGAGATACGATTGAATGTCTCTTAGCTTTCCAACGGTACCTGAAACACATCAATCTGATATCGAGAACTCAAGATATGACGAAAAAATCCTAAACATGGTTAATACGAGATTTTGTAAATATTAGGAATTTTTAATATTTTTATTGATTATTTGTAATATAATTTAATATAGGATGATGCATTATCTTTTAGGATAGAATTTATTATTTTATTAGGAATTAAGATAGAGTTATCTTTTGTTTATTATTATTTTATTCATTAAATTACTTATAACTTTGGAACTCCTCACCTATATAAAGGAGGTTTCATTCACCATTGGAAAACACATCTTTCTTGAATAATAATAATATATCGTGAATACGTTTTTTCAAGTGATGATAGCTTGTGCCTTCGAAGCATTCTTCATCATAGAGTTCTTCAAGTTCTTCGTAAGAGAGATCTTCACACTCTAGTTTGCCTTTCCATTACGGTTAGAAGGGATGATTAGAGCTAATTATAGAGTTTGTCTAGTCAATTGCGGCTATAAGGGTTATTAGGTTATGAAGTTAACGTAAAGTAGGGTTTTGATGGTGTTGGTGGCGTGATGATGATGATGAATGATAGATTGGTGTCATAAGAACCCTCCTAACATCAATTGACTATATAAACTCTATAATCAGCTCTAACAAACACTCCTAACCGTAATGAAAAGACAAATTGAAGTGTGAAGATCTCCCTTACAAAGAACTTGAAGAAATTCATGATGAAGAATGCTTCGAAGGCACAAGTCTATTAGCACTTGCGAAAAATTACTCACGATATATTATTATTCAAGAAAGGTGTGTTTTCCAATAGTGAATGAAGCCTTCTTTAAATAGGTGAGGAGATCCAAATTTCTAAGTAACTTAATGAATAAAATAATAATAAACACAATATCTAAATTCCTAAAAAATAATAAATCTAATAATAAAAGATAATGTCTCTTCCTATATTAAATTATATTGCATATAATCAATAAAAATATTAAAAAGTTGTAATATTTACAAAATCTCATATTAATCCCTTGCATGCATCGTCTTCGCTAAAATGATCGTATATTGAGTTTTTAATATCGGATTGATGCCTTTCAGATAACGTTGGAAATCTTAGATATAGTCAATTGTATCTCCTGAAGACACATTGACCAAATAACACTTGGATCCTATTCAAAAAGTCGCTACAAGTCTGCTTTTATTTTGGTTTTCTTTCCCAAGGCTTGGGCGTGTGCCTTAATTGGAAGAGTCATTCAATCTTCCTTTGATGTGAGGCGTGTTATGCATGTATCATCCTCTCTCTCTCTTGAAAAAGTTTCAACTTCAAATCTAAAATATCAAAGGGAGAAAAGTAAAAAAAACTTTGAAGGATTCACTCATAGTATACTTACCGGATAAATATACTATGAATCTTTGAGACTTTGTTCTTCCAATAGGTTCGAGTATGAATATTAGTCCAACGAAGCATGTACCCTTATTATCATGGATTTTGGAACATGTATAAGTCCCCCTCTCCTCAATAGGATTCGTCCACGAATCTTCAAATCCAAGAGAAATATAATCAGAATTGTTGAAAGGGAAGTTTTTGATATATTTACCTGGATTAAAGTGATGTTTATTTATGTGCTTCGGTAGAGCTCTCTCCCTAGTTGAAACTAATTTCTCGTTGTTGTGAAATTCGGTCATTTACGCACAAGTCTTTTTGTATGGTTTCTAGATTCAAATTCAACATGGCTCGACCTCTGTTGGCTTTGTTTGTGATTGTTTCATATGCTTTCTCCATGCATTTGCTTGTTTATGGCCAAAAGAAGTGTTTAAGCATTTTGCTAAAGTAATCCATCGAGTCTCCTGAATATGATTCATGAAATAAAAATTCTTGTGAGTAGCTTTGTGGAGTATATAACCTATTTATTGGGAGAGCAAATCTATTTACAAGATAAAACTCGTTAAAAGCACTTTTAAAAGAATGAGTATATCTATTAGAAATGCCTAAGTCATCATGATATAAATCCTTAATATATTCAAATCTCGGAATAATAACATTCTTTTGAGAGATAAGAATATATTTTTGGGATAGTGCATCTGCTACTATGTTATTCTTATCTTTTCCGTTTAACCACTTAAAGGATTTGTGGTTAGTATAGATGACATGTAACACCATATACCCAGTTACGTAGAATAACCCGAGTATCATGTGTGCACATTAGATTCTAAAACGAATCAGACAAACAAAACCATAATCATGTGTGTTAAGCAGAAACAATGAAGATAGACATCCAAAAAACAACACATCACAACAAAATAACACAAAATCAAGCTTCATACAAATATACAACCACGTACTATGAAGAAATCGGAAACATATAACATCAGGTAAAACTGTCATTTCACATGTCATTATTAATCCAACGATAAAAAAAATCTTTTTGTTGTCTATTGTTGAGAAGATGAAGGATTCTCCATGAAACGACAAACAAGTCTAACAGCAAAAAGAATATTAGGTCTTGTAAAAGTTAGGTACCTTAAGTTTCCAAGAGACCTTTGTACACTGCAAGATCTACTTTATTTCCTTCATCAAAATTTGAAAGTTTTACTCCACATTCCATCGGGGTGTTGAGAGGCTTACACCTAAGCATGTTAAATTTCTCCAGTGCGTTCTTGCAATAACGTTCTTGAGAAACAAAAATCCCATTATTGATATGTTTCTCCTCAAGACCTAAGTAATAAGACATAAGCCTTAAGTCAGTCATTTTGGATTTATCCCTACTTACATTGAAGATGAGAATCAAAATCGATAACTGAAAGATTCTCATCTTGAATTAGAAAATCGAACAAAATTATATATTTATATTTATAATTTCTTTATCCCTCGAATGTTTACACATATTTTTTATCGTTGAATGGGTGAAAATAGATGATTAAGATTAATAGTAGAAAATGAAAAGATATTCTTTGAAGAAAAAAAACAAGAAATTAATCTTAGTTATATATTTTCACTCATTCAATAGTCTTAAATTTGTGTAAGAATTAAAAGAGTTTTAAAATGTGTAATTGAATCATAACCCTAATTTTAGGATAAACTATATGTTTAATACCTAAACTATTACTTTTGTTCTATTTTGATTTTCAAACTTTATTTTTTTCACAATCATACCTAACGTTAAGTTTAAATTTCAATTTGGTACATCGTTAAAAACTTATTGTCATGTTACCGTAAGGTAATATCACATCATCATTAAAAAAATAAAAAAATATCACGTCAGCAATTCTGTTAATTTCTTAATTAGAAGATATCAAATTAAAATATAAACTAAATCGTTAAACATGATATTGAAGAAAGAAAATAAAATTTGAGTACCAAAAAGCAATAAAATTATTATCTTATGTTCTCCGTTGTTAACAAAATTCAAACACTCACCCAAGCTGAAAATATTAAGAAAAACAAATCGCAAAGGAATATGAACCTTTCATAGGTTTCCCCCAGATTACCTTCTCTTTGTAAAAGCTTATTGTGTTTGGATCGGGTTGGGTTTATTTTGAAACGAAGGCGATGTCGACCCCGGCAAGGAAGAGGCTGATGAGAGACTTCAAGAGGCTACAACAGGATCCACCCGCTGGTATTAGTGGGGCTCCTCAAGATAATAATATCATGCTTTGGAACGCTGTCATTTTTGGGTATTTTTCTTTTTCGTCGTTTCTTTATCTTTTAATTACTTCTCTTTTTATTTTTATTTTTATATTTTAATTGATTGGGATTTCGATATTTTTTGCAGACCTGACGATACTCCTTGGGATGGAGGTAAAGCTTCTTTGTTGTTTCCTTTCTTTTGAATTACATGAACTTTTAGTTTCACGTTTTGTGATGTTAATGTTTTCTTATGGGATTTTTTCTCTCGGAATTTTGAAATTGAATTTGTCAATTATGTTATCATTTTGGGTTTTGGGTGAAATTGATAAAAGCGTGTTCTTGCTGATTTGATCATTTTTCATGCAATATGAAATGCTATGTATTTTTCTATGCATGCTTGCTTTAATCAATAAGCAGTGATACATGATTCAAGCACGCATGGTTTTGTTTTAGTTGGTGGAGACAGTGTGTAGTTGAATTTTTGTTCAATCTGCTTTGTCATTGATGAACTGTTTGTGGTTTATGACTGTGGTGTTAATCTTTTGTGTGTGCTTCTGTTGGGTTTTGTTAATGTTCATGAATCCTAATGATTATTTTCAATTAAGGATTGGTTTTGTGATTATGGAAATTGAATTTTCTTTACTTTTCTTTGCCACTTGCTGTTCAACATTTGTTTGATCTGTACAGTGTGTAAAATTAGTGAGTCATGTATTGCCGGGGTTGTAATTTTGGGGGATTTTTTCCCCTTGTTTCATGGATTGGTGTCATACCTTGTAGAAATGTAACATGGTATCTTTGGAATTTAAAACTGTGACATTCAAATGGTAAATTTTGTTCAAATTGTTTTGTTGCTACAACTTGGCGGTTTGACTATAAAGATATTATTGAGGGCTTGCTTGGGTATAATGAGGTAAGGGTAACAATAGTAACACTCAATAAAAGTGTTGAATATCTGGTGATTGCCCATTTCGGTTTTCAGCAGCAGCGCCCCCCAACAACACACACAATAAATAAATAAATAAAATAACTTTTTCAGGTGTTTCGGCTGTAATCAATAAAATGGAAATTTTAATTAATAAATGAAAATTATGACCAAGCCTTGAAACCATAGTCGTTGGTATCTTAGAATTCTTGTTTCTAATTCCTGGATACTTCTTTCTACTTACTATCTTATAGATATTTTAGTTTTAATGTTTTTAGCATAATAAATTCATTTTTAATTCTCACGTAACTTGAATATTTTTCTTGAAATTTTTCAGGTACGTTCAAGTTAACTTTGCAGTTTACAGAGGATTATCCAAATAAGCCTCCGACTGTCCGTTTCGTCTCACGAATGTTTCATCCAAATAGTATGTACAGGATATTCATTTATTTTAGTTGCAGTCTTGTGTGCAAATTCCTGTTTCTGCTTCGTTTCCCATAAAATGATCGGTTTTGGTTTGATCAGTCTACGCAGATGGGAGTATTGTTTGGATATTTTGCAAAGCCAGTGGAGTCCTATATATGATGTTGCAGCTATACTCACCTCTATCCAGGTGCAGCATTCTATGCCATTTTACCTTTTTATTTTCTTTCTGAAGAAACTTTGTTTCATCAATGGTTTCCCCTAAACCATGATGGTATTCACAGTTTGCTGAATTTCAAATGAGTTATCCATGTCTGTACTTGAGTGATTGTTTTCCGTGACGCACCTGTTTTCCTGCAACAAAACATGTGGCTTTTGCTCAAGTTAAGTCTATCACATCACTAACATCAATACGATCAGCATATTTCCCATCGATATTACAGTAATCGGAATTAGCTTCTTAAAGCATATCCTTCTGAGAAGCCTTAATTGAATATTTTTCAGTTGTTAATATTAATGTTCACTGCACAAGTCATTCATGTATGTCTGGTGTGTTTGCATTTAGTGTTTATGTTTAAACAGAAAGGGAAAAAATCAAAGGAAAGAAGATATGACACATACAATACATGTAGATATTTTCATGCCATAGGCAATTGACAAACATAAACAGTTTCTAAAGCCAATTATTGGACTTCTTGAAAATAATTGAACCATGGAAGGAATAAAAATCTCCTGCCCCTTAGTCTAATTGTTTTACACATGTTTTCTTCAATAAAAAATGTTGCAACTTGCTTGTTTTGATGATAAAGATTAATTAATTTTTCTTCTTTTATTTACATTAACTTATAGTTTATATTTTTGAAAAGTTATATAAAGATCAAAAGTTAACAATAGTAAATAGAAAATAAAAAATCAAATTAAGTGATTGTGACATTTTATAATTATATATATTATATTTTTACTCAATATAAAATAGAATTATTTTTTCATTATAACTAAAAGTTTCACTCAAATAACTAATCAATATAAACGATTTTTTAATTTATTTTAACATCAAATAACTAAAAAGATTAAAATCATTTTATTTGATGTTAAAATAAATTAAAAGTAAAAAAATCGTTTATACTGATTAGTTGAGTGAAACTTTTAATTATATTGAAAAATAAAATATATTGAGTAAAAGTATAATAGATACGTAAATTATAAAATGTCATATTCATTTAATTTGATATTTTATTTTTTGTTTATTATTTTTTGACTTTCAATCTTTATATAATTAAAAAATAAAATAAATTTTAAAAGTATAAATAATAAGTTAACGTAAATAAAAGAAGAAAAAATTGATTTTCATCACCAAAACAAACAAGCTGCAAAAATTATTTATTGAAGAAAACACTTCTAAGAAGATTAGATTAAGGGGCAGGGGTATAAATAAGGGGCAGAGTATTTTTATTCCCATGGAAGTGTGCATATCAAGCTATTATTAAGGAAATTGTGTCCTGTGTTACTTCTAGAGAGGTGCTGGTTCGCCTCATTCAGAGAGGCGCAAATTGGGAGGCGGATAAGTTAGCTATGAAGGGGATTGGGTGGTGTAGGGGTTCTTAGAGATTGTTTGGACTGTTGTGTCCTGTTTTGTTTGTGTTGCTTGGCTGTTTTGGTTGTACTAAACTGGGTTATTTTATATGTCTAATTAATAAAACTTGAGGTGCTCTTTTCCTCCTGCTGCTGGTTGCTAGGCTATCGGTTGGTACTCTAGCAATTAAGAAGGGGGTTTTTAACGAGACCTCCAATTCTTATCCAAAAAAAAAGACATTTGAATGGACTGCAGTGGTTGTGAGGATAATGCTCAATAAAATCCAAATAGAGGATGGTTCATGTGTGGTTGAGATACATGCTGCATAAGCAAGCTATATGTCTATGTATAATGACTAAGTGGTAGGCCGGTTTGCAAATGAGCAACCTGTTATATTTCTCATACCTTAACCTTTTTCTAGTCCCCTTTTTAGCTGCCCCTGTAGGTTTTGTCCATGCAGAAAAGTTAATAAGTAGCCTTTGTCAAATTTCTTTTCATTGGAAAGAATATCTGTTCTTTAGCAAAGTTCTTATCCAGAGTGGACCACAATTAAGGGACGCAGGGTTTCTCCTTAAATGTGTGGAAATTTCCTATCTTTATAACAAAGTCCATAAAACAAGAGAGTGACTGATCTATCAGGCCTTAGTGGCAGATCTTATCCTTTCTAGCCTTTTATTTGTTTTAAGTATTTCTCTGTAAATAGATTATTTGGGAAGAGTTCGGAGTAACTTTGGCCCTTGGTTTTGTTCTATTACTCTTCATCATTTTCTAATCAATGGAGGTAAAATTCATAATGCTGAAAAAGGGTGCCTATTTGTTATGCCTTCACATTGAAGGGAAAATGTACAAGAGTATGCTGAAAACAGTTAACAATGAGACAGAACATAAAACAAGTGTGTGATTTATTATTTTTTAGTTATCGTTATATAGTTGATTAAATTAGTTTGCTTTGCTCAGAGGCCTAAGAAATGTGAATCTTACATTCTCAATTAAAGCGCTCTAAACATGAAAATGACAATGTTGTGCTTTTGCCAGTCTCTACTGTGTGATCCAAACCCGAACTCTCCAGCAAACTCGGAAGCTGCACGAATGTTTAGTGAGAATAAGCGGGACTACAACAGAAGAGTCCGTGAAATTGTGGAGCAGAGCTGGACCGCCGACTAAGTGCAGCGTTAGTGACTATGAACCTGGCATCATTCCATGAAAAATGCTGATGGCGGTGGTGGTGCCGGTGCCGGTGCCGGTGGTGTGTGGGGGGGAACTCAAAAGACTATAGTCTGTTTTAGTTACGTTGATGATTTCTTTGAATTGGGTTTGATTTTTTCTGCCTCTTAAAACGGCTCTGTTTTATTGAATGGTTTCTTGATGTTGATTTCTATTCTTTCATCTCATCTTTCTATTCTGGAATAACTGTGGCAATGTCGTGTATATGAGTTATCTATTTTCGGGTACTAATGTCGTAGGCAAAAATCGACTGTTTGCTCTTACAGGCCAAATTGGAGGAGCATTGCGTTGTAAGATATTCAAACAATATGAATTGTTGCTTGCATTGGGATCCCAGTTTTGCTTGGATCTGGTTCGATCTGCTGGTTGTTTTGCTTTGCTCATTTTTCTAAAACTTGAGCTCGATTTCATTTCTTCTCCAACTCCCAAGTATTATAATATTATGAATGATTTATCTTACATTCTAGTATAACATTTTTCATTTTGGAACCTTTTAGGTAATATAAAATTGGGTAAATATACTTGTAATGACCAAAAAATCTTGAGTCAACGTTCGGGAGTTGACCAAAGGTGGATTTGGATTGTAACATAATTTTAATTGGACCCATGTGTTTTGTTGGGCTTTGATTAGGCCCATTTGGGTTTACAAGAGGGTGAAATTGTGAGAAATCGAGAGTAGAGGGACTTAGAGTGTGAATAACTCCTTGAATGTTTTCACCACCCAATCTTTATTTCTTCTTTTACTTTTCTCTTCATTTTCTTTCCCTCGGCAAACCTCGGAAGCCTTCTCCATTGCACCTTGAGTTAGCAACTCATCATCCTCAGTAATAATTTTTTGTAGAACTTCATGAACGTTCATTTGAGTGGCATGTCATCTATTTTAGAGGTTTGGTCCCAAAGAGAGTTTAGGAAGGGTTCTAGCTTGAGAGATAGCTAACGAGGCCTTTGAGCATGTATATGCCTTTAAATATGTCCATTAACCTTTCTTTGATCATTCAGAGTGATTTGGTTTCATTTTCTGTGTTAGTAAGCAAAAGTTTAAGAAGAATCTTCCAAAGCTAGAGATAAAAGCAAGCTTGGAGACCTTCGAGCAAAGAGTTTTTTTGGGTGGATTTTGTATAAGGTAGTGGATCTTTAACACCTTTTAGTAGCCTGACTATCATAAAGATGTTATCTTGTAGTAAAATATTGATTTTGAGCATGTTATGGATGTTTGCATGATTTTGGCTTCAATGTTTGATTGGATGTTTTAAATGGTGTTTTTAGGTACTAAATGACCCTATAGGACCCATAAGAACTTTTAAAAATATGCTAACCTTAGTGGGAACTTAAAAAGAGGTTTTGAGATTGAAACTCAAATTTTGGAAGTCATTTTCTTGGTTCTAATATTGATATTGTTCTTGCACCATCTGTACCAGATGGACAACAAAGAAATATGGATAAAAGTAACTGGTATATATACTATTAATCACATGTATCGATATTATCCATAGACAGAAATGGACCCCTAGATGCCCTTGAAAATTTCCTATTATCATATATTTTAGATATTTTCTTTGTATTTTTATTGATAATATATTTTCTCCTATGAAATTTTATAAGTTAGTCCTCCCTTATAATTTTAGAGGTTTGTCCCCTTACATAAAATATTACGTTCGTCCCTGTTCATAAGGTATCGATACCAAGGAAAAATATTCAACTTCGAAACTTAAATTGAAATCAATATCAAGGAGGGTATCATACCCTATGAGGATAGTATCAATACTGCTATGAGGAGTATCAATATTCATTTAATTTTCACAACTTCAAATCTCATTTTGGTATCAGTAACGAGGGAGGGTATTGATACTATATAAGGATAGTGTTGATACTCAATTCTATTTTATAAACTTCGAGCTTCATTTTTGTATCGGTGTCGAGGGAGGGTATCGATACTATAGAAGGATAGTATTGATACCCATTGAGAAGTACCAATACTACTAAAACATTTGGGTTTGAGTGCCTTGTTGATTTGGGTAAGAGCTATGATGCTCGATTTAGCTTGGTCACGGAGTATTAGCTCATTTAATGTTAATAACACACTAAAGAGTGATTGTTCAAATCAAATTAAGTGATAATTGATGGTTGATCTAGTGTCAAAAACACGAGTTAAAAGGCTTTGGGCCCGATAAGTGGCCTTAATGGCAAGAGTAAGGTAGATATTGGCCTTAGTGGCGTTTGTGGTAATGACCTACTCGACATATACGTATATATCGAATTATAGTCGTAGTGGCACACGACTATATTATGACGATGCGACCTTAGTGACAATCTAAAAAAAATAGACATCCAATTTTATACTTATATGATCTTAGTGGCGATGTTATAATACACGTGTATATTGTTAGAGCTTAGTTGCAAGATCTCAAGGGATATTTTAAACTCTCTTATAACTTGTACTCGATGATAGATATGATCGAGGGATAATGATAATGATCCTTATGCATACTATATTACCTAGAGGGCTTAATGTTGGCTAGGCCCATAGTTATGAACTAGAGAAAGCATGAAACTTATGGTTGAAAACACATGACATGTCTTGTTATATGATCATACATATATTGCTATCATTTATATTCTCACATGTTTGTATTTATGATATTCATGTTATGATCATCGTATTAGTGACATACTATTGAGTTTGTTAAACTTGGCGTTTATATATTTTTGTCCGTAGGTTAGTTGATTCGATATATGGAGGACCAAGGATTTCCAGCACCTGTTTCAATGTACAATTTTGATTATGATAGTGGGCGTATCCATAGAACTTTTACTATCGTTCAGATGTAAAATTTTATTTATTTTAAAATATATTTTGTAAACGAAAGTGTTCAAGCTCTGGATTTGTAAGCTCTATTTAAATATTTTGAAATTTGTTGGGTTTGAAATATTATTAATGAATATTTTCTATTTAAAATATTTTATGGTGGTGGTCATTTTGGTGGTCCAATGTGACACATTGGGCCTATACGAGTTTAAGTGTTACAACACTAATGATCTTTTATGTTTTTTGTCGGTCTTATTTTGGTCACTAGATATAAAAAGAGTTATGTGTTCGCCACTTACGTTATCAATTTATTACATTTTGCTCCTTGGATTATTAGTCATCATTAGTTTGTCGATATGATATGCTGGTAAAAATAGTTAATTTTATTTTGACTCTTGAATTTTAGGCAAGATACTAATTTGATTTTAAACTTTAGATAAAAATATTAATATATGTAAACTTTAAATAAAATATCAATTCATTTAATCCGGTTAAAGTTCTCATCGTTAGTCGTTACTAGTAACCATTGGTTATCGTCATTGTCGACTACCATTAGATCCCAAATTTTTTAGTTCACTTCTTTTTGACCTACTAAACATGAATCCAATGTTTATTTTACTGAAAATGTTTGATCTCCGTTAGAACCCTACAAATTTTTTAGAAATAATTTGTAATTATAAATTTATCAATATGTTTCCTTAAAAATAAGAACATTAAAAATCCAAATCTATATCATAATACATTTATATTATAATGTAATAATTTAATTTATATAATTTTAATAAACTATATATTACATGCAATTTTAATCTTATTTTTATTAAAATGGAAAACAATTATAAATAGATGGTAGGTATATATCTATGCTGATTAGTGACGAATGAATATATATATATATATATATATATATATATATATATAAAACTTTATCAACGAATGCATATCTATATAAACGACCTTAGTGGTAAAAATTATTCAGATATTCATGATTTTATACTCGATGTTATATGAGATCGAAAGATATTGTGATATCATCATGATGATGTGATTATATATCTACTTGCTTACTATTATTGTTGGTGGAAGTTCATAGTTAATCCCTTTAGTCAAGGACTAGGGAAAGTATGAGACTATTATTGTTAAGAAAATATAATTGGTTAATCATAAACATATTAAGCCTTGGATTTATGAACCATGCATATACTCATTGCTTATACTGTTACCATACTTATTTTTATGAATTTTATTAAGTATATTAGATTAGTAATATACTATTGAGCTCGTAAAGCTCTATATTTAGGTGTCCAAATTAATGGACTCTGTAGTTGGAGAAGCATCATTACTTTAGGATTTCCAACATCCACTTTGAGGGTACATTATTTGAGTACTATAGTGGCATGTATACCCATGTGACTCTTAGATTTGGTCTATAAATCCTATATATATTTTAAGATTTATTTTTTGTGAAATATTTGTAGACAACTACTATTTGTAAACATGTTTTTAAATTTTTTTTATAAAATTTATGGTTTAATTTTATTTATGATTTCATATTTTGATTAAGAATGGAAAAATTTTAAGTTGTGATCGTTTCAGTGACCTAATGTGACATACTAGGCCCATCTAATACCAGATCAAATTTAGGTGCAACACGCTTGGGTTTAATAGTCTAGATCAGGTTCTAGACTCATGCTCGAATGTGGGCTCGCATGTTGGGTTTACTAGACTAGGCATGGTACATAGACTCAGGTTAGATCACACCGACTTTTGGGCTCCAGATCTTAGGTAGGCCTACTAGATTGACATGCTACTGGACTAATTACATGTGTCTCGATGATGGGTTAGCAAAGAAGCTCACTCATATTAGGGTTTGTTAAATTAGGGTTAGAGTTTTTCAATTTATACGAGCGGTGGGTGAAGATTGATCTTTCGTCGGTGCGTGACGTACATCATGATGAGAAAAATGATGGGGAGATCGAGGACGAGAAGAAAAAGAGAGAAAAAGGAAATGAAAGGAAATAAGGGCTCTTACTAAATCTGAGATGGTGGAAACAATGATGATACCTTTGGAAAAGCTCTTGGATCTATCAAAAGCTTGATAGTATTGGCTTGATTTGCTATACTTAAAGGTGTCATACGATGGGAGAGACGAGACGGTGATTTAAAGAGAAAAAAATGATCGATGAAGGTTGACGTTGGTACATAATAAGGGCTCTTACTGGGATCTGAGAAGGTAGAAATGACAATGATACCTTTGAAAAAGCTCTTGGATCTATCATAAGCTTGATAGTAGTTGCTTGATTTGCTATACTTAAAGGTGTCATACAATGGGAGAGACGAGACAGTGATTTAAAGAAAGAAAAAAGATGATCGATGAAGGATGATATTGGTACATGATAAGGACTCTTATTGAATCTGAGATGGTTGAAACGACGATGATACCTTTAGAAAAGCTCTTGAATCTATTAGAAGCTTGATATTAGTGGCTTGATTTGCTATACTTAAAGATGTAATACGATGGGAGAGACGAGACGGTGATTTAAAGAAAAAAAAGATGATCGATGAAGGATGACATTGGTACATGATAAAATAATTCAAAATAAAAGTTTCATTGACTTTTTCTCACCTCTCATACACTAATGAAGACATCGACACCACAATATGATTCCTTGAGGCTTCATCAAAGAGGCACAACAATAACAACAACAAAACTCAATTCCCATATGCAATGGGGTAAGGGGGAGGTAGGGTAGTAGGCTGCCCCCAACGCCAGGTTGAGAGTAGCTTCCGTGGAAGACCTCCGGCAGTCAGAAAATCAAAAATATAGATAAAAATGCAATGCATGTATAAATAAATACATAAATACATAGTTGAATAGTATTCATATGTAGTCATTAATATCCTATGCGCGTCTTTAATGGGAAGTAATCCCTGCAAATAAAACCCTGCGAAAAAATCTCTGCATATAGACAGTAACGTTAGACCCGACTAAATTTAAAAGAGGAATCATGAAGAGAATGATACACAGAAGCCAACGATAGCAAGCCCAGTTCTAAGCCTTCATAAATACTAATAACAGAAACGTATAAAAAGTAGAAGTCATGGAAATTACTACAAAGGCATTAAAAGAAGACATATATGATACACCCTAATGATGTGACCCACACTACTCGACTACCCTAGTCTTAAGTCTCCATACTTTCCTATCAGAGGTCATGTCATTGGTAAGGGCTAAATCCATCTAATCAGATCTCAAGCAGTCTTCCCACTTCCGCCTTGGTCGTCCTCTCCTTCTGGCACCGTCGACTGTAATCGACTCTACCCTCCTGACCGCATCCGACGGTAGTCGCCTAAGGACATGCCCAAACCACCGTAGTCTTCCCTCCCTCAATTTTTCGGAAATAAGCACCACCCCCAAGGACATCCTAATAGCAGAGTTTGTTGTCATATCCCACAGAGTCCTACCACATGTCCATCGAAGCTTTCTCATTTCTGCGGCCTCTATCCTCCTTACGTGATCCTTCTTGATTGCCCAATATTCTGATCCATACAACAGTGCTGGTCTTATTACCATTCTATAAAATTTTCCCTTGAGTTTTAGAGGCACCTTCTTGTCACACAAAACTCCATTAGCGACCCTCCACTTTAGCCATCCCGCCTTTATACGGTGTGTAACGTCATCATCTACACCCCCATCTTTATGTATCATAGACCCTAGGTACTTGAAACAATCCTTTGAGGGGAGAACGTGTCCTTCTATGCATACTTCTACATCTTCATCGTTTTGGTTCCCACTAAAGTTTGAACATAAATACTCTGTCTTTTCAATATTGATCCTTAGACCTTTTTCTTCCAAAGTAGTCTTCCAAATAGCCAGTCTACTATTCAACTCAGATTTTGTTTCAGCAACTAGGACAATGTCGTCAGCGAAAAGCAAACACCATGGTACACCGGCTAGTGTTGCACAAAAGATGTCGTCCATAACCAAGGCGAAGATGTAAAGGCTAAGGGCCGACCCCTGGTGGAGTCCGATTTCCACCGGAGATGCCTCAGTGTCGCCAACTGTAGTCCTGACGAATGTAGTAGATCTACAGTACATATCACGAATCGCCCGTATATAAGCAGTTGAGATCCGTCTCGTTTCCAAAGTCTTCCAGATCATATCGCGGGGAACACTATCATAAGCCTTCTCAAGGTCAATGAACACCAAGTGAAGATCTCTAGAATTTTCCCTATATTTCTCTATAATCCGTCGAATTAGATGAATCGCCTCTGTGGTGGACCTGCTTGGCATAAAGCCAAATTGGTTTTTCGAAACCCTTGTAACTTGTCTCAACCTTGCCTATATCACCCTTTCCCATAGCTTCATGGTATGGCTGAGTAGTTTAATACCTTTGTAGTTACCACAACGTTGGGGATCTCCTTTATTCTTATAGATTGGTATCACCGTAGACTCTCTCCACTCCTCTGGCATCTTGGAAGTCTCTAAAATAATATTAAAGATGTTGGTCAACCACTTAACTCCCTCTTCTCCTAGGGCCAACCACTTAGTAATAGGAATTTGATCAGGACCGACAGCTTTGTCCCTTCCCATCTTTCTAAGAGCCATTTTAACTTCCTCAAACCCAATCCTACTTGTAGGGCAGTCATTGGTCGGCTGACCCATCCATGGTACTATCTCTACAGGGAGAGGCACCGTCAATAAATAAGCCAAAGAAGTAACTACCCCAAACCCTCTTAATATCATGATCTTTCGCTAAAAGAACACCATTGTTCTCCTTAATAAACCTAATGCTACCTAGATCATTTTTCCTATTCTCCCTAGATTTTGCAAGCCTGAAGATGCCGTTTTGTCTTTTCTTGGTGTCTAATATCTTGTACATTTCCTCGTATGCCTTATCCTTTGCATCACTGGAGACAATTTGCACGCTCTAGGACGTAGGTTCAAATCTTCGCATGCCCATAAAGTTTGGGAAATTACCTTAAAGGTCCATAAAGAATATTAAGGTTTACATATTAACTTCTAGCTTTAACTCACATACATTATGATCCTTATTTTAAAAAAATCTTTTAATTAAGTTTCTCAAACCAAATTTTATTCAAATTAGTCCTAAATTCAAAAAAATACTATTTTTAGGGTTCATTTTATTTAGCCAAAACTTCTAATCCAAATTTTAGGGTGTTACAAGTCAAGTTAAAGTAGAGAAATATTAAGAAGAAGAAAAAGGAAAATAACTTTTATAGGGATATAACATGAAGCTATTTTGATGTAAATTTGAGTTTTGTAGATATTCAAAACGATGTTGTTTTGGTGTAAATTTTATTGTCCTCACATTGTTTGTGATTTAGGGTTCGTTTGATAATATTGTCTAAACGTGACTTTGGTCTAAAAGTCAAGTTTGAAAGCAAAATCATTTCCAAACGAGTAAAATCTGAAGGTAAAAGTGTGTTTAGAACATGGTTTTAAACTAACGCTGAATTTTTTAGCTTTTCCACTTCAAAATTTTCGTTTAGAAGCAAATTTATGCTTTTACCCTTACTCTGATACATGGGCTCCACTCCTTTGTCTAGAATATTTTTAACATTCAATTGTTTTTATAAATTATGTTTTAATTTTATATTAATTACATTTTTTCAAGAAAAAACTTTTAAAATTTATTTTGTATTTTGTATTTTTATTATAATTTATATTTTTTATAATTTAATTTGATATATTTTATATATGAAAATATTAATACACTTAAAATAATTTAAATTAATATATTTTTAATTTATTTTGTATTTTGTATTTTTATTATAATTTATATTTTTTATAATTTAATTTGATATATTTATATATGAAAATATTAATACACTTAAAATAATTAAATAATATTTTTAATTTACAATATAATGTCTAAAAGAGACATTTATCTTATTAAAATTACTTTTGGATAACAATACCAAACACTAAAATCTTAAACTTAACTTTTCAAAATCACTTTTAAAAGTAATTTCTAATATCACTTTTCAAACGTGCTTTTCAAAAGCAATGCCAAATTGGCACTTATTGATGAAGTGACAATAAAATTCAATCTTCAAAGTTGAGTGATCAAATTAAATTTTTTTTACGTTGGGGGTTCAAAAAAGGATTAAGGTGGACGTTGAGAGGTAAAAAGCATAGTTTACCCTTAATTTAAAATGTTATATAATATTGTACACTCGAACCTTTCGTATTTTATTTGACTTTTCAATTTACAGATCAAGAGAAACAGAGAGAGGGGTGGAAGAGGGCTGTCGACAATGGTTTCCTCTTTTATCCTCTTCTTCTTCCTTTTATATTATTTTTTTCCTCTTGTCATGCTTCTCAAGCAACCACAGAATTTAAAGGTATAACTTTCTTATAATTTCCTTTTTCTTTTTCCTCATTGAATTCCAACTTTGTGTTTTTCATATGCTTAGTATGGTTTTGTTTGCTTTTCTGAGAAAATAAGGAAAAAGGAAAGGTTAGATGAAAGGAAACCCTGTTTAGCACTTTCATTCCTCTGTTCTTTGGCTTCTTTAGGGAAGTGAATCTGAAATCTATGCTTTAAAATATAAAATCAGCTGGTTTTGTCAAATGCAAACTGTTATTATATTAGCCTTAAAATATATTCTTCAAATGCTGGTAAAAAGTAAGACGAAATCCTAGAGCAGGCCTAGTAATTGTCTCTGATTTCCATTTTTTATGGTATTCTTGGGTAGTTTGCTGTGCGACAACCCAATTTAAGGCTAACTTAAATCAATTTTTAACCTAAAATATTATTCAGTTCAACCTAAAAAGTTATACAAATTTGTAACACTTTAAGTTACAACTGAAAAAGTTACATTGGGATGGTTTTAGGATTTACAATCGAAAAAGTTATACAATTTGTAACAATTTCGGTTACAACCGAAAATGTTATGAAGAAGGTAATATTTCAGTTTCAACTTAAAATGTTATCCGGCAACCTAAAAGGTTATACAAATTTGTAACATTTTTTGTTACAACCCATTTATGCCATTTTTTAGCCTTATAGTAACAACTTGTATTTTAGACTCTCCCGGCATCCTTTGCTTCATAGAAGTCTTATCGGTGGCTTATTTTCTGATTTCGTATAAGTAATAATCAGTTTCCCACATGTTTCTTTAGGCTTTCCTAGAAAGATCGACAGCTAAAAGTTTTTTAAAAAAAAATATATAAATTACTAAGATTAGATGTGCCATACAATAGATGCTATTTATTGTTCTAGACTTGGAGGTCTTTATAGCTATGGGGGAATTTTTAGTGTAAATAAATGTTTGGATTGAATGATGACTTGAAGCTTCGTAATCACTTTAATTTAAAAACTGAGCTTTATCAATGTATCATTTAGTTATATCTTATAGAAAGTATATTATGCAGTTTTTGAAATGGAGATTAAGTTGGATTATGTCAGTAACTTAATGGAAACTTACAATGTATCACCGTGGTTGATGTCTTTTGGTTCTCTCCCGCACCCTTGCCATATTTTTTGTGTTGTTTTCAAAGGTTATAAAATTGCAGGCATTGGCTTGGGAAGTCCAGCACTAGATGTCACCCCCACTTCCCTTTATGGTCATTCATCTGTCCATGGTTCAAAGGACGTTTTATCATGTGACTGAGTTCGAGTTTCTGGTCAATCAAGATTGAAACTTAGGAGTTATGCCAATTCTGTTCGGATTACTTTGGCTCCATCTGTCTTAATTCCAGAAAGACTACACGGCAAAATACAAGTTTGCTTTCAACAGTAAGTTCTGCTCTCAACCTACTTGTGTTCTCCATGAAATCACGTCAGAAGTTTGTTGTCACTTTTGGTGACTGAAAAAGTCTTGTAGGAATGCTTCACTTGGATTATGCAAGTGTGAGCATGAATATTGGAAGACAGTGGAAAACGGTATGTGGCACGCTGTCATGTCATCTTATGATGATAGATTTATAGATGTGAAGTTTAGAGGTGATATGTCTGGCTCTGTCACGGTTTCTGTTGAAGAAGGTATGATTATACTTTATTTACATTTCCATTTTTCTTTTGCTTGTTATTGTTAGTTCATTGAAATCGAACTTTATTTTCAACCTTGATTTGTTATCTCTTTTTGTAGATTTTCAGCGATGGCGACTTGTGTTTCTAGCTTTAGGATTTGTTTTGTTGCTCTTTGCACCAATTGTCAGCAAGTGGGTTCCTTTCTACTACAGCAGTTCAATGGCTATTGGCATTATTCTTGTCATTATGATCATTCTCTTTCAGTTACTTTGGCGTTCGCCCCTAAATTCCTTATGCCTTCATTTCTTTTAAAATATCCCTCACTCTCCAAATCTCAATGCTATCATATACATCTTACAAAATTTGAAGTATCTTACTCTGCTGACTACTGTGAAGATAGCTATTGCTTTCCATGTATTTTGAAGAACATGGATCTGTATTGAAGTTCCAGGTCTGTTTGCTTTCTCACATAGTCCTTAAACTGAAATCAATTGATTTTTGATTCCCATGCTGTCTCATCAGATGTTCACCGCTGTGTTTTAAAAGGCGTGAGGCGCTCCAAGGCGATTAGCTACCCGAGAGCCTCAATTTTTTGAGGCGCTTTGAGGCGAGAGATTCGCGTACGCGAGGCGCTTAATTTTACAAAACATTTGTAAATATTTTATAATCATACCTCAAACACAAAACAACTTAATAAGCAAAAACACCAAGTAGCATAAGTCATATTGTATCTCAAAAAGACAAATAAAAACATCATCAATAATCAAAATGCCTAAAACTTGTTTTCATCATCATCGTCATCAACATCAATGAAGCGGATTATATATCTAAATTCTAAACAGATTACCTAACAATTAAACATATTATAGATAAACAATTAAACAGATTACCTTAACAAAATAACAAGCAAGCAGATCACCTTAACAATGAAGCGGATTATATATCTACAGCTATGATAACCGATAAAGAAAGCTTGTGTCTTCCAATATATAAACAATTAAACAAATTACATTGAAGATGAAGCAATTAAACAAATTACAGTGAAGTAAATTAACCATGTAGGAGTGGAGGGGAAAAGAAAAGCAGATTGTACATACACTACAGTGATACAAATTTTAAAATTAAGACTTACCTTAATGGAGAAAATCGAGAAAGGAGATAGGAGAAACTGAGAAAGGAGTCTGCTTTCAACTTCAACGTAGAACAATCGCTGAATTAAGCATGAATGGAGGAGGGAGAAAATTTTAGGAGGGAAAAGAAGCTCCAGGGTATGCATCGGAGAAACTAGAGAGCTTGGATCATGATTTATAGACATACAGTAATTAAAAAATTGGACGTTAGAAGGTCAAGAGACAGTTCAAAGTTCCAGGAATACATTAATGTAAGTAATTGAAATTTAAAAGGTCTGACTGTTGGAAGAAAATCGAGCCGAGACTCAAAATTTAAAAATGGGTCATTGTACGTGAATCGCTAAAAGCATCGCCTCGTCGCCTCTCGCCGCTTCCGACGACTGAATCGCCGCCTCATGTACTCGCCGCCGCCTTGGTGGTCGGAGGCTTTTTTCTAAACGCCTCGCCTCGCCTAGCGCCTCAAAGCGCCTCAGGCGCGCTTTTTAAAACACAGGTTCACCGGTTCACATACTATGAGTGGATTGCTTGGGATTCTAACAGTTATTAGTTTTCTTAAGATTTATGTTGAATTTATGTCAATACCCGAATTACCATCTTACCTTCAGCTTTTAACGTGTGGATTTCCTTTTTCCAAGCAGGGAATGAAATTGTTGCCGGCAGGAAGGAAAAATATATTCTATTTTAGCACCCAGTGGTGAGTCTTTATTTTCATTTCTTTATCGCTTAATTAATGTTACATCTACTTTGGGCTGCTTGCCAATAAACTCACTGTTCCATTAATTTTTCAGCTTGGAGTTGGATCTTTTCTTTTGCATCAATTGTCTGGGTTGATAAATTCAGTTCTTACTAATTTTGGGCTTAGTGAAGAGATGCACAATCCAGTAAGTTCTTAACTACTGCCAATCAGATCTCCCTTCTTTCCCCTCATTGGAGTTATTATTTTCAGCAAATGATATTTAATATGGTTCCCTTATCCACAATTTGCATGCCATATGACTTATACTCTAATGACTTCTTTGTAGTTATGATATTTTTCTCTTTAAAAGGAAGTATTATTTCAAAGTGAACCAAGTAATTTATTTTTGCTTATTTTTGTTACAGGTTGCTATATTTGTATTGGTTGGAATTTTCCTATCGGGAGCTGCATTAGGGTACTTGATGGTAAGAAAATTTGTGATCTCAAAAGATGGAATCGTAGATGGTGGTGTTGCTGAGTTTGTAAAATGGTCGATGCTCATCATTGCAACTGCGTTTATTTTCCAGGTATGCTTCTACCGATGGTGGTTGTATTACCTGTTATGCAACCTAGGTTCTATGGCAAGTTTTCTCTTCTTTATTTGAAACTTGCAGGTGGTAGCTTCTGAAACCCATGATAGGGTTGCTGTTAAGTATGTCGAACATGGTAGATTATTTGTTATATGCACATTGTTTGCTCTAGAGTGGGTACATGGATCAGTTGATCCAACTTTGAGAAAACCTCAATGCCTTTTCTTTTAATGGGTACCCCAAAAACTATAAATTAGATTATTGTTTTGCTTGGTCTCAAGTTGGACACATGATTTTGAGATGCACCTAGCATTGTTTGTTTCTATGGCTTGGGCTTGCCTTGCCTTATTAGATATGTTAAGATGTTTGGCATGAGATCTTCCATTCTTTTCACCTGTCCTGGTTTAGCTCTCTTATAATTAGATAAATAATTTCCCTTAGGAGAAAAGTATTAATTTCTCTCAATCAAAGGTGCAGCGATATCTTATATTTTTGTCTACAACCATATGGCTTGTTTTTAGAGTGCTAGATTTTAGTTCCACTTATCAAGGGTCAAACCCTGTCAACCTAGTACTCAAGCTCGAGTGTATCAGATACAAGTATGTGTCCAACATGGGTATGTTCAACTTTTTTACTAAGTTTAACCATGTGTTTGGAGGGTCCTTGTAGGGTCATTTCCCAGTGCCATGTATGAAATATGATTAGAAATGGGTGTCAAACGTGTATGCATAAAGAAAAAAAAATGAAAGAATCAAGGCTTTCTTTTAAAAAGGATATCTTATGTTTAATTTTCCTATCTTGCACCCCTTTTCTGCTTTCTCCAGAGCACTCTTGATACTCGGCTCGCACTGGTGGTATGGGCTTCTTCTTACGCTGTATATTCTCTTACCACATCAACAAGAAGGAATAGCCATATGTAAGTGAAACATGGCTCCCTTCAATACTTTTCATGTTTATGATGCATGTCTGCCGGCAGAAGGTGATTTCGTTAGTCTGTGTTTGTTAATGTATTTTCTGTGCAAAATTTATTCATTCCACTAACTAGTCGTGTAATAAGACTGCCCCTGAATTCGGTTTGATATCCGTTAGTACACAGATAAGCAGTCACACTTTATGTAGATTACAGTAACCAGTTCAACTTATAGTAAAACTCGTCTAATTGAAAGCTAAATTCAACAAATGATTGTAGATCTCAGTTTTCATTCATATCCTTGATTTATTCGAACCATGGATTTGGCATTTTGGCTTATGTAGGCACCAGCAACATTCTTGGGACATGAGTCTTTGGGTACAGCAGTCGAGACAGGGAATGATAAACCAAGGTCGTGCCGAATTTTTTAATTGGTCTCCAAGAATGCTTTCTGATAGAACAATGTGGAATAGACATACTCCAATGCATTCACTAGCTTGGACTAGATTTCCTGCAAGAGTTACTTTTGCTTTTCAAGGTACTTCACAGTTCATACCGGTACATTTTTCTTCCTTGCTTCGGTTAATATCATCGATGGATTTGTTTCTTTTTAACGTCCTAGGTGATACATACGATCAAGATTAGTACTCTTTCTTTCACAATACGCATAATCGGAAGAAATTCACGAAACAAGAATGGGAAGATTTCAGTCGCGAGTCCACCCTGAATGCCATTGCAGAATTGACAGCAACCCCAGAATTCACAGATTGGATGATCGAACATGCTGACAGGATAAAATTCCTTCCCTGTGATAGTTCAGAAGAATCAGTAAGAAGCAAGTCGTGTTCATCCGATTACGAAGAGGAAGGAAGCTCCGGCTGGTTCAGATTATTCAACTTGTAGCAGCTGAGGTAGATAAATTGATGGTAAATACTGAAACTCTTGCATGAAAAGGGTCACCTTCGGAAATTTAGTCTCAGTCTAGTGTGAATGTCGGATACGAATATTTTTTATGGAAAATAATTATATCTAGATATACGTCGAACACGAATACTTATAGAAATTGAAGAGCCGGAGTAACGCTGATAAACTATTCCTTTTACATGTAAATTGCTTGCTTCCATGTTCAATTTTTGGGAAATATTTTCTATCCATTTGATGATAGGCTGTAGAAAATCCAGTATGATTTTCTGCGTAATATACAGAACACACTGAAAAAAAGTAAAGCTGTTTGCTTCCTTTGATTTATTCATTTCTGTTTTATTATCTTTGTTTCATATTTGGCTTACTAATCTTTTGTAGTATTACGTCAGAGAAAAATAGTTCCTTTTTTCACTTGATCTTTTGTTTCATTTGTTCGAGCACTATCAACGTCAAGACTCTGAGCTTTCAATGTATTATGAACGTCATGGTGTGAGTGTTCAATATCAAATAATTTAGAGTTATCTTTGAATAAGTATTGTCTTGTACTTATCCCAGATTAATCAAAAAATAAAAATTTCCACAGTTGGTAGGATACATATACATTGTTAATAAATTAAAAAAATATTATATTATAGTCATCTTAGATTATTAAAAAAATAATAATATACGATCATTTATAATTTTTAATTGATCAATATTATTATTTATAGGTTTAAAATAAAAAAATAGCCTAAACTATACTTCTTTTCTTGTATAAGTGCTTAAATATTTTTCGATCAATGTAGGTGTCTAAAATTATCGTTTTAAGTGTTTGGTCTGTCACGGCCATTAAAAAAAATTATCAACCATTCAAAATGTGACATGTGTTACATTTATATTTTTTTCTTTTTTTAAAAAAAATTGAATTATTTTTTTAAAAACTTTAATCTAAAAAATTTCTTAAATTTCTCTATTCTTTAATTCTAACCCATCATCGTCGTCGATCATCATCGTCATCGACCATTACAGATTTCCGCTATCAATAATTCTTCTTATTATCCCTACAATCCCTAAATCTCTAAATTCATAATAGGTAAACTTAATTTAGTATTTTACTTATTTCTAAAGTAAAATAAAAGAAAATTATTATAATAGGTAAACTTGATTTAGTATTTTACTTATTTAATGTCTCGCATTTATCGTTTTAAAAAACAAAAATTATATTTTAACATCCTTATATAATGTTTTAGATTCTTTTAAAAATATATTATAAACTTTTATAAAATTTGGAAGGAGTTTTTATTTTTTTAATTCCTAAGATAATTTTGATGGTTTTTAACTCTGTAGAGGTATATTTTTCATTTTTAAAACTAACAAGAACTTAAGGGTTATTTTCATTAATTTTTTTATTCATTCGAGTTATTAAAATTTAATTCGACTTAAATTTAAAAAATTAAATTATTTATTCAAATTAATTTGAAAAAAATTAAATTATTGAAATAACTTAATTTTAATAAACTTTAATTAAAAACACGTTTTTAAGTCGAATGAAGCTTATTCATCCATATATAAGCAGAGTAGAAGGATTAAATTACAAATGATTAAGGAGTACAGGGACTGGTACAAAATTAAACCTACATTTGATGTATATTTTAGGGTAGACTAGACCATTCACTACTTAATTATTTAGCGTTTTTACTTTCACCATCGATCTTTTAATTTTGTCAATCAGACTACCTAATTTTTTAATTGTATTCAATCAAGTAACTTGTCGTTCATATTTAACAGAAGTGTTGTTGAGGCATTTAATAAAATTGATATAATTATACATTTGGTCATCACTACTTATACATTTAGTCCTAATTTAATTGATTTAAAAATTTAATCCTTTAATCAGATTATGACACATGTACAACATAACTAGAAGACATTTTCTTAATGTTAATTATTTTATTTTATTTTCCACCCAATCAGATGATGACATGTGTCACCATCAGATTGGATAGAAAATTAGTAGTAGAAGAAGCTATAAACCACTAATAGGACCAAATTTATGATTAAAGGATTAAATTTATTAAATTAAATTAAAATTAGGACTAAATTGATAGAATGTATAATTATTGAAGATTAAATGTATAATTATACTAATGTTGTTAACTACACTTCAATACTTCCGTTAAATATTAACGACAAATGGCTTGATTGAATATAATTAAATAGTTAGGTGACTGGATTGATAAAATTGAAAGATAGAGCTCCTAAAAGTAAAAGAACTAAATAGTTAAGTGGTCAATAGTATAATTTTCCCTACATTTTAACAATATTTATTTGGATATCACACCATTAATCATGAAGTGATAAACAAACCGAATTAAATTTAAAAAGCAAAACGTATTTCTTCCAAATCAATCAAAATCATTCCCCGTTTTCTTTACTCACATTTTCCTTCACTTTCCCGAGAAAATTACTCAAATCCCAGAAACCCTTAAAACTCTCCCAACCCCATGCCCTCTTCACCCTTGGGCTCGCCCACGAGCTCCCGGTCCGTAACCCAGACCGTCAATGGCTCCCACCGGTTCACAATCAAGGGCTATTCCTTAGCCAAAGGCATGGGCGTAGGCAAACACATAGCCAGCGAGAGCTTCACCGTAGGAGGTTATCAATGGGCAATTTATTTTTACCCCGATGGTAAAAACCCAGAGGACCACTCGACGTATGTCTCGGTTTTCGTGGCTTTAGCTAGCGAAGGCACGGATGTTAGAGCCCTTTTCGAGTTAACTCTTTTGGACCAGAGTGGGAAGGGGAAACATAAAGTTCATAGCCATTTCGATCGAGCTCTTGAGAGTGGCCCTTATACGCTCAAGTATAGGGGAAGTATGTGGTAAGGAAATTGCTTCTTCGTTCTTAAATGTTTATCTTTTAGGTGTCCTTTAACCTTCATGACCTTTGCTTCTTTTAATTTTTTGGTAGAAGTTTTTAATATGTTAGGGAAATTAGGGTTGGAGAAAGGTTATTGAAGAAAATAGGAAATGATTGATTTCGTGTTAAACTTCTTAGTTATGTTTTAGGTTTTTTTTGGGATTATTCTGGTATTGGGTTTGAAGAAATTTTGAAGTGGGTTAAGGAAACAAGTTTAAGAAAAAAAGGGGGTAAATGAAAAATATTGATGCTTTTGAAGAATTAGGCGTGGATGGGAAATGATGATTTGATGAAGAATGTATGATTAAGGCACTGAAAATTGATGATCATTTTTCTGCTTGGCCTTAGATCAAGTGCGAAGGATGGGATGGTGTGAGTTCAAATTTTGGGTTCAAGCCGTAATGCCTTTTTTTGTACCGACCAAAATCAAAGATAATTTTGATAATTTATACTTTATTAGTTTGTGATTGTTGTTAATTTTTTTAAAGCTTTGTGATGAATATTTTGCGCAATTCTTTTAAATGACAAAAATAAATACTGGAAAAAAGCTGGTAATCGTTAATGATTTGGAAATTGGGATTGTTACATTAGGAATGATCAATAGATGGGAATGATTAATAGATGGGATTGATTAGAATAGGTTGTAGTTAGGTACGTCGATTTGTACTGATGGAAACTGTAAAACTTGTAATTGCAAACCCAAGTGTGATATATAACTTTTTTCTGAGTTGCTGGTACTTTTTAGAGTGAGAGTTCCATCATAAATTTGTCAGTAACATTCTTAAGATAAGCATCTGCCTTAAGTTGTAGAATAATGAAGAGATTCTGTCTATTCTTAGTCACGACTTGCAAATTTTGTCAAAACTTCTCGGTCGGCAATTAATTTTACTAAAGTGGACTTAATGTCATTTTACGGAGGGGGATAAAAAAATAAAAAAAAGATAGTGAAGTTTAAGGAAATAGAACTATCATAAGACACATAGGATAATGAGTAAGAAATGTTCAACCAAAAGGAATAAAATAGTAGAAGAATTAGTGGTGCAGATAAATACTTAACCAACTCATAGGTACACCAGGTTGCATGGGATGCATGCATTTATTGGGATTATTTGTCACCTTCTTAGACCAAATGAGAAAGGAGATTCTTACAGAAGATCCTTTCATTTATGAGATACACTTTCTGGTGTTTTGCTTCCATAACTTTTTCTGCACGTGTACTCTCTCTTTGCCTATACGTGAAACTGGAAGGAGTAGTTATCTCAATGCCTTATTAGTTCTTTGGAGTCTCACTACCATATCTATCTCTCTGTGTCAGCTTGGTTGCGAGGAAGTCAAAGAGGAGGAGCAATTTCTGCCTTTTTTTAATCCTCACACCACTAGCATATTTCTTGAGTTAAATACTTGGTTCCTTCAAGTTAACATTTATTGTTTCTTCACAAGACGAAATCTCAATAGATTTTACTCACCAAGTTATTTTGTGACCATTGGATTTCAACCATGTGGGGAATCTCTTCTCCTAATTCACCTTTGATGTTTTCTTGTTAAATTTTCAACTTTAAGGCATATTGTGTGGTACTCAGACTTGGGGTTTAATGCCGGCTTCATGCATCTGTTTGACAAGTCTGCTCATTTTTTCTAAGTATTTCCACTTATTTAGAGGGTTGTGCTATCCTATTTATATCTGAATGTGTCCGCCACAAGTCCTTCAGCACAAATGAAGAGTTGGAGCAACGTGGAACTTAACCATATAATTGTTTTACATTACTAGTAATATCTTACGAGGAGTTTATGCCTTAATGTTTTTTCTATTATACCGCTAAAATTTGTTATTTATTGTTAAAAAATCTAACTATAAAGTCAACTATGGATAATGATACTATTTTTTATTTACTATTTTATGAGCATTCTACTGGTTTTCAAATATGACAGTTTCTTGTAACATTTATATTTACCATATTTATATTTTTTGAGAAAGGATACAAGTACACAAATACACGCACAAATCGGACAAACATGGACTAGAAAGTTCTGGGGTGATATCCGTACATGACAGGATTTTACTACCTTTATCATATATACACACAACAAAAGTTCAATGTTTACATAACAATCAGTGCTTCTTTCGGAACCAGTTTTTTTACCTCTCCTATCTTATTTAAAGCATATAATTTGAATGCAATTGCTTGTCTGAATTTTCACACGTGACTCATTTTTACTTTCGATGCTTACTTTAATTTCAGGGGATACAAGCGCTTCTTCAGGCGGGCTATGCTCGAAACATCTGATTTCCTCAAGGATGACTGCTTAAAAATAAATTGCACTGTTGGTGTTGTGGTTTCAGAAATAGACTGCCCAAGGTTGCACTCTATACAGGTCCCTGAGTCTGATATTGGCTCCCATTTTGGCATGTTATTGGAAAATGAAGAATGTTCTGATATAACTTTTAATGTGTTTGGAGAAAAGTTTCATGCTCACAAGCTGGTGTTAGCTGCTAGGTCTCCTGTATTTGAAGCTGAATTTTCTGAGCGGATGGAAGTAGATGACAACGAAATACTTGTTACAGATATGGAGCCCAGGGTTTTTAAGGTAGCATTTTCTACCCCATTTCACCTACCTTGGATTTGGTTGTAATTCTGCTATATTTATGTTCTCTCACTTTATAGGGCATTAGAGTTAACTGTTGGTGTGGTTGTCTTATTTTCCTGACATTCTCTGCAATGTGCATTTGGGCAGGCTTTGCTACACTTCATATACAGAGACAGTCTGATTGACGACGAGGAGTTTGTTGGGACTAGTTCATCTTCTATTCCGTCTGTGTCTGATGCATTAGCATCAAAGTTGTTGGCAGCAGCAGACAAATATGACTTGCCTAGACTTAGACTGATGTGTGAATCTGTACTCTGCAAGGACATATCCGTGAATTCAGTTGCAAATGTTTTAGCGCTCGCCGATCGTCATCATGCTATGGAACTAAAAGCTGTTTGCTTAAAATTCGCTGCAGAAAATCTTGTTGGTAAATCTTCAGTTCTTTTATTGCTTTTCCAAATTTTACATTACATAGAAACGCTTGATTTTGCCATATTCTGGCTAATGTCAGGTGGCATGTATATGATAAACTACTTATTTTGAAGTTTTTATTTTTCAAGATAATGCTTAGCATTCACATGTATGATGAGCATGGAAAAAGTATGATATTTCTCTTTCATGGCATGTCTGTGTGTCCCGAATCTGAAAATATATTGAGATGATGATGCTAAGCATTCAGATTTAGGATGAACTTGATTTCTGAGATGGGTCGTACTTCCAGTTTTTTTTGTCTGGGCTCCGGCCTGCCTGCTGGCCTTGCCTGTTAAAGTCAGGCTTTTGATGTGTTTTTCAAGCCTAAGCCAGCCTGTCCCTGCCTGTGGGTTAGGTCGGCATAAAGTATTCTAGATAATAAAAAGATGTTGGTTATGATCTATTGTGGGAGTTCTCTTCTGTTTATGAAGTATTTCGCTCTTCTGGAGGTCCTGAAATTAGTGAAACCCCTGGAATGAAGAGCAGAGCCCAATGTTTTCATTATTACACTTTTCTCTGAGGATCCTAACTTGTGTTTCTGACTGTTCTATTCAATGCAGCTGTTATGCGCTCAGATGGTTTTGAGTATCTCAAAGAAAACTGCCCGTCGCTGCAGTCAGAGCTACTCAAGACAGTTGCAGGATGCGAGGAAGAATTTAGCGGTGGGGGAAAGAGCCGAAGCGTGTGGGCACAGTTTTCTGATGGTGATGATACGATTAACAGGAGTGTAAGGCAAAAACCTGGGAAACGGAGGGGAACAAAACCAAGGTCTGGGTTCAGCTCGAAGGTGGTGGTGATGGTGGTGAGGGGAGTCCAAGGCAAGATGAATGAAGCTGCCACAACCTCCGCTGCTGGAAACATGGTACATTGTTTTAACTAACATTTGAGGACATTAGATGGGGGGCAAAGCAAAAGAAAAGTACATGGTGAAAATGAAAATGAACATTATTATTAATAAGGAAAACATTAGCCTTTTGCCTCTTTTTATCTGTCATCTGAATGTCTTTTCTTTTAAACGTTTTATGTTGTATTGCATCTTGTGTCTGTGACCAAGTTACCTTTGCAATGTACTTATGTTTGTTTATGCTGTCACAGTGCATAAAATACAGTATGATTTTGCGTTTAGGTTGTCTAAGGAAATGGGTAAACTACATGTTTAGTACCTCAACTATCACTTTCGTTCCATTTTGGTTGTCAACTATTTTTTTTCCAAAATTATATCTAACGTTACATTTTAGTTATCTATCATTAAAAATTTAATAGTGATGCTAACGTGTCACTATAAGATAATGTTAATCATCATTGATCTTTTTTTTTAAAATATCACGTCAGCAATTTTATTAATATTTTAATGGTAGGTGGTCAAAATGAAATCAAAGCGTAATATTAGATGTAATTTTTAAAAAATAATTGGGTTAAGGTTAGAAATTTGAGTTGGTCTTGAATAGTTTAGATGTTAGTTATTATTAATATGTTAGGAAAAGAGGAAAGAGTTTGTTGCAGTCAAATTGCTTAATGGTCTGCACAACGAAGAGTTTAGTCTCAATGTTTATGTTTATATTTTTGTAATAGCAATTAATGATCTGTCTCGTCTCATTTACAGTCTTCTTAGATATGCCGATAACGAGAGGTATAGGAAAGCAATTATGATTTTTGAGAAAATAGAGGAAAAGGGCAGCAAACATATTTTGATTTTCTGTGGTTTGCTGGTCACAAATGTTATTACAAGATGAAAGACATCACTTTCATCCTTATTTATAAAGATTTAATAGATCCTCAAGTGAAGAAAATATGGGAACACCAGGCAAGGTAGCCCGGAATCGACGATGAAGATGTTACCGGTTATGTATTCCGACGAATCATGGATTAAGCATTAATCAGCGATGTCAGTGCTGGATCTACCGTACCAAGTGTTCTTAAAGGGACCCCTTTCTTGACCACATTTGTTAGCCATTCCTTCTTCATTAGGTCTTTCGTGATCTCCGATTCGAAAAGCCCAGGTGATATCGAGTTCACTCGGATTCTATGCATCCCTACTTCCAAGGCCATGGTCTGCATAACGATCGCATAAATTTACAGACAAAAAACCCAGGAGAACATGTTGAAACAATTATGTAGTGATATAGTTGTGAAACAACTAAAAACCTGGTAAAATAAGTATCATTGTCAAGGTGTTTAGGTCGTAAAAAAGTAAAAAAATAAATAAAATTGTTGACGTATTTGTTAGATTAAAATCCATAATTATGAGCGAACATATATAATATTATCACAAAGTATGATACAAAATTAAGTGATCAATTAATATTACATGTCATTAAATTAAAGTGTAGATACCATAAGTTGTATTTATAATTTGATGAGGAGTAGAATTATAAATACTTAAAAGACCTAATATTTATTCTATATAAAGAGGTAGTGATTCCTAAGAAATAGGTTAACTTGTATTACTCTTATCTCTGTCAGAGAATTTTTTATGTCAATAGAAAATATATATTCCTGGAAGATCAAAAAAAAAAAAAAAAACTCAAATTCAACTCATCAATTAGGTACGCTTCCGCATTAATATTTTATTCTTGATGATTTGGTATGATAAATCTTGGGTTCTTGATTTTATATCAATTAAGTTTTGGTTCTAACAAGTAAAGAAATTGTCACATTAGCAATTTTGTTTAGTTTTTTAACGATATGGGACCAAAACGTAACATTACATATAATTAGGGATGGAGCCAAGATTAAATATTGATATAGGCTGGAATATTGAATTTTTTAAGAAAAATACAATGACTTATTAGGTATTTAAATTCAAAATTCAAAAGAAAATGTCTAATTTGTCTAATATTTAAACTTACAATGACCTAAATTGTTATTAGACCAAAACAAATTAAGAACATTGGATTATCCTTCTTTAGTTTGGCCCCCACTTATTAAATTTAAAATTATTGTATTTTAAATTTGAATACTTATTTTTACATGAACCAAAATACTATTAGACGAAAATCTATCGAATATAAAAAATTTAAGGGGTCGGGGCCCCAACAGAGCTCCGTCACTGGATATAATTTTAAACAAGAAAATAATTAGATGACCAAAACAGAATCACGTGAATAGATGAGTGACTGAATATATAATTTACCGATCATAAAGTAATGTAGTTAAACAACTAAAAAGGTTTAGTAAAAGAAGTACCATTGTCAACGTGTTTAGGCCAGCTTTGGAGGAAGCATAAGCCAAGCCTCCGGGTACTTTGCCACGATTAAGACCGTCAATGGAAGAAATATTGATAATGGATCCTCCTTGATTTGCATCACGCATGTGTGCCCCAACATATTTTGATACCAACCATGACCCTCTTAAATTAGTTCTCATGTTTTCATCCCACTCCTCCGACGACAATTCCAATGGATCCCTCACTTTACCTGCCAATTCGTATCAGACGTAGATGTAACTGTTCGAATTCAAAATATCTAAGAAAAACAACACTTTTTAACCACTAAAATCACTTAATGAATTGAATTTTAGTCTGAATTAAATTATCAATCATCGGAAACAACGATTAATTAATTCATCATAAATACTCTCTTAAGAGATAAATCGTTATACATAAAATGATGGATTATATACTTATAAGTGAGAGATTAACTCTCCATCACATAGTTCAAGGCTAAGGTGAGCCACTATCACGCTCCATTCTATGTAGTGATGTATTCATAAATATTTTTAAGGTGAATACATATTGTTGGATTAAAATTTATAATTATGAGCATAAATAAAATTTTAAGAAGGTTTTCGTCAATAAAATATTAATAGAAAGAAACTCATATTTCAGGATGTGAACTTACCCACCCTACTAAACTTGCATATGCTACTAACTCATGATTAGAGGAGTTGGTATATTGATTAGGGGTCGTTTCCAACCAACCTAACTTGATCTGAAAATTTTATATCCTCCACTCGAAACTCGACCTGACTCGAGTTTAGAGTAATTTCACCCGATTTAACTTTTTAGATAAAACCTGACTCTGACCATACCTAACCCAAAATAATATAAAATTATTAATTTTATTCAAAAAAATAGGGACTTAATTGAAAAGAAATAATATAAAGAGGGGTATTATTGCACTTATCCCTAAATATACAAGGTATAATTATATTATTTTATGGGTCAGGTATTTTTCACCCTAAACTCGGACCCGACCCAAATTTGTCCTCTAAAAAATTCGACCCCATTCAAACCCAATCTTTTTTTTTTTAAAAATGACCCAATCGGGTCGGGTTGGGTCGAGTAAGAATGAAAACTGTCGAGTTCGGGTCTATTGCTCATCCCTAATACTGATACATACTAGTATGCCCAGGGATGGATTGAGGGGGGCTGGTAGGGTTGACATCTCTCTTGAAAATTTTAAATTATTATACATTTTTGAATATTTTCTTTGTATTTTATTTTATCAATAATATGTTTTCACCCCCTAAAATTTTATTATTTTATCCCCACTAAAATATTATAAGTTTGTCTCTTCTAACATAAAATCTTACATCCCTACTTGAATATATATATATATAAGGTTATTTTATTTACCTTCTCTTTTTTATTCTATTTTTAATTATTCTGAGATGATATAAGGTAATATTTATTTAATACTCTCAATTAATCATTTAATAATAAATACTCAAATACATTTACAAATGATGTGATTAAATCCGAGATCACTAAAGATAATAATCATTTCTTTAATTACTGTGACTTGATTCGTGTCTTTTCTATTTTATTGAAAATGAAGAATGGAGGAGGCAACTGAAACCCTACTAATTTTACTACAAGTGTGATCGTACAAATCTAACTAAACCAACGTAAGAATTTTGAAATATCAAAAAAATGGAATACCTCTAATGCCAGCGTTATTTATTAAAGCATCGATCCTCCCAAAGGCATCCCAAGCTGCTTTCACAGAGCCCTCTACGGTGGCTCCGTCAGCAGATATGTCGAGCTCGACGGCGACTGCTCGAAGACCACTATACTGAGGTCCGGTAAAGTGGAGGCGATTGATATCATCACAGAGGGATTTAAGGCGATCTAAGCGGCGTGCGGCAGCCACGATACGGCAGCCGGCTTTGCCCAAGTCAAGACAAAACTCACGCCCTAAGCCGGAAGATGCTCCCGTCACCATGACCACTTTGCCGCTGAGGTCCGTCCATGGCTCTAGTTGCTGCTGCTGCTCCGCCATTCCCAACAACAGAAGGTGGATGTCGAAACAACAATATGAGAAGACAATAGAAATCGATAACCTTTTATTAATATTTCATTTTGATGCACGATCCTTGTAAATTGCATTAGCTATTTATAATTTGGATATACTAAATCACATGCCATTGAATTTTTTTAATTAATCACTCTTATCCGATCTGTTAATCGATTAATCCAGATCAAATATTGTAGAGGCGAGGGCGACCCTCCCAACCCAGGTTGCTCAATTTGCAAACGCCAAGGTTTAAATTACTGACTTTACTTAAAAAATTTAATATCTCATCCTACTAGACCAATTGATTGTTAGTACATGCCATTAATCTTTAATTAGGTGTTGTATTGCTCATACTATTGGAGTTTTAATTGTTTAAATTATAGCATTAACTTTAATTTTAACTTCAATTATATTATTGAATCCTTAACTCAATAGTAACGTGAATGATAGTGTCTCATACTATTGGAGTTTTAATAGTCGACAATAGTCATCCACGTTAATGAACCAATGTTATAATTGAAGCTAAAATTAAAATTCAATGTTATAATTATGATAATTAAAAGTTGAGTAATATAAATGATATAACATCTGAAATTTAATAACTTCTTTTATAGTTTACCCTTTAATATTTGTTTGTAACGTGCATTATCCATATCGTCGGTGATTAATTCATTGAACTTTATTAGTTCAGGCATTAATGAATTAGGCATAAGTTTTAAATTTAGTATTTGAACTTGTATTTTTCTAATTTAAAATTGTAGTTTAGTCTAAAACGGTACATAATAATATGATTAAAAAATAAGAATTTAAAATAATTAATTTAGAGAACAATAATAGAATTTATAACTTAATTATTACATCAAATAATAAATCAATTTTAATTAGTTTAATGACTATTATTTGAATCATAATCAAAATTTAATCGTATGGTTCCTATAACATTTCAAGTTAATATTGAAATTTCAAATTTTTAAAATATAAAAAAAATAAAATTAATTAAAATAAAAAAATGTACAAATATTATTATTTTAAATAATATGAGGTGATAAGGTAGTGTATGTTAGAACTTTTTTAATCAATTGATAACACACACATCTCACAAACATAGCTGCTCAAACTCAGAACTTTTAGAGAGAAAAAATCACTTGATTTCTATTAAAAATTTTTTAAAATAATGTTGTATTTGTATTAATTTTTAAGAGTAAATTACATAAATGGTCCTTTAATTATAGGACATTGATTTATTGAGTCCCCTCGACTATTAAAACTTACAAAATAGTCTCTTAACTATAGGCCATTTCTTTATTGAGTCCCTCGGCTATTAAAAATAACAAAATAATCACCTAACTATTCATCTGTTCCAAACTTCTCCATTTTCATTAAACATTTGATGACAATCCGAGTTGAACATCTTTGACTAAGATATTATAGTCGTTTGAGATTTTGTGATCATATTTTATCATATCACAATCGCCAAGTTAATATCCAGCTCAAATTGCTGTCAATTTATTTTATAGAAAATGACAAGTTTGGAACATTTGAATAGTCGAACGATCATTTTCTAACTTTTAATAGTCCGATGACTCAACAAAGCAATGTATTGTGTTCAAAAGATCATTTTGTAACATTTAATAGTCAGATGACTCAACAAATATAACCTTATAGTCGGGGAGCATTTATATACTTTACCTTTTTTTAAATGCCACGTCTTTGATATTTTTGCAAGAGTAATAGGGAAATATAAACTTTAGTAAAACCATATATAAAAGGAAAATTTTTAATGCGCCGTAGAAAAGTAGCCTTCAGCAAAAAAAAAAAAAAAAAAAACTGTATATTATTGAGACAGTGCAACGTGAAAATGATGGTATGGTGTAGAGGGGAACATTCGATCTATTCGAATAAAAATATTTTGAGTTATTTGAGTTGACGAGTCGTATTTTATAACTCGAACTTAACTTGAAATTTTTTCGAGTCGAGTCGAGTTTAAGAAATTTGAGTCAAGTTATTTGAGTCGAGCTATTCGAGTTTCAATACTAATTTTATTATAATTATTTATAGTATTATGATAAGGATTTGTTCTAATTTTTTGACTTTCTCTAACCATGTAAGACATATATTTCATATTTTTTCACATTATAATATTATTTAACATATCAAATAAAATCTAAAATTATAAAATATATTCATAATATTATATTTTAAAGAAAGTATTTTGAGGGTAAAAATATTGATGAGAGTATAAATAAGTCAAGGATTTATGGTAATAAAGAATTGGCAAACAATTGCAATCAAAAGATCAAATTGAGTAAAATACAAAGTTAAGGGACTAAATAAAAAAGAGTCTATTTTTAGTAAAAGATAAGAATTGAAGTTACATAGGTATTATATAGTGGCATATGCGCATGTTGTTCAAATTTGGTGAAAAACGAACTTAAAATACATGGTGAATTGAAGAAATAAGAAAATTATGAAAAATTGAGAGACTAAATTGAAAAATAGAAAATATGTTATCAAAAAGAGAAATTGAAAGTACATATGTATTCTACAATGGTTTAGGAGCATGTGGTTCAAATTTGGTAAAAATATAACTTAAAATGAATGAGAAATTGAAGGAATAATGAAATCAATGACTAAATCGTAAAACTATCTAAATACTTAGTCAAATTTTCAGTTTTTTTCGAATAACTCGAAATTTCAAAAATTCAACTTGACTCGAACTCGAAACCGAATTGATAATTTGAGTTAACTTGAATAACTTGAAATTCGAAAAAATTATTTTTTCGAGTCGAGTCGTGTAACCCCCTAGACCCAGCCTATGCGTTACGACTAGATCTAGCGGATTACAATAGAAATTTCCAAAACATTTTTTGATAATTTAAATCCGTATTATAAGTAAACACCTTTAAAACCATAATTATTAATGATAAGATCTAATTCAAGTATATAAAACCATAAACGACTGAGTAATATAAAATCTCCACAAATAAGTATCAATGTAATTCTAACATTAGTGGCAAATGAAGTGTAAGTCGTAAAACAAGTATTTCAAAATATGGCCACATGTCACCGAAAATGAAGGTTCCAACAGTGCAGAATAAAAACATACAAGTTTCAAAATCGATTCATTACCAAAGTTATGAAAACGACAGTAGAGTAGTTTAAAATACAAAATAACCTTCTAACCGTACACCATATGCAGTTCCCTAGAATTGCATCCATAAGGACTTACCCTAGGTCTAAAGGGCGTAGGAGCCAACCTAAGGGAGCACCTTGAGTCCATAAGGTCTTACCCTAGCCGAAGCGTAGGTGCCCACCTGAGGGGTGTACCCTCAGGCCATAAGGACTTACCTAATGCACAAAGTAAAAGAACCACCCTAAAGGAGTACCTTAGGGTCTATAAGGTCTTACCACCAGGCCCATTGAACCCATGATCCCACTCAAGGGTCACCTTAGGTCCATAAGAAATTACCAGCTTGATAGGAGTTGAACCTGTGTAAGGAACTACCAGTTTGATCGGTACTAAACTTGTAGAGACTTTAAACCAAATCCCAGAGGAACCCCAAGAAAATAGTTTCAGACAATAAATAACAGTAGCAGGGAAATCAAATTTTAGACATATATCAATTCAGTAAAAACAATAACCAGAGAACATGAATAAGACAAGCATGCTTAAAAACTTCAGAAAATCAAAATCAGGCTTGAAATAGATAAATCATACGAAATCAAATTAAATCATCTAGGGATATTGCAAATCAGATAAAATAGTCATACACACATGATATTTCAAATAGGTATTTAAAACATACATATATAACACACAAGGAACACACCTCGCAAAAAAAGAATCAGTCCAAAAATCTATCGAGCACCAACTTCACTATGCTCCAGCGGTACACGAACTTAGGTCATATTAATAGAATTATTATCGGAGTAGTATACTAAACTGAGTATCTAACAGGGTTATAGAATACGAGTAATCACAGGCTCTCGTAGACAAGTGGATTAGGATGAACTAGGCCAAGCAGATGAAAGGTCGGGAAACACGAGTACCTTAATATATGATAACATAAATTAGTCCTTGACCCTTAAATCTAATTAAATGCACTTAATTAAATCACTTAAATAAATTACTTAAATTACATATGCATATTCTGGTTTACAGGTCAATTTGAAGACTTTCGGGTTAGAATTTGGCAAAACAAACTTTAGTTTCAGACTCAAGACGTCAAAAAAACATAAAATATTACTTTTCAAAAATTTTGACTCTTTGGTCAAAGTCAATGACAAAACTGATCAATGGAAAGTTAAAGTTAACATATGGTCAAAGGTCAATGAGCATATCAACAGTTCGGGTCAAAGTCAACGGGTCAGACTGGTTCAGGTTGACTCAGTTCGGTCTGAGTTGACTCGAATCGATTATAGAATAATTTTTACTGAGGATGCCCCATGCACACGCGACGGTCGAACTGCAACAACTAACCCAAATCAATCCACAACAACAAATTTTTCAACTAAAATCCATGAGAATGAACTTAAAAAGTCTAAAAAGCTTACATCGACGGTAATGACGGTGACGTCAACGTGACCTATCGATTGGGTCTTGACCAAAATGACATGGGGAACCTATCTAGGGTGGTAGTGAGGCGTACTGACAATTGAGGCGGGCAGAATTGAGGAAAGATCAAAGAGGCAGGGTGGGTTTTTAGCGGTGCTTTGGTGAGATTTCCACGGTGAACGAAGGCGGCTATCAATGATCAACCATAGGGTTTTTATCGGGCTGAGGTGGTGCTTTGACTTGTGGGGTGGTGAATCCCACCGATGAGCGATGGCCGAGGAAAGACGATGGGCAGCCGAATGGGTTCCTTTCTTGTACGCGGTGAACGATAATCGACTCAGATAAATTAAAGGTCGGGATCGGGTCGCCAGACTACGCTGGTTCTGATAGTGGTAGAGTTGGATGCGACGGATGACCAAAGAAGGTTGATCAGCGGCAAGGATGGGTGAAATGGGTTTAAATTTGGGAATAAGGTTTAGGGTTTCACGAGTAGGGGTTATTTTTAACTTAAGGGAATTTGGTTAAAACCATTTTATTTACAATAACATATATTGTAATTAAATTATTCTTAAAAAGTGATTTAGGCTAGATGGCTAAGGCATGGGTATAACTATCTATAAGACATGGGTTCAAGGTTAACCGCACACAAATTTTATTTTATTTTTATGCCAACTGATTTTTGTTTGTTTGTTTAGGTATGAAGGGAAAATTACGAGGCCAATACCTGAAGCACCCTTGGTTTATAAATTTACCTAAAATCATTAATAAAATGTCAATTAAATCATCAAATTATCCTAATAAAATGTTAATATTTTAACCTAAAATTTTTGGGGTTTGACAAGTCGATGTACTCACTAAACTATTAGATTAAAATCCATAATTATATAATACATATTTTTAATGTATATTGTTATAATAAAATATGACATAAAATTAAGTGATCAATATGTTATTCAAATCGTAAGATACTAGAACTTAAAGTTCTCGATTGTTTGAGAGAATTCCCTGGGCCTCGTTGAGCATCAATCCAATGGCTGAGAGATTATCCCTACGTTGTCCATACTATTAACATGGAAATGGATCACCTTCAATGATTGCATTTGTCCATCCGTTTTCAATTGCAAATTTTTTCCCGTGGGTGAAGACTTCTACCTCAGTTGATTCAACCGTAAAAGGTGGGTGGATTTGTCTACACATTCCTCCTATTATCAGACCATTGCTATCCCTTGCCACAATTCCAATTGTCGTAAGAGTATTTGAGGCACTATACTCCCCATCAATATTGATCTTATTTATGTTGAGCAAAGGTCGGTTCCATGATCAAAAGCGACACAAGGGTTGTATGTCAGCTGTATTATTAGACCTGGTTTTGGAGAATTCAACGCAAAGACTCCAAACTGCTATCACAACATTTCGATCTTCTTGCAATTCCCTATGGTTGAATAATTTGTTTCTCCTGTTCCAAATGTTCCAAAGCAGCACGATAAGGTACGAAAGTCCTTCAAGGATCATTCAGGAAACTACCCATTCGAGCCACTTGTGGCATGAGTCTCCTGTAAGTCAATAATCGATGCTTTAAATCATGATAAATGAGGGTAGAAAGAGATTTTGGACAGTTTTTTAGGTCATGCAATGTTGTTTCTGTTGGATCTCTCCTTAATTGGAGAGGTTATAGAAAATTCTAGAGCTTTCTGAAAAAGTGTAGAATTTTCTAGAACATTCCAGAGAAATCTAGAGAAGTGTAGAACTCTCTAGAAGCTTGTGGAAGAGTGTGGAATCCTCTGGAATATTTTGAAGATACTTAGAAGCTTATGGAAGAGTGTGGACTCCTTTGGAATATTCTGGAGATACGTGGAACATTATGGAAGAGTATGGAAGGGAGTGGAAGAGTGTAAAGCTTCCTAGAGTGTGTAGAGCATTCTAGACAATTAATCTCCACCCTTGGATGCAAGTAATCTCCAACATTCATTGTGGGGGGAGTAATAAATAGGGTAAGGGACTTCATTCTTATCCATCCAAAATCCAAGAAATATAAGCTTGAGAAACTAGAGAAACTAGAGAGTTAGAGAGCCTCTTTGAGAGAGAATAAATATAGTTTGGGAAGTCTTTATCCTCAAGTTTGAGTGAGTCACCAAGTGTGAGTCAAATTTTGTGAGCACATCCTTGTAATCTTATTATTCTTTTGTGTAGTGGAAGAATCTCCAAATTGGAGAATTATACTTTTGTGCTCTCTTTACTATCATTAATCTCTAAGTGCCTATCTTAACTTCACGAAGCGGAAAAGACCGTGATTCCCAATAGTAGTATCAGAGCCAAGTTCATTCGTAGCCTTAATTATCTCGTGCAGTTCATGATGGAGGATAACGTTCCTCATGATGGAGACATGTTCAAGCTCACAACCAATAACTACTCATATTGGAAGCCAATGATGGAGAACCATGTACTGCAAGGATTTGCATAGCCTATCATCTACAAAGACAAAGTAAAAGGCAAGAGTGATGCTCAATGAGAGATACTAAATCGGAAGGCCATTCCTATGATCCATAAGTACATTGATTGTAACCCCCTCAGACCGATTCGGATAGCCCGATTTGATCTGGAGTGTCACATTAGGGCCACCGGAGCGACCCACTGTAAAAATAGCGGAAAATTTAAAACTTTAATTAAAACATGCAACTTATAAAATCATTTATCAGTATTCAGAAATAAAATAGATTTTCAGACTCATATATAAAGAAAAATACAATTACATGCCCCTTAAACACATGTACCATACTCTGCAACAACGCCGGAAGAACTCCCTTACTGAAGTCGATAGCTACACTGGTTCATTTTTAACCTGCAATGGTGACGTAATAGAGTTAGCTTCGAAAAGCTCAGTAATACAGAACTACCAGATGATGCTACATGACATGCAAATAAATGGGAAGCCATAATTTCCTTATTGAATCAAACGTATACCAAATGCAGAATAATCTGGGGTTCCATTAGTAGTTCATCGAGTAGAAGCCATGAATCTCAGTTCATAAGAAACCTTTCATACTATCACGTTTTCATGAGGTTGAATAAGATGCCTAGTGTGTTCCATCAGTACGATAAAACCATAATAGGTACACTAATCAAATGATAGTTTAGTAAAATCCCATAAACCATACTATAGTGGAGCTTTTTAAACTCGTATTTTAAAACCATCTTACAAAGAGTTAACCTAAGGGAACATCTTAGGGCCTGAGAGCCTACCCAAGATAGATTTTGGGGCCATAGGGCCTACCTAAGAAAATATCTTAGGGTCGTAGGGCCTACCCGAGAATGATCTCAGGGCCGCAGAGCCTACCTAAGAGTCACATTAGGTCCATAAAAATTTTCCAGCTTGATCAGAGCTGTACTTTACAAATTTGTATCTCCAAGATACCGTTTATACAATGATACAAATCCATAAGCCATCACCGTTAAGTAGGTGCATCCATAAAACAGTAACCATAGATTTCAGTGTACCACATGTTAAAACAATAAAACAATTTTTCAAAATATAAGGAACACACTAGAGAATCCAAATATTTTTCAGGTGTATTTTGTAGTTATCAATATGGATAACATGAACTTGTACAATTTAATCGGATTCCAGTAATAAGATCTTATTGAAGAGAATCGATTTCTAACCGATCTAATCAGACATTTCAGATTGATACTTTAGAATTCCACTAAGTTTCTATATGCATCAGGAAAACGTTCAGGAACCTTTATACAGAATAATTCTAAATTCAGATTAATGCGAGTGATTCCATTATATAGAATCGAAGATTCAAGTCATACAATATATGACTATCAATCATATTATCAAATAACCCGAGTTACACAACTCTCAAACTGATGCATGAACAAGTCAATTCATTATCTTCCATGTATTCACTCATTAATACCATAATGTAGATTCATAGATCATCCCCATAATCATCGCTGAATAGATCTCCCAACTGTCTTTATTTCATTTCCATGTTTCAACGATATCAGGAAATACAGACGTGCTTGATTCATGGTTCATAACCCATAAAGACAATTCATCATGTAAGTTCAACAGTGTTTCCAAACTCATCCAAATCACTTATTTAATCCTCATTCATTGAGGTTATTTAGTTCATTTAATAATCATGTCTATTATTGTTACTTCAGAGTTTCCAGAGTAATTCAGACGTTTCTGAATTCCAATACATATTGCATTTCCATTCAGTTTATTTGGTCTTCATGGTTTATTTGTCGAACAAACGTCAAATTCTTAATTCTGAATGCGATCTAGAGTTGATCTGAGCTGAATACTTCCAAAAATTATCATCGAGCTAAACTTGAGTAGACGAACACGCATTCAGTAAATATCTATGCCGTTCAGGTACTGACATATCATTAAAGTTGATCGACTTACTTAAGTTATGTTCCATAACTTTTTAAAGGTAATCCAATACCTATGCTTATTTGGATTCCTTAATTAATCTAAGGCATCTACTTAGAATAGGACACAAGGGTATTTTGGTAATTTTGGTAATTTTGGTATTCATTTTTATTCCATTTATTTTAGAGCTCGAAGATATCCAATCATTCTTGAGCTTGGTGGTATTCTTGGGTCATTTCCATTACAGGGGTATTTTGGTCATTTTACAGATTCAGTGTATTTCAATCATTCCCTTCCGTCCGATCTTACTATTAAATTCAATCTTATCATTTATTTCAGTCCTTTCAACAATTATGACAACAGAACACCCCGACAAATTATTCTTCAGGTGTTTACTCATAACTCGGATATTTCTGGTCAAGTGTCTTCTCAGATTTACAAACGAAAATCAGAAATTTTCCTGAACTAAGTTAGGATCTTAATAATCAAATTCGTTAATCGAGTTAAGTACGAATTCTCAAAGTATTTCTCATTTAGGGTTACTAGGATTTTACCTCTCAAGGGCATTTTCGTAATTTCTTAACCAGATAATTTCAATATTAGCTCTTAACGAAAATAATTATAATTTAGAGATCCTATGATCAATTGCTTTATCGAACATTCTCTTATCTTGAAATGATTCCTTAATAGAATTCTAATCTAGCACAAACCCTCTAGGGGTTAAAAGATTATTCGTATTTCGTAGCAAAATCTAGCATTTCTTAAGCACATCTGTATTTTATCATGCCAATATCCTTTCAGAGTTATTAATCAACTTCCAGGGATAATTCTTGACATCTTACAACTTACGGTATTTCTTAAGTTACCCTACCAGAGTATTATCATAATTTCCCATCCAAGTACCTTTAAACATTTAACCTTTGATGAAATAAACTATAAGTTACAAATCCATGTTGATTTCTTTATCACTAAGAACAGAACTTGTAATTTAATTCTAACAATCCCTCAGTTTCTTATAAAAATCATCTGAGCCATAATCAATTACTGAACCCTTTTACCGTATTCTGATCGAGTGTAAAAACTAATTAACTACACAAATGAGACCAACATTATCTTAATCATGCATTTATCAATATTCACATGTTCCATAAAGCATAAAGAGGTAGTAAAGTAGTACCTCGATTTTCGTGCAGACCATAAAAATTCCATTCGAACGCCTTTGATCTTCAATTCAACTTCCACGCCTTTGATCTTCAATTCAACTTCCAATAATTCCTCATATACATATCAACATAAATTATATAAAAAACAGAGCTTAATTACGATAAACGGATCGAATCGGGTGATAAATCAGTGAAAAATAGCTTACCGAGTTCGAATTTGGCGAAACGGACTTCGGATTCAGATTCAGGACATCGAAAGCATAAAATATGACTTTTCGAAAATTTGGAATTTTTGGTCAAAATCAAAGTCAACGGGTTTGACCGGCAATTTCAAGGCCTTTGGGTTCGAATTTCGAAAAACAGACAGCGGAATCGGATTCGAAACGTCGAAAAATGTCAGGATAGGTATACTCGGTCAACGTCAAAGGTCGTTTAATGCCCGGTCAAAGCCAATCAAAGTTCTGGTCAACTATGGTCAACGCCGGTCAACAATCAACGATCAACAGTCGACCATTTACTCAAAATCACCATAACAGAAATTAATTACCAAATTAGCCATTCTACAAATATTTACCAATCTAACACCCGTATTTTACACAAATATCACCCAAACATAAATTAATTACTAAATTATCACCCAGACGATGCCCACTCTCGGGGGGGTGGCGCGTGAACAGTACTACGGTGTCGGAAAATTCCCAGAAAAAATCCTAAAAATTATTTTAAGCGATTTTGTGGCACTTACAAAGCTCGATTCACAATTTTGAACAGCGGAGAGCTCGATTTCAAAACGTCAGAAAGTTTGATGGTCTCACCCCTCCACGTGTCGGCGACGACGGAGAAACGGAGAACACCGGTGGACTCGGAACAATACAAGGAACACAATGGTGCGGGAGTTGTCGTAAATGGATGATCGGATCGTCGTGAATCGATGGAAAACCAATTGAAATCGAGTTATTATCGATGATACTTCCGATTGAAATTAACGTCGAACGAAAACGATTCACGATGAAATGTTTGAGGGGTTTTGTTCCTCGGTTGACAATGAACACGATGGTGGTTTCGGCTCGTCGATCGGAGGTCAGACGGCGAGTAGATCGGAGTTGAAAGAAGGGTTGTTGGAGAGGGAAAACTGGAAAATCTCTGCTGAACCTGCGCAAAGGGGGATTTATAATTCAACATATAAAAAAATGGTTAAATCATGGGTTTAGCCACTGAATTTCATGTACTTCTTAAAACGGTCTGCAAACTTTGAAATATTACAATTTAATACACTATTTCTTTCAAAATACCAATTAAATCCACCAATTTATAATTTCTTAAATTAGCCCCTAAATTAGGGTTACATTGATAAAACCCTCTTTAAGCATGTTTCAACTTATACAAATGCTTATGAATTATGGACAAAGCTTGAGTCCATGATTCAAAAGAAAACGCCTCCTAACAAAGCCAATTTAGTTTGACGGTTGGTGAAATTGAAGTATAAGGATGGTCAAAGTATGATTGACCACTTAAATAATTTCAAGGGGCTCGAAAATCAATTAACAAAAACCGAGATGAAAATTGATGATGAGTTGCATGCCCTTCTACTCCTTAGTTCTTTACCGGAAGTTAGGATACACTTGTTGTTACACTTAGTAATTCAGCTCCGGAAGGAAGCTCACCATGGACACTGTTAGTAATAGAATCCTCGGTGAAGAAGTAAGGAGAATGGAACGAGATGAGTCTATTCATCCTGAAGCTAATATTATGAGAATCGGGTAGGAATGAAACTCGTGGACGCAAAAAAACTGAGATCTGCATCAATCTTGAGGTAGATCTAAGTCACGTCGAAGATTACATGCTACTACTGTGGAAGGATGGGCCATAAGAAAATGGAATGTCGATCCTTTAAGAGAGATCAGAAGGCCGGTAATGTTAAGCTAGACCAAATCAGCCCAACGAAGAAGCAAAAAGAGAATAATACTATGTTGTAGTATCAAAAGAAGATCGGCTATATCTCGTTGATGAAGGTAATATCCTAAAAATTGCTTATGATGATAGCTCTTGATTGTCGATTCTGGTGCTTCTTCCATGTTACTCCACATAGGAGTTTCTTCTCATCCTACCGAAGTGGTGATTTTGGTACGGTGAAAATGGGAAATCAAGACAGAAGCAAGATCATCGGGATATGATACATCATCCTGAAGAAAAGCACTGGATGCAAGCTTATCTAAAAGATGTGAGGCATGTTCTGACCATGCGCCTCAATTATCTTTGCTGGGAAACTAGATGATGCTGGTTTGATAAATTACTTTGGTGAAGGAAAGTGGATGCTCACCCAAACGAAACCTAATAATGGCAAGAGGAAAGAAAGAAGGGTCATTATACGTGATTGAAGCTAAGCTTTGCAAAGGAGAGGTAAACATACACTGAAGATATGGAGATATGGCATAAACGACTTAGGTATATCAGTGAGAAGGGTCTTCACATGCTCACAATAGGTGGTGCATTGTATTTGTCACCTTTATTGATGACCATTCAAGGAAGGTGTGGGTGCACCTGTTAAAATCAAAGGACCAAGTGCTGACGCATTCAAAGAATTACATGCCCTAGTAGAGCGTGATACCGGACGGAAGATCAAGTGTGTAAGATTGACAATGAGGTGAGTAAAGGTCATTTTGAAGATATTGCAAGAAATATGGCATTAACTATATTTGACTCCACGAAGACACAACAGTTGAATGGACTAGCTGAGAGAATGAATAAAACTATTAAAGAAAGAGTTCAATGTGTGCTCTCTCATGCTAATCATTTAGGAGAAGCTATAATGGCAGTGGTTGACATGTCAACCTTACACCATTATTTCCCTTGAATGGGGGCATCCCAAAAGAAGTCTGGAGGGAAAAAAGGCTTCATACAATCATCTCAAGGTATTCGAGTGCAGGGCATTTGTTCACATACCCAAAGATGAGAGAGCCAAGCTTGACGCAAAGACGAAGGAATGCATTTACCTTCGTTCACCTAAGGATGAATCGGTTATTGGCTTTGGGATCCAATCAATAAGAAGGTTGTCCACAATAGAGACGTTGTTTTTTGAAGACAAAACAATCAAAGATATAAAAAATTCAGAGAGGCGAAGATTGAGAAGCAACAAGAACACCGAACCTACTCCAGTTCGACTTGAGGATAATAATACACAAGAAAACAATGATGCTGAAGATCATGAACCTATGTTAGAGCAAAGCAACCAGGAGACTCATGATGAACCAACTCAGGAAGAGCCTCAATCTAGCTCTCCAACAGCACCAGAGCCGAGACGATCCTCGAGAGATAGAAGACCATCCACTTGGTATAATATAGATGAGTACGTTATGCTCACTGAGGGGGAGCCTAAAAGTTATAAAGAAGCAATGAGTGATAGTCATAAAGAAGAATGGAGAAGAGCCATGAAAAAAGAGATGCAATCCTTGCATGAGAATAATACTTACAAACTTGTGGAGCTACTAAAAAGGAAAAGAGCCTTGGAGAATTAGTGGGTGTATCGGATCAAGACCAAAGATAGCAGCTCAAAGCCTCAGTATAAAGCTTGGTTGGTTGTTAAAGGATTCAGACAAGAAAAGGTATAGACTTTGAAGAAATATTCTCTCCTATGGTAAAGATGTCATCCATCCGAATGGTTCTTGGCTTAGTAGCCATGTAAGATTGGAGATTGAACAGCTCGATGTCAAGACGACGTTCCTACATGCGGTCTAGAGGAAGAAATTTACATGGAACAGCCTGAGGGATTCAAAGTTCTAGGAAAAGAAAATCTAGTGTGTCGTTGATAGAGTCTATACAGGCTTAAGCAAGCACCAAGGCAATGGTACAAAAAGTTCGACTCTTTCATGGCAGAACATGATTTTAAAAAGACAGAAAACAATAATTGTGTCTTCATGAAAAGGTATGCAAGTGGAGACTTTCTCATACTCCTGCTATATGTTGACGATATGCTAATTATTGGACAAGATCACACGAAGATAGATGCTTTAAAGAAAGAACTAAGCAAGAGTTTCACCATGAAAGATTGGAACGGCTAAACAAAACCCTGGGATACGAATAACTCGTGATAGATCAAAGAGATTGTTATGGATATCCCAAGAGAGATACATTGATAAGGTGTTGGTAAGATTCAACATGCACAAATTAAAGCCGGTTAACACACCACTTGCTGGACACTTCGAGCTGAGTTCGAAATAGAGTCCCACAAGTGAGAACGAAATCGAGGAAATAAAGAAATTCCATACTCATCTGTAGTAGGTAGTCTCCTGTATACAATGATATGCACAAGACCAGATATTGTCTATGCAGTTGGAGTCGTGAGTCGCTTCTTGGCCAACCCAGGGAATAAACATTGGGTTGCGGCAAAATGGATCATTTGATATCTACGAGGAACTTCTAAAAGGTGTTTATGCTTTGAAAAAGGAAAACCTGTGTTGGAAGGATACACAAATGTAAACTTGGCTGCTGATATTGATTCAAGAAAATCAACATCGAGATACCTAACTACTTTTGCAGGGGGAGTTGTCTCGTGGCAATCAAAGCTTCAAAGTGGTTGCATTGTCCACTTTGAGGCAGAGTACATCGCAGCTACTGAAGCTTGCAAGGAGATGTTGTGGATGAAGAATTTGTTGGGAGCTGGGAATAAATCAAGAAAGGTATGTCTTAAAGTGCGACAATCAAAGTACAATTTATCTGACAAAGAATTCAACATTTCATTCCCGCACAAAGCATAGACACTAGATATCATTGGATCCAAGATGTTCTCGAAGAAAAAACAAATACATCTTGACAAGGTTCACATAGATGAGAATAGTCAGACATGATTACCAAGGTAATACCGACAAAGAAATTTGAAGATTACTATCAAGGTGTCGGCTTGCTACTACCTCCCAATTAAGTCGAGAGGGGAGATTTGTTGAATATCTCCTTAATTGGAGAGGTTCTAGAAAATTCTAGAGCTTTCTGGAGAAGTGTAGAATTTTTTAGAATATTCCGGAGAACTCTATATAAGTGTATAACTCTCCAGAAGCTTGTGGAAGAGTGTGGAATCCTCTGAAATATTCTAGAGATGTGTAGAAGCTTATGGAAGAGTGTGGACTCCTTTGGAATATTTGGAGATGTGTGGAACCTTATGGAAGAGTATGGAAGAATATGGAAGGGAGTGGAAGAGTGTAAAGCTTCCTAGAGTGTGTGGAACATTTTAGATAATTAATCTCCACCCTTGGATATAAGTAATATCCACCATTCATTGTAGAGGTGGAGTAGTTTAATAGAGGAGAGAGACTTCATTTTATCCATCCAAAAATCCAAGAAATCCAAGCTTGAGAAACTAGAGAAACTAGAGAGTTAGAGAGCCTCTTTGAGAGAGAAGAGATATAGCTTGGGAAGTCTTATCCTCAAGCTTGAGTGAGCACCAAGTGTGAGTCAAATTTTGTGAAACACATCCTTGTAATCCTACTATTCTTTTGTATAGTGCAAGAATCTCCAAATTGGAGAATTATACTCTTGTGTTCTCTATACTATCTTTAATCTCTAAGTGTCTATCTTAACTTCACGAAGAGGGAAAGATTGTGATTCCCAACAGTTTTCAATCCCTTCCATACACATAGGGTAGCCTCATTAAGCAATGCAGACATTCTTTAGTTTTTCACTTGTGGGGATTGTGTCATGGCATACTCTACATCCAAATATTTTAATCTTTGGTAGGACTGAAAGTTTTGTAAGGGATTTCCATATTTTCCCTTTTTTCTTAGGTAGTCATTTGTGAATGAGTTGGATTTCAGTGAATAACAACATGTGTTATTATGGCTCCAAATCAGACGGTCGTATTACGTCAAGGCAATGAGAGTATTTAGAACACTATTGGCGTCCATCGGGGTCAATACTAGTTTGATCTTTTCTTCATCCCACCTTAAAATCCCTGGAAGCATAGAGTCAGTGCATTTAAATGGTTGGTCCACATTGTCTATATATGTGTGTTCCACGAAAGTGGTGATTAGTCCCTCCCAAGAATCTAAGAACATCCGTGTATTTCCTTCGTACTCGAAGCTTCAGAAAAACCCTTCTTTTAGAGTTTTTTTTTTACCTTAAAATTGCTCACCCATGCATGGGATGCCATATCTTCTGATTTGGCTTCCAATAATGATGAGTTAGGGAAGTAATTTGCTTTGAGGACTTTGATCGAAAGAGAGTTTAGATCATGAGGTCTCTAAATCCAAGCCCTCCTTCTCTCTTGGCCCTGCAGACTTTATCCCAAGAGATCATAGCCCTGTCTCTCCTGTCGTGCTTTCCTGACCACCAGAATTTATGAATTTGAGAAGTTATTTCTTCTGTGGTTCATTTTGGGAGAAGGTAGCATGAAATGGCGTAAGTGGGGAGAGCCTGTGCGACAAATTTCAAAAACAATTTGCAGCATTCAAAGGAGAAAAGGTTTTTGGTCCACCCTTGGATCCTCTTCGTCGTCTTCTCTTTGACAAAGCTAATGGTACCAATTTTTCCCTTCCCCACTGAGAGTAGGAGTTCCAAATAAGCACTCGGATCCTCTTTTTCATCCACTCCGAAAATCCACAGGATACTTCTTCGATGATCACGATGAGCATTACTACTGAAAAAGATACTAGATTTGTCATAGTTGATCTTTTGTCCGGATGATAGTTCATAAATGGTGAGAAGTTCCTTCATTTTTTTTGCTTCCTCTAGAGAAATTTTGAAGAAGAGAAGGTTATCATCAGCATAAAAAAGATGGGAAATTCTTGGACCTCTAACATTTTCTCTTACTCATTTGATAAGGCCTTTTTCTTGTGCATCAATAAGCAGTGCTGACAATCCCTGTGCACAGAAAAGAAACAAATATGGGGAGAGGGGATCTCCCTAGCGCAACCCTCTTTTTAAAGAGAAAGAGTTAGAGAGCTAACCATTTAGTCTAATTTGGAACAATAAATTGCTAATAAGAATGATAAACCCGTCATTGAAACCCATCTTTCTCATAATTTAAGCACAACGTTCCATTTAATCCTGTCATGGGCTTTTCCCATATTTAACGTAGGAGATGCTCCTTTTTTTGGGCCACTTTTTGAACTCTTTAAATAATGGATAAACTCGTGAGCAACCAAAAAGTAATAAAAAATTCTTCTACCCGGGATAAAAGCACATTAATAATCAACAACACATTTAGGAATGATAGATTTAAGGCAATTAACAATGGCTTTTGACCCAACTTTATAAATATCAGTGCAAAGGCTAATCGGTCTAAAGCTTTTCATAATCTTTAGGTTGTTTAATTTAGGAATGAAAAAAATGACAATTTGATTCACAAATTCAAAATTTCCATGACCATTAAGTAAGTCAAGACATAGCATAACAAGATCATTGCCAACAACATCCCAAAAGGAACTAGAGAGGTCGTCGATACTTGGGGCTTTGTTGGGGTTGATTTGTGAAAAGGATTGGAGAACCTCATCAGCAGTGAACGAATGACGGAGCATAGTGTTGTCCTCAGTCGTAATGCATCTATCAATGACATTGAGGATTGCATCTGTTGGTTCCACCTGAGATGAGTTGAAGAGAGAGGAAAAGAAGTTTGTGTCAACATTGAAGATATCTTCCGGTTTGTCCACCCATATGCCTTCAATGTCTTCCAAACCATTAATCCAGTTTTTCTTCCGTCTACCATTAGCTTTGCTTTAGAAAAAGGATGTATTTATATCCCGTCTTTAGCCATGTTACTCCCGATCTTTGCATCTAGTAGGTTTCATCATTGTCAATTAACTCCTAAGGTCCTTCTATGCTTGGACAAGTTGCTCCACAGAATTCTCAGAAATCAGAGCGGATTCAACTCTTTCAATGAGAGTGTGCAGTCCCTGCTCTTCTTTCTTTGCTTTTGCTCTTCTTTCCCTCTATCAAATCCCCAGTCTAGCGTCTATCAATTTCATCTTATCAACTGTTGATCCCCTTGTGCCATGCCAAGTTTCTTCAACTTAAAGTAGTCTTCTTGTTTACTTCTATTTTGAGTGTGCAAGTGCCCTTGGAGGTTTAAAAGAACTGTCACATGGTCCGAGCTTACATTTTGTTCTGTTGAGACGCAACAGTCCTGAAAGAGTTCCTGGCAGCAAAATGAAAAGATTCACCCCATCCAAACCACAAGATGGTTGATTTGTCGACGGTATCCGCTTTTCTTAAGAGTTGGTCAGCTTTTGCTTGGGGCTCTAACGGCGAAATCCCCCGTCTCAGGGGCCCCCAGGGTTCAAGGAGAGCACCATCAGGGCCGTTTAGGGGAGCAGCTCAGAGTTCAAACTGCGAAGGTAGATCTAGCCCTCGCATGAGGCCTTTGACGTCAGTTTCTAGATTGAGCACCAGTATGTCTGAGTCGATACCAATTAACAAGGGAAGTTGTCTTAAGCCAGACGAAATTAGTTTTAAGAAAAATAATCTCAAGTAAAATGAATTTTTGTTTCGGGTAAAATAATTTCTAAAATTTACGTTTCAAGGTAAAACTGTATCAAGCGAGAGAAAGGAGCCAACTTTATGAAGCAACAAATATGTCAATCCTCTCTCGTATATGATTTGTTGATTTCTTTCCTGATGACCACGTAGACCACCCATGCTTTGGTTTTATATCCCAGAGATCAGCCTCCTGTAAATCCATTCTGAAATCTTCCATGTCCACCCTTATTCTCCTCCTTCCTCCAATCTTTTCCCCTGGGTGAAGGATCTCATTAAAATCACCACCCACCACTCAAGGAAATTGAAAAGCATTGGTAATACGTTTGATAAGCTCCAATTCTTTTTTCCTAAATCTAGCACTCCAGCCATAGAAACATGTGAACCGGAAGTAGAGATTATTCCATTCAACTTCAACATCAATATGTGAGTTAAAGAATCCGATCAAAGTCATGCGGACATCTTCCTTCTATAACAACAAAAGTCCAGTACAAGCATCGGATTTTTCTAAAACAAAACAACCAGACATATTCATCCTAGTCTTAATTTGTTCCATTTTATTTTGCCTAAGTCTAGTTTCACAAAGGAAGACTAGTTTCGAGTCCTTCTTGGAGACAATTCTCCTAATTTCACGAATTGTTGAAGGGATCCTAAGCCCTCGACAGTTCCAACATAAAGTGATCATTGAGATCGACGGGTTGTACTGCAGCCTCCACCGCTGGTCTTGAGTGTTCTCCCTGCTCTCCCTAGGCTTCAGTTGGGTCTTTTTCTTCACTTGCATTGTCTTGGAGTTCATTGTTGTGAGTGTGGTCGTGTTGTCAATCTTACCATGCGCTTTTTTGCTTCGTTCCCCCCCCCCCATGTTTCTCTCCGTTCTTCCCCTTGCTATTGTTTCTCGAAACAAAATGAGTAGACTCGCTTGGATCCCCCTTGGGCTTCATTTCTCGGACTCGTTCACTTCTTTCGGAGCTTGTCATGAATGGGTCTTGTTCTTGTAGATGGTGAAGAATCTTGCTCAACATAAATTAAACCCTTTCTCCTTGAACCGCTACCTCCCGCTTGATTTTTGGCCCAGTGGACTCTTAGCCTGTCCCCATATTGAAGGGTTTCTTGGTGGTTTACCATGTAGGCAGGACAATCAACCACCAAATGCTCGAGGATGCCACACCAGTGACAAAAGGATGGAATCGTTCATATTTCAGAAGGCATATGCGGGGCTGCCCATTAAGTCTCGTGCCTAAGTTAATACAACGTTTAAGTGGAAGTGTGCTGTCAATTTCAGAAGTGAAATCGTACTCTTCAACGCTCAAGGTGGGGTCTTAGTCACAAAGGGCAATGAGGTCTCTATCGAAACTCTAAGGAGTGCGACGCATAATAGCTTGTTTGTCGTCAAATGAGTTGAATTTGAACAAAAACATGTTGGGACGTAAACAGCTAGGCTCGGAAATTCTACTTGTTCCCCAAACCAACTTGAAAACCTTGATTATCACCTCTCCATCGGATTGCTTCAAAGTGATAAGCTTTGCCACCACCCACTGTTCCATAATCTCCAGATCTTTATAGTGGGTTACTCGTAGGGACTCGAAAACGACTGCCTCAGCTTCGGTGAAAGAGAGTTGCCCCATCAAATGGAAGATTTCTTCCGACATTGTGCTAAAGGACGATAGATGAGGAGAATGGAGAATAAACGTCCGTTTGTTTCGCTGGAAATTTTTTTTCAGAAAATGAATTATGGAAAATAAATTACATTTCCGAAAAACATTTTTCAAAAAACATTGTTTGATTAGGTTTTTTGAAAACAATTTACGGAATCTAATTTTGTAAAAATGTATACATTTTTATATTTTTCTTGTTATTTACCTTTTAAATTTTTTTAAGTTATTTTTATAAAATTGTATTTTATAAAATTTTGAAATTAAATATTTTATTTCTATAAGTACACCAAATAAATCCAATATTAGAATAAAATTGAGAAAATGATGTTATCCAAACAGTGAAACAATAACATATAAAGAAAGATGCAATCCAAAATTAAAAATTCAACTAGAAAATGTTATTGTATAAACAAAACACAGAACTAAACAATGATTCTTCAAAACTTAAAATATAAGTTTGAGATGTTCCGTTTTACTTCACAATAACCTGAAATAGAATATGGATGCATTTTTAGACAGTTAGGTAAAACAAACTGAATGAATGAATGAATTTATTAAAAATATTCTGAATCTTTTAAATGGAAGAAAAGAGTACACACAACCAAACGAAATATAAACCCACCCTCAACTAAAAACCAAGCTAACATAACAGCACAAAACGGACTCAACCTGCCCATCAAATACAACATTTTGCTCATGATAAAAGTAATTACCACCACAATATTTCTATCGTACAATTACAACATAAAAATAGAAGAGTTCACTTCCAAACACCAACACTAACACTAACAATATAATACTAGTTATCACTGCAAGCATTTCATTCGCTCTATCTTTTTTATTTTGAATTTATGTATGATAACATTATATAGGAAGACTGATTTGGTTGCAACAATACTAGTTCTTTCTAATGTATCTCGGGGTAGATGAAGATCATGCATTCTGATTTTTCTCTTCCTTTTCTTCAGTCTCTGGTTTACTTGCTGCTAATATCACCCCTCTAGCGCTAATTCTTTTTAGCACAACCATCATTTCATTAATATTAAAAGTACCATTGGACAATGGTTACAAATCCCTAGTTGAGGGAAAGTAAAATCTTTAAAAGCACCAAGACAAAACGCTAAAAACATTTAAGGGTAGTAATCAAACATCAATAAAGTCTTTATTCCTAAAACCAGTCACGAAATAATTGACAGTCGACACAACATTGATGCAATATCCCGCTGCAACTGAATCATTCCATACAATGGCATCCACCTTAAATACTCCTCAGTAAGATAAACCAATCAAAATCAAAAAGTTTATACCCGCTAAACACTCTCTCCAGACACAATGACATCCCATAAGCCAATAAACAGACAAAATTTCGTATAAAGGTTAAACATCTATACTAATGCAAGTGATTCATCTTGGCAATTTACAAAAAAAAAAACGCATGAAAAAATAAACATTAATTAACAATAAACAAGTAGAATAATCAAGGAAACATTCATAAATCTAAAAGAACAAAATCTCTTATATGTTTCATGCATGAAAGTAACAATCAAATAGACTCAAAGAAAACCCAAAACTAATAAAAAAAAGTAGATTATGGGATTTCTTTATCTAAAGCGAAAGGGTACCCAAGGAAATTGAACGAGGAAAAGGCAACTTCTGACTCAATCAAAAAGTTTTCTGCTAAGAGATGGAGAGGGCTGCAAAGACATCTACGGAGAGAGTATTAGAAGGCTGTGAAACGAGAGGGACGAGAAGCTAGACAAAAAAATCGGTTGGGACGAAAATAGGGAAGCAGAAACTGAAATTACAAAATGAGTAATAAATATTTTTGGCTACCTGAGAAGATGACTGTTGGCCTCAATAAACATCGTCGGTGAGCAGTCGATGGTGGTGTTTGATCAGATAATTTTGGGCGTTTTTCCCAAAAATCACCGGTGACCGGTATATTTATCGATCTAATACCGGTCATACTATATTTTTCGATCTAACACCCTTTGCAATAAGGCGCGCCCCTGCAGCGCGCTATACGCTGATTTGGCGCCACGTGGGGTAAGGCGCGCCCCCTGCGACTCGCCTTATGCTGACATGGATACACGTGGGTATAGCGCGGCCCCTGGGGCGCGTCTTACGCTACGTAGGGTATAGCGCGAGTCAGGGGCCACGCCTGACCTTTATAATTATATATTGTGCGGGGCAGGTACCGCGCATTGTATAATTGTTACAACTTTTCTCGGCTATAAATACCCTTCTCCCCCAGGTTAAGTTCCTCACATCTCTCATCTCAACTTATAAATTAATACAACAATTCTGTCAACGAGTCAATAATTCTGACAATTTTCTCATATTTTATTCAGAAGTTCGTGCGATTTTTCGTTATAAGGTAATTTTGTGATAAATTTTTTTATTATATTTATTGTTCATTATGATTATTTGAAAAAATATTATACTAATTGTTGTCAATTAATTTCCGTGTTTGTAAAATTAGAAAGCGGGAATATACGTCGAAATAGTTTTGCGGTACAGGTAATAATATAAAATTATATTATTTAAATTATTTACGTTTATGTGTAAAAATTTTATTCTGTTATATTTTTGTTCATATATTATTTATTTAATCAACATTGTTTCAGTTTATTGAGGGAGTGTAGTTGTCCAAATTCCAATCGAATTCATTACGATATGGATATTCGAGAAAGATCTAGACAAGACAGAAGATGTGGGCATTGTAGAAACCCATGACACACTAGAAAAACATGTCCACTTCTGTTGCCATCAAGTAACAATTGATGAGGAAATGATGTATTTGTTTATCAAATAATAATTCTTGTACTTTAATTTGCATTTACTTCAAGTTAATGTCATTCGATAATCGCTGATGAATATTAAAAAAACGATACAATAATACGAGATTGGACGTTTGTGTTATATGTGATTATAATAAAAGAGATAATAAGTGACAAACTTAAGAAAGTTATCGAACAATTTGGTATTTCAAAATAATTTTAAATACAACAAACTTACAATAAGTATTAAATGGTAAATGATAACCAAATTACAATAACTGATATTAAATGGTAATAAACAAAATTAACTGAAATACATTAAAAAAAAGTCAAACCAATTTAACAAAATAAAGTAAGTATTAAATGAGAAATAATAAAAAATTACAATTAAAAAGTCCAATAAACTAAATACAAATATAATAAAAAACAAAATCTATCGATGCCTGCGACGCGAATGTGTTCCGCAGGGCGGTGGCTGTTGGTCTCGAGGAGGATTTATTCGTATCACTGGTTGTGACTCCTCGCTGTCATCATCATCACCATCATCATCATCATCGCCGTCGTCGTCGTTGTCGTCGTCCTGAGTAAGTACATTAGGTTGATGAAGAGCTGATGACGATGAAGCACCTCCATAGAATAAGGACCCTGGAGGTGTATGACTGACTATCCCACCAGCCTACGAAAACTGGGAAAACTCATAAAGCCAGACATCGCTGAGTGTGAAAACTGTACAAGAGGTGTCTGTACTGTTTAACTTCATCGTCAGACGCGTCCTCACTCAACTCTTAAAAATTGACATCTAACCAATTTAACGGTATTCGTCCATCGTTAAAATTTTCTGGGACACGTCCTAGACTAACCCGGCACAAAGTAGTCCAAGAACCGGAAGCTATCCCTGATATCACACATCCATCCACCAGAAGCCCCAGGTGCATAGAAACATCCTCAAACATGATCGTGCATTCTCCGCACGGAAGATGGAATGTGTGGGTCTCCGGCATCCACCACTCTACTAAGGCAGAAATAAGGTCTGGTTCTATCTTACAGTGACCCTGATATCTACCTAGGTGACCGAATCCAGCCTTTACTAAATACGACATTACACTAGTAGGTATAACTAACTTAAGGTTCCTAATAAAAGGATATAATATACGGTCTCTCTCCTAAAATATAAATAATTACACAAATTAATTTTTAAACTAATAATCATGCATTAAATAAATAAATTAATTAAATTAAAACGTTAAAATGTTACCGTATCAGCAAAGTGTCGAGATATATAATTTTCATCCAACCAAAGTAGACCGCCTTCCATTTTATGTATGCAAAAAAATTAATTAAATAAAATATTAAACAATTAAAATAATTAAATAAGTTACTAAAAAATACTAAATAAAATAAAATATACCTTAATAAGAGAATATAAGAGTATTTGAGAGAAGTTAAGATGATTTGGTGTGATGAAAGTGATTGAGAATGGGGTATTTATAGGGAGGGATGGTGGGTGTGAACGGGCGGGAGTAATTTGGTAATAAAGGGTATAGCGCGGGCCAGGGGCCGCGCCTTTCTGACGCGTGTCAGAATCACAGGTAAGACGCGGCCCCTGTGCCGCACTATACCCTTATTTACCAACTTGCCCCGCGCTATACCCACGTGTATCCATGTCAGCATAAGGCGCGTCGCAGTGGGCGCGCCTTACCCCACGTGGCGCCAAATCAGCGTATAACGCGTTGCAGGGGGACGCGTTACTGCAAAGGGTGTTAGATCGGGAAATATAGTCTGACCGGTGTTAGATCGGTAAATATACCGGTCATCGGTGATATTTTGGGAAAAATGCCACAATTTTGGGTATCAGCTTTGAAGGTGAAGGTGGAAAATGATTTACCCTTTTATAAACCGTAAGTTGTTTTACGGGATAAGGGGATCATTTTCCTTTGACCAGCCACTTTTACATGAACCAAATAAGGGAAAACGGGGAAAACAATTTCCGTAAATTGTTTTCCCCAAACAAACGGACCCTAAGTTTGAGAGTTTTTGTTACTGCTTGAAACCAAGTAGGATAATGTCACAAAGAATTTTTTACAAGAGGGCAGCGCATTCTTATAACAACACTTAGGCAAATAGAACCCGTTTGCTGAAAAATAGAACCCGTGTAGACTTCAGCAAACGGAGGGAAAAGTCTATGTTCCTGCTTGGAAAACCGGTGTGTAAAGAGGGATATTATCTTTGTTGATCGAGCACCCTCCATCACTAAGTACTCATCATCAATCGATTCCAATCTGTCACCTATTACATTTCCATTTTTTCAAGCCTTGGACCGCCTGGATTTAGTCTTGTTGAAGAGACTAATTATAATACACGGTTCCCTATTATGCTTGCTTTTTCCCCTCGTCACAAGTCCTCCCTTCATAACAGAGATTGACTTCGACTTTGAAGTACTTACGGTTTACTTTTCCTTATGCACCCATCACATCTTCTTCTTGTATCAAGTCTTCTCCTTGGCAAGCCATGAATATCATTAGGGTATCTTCTGATGACATTTCTTTTCCTTCCAGCCATCCAGCAATGAATCAGCTGTTTCTTGGAGATTGAATCCCTTTGTCCTTAACGAGAGTGTTACAAGGAAGAAAGAACATTTCAAAGATATCTATTCCTATCTCTTTTACCCGTCTTGTCCAATAAAAATTGAGTTATCAAAGCCATAATATCGATCCTCGTACCTTTTCAGAAAAGGACATTTCTGGTTGTAATAGTCGTAAGGAGCAAGGACTGTTTTTTCCTTTTTTTGTGCTAGTCTAGGTACGCGTCTCAAGGACCTGTCTTGGCCGCTTTGGAGCATCTTGCAAGGTTAGTCATTTTTTGTATATTTTCTCCCGCCTTTGTGACATATCCCAGATTAGATATACCGATGTGACCATGCCTGTTGATACTCTAAAAAGACTTCTTGTACACCGGTTTGTCTTGTTGACCTCTCCTCTTGCATGATGTGATCTTGGAGAGCTTTATCTTTTGGCTTATTCTTTTCGGACTTACCTCTAATAGCAAAGTGACCATATTTCCTTCCAAGAGTCTTCCTCATTCTGTTCTTCAGCTTTCTAACAAAAAGCGTAAATATTCTTCCTTCCTAATCGAATAATCTGATCGGATTGTTGCCGTTCGGAGCTCCAGTCGTCGAGTTTCCTTTTCAACCCGGTGTTGCTTCTTTCTAAACTCCTCTTTAGCACATTTTGTTGTATTTTTCGAGCTGAGATCATTGATACCAACAGTTCCTTCTCCTTTGATGCAACCTATACTGAGCTTCGTCTCTCTTTTCCTTCTTTTTCTTCATTTGTTTCTCTTCTCTCTCTATCTCTCTTCCTTTGATGGAACCATTGTTGCAATCCTGCAAAACCACCAAGATAGATGAGTTGAGATTAAAGAAGACCTTACCTTGTTGTTGCTTTTGCCAAGGAGACCTCCTGATATTTTTGTGGTTATTAACCGATCTTTGGGATGAAAAGGGGTATTTGGCACTTGAAGTATCCCCTGGAAGTTTAACAAGACTCCATTTGTGATAACATCTACCACGATCTTTGCCTTGGCACCTCCCATGGATGAGACCATATTCAACTTTTCCTTTAAAAAGGTTCCTAAAATTTGTGAAATGTTGAAAGAAATGTAACTTTGATTGAACACTTTTTGACCTGTGATCTAGACCTTGTGTAGTCTCCTATGCTAGATTTGGGAAGACCTCTTCCATGACCGTTTCCTTTGCAAAACCAAAGGGAAAACCTAGAGAGAAGGGAAAGGAAAATCTCTCTCTAAAAGCCATTGCTACCATTGCTCTACTACTAATTTGATTTAGTAGTAATAAAAAATTGCATAATATCAAAATTAACCCGTGTTTGTTTTAATGGTCATTGTGATCTATATTCTTTTTCTGATGCATTTTGGTCACAGTGTTTTATTTTAAAACAAAAAGGGTCACTAACTTTTGACTAAATAGTTACTTTGACTCTAATTATTTTTTGGAGTATTTTGGTCATCAACGTTTTATTTTAGGGTAAAAATATATCTATTTTAAAGTGTTAACCGTTTGTTAAATAACAATTTCATCCACAGAGATGCCTTTTTATCCTAAAATAAAATGTAGATAATTGAAATAATCTAAAAATAAATATAAATCAAAGTAATTATTTAATCAAACGTTAATGATTTTTTTAACATTATGTCAAAAAAAAATGAGCATATAAGAAACCAATATTGTGGCAACCCGACCTTGGAAGCTCATGGGCTTTGAGGAGGTGGTTGTACTCACAAGTAAAACGGGTCTCAGTATATTACATACTACCCTATATATGATTTTGTTATAGTTTTTGAAAAGTGTCTTTGTAGAAATGAACTTCTGAAAGTGTTGCATAAAATACAGTTTAAAATTTAATTATTAAGATTATTAGTTTGAAAAGATAAAAGATATATTATAGACATTATGTTATAAATTAAAAATATAAAAAATGCAAATAAAAATATAATTATAATAAAATATTTTATAATAACTCATTATTAATAATTTAATATATAAATCATGAATTTTATTTACTTTTAAGTAATTAAAATAAATTCTTAAGTAATAAATTACTTTTTAAGAAGTTATTATTAAATTATTAAAATAAAATGTAAATATATAATTAAGTGGAGCCCATGTATTAATAAGTGTAAAATTATAATTTGCTTCCATACGCAAAGTTGAAAATAAAAAAAAAACTAGAAATCATAACTTTTACGGTTTATTTGAAACCAACGTTTCTACCGCAAATTTTCTTTTACTTATAGATAGATTTAGTAGAATAATTTAAGCGTTAAAATTATTTTTGGATATGTAACTGATGAAAAATCTTTTAGTGATTTCTGACATTTGTTATAATGGAGTAGGAACACGTAACGTGTGTATGACGAATTTTATAAAATATATTTTTACTAAAATTCGTTGTATAAATTTGACAAATTCTAATAAAACATTATATTTTATAGAACTCTCTCATGATACTCTTCATACAAGCATGATGAGTTCTAACAAAAAAAATGATAATTTATGAAACTCGTCACCAGACTCGACATATTTATATGACAAGTTCTTAATTCACTATAAAAAATATCGTAGATATCTAAATAACTTTTCACCAACCACATTTTTCTAGATTCTTTTTCGACTATAATACTTCCCTAATTTTGCCAACATTATATTCTATTAAATCAACCTACAATTAATAGTTTTTTTTTTTGCTATTTCCGTATCAATGTTATTTGTTTTAGCCTTAATTATAAAATAAGTGTCCATACTATATCGCTTTTCACGAATAAGTGCATATATTATTTTTTGATTGATCCAGTGCCTAACGTTACACGCGTTACTACTTTAGGTGCTCGGGCCAATAATTGCCGTTAATTTTCTCCGACACGTGTCACATTTTGGTAATTTTAAATTTTTTTAAATTAAAAATATTATTATATTTATAAAAAAATCCTAATTTCTCTTAAATTACAAAAATCATAAATCCTAACCCTAACCCACTGTGTTGTCCCCCTTTATGTCCACGACCACCGTCACCGACTTTGTCTATACCATCTTCCTAGTTATATGTTGTCATAGTTGTCACTGATTGGCCGTCAAAATCGTGTGGGGTCACGATTTTCATCATAGGATCCATAGGGTACAAAATGTCGATTGACTATCGACCAACTGTCGATCGGTCGCGATTTCATAGGGGTATTGATCTTCGGGGTAGGTTAGGTTGGATGGAGCTTCGTCGACAATAAAAGACGGCGGCCAACATGTGTTTTTGAGTTTGAAATGAAGGTTTTCAAAGTTTTGGGTTTATTTCAAAATTTTATGTGTGTTTTTTAAATATATAATTTTAAAATTTAAATAAAAATTTTAAAATTATCAGAATATCACTTAACGGATAAATTTAACGACATTAACGGCTCGGGCACTTAAAATAGCAACGTTTGTAACATTAGACACAAAATTATTTAAAAAAAATACTGTAGACACATATTCATGAAAATCGCTATAGTTTAGACATTTATTTTATAATTAAGCCTTTGTTTTATGTTGGATACATCAAGCTTAGGAAATAAGGTAGGAAGAAAATAAATAAATAAAAAAGACAAACGAAACAGACAAAGGCAAATCGCCAGGAAATGTTCACTTTCCAAAATCTGTAAAACGTTCAAATATCATCACCTTAAGCCCAACTAAGCTCATTTATTAAATTAGTAAGATTTATATGGTTTATACTACTATTATTTTATAAATTATTATATAGAAATTATTTTTAATTTTAATTTTTAAATAAAAACTATATTTAAACGAATTTATTATAAATTTAATTAATGTTGAATCTATTTTATTACTAAAAATGGGGGCGCGACAAAGTTTTATAAGAACAGAAATCTCTAGAAAAAAAGGTATATAATTAATATGTTAAAAACTTTTACAAATATATATAAACATGAACATATCTAGTAACAATCAATTTCTCTAGTAGGTCGAGACACTAAATCTTTTAAATAAGATCAAGAATTTAAATTTTAGTATTTATTAATGGAGTAAATTGAAATGGAAATGTCGACATCACCTTTGTACTACATGATCCATATTAATTAATTAATAAATTATATATAAATGATTATAAAAAAGAGAGAGAATCTAACTTATATTCAAGACAAATCCATTTAATTAAAATGGCTTCACTTTCCTGATTTGTTAGTTTAGTTATTCTACATACATACATTATCCATATTTTTTTCTTTAAAAAAAAGTTATAGAAATTAGTCATGTTCATATGGCCTTTCTAATCACATTCCCATCACGCAACAATCATGCTAGGGATATAGTTTTTGATAAAATATCTCCAAATATTATGCCCACTCTTCAATATTTTCATGAATTTTGAATTTTCTTTTAAATCTTATTGAAATCTAGCTTGAATCAAGTTATCCCCTTTTGTTTAAAAAAATTATTGTTATCTTTAGAAATCCTTGATTTAAGCATTAGAGTTTAGAAGTGTTCAAAAATATCCTATTTGATTTACTCGGCCCATTGACTAGCCCACATGAACTTAAAAAATTAGGGTAATTCTCTAAAAAATTACTCGACTTGTGATTTTTCTCGGGTAGTTGGGGCTAAGTCTGGATCGATTTTTTTCATAATTGGATACTCGACCCGACCCGACCTGGTAATTTAATTATATATATATTAGTTTAAATTATATTTTTATTTTAGGTTCATTAATATTTTGACCTTAAAACTAAATTTAAATCTCTAAATTCCTTCTAAGTTTGTATCATGTACTTTTAAGTTGTAATTTTTAATGTTTTTTATTAATTTGTCAATATTGGATTCGAAGGAAAAAATTTCGATATTAATATTTTTGATGTTTTCTTTTGGAAATAAACTTTAATATATATATATATATATATATATATATATATTCAAATATTAGTCTTTAAAACTAACTTCAAATCACTAATTATTGTGTATGGATTGTGTATTATGAACTTTTAAATTTTATGTATTTTTTTATTTGATTTAAATATATATATATATATATATATATATGAATCGGGTACTCGTGACCCAAAAATGCATGTACCCAGATTTTACGGACACCTAAAAATGTAGGTACCCGGATTTGAACACTACTACTAGAGACTATAAGGACGTTTCAAATTTCATTTTTAGAATATATATTACCTTATAATTCACCCTAGATTAATAAAAAAAATCGGACCGAACTCATTAATTAACGCTAGTTTAGTGGTTGTCGACGCCGTTTTTTGCCCGGGCAGGGAAAAACCTGTACTGACTTAGGGGTTTTTCTTTAAAAAGAATTTTGAAATGTGATGAGTCGCCACCAATCATTTAAGGTGCGATTGGGACACCATAAAAACTGGATGATTTTGATAAAAACATTTTTTTTATCAAAATACCAAGTTTTAAGGTCTGCATAAATACAAAAATCAGGTTCGGGAGTCGGTTACGCGTGGGGAATGATTAACAACCCCACAAATGCCCAAAAATTTGGTACCTAGTTGATTACCCTATATTTAGAATCGTAAATTTTGAGTTAAAACTTCATTTAGTTTAAAAATCATTAGGGATGCAAAGTTGAAAAGGGTATTCGTTTATTAAGGTCGATAGCATTCGCCCCTAGCATGAATGTGGGAGATAAGCTATTATTCCCAATAACCGAATATAGCCTTGATATTTTAGAAATCATGATGTGGTTTTAAAAAGGATGTCGACCTATTTCAGGAATACCAGTAGTCACCCCTGAGCATATTTGCGGGAGATATACTATTAATTCCATAATAAATGAACATTGTCTTATGTTTAAAAATAAAATGCAATCAAACAAAATTTTATTCATCCTAATTAAGCTAAGGGTAAATTAAGACTCTCTCTATCCTAAAGTGTCAAATAATGAGAATTAAAGAATCTAAAGGCACAAACCTAGAAATGTAGGTTCTAATATTAATCCTATTTGATTTTTAATCAATTATTGAATCGAATAATGATCCCTTGAGAATTTAGGCGAGGACCAACTCGAATTATTCCCTAAATTAAGAGGACTTTATTGAAATCTAGATAAAAGTGGAGGTTCTATTTAACCTATTGATTATGTTAATATTAAAGGTATAATTGAAGATTAGGGTCTAAAGGGTCAAAGATCTAAAATACCGAGTTCTAAGAGACTAGAAGTTTAAGGACCTAAACCAATAACTCCTAAAATTTAAGGACTAATCAACAAATCAAAGTTCTAAATAATATATAAATTAACCTATTAAAAATTACGGGATTAAATTAAAAGAGTTTTAGAAATTTAGTTGATGATTAACAAATTAAAAGTTTGAACAATCGACTCGAGTAATAGGGCATCATTGGCGAAAACTCGGTTCGAAATGCTCCCTAATTAAAACTAAGGTGCCACCCTAATAACTATATTCGATTTGGTTTATTAGCCTAGTATAAGGAAGAAATCTAAAAGACTAATTAAACTAAAACTATGAAATACTAGCTATAATAATAAACACAATTAAATATATTAAAATAAACAAGCAAATATCAAAGGAATAAAAAAACAAGGATTAAATTACATGAATACAAAATTTCGAGGATTAAAGGAAATAAATTAAACATGTAACAAGTGCCAAATTAAAACAAATTAAAATTGAATGGCTAAATCTAAATAAAATAAAAAATAGGTTAGGGACCAAAATGAAAAATATGGGGAAGTTCCAGGGACTAAAAGCTAATTATCCATATTATTTAAGCCTAAAATACCATATTAAGTGAAAATGGGAAAAATTAAAAAATTAGTCTACACAAATTAAAATAAAATTTAAAAAGTCACTACATATGACTAAAGTGTAAAAATATGCTAAACTTATAGGGACTAAATAGTATATAACCTAATAATATTATAACATGCAAGGAAAAGGAAAAATAACAATTTCAGTCCTCACATATGACCAGAATGCAAAAACACGCTAAAGTTAGAGGGACTGAATAGTGAATATACCAAAAATTATATAACATGCGAAGAAAAGTGAAAATAATAGATTTGGTCCCTACATGTGACTAAAATGTAAAACTACGATAAACCTAGGGGGACCTAAGCGTGATTTTATCCTAAATTCTACCTATATATACAACTTTTCTCATTTTTTTCATTTTACACAGAAATCTCAAAAAAGTTAACAAAATCTACACCCCTCTCTCCCTCGGTCAGCCCTTTGTCGGCTGCCTCGTACTCCGCTTCGACCGTCATTTCGGTCGCCACATGCGGCGATCAGAACTCCTAAACAACCTAAGAAGACACAAAAACCCAGATCTACTAGTCTATGTTCCTATTTGGGGCTTAAATTACAAAAAAAAAAACCTAAAGACCTCGGAAAAAACCCTCTAGACCTTTCGGTTTCCCCAACTCCAACAAAGCCTTCTTACAAATCAGGTAACTAGATCTAACCTTTTATTTGTTTCTTTTGTTTTTTACTACAAGAAAAAAAAACTTAGATGTTGTTTTATTTCGAAACTGAAACAGGTTACTTGTGTTTATTGCTACTCGAAACTAAAAAAAAGTTTTTACTTTTTGTTTACTGTTGTTCCGAAACTAAGGGACTGTTTGGTTCGGGGAATATGAGCCTCCCATGGGGAATGAAGTCCATATTCCCCTGTTTGGTTGGTCGAGAATGTTATTCCCGGTAATGCTTTATTACCTATAGTGGATTTTTGGGGGTATATTACCGAGAATGTCATTACCTCCGTTCCCTTAGGTATTGTTGGATTACTAGTGTTTTGGACTAGAATGCCCTTAATGTTTTTTTTCAAAAATATCATTCTTCTGTCATTGAATAATAAAAATTCTACGAAGGTTAAATTATAAATTTATCCTTAAACTATTTTAGATTTTAAAAAAAGTCTATAATTAAAATTTTATATGAAGTTCAGGGGTTAAAATAAAATTTTACCCTTTCATTAAACCTTTTTATATTTTCAATTTTGCAAAAAAAATTATATAAATTTTATGAATTTAAATTTTTTTAAAGAAAATATATAAATATTTTCCAACTTGTTAAAAAACAAATATATAATAAGGACAATTTGGTGAAATATACATTCCAATAATATTTTATTCCTTTAACCAAACACGGTAATCTTACATTCCTGCTAAACCAACCAAACATAAAATACAACATTCCCAGTAATCATATTCCATGGTAATCTTTTATTCCCACTGGTAATTTTACATTCCGTGAACCAAACACACCCTAAAAGAAGAGTCTTTTTGTTGTGCTATTTCAAAAACTAAATTTTTTTTCTTTTTCTGCTGATATTCGAAACCAACAAGGAAAAAAATATTACTACTTGAAATAAAAAAGAATAATAACCTTGAAACTCTTGTTTATTGCTTCTGGGCGGATGAAAAAAACTGAGAGATTTTACATGTTTATGTTCGGGGTTTTGTACCCATTTACAGAGAATATAAAATGAATACATTCTTGTTTGTTTGCTTGTTGTCTCTGCAGGTAGTGTGGAGTGCTGGGTGGTGGTGGCGTGCATGGAACAACCCTCTTGCATTGGGACAAAAATAGGTGGCAACTAGTAGGGTGATGGGGGTGGCTACACTAGGGTTAGGTTTAGGCTAGGTAGGCTCCAGGTCAGGTTTTTTTGGGCTTCGGGTCGGGTCCTATTTTAGGCCCCGGGTCCTTAACAACTAATCATAATTGTCTATACACATCAGTTACACTAGGATACATGGTTATTTTTGTAAATATGTACCAGGGTTTATTTATTATAAAAGGAGATGCAACATAAATCTATGAGACATTGAATTGAATAAAAATTCTAGCGCCGCCTAAGGCACCGAGGATGTAAGTACATTGCTGAATCTCGTTAAAATTCTTGTGTTCTTTCTGTTTTCTTTACCCGATTATTCAACAGATTCATAAAAACAGCCAAGACTCTCTCCATCACCTGCAAGCTACACTCAACATCAGCTACTTTCGCTTCAACTTCGGATAGTGTTGAAGTCGCCTCCCATGAACCACCTGCTGTGATTAGACCTTTTAACGCTACAAATTGGCTCCACAAAAGTCTTTGATCATCACTTAACCAGAGATCAGATTGATCCATCCAACGCCCATATTCCTTTGTTCGGAAGAACTCTACTGATTTATCTTGGACCTGGAACTTGCTCTTAACTCATAATGTAAGGAGCCCCTCGATCTTTCTACCGCTTCAACTATCCTCTTATATTCCATGACAAAATCCTCATCTCTATCCACGACTTCCTAGCAGCGATTATTTGTTAATAATTTTTTTCGTTTTTAAAATTCGTGAGACATACCATCCGACTCCTCCAACAAAGTTAACTCCCGAATCACTTCTTCTTCTGGACCTTGAAACTTAATCCCCAACTTTTTCCCAAGCTCCATAGTTTTTTTTTTTGCTTCCCTTAACAGGATCGGTCTTCTAGCAAGAATATCTGAATCCGATATAGACCTATCTTCCAGTTCGGAGTGCTCCTTCACATTTACTTGTTTCTTCTTCTTTTTATTTGTTCGAGTCCTCCTTTTTCTTTCTGAACTTGACAACTTTCTATCATCGATCTCTGCCAATGAACCATATCTTTTATGTTTTCTCAGCAGTAATCTAAAGCACCTATCGTTTTTTTGCTGAAATCTCATCACAGTTGGTAATTTTATCAATCCTATCGACCTCCTTAACATTAACTGGGTTATTGTTTAATGTGTCCACCATTGTTTCCCACGATTCAACTCCAAAGGGCCTCGATTCAACCTGGTCTCCGAATATATCATCATCTAAGCCATCTTCCAGAATCGACTTTCTTGAAATCTCTTGAATATTAAAACCCATGTCTTTCAAATCACCAATTCTCTCCTGTTGGGATTGATTGATTCTATAACTGGGCTCACCAATCCTTCTGATGCAGGCCCATTTACCACCACTGCAATCCCCAACGATCCGTTGTTATCCCTTCGGGGATGTTTGGTTCAGGTAATCTCGGATTACTAGGGGAATGAAATATCATTCTCTCGTTTGGATGGTAAACATCCCCATTTCTTGGTAATAAGTTATTACCAACGGTGACATTTTGAGTATCTTACTGGGAATGTAATTCCCCCTTCCCTTATGTATTGTTACATTCCCGGTGTTTTAGACTAAAATACATTTAAATTGTTTTTTTTTCAAAAATATCATTCTTCTGTCGTTGAATTAAATTTTTTTACGAAGGTTAAATTGAAAATTTATCCTTAAACTATTTTAGATTTACAAAAAAATTCATAATTAGAATTTATATAAAGTTTAGGGGTTAAAATAAAATTTTACCATTTCATTAAACCTATTTATCTTTTTAATTTTATAAAAATTTAATGAATTTAATTTTTTAAAAGAAAATATATAAATTAATTATAGTAAAATTATAGTAAAATTTAACTTGTTTAAAAAAAATATATATAATAAGAATAATTTTACATTTCAATAATCTTTTATTTCTTTAACCAAATAATATAATTTTACATTCATGTTAAACGAACCAAAAACAACAAGGCAACATTCCTAATAATCTTATCTCGTCAGTAATTTTATTCTCATCAGTAATTTTATTCTCATCAGTAATTTTACACTCCGTGAAGCAAACTCATCCAGCGTCTCCTCAATTTCTTGACCACTCTGCAATCCAGAGATAGGAGCCTCCTGAATAATTATCACGTGTACTGGCATATCATCATTACTTTTACAACCCATTATTTCTGACTCCCCAACGAATCTTTCATCATCGTTTCCAATCAAGGATGCGCCGCCACTGAGTAAGTTCCCCATGCACCGAAAACTTATCTCCCCAACTTCCAGGTGACTATTGGTATCTTCATTGTTTGCCGGATTATTGCTCCGATTTGAATCCGATTTAGTCTTTGCAAAACTATTCACATATCCTTTGTTACAATCCCTAGCTTGAAGCTTCTTTTACTCCACCTTTCTATTACAGTAGTCTTGGTCTATCAATCCTTGTTCTACAAAGCGGACCAGGAACATCTCCCTTTCCACCTCCATTTCAATGACTCCTTCTATTTTATCCATATGTTTGGTGGCTATTAGAAGAGAGACGTTCTCGTAATTGCTGGTCTGTAAAGCCTTTTTCCCCATTCCTAATAGTTCCCCCCAAGATTCTGATATTCTCTTAAAAGTAGTTTGGTTCCTGCAATGGAGCGGTAAGCCTTCCAAATGAATCCATGTGATCATCTCCGGAAAATGGTAAACTTCCGACCAAGGTTCGATTTCTAAGAAATTCTCCTTCAATTAAGACCATTTGTGTTCCTCTAACAGCTTATACAACTCTGGATCTTCAATTTCTAACAAGAAGCTTCGACCTCCCATGTACTTAACGCTTACCTCACCTAGACTCCAGTTCCGTAGTCTTTCTTCTACTTGATATGAACTGCACACCGTCGCCATTGTGCCTACGACGCACTTTTTTAGCTTACACAGTGTTTCCTCTTCGACATGACCCTGTATAAAAGTGTACCTCTTAATTGCTTGTTCAACAGATGCACCGCTTCTCAACCCCGACCACGATAGTTGTGATAATGATGAGGCTCCAACAAAATTTGATTCGGATGGTGACGACGATGATGAATTGAACTGGAAATTTTCTATATTGAGGGGGTATGGATGTGGGTTGGTGTTGAGAATCAGCATGGGATATATTCACAACCGGAAAACCATGGTGGTTCATTAGGATCTTCGAGAGAGTTCAAAAAAGTTAGCAAAAAAGATAGAAAACTTGATTGCTTTGTGGTAGATGATAAGTGCTTTATTTGGAATTATTTTGTTTTTAAATTGCTCATTAATCATTGGTTTTTGTGGTTTAATTGTTCGTTTTGATTCATTTTCTGTGCAGGACACTAGACTATGAAAATTGCAATAAAAGGACGAAATTTTGTAGTTTTTTTTATTTTCGAAATCTAAACTAAATTAGTAGGTATGACTTTGGACATAAAGCATCTGACGTGGTGATAATGTCAGCACCTTCTAGAAGGTCCAGTCAGCACTTTTAAAAGAAAGAATAGATCATCCGCACGTTTCTACAATTCGGATTTGAATTAAACTCAAGTTTTAGGATATTATTTTAAATATTATATTTTATCTCCAATTCAATTCGTCATTATCGTCTCTATCAAATTTGGCGGGAGTTTTCTCATCATTATCACAGCTTTTTTATAATGGCAATCCACATAATCCCAAAGTTTCCTACGTAGGAATCATTCGTGAAATTGTTTTCCTTGAGGAATGAGTCCCTCTAGATTATCATGAGAAAGGTTTAACACCTTCAAGAATCCAAGATTTTTCAACTCCATGGGAATTCTTCCTTGGAGCTTGTTTGATGAGATATCTAATGATTCGATTTCTAACAATTTACCAAATGATGATGGGATAGGACCTGTTAAACAATTATGAGAGAGGTTTATAACAACTAGTGAGTGAAGCTTACCGATTGTTTCTAGAATTTCTCCCATGAATTGATTGCTGGAAAAATCAATAGTTATTCATATGGTTAATAGTTTCTCAAACTCTGTTTCCAATTCTTTAGTTGTAAAAGATAAATCTTGCGCATAATTCCACTCTACACATGGTAATATATCTAGCATGTACTCTGGTTTATCTTTCTTTTCATATCCTTCTCTAATGTCATGCAAATTTTCAAAAAGTTCATAGGTAAGTTGCCACTGAAGTTACTATGAGAAATATCAATGACATGCAGACGAGTGAAGGAAACTGTAATATCAGATCTATCCACTTGTCCATAGAATCTGTTCAATCTCAAGATAAGAACTTGTAGGTGATGCAAATTTCCTAACCACTCCAGGAAAGTGTCATTCAAATAGTTATTTTCAACATTGAGAAGTTTCAAATCTTTACAGTTACCCAAAGATCGTGGTAGTGACTCTTTTAGTTGGTTGTTGTTGATTAGAAAACTTTGTAAGGTGCAATCTTTAACAAAATTTTCTGGTATTTTACCATGAAAATTATTCATCCATAGGTGAAGGTGTGAAAGGGAAGAACTCATGTTTCTAATGCACTCTGGAATTGTTCCATCCAAACCATTTTTCCACAAAGAGAGAGCCATAAGGGAACTCAAATTGCATAGTGAGAAAGGAATTTGGCCTTGCAGAAAATATGAAATAGAGTTTGAATTCCCAATCCTATGAGCTCTTAGCCAATTTTGAACTGCTGAAAATTCTCTTTCGATCCTATACCTCTTATGTTCTAGGAAAGTAGCCACATGCTTCTACCCTGCAACCTTACTTCACGCACCTATTCCATTAGAAACCGTGTTCCACTTCCTCTAAGAATACAATTTCTCGAATCGCTTCATCCCTTGAGCCTTGGATTTGAATTCTCAATTTATTCCCCAGTTCTAAAGCTTTCCTAGCTTCTTTTAACAGAGAATTTTGTCTCGCTTGCATGTCTGAATCGGATAAAGACCTACCTTCTAGCTCAAATTTACCCAAGACTTTTTCTTGTTTCTTCTTTTTGCTCAATATCTGCCCTCTTCTCTTCTTCTCCAATTTAGCCAAGACTTTCTCCTGAAGCTTTGCCAAGAGCCATAACTTTTTTGTTTACCTAGACGTGGTCTAGCTTGAAGTCGATGTAGAAATCCAGTATATTCATTTGAAGTACTTACATCCATATCTTCTTCAAGGCTTGGGTCTGTAATATTATTCAACTCATCAACACTTTCAGCCCAAGACTTCTCACCTCATTGTCTCACTTCTATCTGTTCTCCCAAAATGTCCACATGGACTCCTTTTCTAATAAGTTTACTTGATTTAAATCAGATTTGTTAAGGCCCGTATCAAGTAAATCATCCAAGGCCCTACTTGTGATAGGCTCCTAAGCCTCCATTGGGTCCTTAATAATACCTTCAGACCTTAACGTTTGATCTTCCTTTTCCTTCTCTCGATCAAAACTAAAGCATTTATTTGCCTCGGAATCAACTTTCTGACAACTTTTTTCAGACCTTGATCCATTGGAACTACAGCCTAATTTTGGGGAGTTTTACTGTAGGATATTTTTAATATACGGTTAAAAAAAATGGTACCGGTTTTATTATTATTTAAATAATAAAATCGATAAAAAAATTACTTAAAATATTATTATTTCTATTTAAAACCTCACTGTTTTTTAATATTTTCGGTAAAATGCTCAAAAATAGTAAAATCAGTAAAAAAATAACAAAACTCGTAGCGCTTTACCGATTTTGTTAAGAACCTCAGTAAAATACCCAATAATAATAAAATCGGTAGAAATAATAATATTTTGAATAATTTTTACCGATTTTATTATTTCAATAATAACAAAATCGATAACATCTTTTTTTAACCGTATATTAAGACGTCGCACGTTATCATTTACCAATATTTTTGTTTCCCCAACATTCTTTCCCTCATTATTATCTTCTAAATCAGTGTCGTTTTTATGATTTTTTTTCCCGTGTATCCTTCTTTAATCTCTTCATCATCCTTTTCACACGTGCTTCCTGATTTGAGCAACGGAGAATTGCTTCTGCTAGACTCCTCCGATGTACTATTTTCCGGCGACAAGTGATGTTCTCGGCGTCTGTTTTCTTTTACAAGACTCACCTCACAATCTTGAATACCCAATTCCTCTATTCTGACCAGGAAATTTTCCCTCCCCACTTCTAGTTCAACTATATCATCAATTTTCTCCCTCTGTCTAATGGATACTAGCAAATTGACCTTAGCACAATCAATACTTTGACAAGCATTCTCTCCCATTGGTTTCAGATTTCCCCATAATGCAGCTAATCTTTTAAAAGTTAAATCGTTCCAACACTGAAGCGGCATACCTGAAACTTTAATCCAAGTATTTCGTTCCGGCAAATGATAAGCTTCCGTCCATGGTTCTACCTCCACGAAAATTTCCTTTAAGTAAGACCACTTTAGATTTTCTAAGAGTTTATACAATTCCTGATCCTTGATCTTGATCAAGAAGCTTCGACCACCCAAGCTCTTGGCGTTAATTTCTCCCAGCCCTCATTTGTGAAGTAGATCTATCAATGGCGGATCTAAAAATTAATAAATGCAGTTCAAAATTTAATACTTATTCTTTAAAAAATATAGATATGCAAATTTTCCTTTTTTTTCCCTTCTCCCTACTACAATAAACTAAATTTTATTATTTTCTAGAAATAATGGATATGCAATTGCTCCCCACTTTATTCACATACATCCGCCCTTGCGGTCTACAATTTTGTTAGAGCTGCAGACCAGGGATATAAATTACATTTGAGGTCAAATTTTCGGTGGCGTTACGTTTAGCGTGATTGCATATATAAAAGATACTATTGCGGTCATTACAGGTATCGCGGTCGTGAATTTTTCTAAATGATTTGATTTTTTTTTAAAAAATAAAATAACTGAATAGCGGTCTACTATTGTCGTGATTGGCCGCTATCCGTTAAATTACGACCATGATTCATTGCTATTGATGTGATCCCGCTTCACACTGCTATCTTTTGCGATAACGGTTTAGAATACCGTTGCGACCGTGATATAGTGACCGCTATGCCGTTATTTGGCCGCTATTTGAATCCATGATGCAAACTGTAGCCATAGTTCCTACAAGGCATTTCTCCAACCTCCGAATTGTTTCTTCTTCAATATGGCCCTGAATTCTCTTGTATCTCATACCATACTGTGTATTTATTTCTCTACTGCTCATAATTTCTGTTGCTTCATCTTAGTTCTTTTGTTCCTCTGCTTGCTTCTCTTTGTCATTACTTTTTCCTACTCCCCTGACCACCGGATTGTTACCTTTAGTATCTCTCAGCGAGGCTTGATCTTGTCCATTGCCAACCTTTCTCCAACTCCTCAGAACCTAAGGATGAACAAATCAAACCCCAGTTTATATATACATGTGTGAAGAAAGAAGGTGAATTCAAAGAAATGGGTTTGTAACTAGAAGCAAAGAAAGTTGAAATCTTGAACCTGTAAATATGTTGTAGCAGCTTGTGTTGAAAGAGCATCATGGGGCGCTCTTGGCTGTGAAAAGAAGCAATGGAAGAATCATTCATTGTTTTTGCAACACAAGCAAACCAGACCAGAACCATAAATAAAGGCATACCCTTTTCTTCTTTTTTTTTTGAAGGATTTTCCTGTTTATTTGTTGTTTTTTTAAGTTCTTTATTAAATTTACATTCAAGAAACCATACTATATATATATATATATATATATATATATATGTATGTATTGAATTTGAGAGAGATTGTGGGACCTCGTTGTCATCCTCAAGGATTAAGCGATCGAGCACGAAGATGACGGGACGAACGGGAGAGACGACGGGACGACCATGAGCCGGCTGTTGTCGATTCGGGCGTTGATTATGATTAGTTTCATTGGCATTCATCGTTGTGGAAGTATCCGATCTTCATTCTTAGGTTTACTGCTACGTAAAGATTTATGGAAATAAATGGAAATAGAGTAGGATTTTCTTGCTATAGGCTGTTTCTTTTTTACGTGCATTAAAGGAGACAAACTGAAAAAGATTAATATACAATATGGTTTGTTCAAATATTTATATACATATATATATATATATATAATGGATATTTAATATATATAATATGGATATTTAATCTTATCTTTATCTCTTAATTAATTCAAGGGATAATATCACATTTAGAATTGTAATTTGACCGAAGGTTTAATATGATATATGCATTTTCTAAAAAATTAATATATATATATTTGAAATGTTTAATATGATATTAATAGTTTAATAAAATTATCTATATATATATATATATATATATATATATATATATATGATACTTATATTTTAATAAAATGTTAAATATAACTTTTTTAAGAAAGGTTATTATATAACAATAATTAGTGAGACAATACTTCGTTAAGCGGTGTTTGTCAAATATAAATTAATAAGAAAAATATAATGAGCAAAGACTTTAATATGTGAAAGGAGTTTCTTGACATGACATTAATCACGTTGCTCTTGAGAATAACATATTAAATAATCGTACGCATGTACAGCAGGAAAAATAATTTTTTTGGGGTTAAAAGATTTTTTTAAAGTGTAGGGCCCAAATTTAGAAGTTATGTGATGTATTACAAGTTATACCTGCTAATGGACGGATTTGGTAAGATCCACTGCTTCCACTTCACTCGCTACATACATATTTGGAATCAAGAGAGCGTGCTCGGAAAGCACCAACTCTGTCGAATCATGTGTGATGATCTCAAGTGCAGAGAAAAAAAGGAGAGTGAAGAAAAAGATGGGTCAAAATGATTTTTTATGGTGAAACGGTGTCACTTTAACATTTAACACGCTACATTAAATTTTTCTCACCACGCTAACTACTGTTAACATTAGGGGTGTGTAAAAATATCCAATCCGATTGACCCGACCCATCAATCTGAACTTTATAAAATCTGGTAATTTTTTAAAAAAATTACCTGGATTGGTCGGGTACCTGGCCCAACATTTCCCGAGTCGGGCTCGAGTCACAAAATTAAATTTTTCTGGATACTCGGTTATCTGAGTACCCAGTTAGTTTTTATTTTTTTATTATATATATATATAATATAATATAATGGATTATTAGATTTTGTATTTTAAAATTTAAAATTTTATGTTTGGATGTTAAAGTATGTAATTCTAAGTTTTGAATATTTAAATTTGTGTATATTTTTTTAAATTAATAATTTGAAAATGAAAAAAAGGTATCGGGTACCCGCTACATCCGGGTCGAGACACGGACTGAGAAATCACCGACCCGGATGCTGCAGGTATCCGGTAATCTGGTACCTGAAAATCCGAGTACCCGAATTTACACACTACTAGTTAACATCAAATGATCGATTTATTATATATCGATAACGTTACTGACTAATTTATTTGTTTTAAAATTTTAATAAGAAAACAAAAACTTATTATATATCGATAATGTTACTGATTAATTTATTTGTTTTAAAATTTTAATAATAAAACAAAAACTTACTCAATGATTAATCATCATTTGATTTGATATAGTTTACCCTAGTATAAAATATAAATTTAGAAATAGAAAAAAATATCAATGGCAACCTTTGGACTTTTTATTTCTTCTGCTTCATTCAATCATCAAATCTCTCTTTCTCACTTTCGCTACCTTCCAATCTGTCTCCCACCCAGATCCTGCCATGCCAAAACCAATCAAACCCAAGATTCCAATGTATGCCCTCTCGGCCGCCATTATTGTTGTCGTAATCGATTTTTATTCGGGCATAAATTTTTACTTAGCAGAAAAAGTAAAATGAATAAATAAATGATTTTTAATTTTTAAAAATATATTTTGGGAGTTGTCATTAACCTTTTTGAGTTAGGTAGGTCAAATACCTAAAAACAATCTTTTAAAATAGTTTTTTTTAAAACATAATTTAAAAGATAAACTGATCTGAATATAACAAAAAAAAAATTAGTAAAGAAGGGATTCGTGGTCGGTTACGTTTAGAGAATGATTAACACCCCTATAACGCCCAAAATTGGTACTCATTAATTATAAATTGTCTTTATCATTGAAAATTTAAGAATTCAAAAATATATTTAATTCATAATCCTATTATTTCAAATTTATTAGTATAATTTTAAGAAAATATATTTATTTTTATATTTTTATAAATAAGATATTTATTTACTTAGAAATATCAGAAAAGGACTTCTAGGTGCTTTAAGACGACCCATTTCTTAATATTAAAAAATAAATAAATATTAATAAAACATTTCTCTAAAAAAATAGATTAATATATATAATTTATAAGAGTAGGATATTTATTTATTTAAAAATATCAGAAAATGACATCCAGTTATTTTAAGACTGTCCTTTCTTAATATTTAAAAATAATAAATATTATTATTTAAATATATATATATGACTAAGATGAAAATAATAATAAAATAATAATTAAAGTAATACTTTAAACATATTGAAATTTAAAGGGTAATAATAAAAATAATATTAAATATAACTAAACAGTGACTAAAATAAATAAAATTAAAACAATAGGATTAAAATATAAAAAGTAATAAAACTTATAGTAGTATTAAAATTAGTGATTAAAATGTAAAATATTTAAACTTAGTGCTCTAATTCGAAATATCACAAGATCTAGAGGTCTACAATGTAATTTAGCCATAAATATTAATTATTCGAGTTAAAATAAAATTTATTAAAATTACCAGGGACTAAATAAAGTATTTACCATAAATATATATAAACACTGATAATGACTAAATTATAATTAAATAAATTCGGAAACAAAATTAAAATGCACAAAAAATTCAATTCCAGTGACTAAAATAGAATTTTATAAAACATGGAGTATTGCGGGTATGATTTTTTCATGGGTAAATTACACACAGACCCCTCCCCAAAACGATGTCGTTTGGGGAGGGGTATTTAAACCCATTAACCGGCCCTAAAGGGTCATTTTCTCCCATTTTTTCAATTTCCTCTCTCTCTCTCTCTAAAAGAGAGAGATTAAAATTCTCTCTGCCTTCTCTCTACACTGGAGATAGTCCAGTCTCCGGCCGGCAGCCGTGCTCTGGCCAATCGCCGTCGCTGGCCACTGTGAACGGTGGCCAAAAAATTACAAAAATACCCCAAAACTTATATATTCACTTCCTAAGGCCGAATACGACCTCTATTTATCCTAAAACCGTTAAAATTTCCTAGATCTAGGATTTTACCTTCGAAGTTCGAAGGTTTTCGGTGATGTTTTGAAGCCTCCAATGACCGAGTAAGCTCTCTCTTCTTTTTTTCTTTTCTTTTTTATACTGGTTTGTCGTTAGCTGGGATCATTGGTAGCTTTATTTTTGTTCGTATCTTACTTGATGTCTGTCTTCATTCTTCTTTGTTTTATGTTGTGGATGTTGGTCTTTTTCTTTTACAGGTTAGGTTGTGGCTTTATAGGCCACCACGATTCTTGTCTCGGACCGGTCGCAAAGGGCGACCCTAGGTGAGTCACCGAAGCTAACGGTGGTGACTCACCATAGGGCCATAACGTGTGCTATATCGTGGAAGCTAATGGTGGCTTTGGTGAAGCTTTGGTGCAGTAGCAGCGTCGGCAGCAGATGGTGGATGTGGAGGCGGCGCCGCGTGGTCCCTAGGGTATCATAACCCTAGGGTTTCTTGTTGGAGAACTTTGGACCGTTGGATCTTGCCAGATCCAACGGTGGATGGCATCGGCAGATGGATGATGAGATATAAACCCTAACCGGGTTTAGAGATACATATCTTGGCTCCGGGTTTAGGTCTGGACCAGATTGGGTTTTGGGCCTCCTATTGTAATTGGGCTCCGATTTTGGGCCTGTAATAATGTTTGTAATTATTTATTATTTAATAATAATAATTATTATTATAATATAATAAAATAAAATAATTATAATAATATTTATAATAAATAAATAATATAAATAAAAACAAATGGATGAAAAAACTAGTATCTTCAGCTGCCCTCTTTGCTCATTCTTGTGTTAACAAGAATATGACAAAGACGAAAAGATAATAAGTTTTTTTTATCCATTTGACTTCACTTGATTAGGATGGCAATGTTGAACAAGTTATTCTCATTATGAACTCTTTCACTGGGGATAACAATTCATCTCCTTCTATGATGTAATCTAGCAAAAAGTTGAACAAATTCTTCTCATTATGAACTCTTTTTCCTCGTCAGATGAGTTCTTCTCATTATGAACTCCTTCTAGAAAAGCTGATCCTCGAAAAGGGTGTCATTGATTCAACTTCATATGTGATGAATTAAGGCAAGGTTGAACAAGTTCTTCTCATTATGAACTTCTTCTTCCTTTTCAGATGAGTTCTTCTCATTATGAACTTTCTGAAAATGTTGATCCTCAAGGGAGGTTCTTCTTTTATTCAACTCCATAGGTGATGAATCAAGCTAAGGTCGAACAAGTTCTTATCATTATGAACTTCTTCTTCCTCTTCAGATAAGTTCTTCTCATTATGAACTTTATCAGGAAATGTTGATGTTGATCTATCTCCTTCTGTTACAGAGTCAAGCAAAAGGTTGAACAAATTCTTCTCATTATAAACTTCTTCTTCCTCTTCAGATGGGTTCTTTTCATTATGAACACTTCTGGAAATGTTGGTGTTAATCTATCTCCTTTTGTGAAAGAATCGAGCAAAAGGTTGAACAAGTTCTTCTCATTATGAACTTCTTCTTCCTCTTCAGATGAGTTCTTCTCATTATGAACTCTCTCTGGAAAAGTTGATCCATCGATCAAGTTAAAGTTGAACAAGTTCTTCTCATTATGAACTTTTCTCCTTCTTCAGATGAGTTCTTCTCATTATGAACTCTTTCTGGACAAGTTGATCCATCGAGTGACGTATTCAAATCTTTGCTAATCTTTGAAATTTCTATTAAATATTCAAATTGATAAAATGAATGAAAATGCCCCTATTTTTGCAAATGCCTAAATATGATGCATGATGTTAAGTGTTTTTTTTACTTCAAAGTGGCAAACTCGGTCTTCCTTTACTTGGTCAAAATATTATTTCAAGCTGGCATTTATGATTTGGAAGAGACTCTATATCCTCTTTGCTTCATTTGTGTTAAAGTCTCAGAAGAAATGTTTCATTCGTGGAACTCTTGCCGTAATCAGAATAATGATATTGATGTCCCATTTTGTCTTTAATAACATCGGTTTTCTTCATCTGAACTCGTGTAGAAATCCAATAAAGCTTTCATCTTTGAAAAGAGAATCTATCATCTTTGAAGAGAGAATCTATCATCTTTGAAGAGAGAATCTATCATCTTTGAAGAGAGGATCTATCATCTTTGAAGAGTGGATCTATCATCTTTGAAGAGAGAATCTATCATCTTTGAAGAGTGTATATGTAGATATGCCTGACTCAACAAATTAATTAGGAGATCAGCGTCTGTTCTGATTTGACTATTGAAACACATCATAAGGAAGATTTATCCTAATTCCTTTCATGTCTCCACATCTAATTCGATCTCGAATAAGGCAACTTGGACCATATCATGTCGAGATGTTTAACAACAACCTATTGTTCAACTTTAGTTGGCTCCACTAGTTTCTTGTTGTTAAAATTTCAGCTTCCCTTCTATGGAAAGAAATCTTCATCATATCTAACTTCTAACTTTGAGGTCGAAAAAGTCAAACTTCATCTTGGATCAATAAATGGAAACACCATATGATCGCAGCATTGGTTCAACACCATAACTGGTTCGTAAAACATTTGACAACACATTCATCCTTTCATGTGGCTTCTGCCCAGATTTCTGGTCAGGGAAGCTCTTTCATAGTGTTCAAAACTTTTGTATGATGTCATAAGACCACTTGAGAACAAAACTCAATGGGAATACAAGTGAGATATTGGTGTGTTTCATGACTAAAATTTGGTCAAATTCACAAAATATATTAGTGTCGAATTGAATAAGAGACACTAACTGATTTTGATATAATTTCGGGAAAGGGAAAAGTGTGATACCGATCACGTTTTCTTCTATAATGAGTGTTGTAGGAAGTAGAAACACATCAGCTATAGGAGCCATGTACAAAATAGGTTCATGTAATTCTTACTGCCGTAGATGAAACGCACATGATAAACCAAATAGATGAAAACTCAGTTCACCCTAACTGGCAATGATAACCCCAGTAACAACGGGAATAAGGGTAATATACGTAAGTCGAGCCTTCCTCTTCAATGTTATCAAGTAGGCGAAATTTGTTGTGAAAAACATCTTCATAACCCCTACAGTATGGTTGAAACTAACTGCCAAAAACCTCAAATAAATATGTCTAATCATCATCGGCATACAAAAGATCAAATTAAAAGCTGAGATCTTGAGAAACTGAACCCTGGATCAACCGTGATGTATCTTAACAAAGAACACACTGTTTATGTGACACACGGTTAAGAAGATTGGGTATTTGAAACCATACTTGCTGAGTAGATATTTGTTTAACAACAGAACCTTGATGTAACTGCCTAATGAACGAAACAATTATGTATAGTCAGCTTGACTATCACTGCTTCACTATTTTCATTCTTCATACCTTTTTGTCTCATTGGAAATATTTGCTCAAATCAATGATCTTTCCCAAGATAATATAGACTTTCAACATACCCCAACAATTGCTGATACGAACGTTCAAAATGCGTCAATATTTCTATTTTTGATTGAAATGGGCTTCCAGCATGCCCCAGCATTTGCTGATATAAACGTTCAAAATGCGTCAAAATTCCAATTTTTGATTGAAATGGGCTTTCAACATGCCCCAACATTTTTTTCTTGTTGATGTGATCTTTCAAAAATGCCCAAATATTCATACTGACGTGGGCCTTCAAAATGCCCCACATGGATCATTTCTGTCTGAAATAGGCTTTCGAGATACCCCAACATTCTATTTATGGTTCACTCTCAACGTCTGCTTAACTTGAATATCATGATCCCCACGAGGTCCAATTTAGATAATGCACTGTCGGGGGTACTTGTGGCTTTATTCGTACCCCAAATATGTTAATCTTGAATGCTCTCATTCTGGTGTTACAAAACAGCAGTTGTCAAGTAACTTGAGGAATTCTCTTCATGTTGTCATAAACTTAAGAAATATTCAATCATTCTGACGGAAATGTCCGAGATATGTGCCTCTTCTGAATGAGGTGCCCATTTTTTAGTCTGGAGGGATCTAGTCGGTCAAAGTGGTATAAATAGCTTGGTAATTCATTCCAGGCTGACACAGTGTCTTATCATCTTTCGGTCTTAAGAGACATGTTCCCTGGGGTATAAATGTCTTGTCTCTTTTCTCTGGGATTAGTGCTGCAGAGGTTGCCCTCAACTGGCTCAGCATACCCTTGAAATGTGAAATAACTGAATGGTTATCGGTTGGAGCAATTGATGAGTAGATTTGGCGGATTCAACCTTGTTGTCAGTGGCATCCTGTGTAACAACCTTACCGGAAGAAATAAACATCACCGGGATGGACTCAAGGATTTTTTTTTGGAGTATTTTCTTGCAATAGATGCTTCAGTGACTTTCTTTTCTATTTCTCCAAGATATGCACTGCTACTCTTCCCGAACCATGGAAAGGTTTGGCTGATAGTAAAACTGGTTATCACTACTTTTGGAATTCTGTAACCAATGTTACCCAATATGAAAGGTCTATAAGTGTAAAATCTGTTCCAATGTCTTATTATGTGCCTATAAGTTTTCAAATTCCAGTTCAACAATCTTCTGTAGGACATAATGGATATAATCCTGAAAAAGAAAATGATCGGCATGGAAGAGATAACAATGATGCATCAAGACTTGAGCCAGCATCACAATATACCTAGAGTACAGGTGGTGGACTTGTTCATTCCCATAATACACCTAATGGGACTTATAGCTCTATGATGTAATCTTCTAGGGGACATGGATTAGTGGCTGGGGAAAATAATTTGTCAGGTGATGCTTATCGCCCTCAGCGTGAGATAAGTGATATTCTTTCTTGATGAATTGCTAATAATGTCACAGGAGATCACCATTACAAGTTCAATTATTCAGACTTTCTGGCTTCTTGAACCACTTGCTTTCAAGAGATGTGAAATGCTTTATCATTCTGGCCTCGTTTATTCTTTTTCTTCAATAGAGGTAGAATAGACATCAACTTGCTTCAAGGACCTTTCTTATTTGAGACTGTCCTGTTTGAAAATGTTTTTCCTCATTTCTTTATCGAAGAATGAAAGAATTTTGTAAAATGTTGCTTATCACATGTTCACAATAAAATCAAATCATAAGTATGAATTCAAAGAATATCAAAAGAATCAACAACTCCGTAATGTTTGAGAATTATAGCTCTTTGACAAGTATCAAAATTTGGTTTGGTTTTAAGATGGCTTTCCTATTTTCTATTGTTACATCTATTTAAGATGTCACTCCTCTCTCGCTCTTTGTGAACTTTGTCACATGCTTCACTTTAAGGACTTGGTATTTTAACTGGATGCGTACAAAATGACGCAACTAGGATTGCCAATAACTAGACTATCTAGAATACCTCTATTTCAATTCCTTGGAATTTTCATTTAGGCTCATCTAACCAAAATAGTGCGAAAATATCGGTCTAAAAATGAAATTTCTGAGTGCTTGTGTGAAGTTGACTATAACAGGTGTTTCGCAACTCCCTTAGTCCATTTTTATTTAGTGACTTTTTGCCATTTTGGCTAGTTGAATTCAGCTTTATTGTATATAATAATATAATCACCTTTATCAGGCTAGTTGAAACTTATCCATAAAACCGGGGCGATTAACCAATTGCTTTAGGGGGATGACTCAAGCTTTATTGTATATATAATAATATAACATGGGTATCCAAATCTAATTTCTTAAGCTTGTTAAGAAGAACCTGTTATAGTCTAGGTGTTTTGGTGGAATTCAGAAAATCTCTTTGTTAGAACTCAATTCCCAAGCAACTGACTTAAACTAGATTTACCTATTTGTAAAAATTATGTTCATCATTGAACGTCATCAATAGAAAAATATTCTAGTCGGTTTTGTAATGTAATACACCAACGATGCCCCATGTTGTACACTTCTATATATAAATACCAAGCCTTTTTGTATTTCCTTTCAATAGGAGTAGGCTATCTCATATTTGTAATAGGATAGTGTTTGGGTGTATTTCTTCTGAGGTAAGGTCAAGGGTCCTTGTTTTTTTGGTTTTCAATCCTGATATTTTGTCAAAGATCATAACTCTAATCATTTAAAGTTTTTTTAATCTAATTGATATTCAAAGGATTGCAAGATTGCAAAATTGACTCAATGCTCATAACCTTAAAAGCAACACAAATTTATTTATTGCACAAAAGGCGGAGAAAGGAACAAAAAAATTTTTAAACATGATGCTGAAAATAGAAAGGTACTACAGTGGTAGATAATAATTTCCACTTGTTTTGTTTAACTTGCTATATCATTCCTCAAATGTTGGGTGTGTACTTGGCTCAGGATTTTCATCTTTATTTGCCCCCCATTTCTTGATCATTTCTTGTGTCAAGTCCTTTGGATAAACTTTCAGATAAATCTCTTCTTCCTCCATCATCATCTTTTTCTTCCCCGACTGGAAATTGGGCTTGATTTTAGATCCAAAATAACTTTCCTTAGTGATGACAGTTTTGTCTTGGTTTTGAATGCTCATTGTAGCTACAATTGGGGTAGTATTCCCCAAATTCCTTAAATTACCCCCTACCTCACTTATTTTAAAAAATCTGATATAGGTGTCTAAGGTGTCTTCTAGGTTACATCTGCCCCATTCCTTTTTAAACCTATAGGCCAGTCTCGAATTACTTCTCATTTTACTTCTTTATCATTTATAATCAAAGAGGTATTAAGATTTGAATGTTTTATCATTGGCTTAAGTACTTTGTTTTCCTCGTCCTCTGCGGCATGTACTTCACTTGTTTTGATACTACCAACTCTATTTTGGGGTTTGATTCCCAATTATTTAACCAAAATAGACTGATCATCCACTTCTATGATTCCCTGAACCAAAAGGTCTTGAACCCGTCGTTTGAAGTTACCATAATTCTCAATGGAGTGTCCTCGGGCTCCAGTATGATAGTCACAAGAGAGTTTCTCATTATACCAAATCAGGTATGGAAGCAACAAAGGCTTAGCTCGACATGGAGTAATAATCTGGGCTTTGAGCAACTTGTAATATACCTTGCTACATGAAACTGAAGGAAAACGAGGTAAATTCTCCCTTGACATCATTATCTCTTTACAATTGTTTACTTTGCTTTCTTGAAGACCATGTGAATGATGACCAAAATGTTTTCTTTGAATGTTTGACTCTTGAACATCATGAGACAGACAGTAATTCAAAAATTTCTCTTTCTCGACCAGTTTTGAGCTTTTGAGGAGCTTAGATTTCTCATCTTCAAAACATAACAACCCTTCTGCGATGAGTTTTTGGACCTTTAAATTCACAACCCTACAATCCTCCGTAGAGTGGCTAAAATCTCCAGAATGATAATTGCATGAATTCTTGACCCCCTGCCAATCTGGACGTAAATAAGTATTAGGTCTTGGAGGAATTGGTGTTATGAGGTCATTTTCAAAAAGAAATGCTAATAAATCTGAATATGAGATTGGAATTGGAATGAGAGGTATCATTTTCTTTTTTCTTTTCCTAGCTTTCTTCAATGGCCTTTGAACCTCTTCTATGCTTCGCTTCAACTTGATCTTTGTCGCCTTTTCTGGGATCATACCCAATTTTTGGAGACTTATTGGATTTCCACATTTCTTGATAAGTTCTTGGTCATTTGTTTCCATTTCATCGGCTATACAACTAACATTCATAAACCCATTCAAATTTGTTACAACGGGATCCTCTAAGGGTTTCTCTCCATGGATCACAATATTCACCATATCCATTAGTTTTGTCATTTGCTCTTTTGAATCATCTTGGAATTTTTTTGCTTGATCCATTTGTTCATTTCAATCACCCTGGAACTTTTTTACTTGATCAATCATATCTTTTTGAGTCTTGATAAGTTGCTCTTGCAGTTTCTCGATTCTACCAACCCTTGATAAAATCTCATTCATGGCTCTTATCCTTCTTTAGGAAGACCAAGTTAGCTCCAATTTGATTTCGAAAATTCTGTCATGGAATCCTCTACGAATTATTCCCATGTTTTCATGATTAAATGTATGTAAAATAGTTTGAAACAAAATGTAATTATGCAAAGATGCAAATGCAAAAATGAAAATGTAAATACAAACGTAAAAATGTAAAGATACAAATACAAATGCAAAGATGTGAATGTAACATGAAAATGCAAAAATGTAGAAATGCAAAAATAAGAATGCAAATTGTGTAATACACAAGCAAACAACAAATGAAAATGAAAATATGCAAATACAAATGCATGTATGAAAAGGTGTTGCTCAAGAGTGACCATCTTAAAACAGATTTCATTGAACACAAAAGTTTCGGTGCATCAAACAAAACTTTTACATGTAGGGGACAACTTTCAGTCCTAACTTTAACAAAACTTTACATATAGGGGATAACTTTCTCTCCTAACTTCTCTAAAGCCAAGTTAGTTTCCATTCATGCTTAACAGTTGAATTATCATTCTGCTTCAATTTCTTGTAAAGTCAGCTAAGTCTATCAGCTTATGGGCCATATTGCTTGTCTGGACTATAACTTCTTCCATGACATTCTCTTTTTCTTTCATCTTTTGTGTCAACCTTCGGAGTCGTAGACAATGTTACTCATTATCCCTTGTAAGGGAATCTTTATGGTTACAGAGTTTTTTGATAAGATGTTCATGTATGTCGTAACTCTTTTTCAGTTTGGTGACCCCTTTTACCCACTCTTCTGGGGTATTTCCTATGCCAACATTTCGAAAAGCTTGAATGATCTTTTGGAAATCTTCATGCATGGTTTCCATTTCTGTGTTCAACTTCTTGTTTTGATCCTTGAAATAACATGCTTGAGCTTCATAAAAACCTCATTTATTCTGAATTCCCTAACTGATACTTTTACCGTAGAATGCTTTTGGTATCAATCTAACAGGATCTTTGTGGAATACTTTTGATCCTCGGAGTTTCCTCAGGATATCTTTCCCTAGCTGCGTCATATTTGTTTGATCATAAAACTTTTTGTCCATTTATGAAAACTTTCCAATTTGATGAACATTCTTTCAAGTCAACACCTTTTGGTTATACCATGATCATGCAATGCAAACAAAAGGAATCAATATAAACAAGTTAGAGCAAAATAACATGCATGGAAAAAAATGGTTAGTACCAACTAATGGAAAGAAAAATTCTATTTATCAAGGTATAAATCCTAACCTCATGCTTTCTAGTTCCATGCTTTGTTTGGAAAAATTAACCTAACTGCATGATTTATAGTTTGCATGCATTTATTCAGGATATTAAAAACTAGAGCTTATTTCTCCTTTGTGTACACCTACGGACATGGTTTCATTATTGTCTTAGATCAGGAGAATTTCTAGGGTTTATTATATGCAGGGTTTCAGTTCTAGGAGTAAAGGTACTCGAACTGTCCATGTTGGTGCCCCCTTGGGCTGTCAAACCCTCAATACTAGTCCATTACAGACTTAAACGGATCGAGTTCAATTCGAGGGGACACATTTCTCTATGCCTGACACGGAGAATAAATTCTCACGAAGACATAGAGCATATGAACCCGGAAGCTACTTACTAGGTCTGACACGGAGAATAAATTCTCACGAAGACGTCGCTTTCACTCCCACTTAAAAGGGACAAGCTTGATTATAAAGCTTATGTTATGCAATGTACGTTGCGTGTGAGGAGAAATATTCAAACCTCTGACACTGACAAACAAATAAATAATAAATGAAATTTAATATCTGATAATAATAAAAAATAATTAATAAGAAGAATATATAATAAATATTATGAAAATCATAAATAATATAAATTTTGAAAGAAAAGAATTATAAATTAAAAAAATATGAATTTTTAATTTCTAATTGATAGAGACAATTTATAATTGATTTTAAAGCTTGACTAGGTCCTCAGTGGAGTCGCCAAGCTGTTGTAACCGGTTTTTGCCCGAGCACGAATTTTTACTTGGCGAGAAAAGTAAAATGAATAAATAAATTATTTTAATTAAAAAAAATATTTTGGGAGTCGCCATTGACCTTTTTGAGTTAGGTAGGTCAAATTCCTAAAAACAATCTTTTAAAATAGTTTTTTTAAAAAACATAATTTAAAAGATAAACTGATCTGCGTATAACAGAAAAAAATTAGTAAAGAAGGGATTCGTGGTCGGTTACGTTTAGGGAAGGATTAGCACCCCTATAACGCCCAAAATTGGTACTCATTAATTATAAATTGTCTCTATTATTGGAAATTTAAGAATTCAAAAATATATTTAATTCATAATCCTATTATTTCAAATTTATTAGTAGAATTTTAAGAAAATATATTAATTTTTATATTTTTATAAATAAGATATTTATTTACTTAGAAATATCAGAAAAAGACTTCTATGTGCTTTAAGACAGCCCATTTCTTAATATTAAAAAATAAATAAATATTAATAAAACATTTCTCTAAAAAAATAGATTAATATATATAATTTATAAGAGTATGATATTTATTTATTTAAAAATATCAGAAAATGACATCCAATTATTTTAAGACTGTCCTTTCTTAATATTTAAAAATAATAAATATTATTATTTAAAATATATATATATATATTTATATGACTAAGATGAAAATAATAATAAAATAATAATTAAAGTAATAATTTAAACATATTGAAATTTAAAGGGTAATAATAAAAATAATATTAAATATAACTAAACAGTGACTAAAACAAATAAAATTAAAAAAAATAGTATTAAAATATAAAAAGTAATAAAACTTGTAGTTAAAAATAAATGAAAGTATTAAAATTAGTGATTAAAATGTAAAATATTTAAACTTAGTGCTCTAATTCGAAATATCACAAGATCTAGAGGTCTACAATGTAATTTAGCCATAAATATTAATTATTCGGGTTAAAATAAAATTTATTAAAATTACAAGGGACTAAATAAAGTATTTACCATAAATATATGTAAACACTGATAATGACTAAATTATAATTAAATAAAATTCAGAAAAAAATTAAAATGCACAAAAAATTCAATTCCAGTGACTAAAATAGAATTTTATAAAACATGGAGTACTGCAGGTATGATTTTTCCATGGGGAAATTACGCATAGACCCCTCCCTAAAACGACGCCGTTTGGGGAGGGGTATTTAAACCCATTAACTACCCTAAAGGGCCATTTTCTCCCATTTTTCAATTTCCTCTCTCTCTCTAAAAGAGGGAGACTGAAATTCTCTCTGCCTTCTCTCTACACCGGAGATAGTCCGATCTCCGGCCGACAGCCGCCGCCGGCCACCGTGAACGGTGGCCAGAAAATTGCAAAAATATCCCAAAACTTAGATCTTCACTTTCTAAGGCCGAATACAACCTCTATTTATCCTAAAAACCGTTAGAATTTCCAAGATCTAGGATTTAACTTCTAAGTTCGAAGGTTTCCGGCGATGTTTGAAAGCCTTCGATGACCGAGTAAGCTCTCTCTTATTTTTTATTTTCTTTTTTATACTGGTTTGTCGTTGGCTGTGATCGTTAGTAGCTTTATTTTTGTTCGTATCTTACTTGCTGTCTGTCTTCGTTCTTCTTTGTTTTCTGCCGTGGCTGTTGGTCTTTTTCTTTTGCAAGTTAGATGGTGGCTTTATAGGCCACCACGATTCTTGTCTCGGGCCGGTCGCAAAGGGCGACCCTAGGTGAGTCACCGAAGCTAACGGTGGTGACTCACCATAGGGCCATAACGTGTGCTATATCGTGGCAGCTAATGGTGGTTTTGGTGAAGCTTCGGTGCGACAGCAACGTCGGCAGCAGATGATGGATGTGGAGGCGCCGCCGCGTGGTCCCTAGGTATCATAACCCTATGGTTTCTTGTTGGAGAACTTTGGACTGTTGGATCTTACCAGATCCAACGGTGGATGGCATCGGCGGCTAGATGATGAGATGTAAACCCTAACTGGGTTTAGAGATACACATATGAGCTCCGGGTTTGGGTCTGGACCAAAATAGGTTTTGGGCCTCCTATTATAATTAGGCTCTGATTTTGAGCCTGTAATAATATTTGTAATTATTTATTATTTAATAATAATAATAATAATATTTATAATAAATAAATAATATAAATAAAAACAAATGGATGAAAAACTAGTATCTTAAGTTGTTTTACTTCAATTCCCGCCACCTTGCTCTGCTAGAACCAGAAACGGATATTGCACCCCAGCTGTTTGTGGAAATGTCACAATCAGCTACCCTTTTCGATTAACCACCCAACCTCCCAACTGCGGTGACTTTCCGTTCTAGATCCACTACGACAGCAGCAACCGCACAGTTTTAGTCACGAACCACGGCGGAGTCTACGTCCAAAACATCTCGTACGAGCGTAATACGGTCCGAGCAATCGACAAGAATCTCGCCGTCGATGATTGCTCTCTTCCTCGCGGCACGTTATCGTTCTGGGATTATATATACCCTAATTTGCCGTATTCTTTGGATTTCCCGTTCACTTCCATGTATCTCGTGAACTGCTCGAAGCCGGTGAATTCTTCTTCGTATATCGACGCCTCTCGTTGCTCCGTTAACTAATCCGGCTTCGAACCACCATCGGATTCATACGTTTATTTTTTAGATGAGAGAACTCATCCTCGTGATTTCGATGAATCTTGCATAATCGAAGCTTTGGTTCCAATTATGGTTGAGAGTATCAACAATCTATTAACTTCGGATATCTACAATCTGTTGAAGCGGGGGTTCGAATTCTCTTGGATCTTCCCTTCTAAGTCACTAGAGGCCACCCCATACCGAGCTATGTAAGTAAACTTCCGACCCAAATTGAACTTCAATAAATTGATTTAGGATTTAATTATGAAATGCATAACTAGGAACCAACTTAGTAAATATTTGAAGGAAAACACGTTTTTATAAATGATAATTAATATTATTGTAGGAGTGTTTTCGTCTTTCTATATTTTTATGCAATCTTTGATGAAAGGTAGGAATTATTCAAGATTGAAAATTTGATACGAGTCTTTCAAGCTTGATAAAGAGGGAGTGGGAGTAAATGTCTTGTTATTTAAACAGGATATTTTAGTTTATTCAAGATTGAAAATCTGAGCGAACTTAGTGGTTAAAGTGAATGATATTCTTGAGGTTTGTATTCAAGTAGTTGTCTTTTGTATGGTCTGTGTGCATTGTCAATAACTAAGATAGATTTTGAACATATATTACCTTACAATAATCTCAGACCATTCAATAAAAGAAAAGAAAACATGTATATATGTTTTGTCGACCGAGTCCTAGTACTGTTGATATGATTATTACTGCATCATTCAATGAGTTTGTGTACTTAAACGCATAATATCCTCTGATTTCAAGATTTGAAGGTATCCAAGTAGTTAATATGAGAAATTTTCCCTTAATTATTTACCAATGTTTTTCAGGATAAGAAACTTGAAATATGCCTTGCAAAGTTATGCTGACAGCTTCATCTATTAATTATTCAAAGGACCCTCTGTTGCCAACAATTCATATTATCCACCTAACATTATGGTTAATCCCCAAATTTCCTTAATATTTATAATTTTTCTCTTCCTATATTCAATTAATCATTATTTCTTATTTTTCTTCATTTTTTCCCTTTAGGTACTTATATTATCTCTCTTCTAATAACAGGTAAGCTTTAAAATTTAGCCAAAATGTATTAGAGACTCGATTAGATTTTATGTATGTATGTACACTGATATGTTCAAATTTTCATTTTCTTTTGAAGGAGGATTTATCATATCAAGATTTCATTAATGAAGTTGCTACGATCTGCAGGATTCATCATGTTAATGTGGCTAAACTTATTGGATTCTGTGTTGAGGGATCGAAACAAGCTCTTATATATGATTTCATGTCAAATGGATCTCTTGATCGGATTTTATTTGTAAAAGAAAATAAGATCAACTTAAGTTGGAAGAAACTGTTTGATATTGCGCTCAGGATAGCTCGAGGGATCGAATACTAGCATCGAGGATGTGATATGCAGATTCTACATATCGATATCAAGCCACACAATATTCTTTTGGACGAGAACTTCACACCAAAAGTTGCAAATTTTGGACTTGTTAAATTGTTTTCGGTGGATGATAGTATTGTGTCTATAACCGCAGCACGAAGTACAATAGGATACATTGCTCCTGAACTGATCAACAAAAACCTCGGAGGCATCTCGTATAAAGCCGATGTTTATAGTTTCGGAATGTTGTTAATGGAAACTATTGGAAGGAGGAAGAACATGAATACATCTGTTGAGCACCAGAAATACTTCCCATCGTGGATTTATGTCTTATGATCGGTAGGGATGGCAACGGGCCGGGTATTGGTCTCCCCGTCCCCGTTTAAAAAACTCGTACCCGTTCCCACTTAAAAATCCGCGGGGATTTAAACGGGGATCCCCATCGGTTAATCGGGGAAAACCGTGGGAAAACGGGTATCCCCGTTTAGCATAAACGATTATTTAAACGGGTATCGGGCCGGGTATCGGGCTAGTTATATATATTTAAATTAAATATATAAATATTATATATATTTTTTAATTTAATTTAATTTAAATTTATTAATATTATATATATATATATAAAATAATTATTTTTAATAATTATCTGGTCGGGTATCGGGCCGGGTAATCGGGGCGGGGATTACTAAACCCGTCCCCGTTTAACATAAACGGTTTTTTCTCGTCCCCGTTTAATTCGGTTTTCGATTTTCCCCGTCGGGTTCGGGTTTTTTTTGTCATCCCTAATGATCGGTATTATCATAGTGATGATAGATTTGGGGATGTTATGACGAAAAGATCAGGGTGAAGAAGATGGTGATAATAGCTTATTGGTGTGTACAAATAAAGCCCAACGGTCGTCCTTCGATGAGCAAAGTGTTGGAGATGTTGGAAATCGATGTCGAACTCCTCCGAATGCCGCCACAACCTTTTCAACTTCCCTTTGAAGTACCAACAGATCAATCTCATGGTTCTAACACAGATATGTCCCATGACTATAGTTCAACTTGCGAGACATCTACATTACTTTACTCCTCAAATGAAATCAGCATAGACATATTGTAAGCCATCTAGCCTTTTAAATATAAATTGAACATGGATGGTTTAACTCAATGTCCTAGTTTTGCTTTTGTATTTTGAGTTATGCTAATGAGTTCCGACCTGACAAATTTATATATTCATATTACGTTTGTATTTTATATTATCATCAATGACGAAGTCATGATTTTATGTTTTAAGATAATTTTTAAAAGAAGTTAGGAGCATAAATATATTACTAATAAAAAATAAAAATATCTAAATTATATAAAAATATTTTTTAAGGGGATATCGTCCCTGCCATCCTTCTATGTCCATCCCTGATTGTATTAAATATTTTATAATTAAATTAAGTGTAAAGTACATGAATAGTCTCCAAACTTTTAGGACACTTTCATTTTGGTCTCCCAACTTTCAGAACTTACAATACAGTCGCTAAACTTTTATTTCATTTTCAGTAAGGTCCCTGACGTTACTCGCCCATTAATTTTATCTGACGTGGGACGTTAATCCCCCGGTCTTTTTCTTTTTCTTCTTTCTTTCTTTCTTTCTTTCTTTCTTCTTCTTCTTCTTCTACTACTACTACTACTACTTCTTCTAGGTTTTAAGATTAAAAAATACAATTATAAACACAAACAAAAGTCACCCATTCTTGTTCTTATTTCTTTCATTTATCCAATGCTTTCAAAAGTCATTGCCATCCTTTAAAACTTCTTCTGCTCTTGAAATAATTTTTACTAAAAACTTTGACATCCATATAAGCTTTTGAGGTTTTGCAAACCATGAAAAACATGTTCAACCTTCACATTTATGTTTATCGCCCTATAATCCAACGAGAGCTTTTATGTGGGTATATATGATAAAGTCTCATAACAAAGTTAATGGGATGTTAACTGGTAAGAAATCGAGTTGAGTGCAGTAAGAGTACCTCCGCTCTCTACTCATATCTCGGGTATTGCCACTGCTCTTCTTTTTCACTTTCATTGTTTTTTTTTCTCTCATGAGAATCAATTTCGCCACCACACATGTTAATGCAACCATGATTCCGAAAGAAACCCAGACTAGTAAATACTCAAAGAATCCATACTAGTAAGGTGACTATTTATTGATAAGGTGTATAGAGTATAGTATACTATAGCAGTAGTTGTTGAAGAACATGAATAGAGAAAGAGAAAAATGTTTTCAAAAAGCCTTTAGTTTGTTTTCTTGGGTTGTGAGCTTCAATAGATATGTTTCATCTGTGAAGAAGAAGAAGAAGAAGATCGGAGGGGTCTAATGGAGTTAACGTGCCACGTTAGATAAAACTAACAACGAGTAACGTCAGAGACCTTACTAAAATCGAACTAAAAATTCAGTGACTATATTGCAAATTTTAGAAGTTGGGTGACTAAAATACAAGTGCTTAAAGTTTGAGAACTATTTATATACTTTACCCTTAAATTAAAAGGATTATATGATTTTATAATTATATTGTTTTGTAATTAAAAGTGTTTACGTGGCCTAATGGATAAGGCGCTTGCCTCTAGAGCAAGACACAGTGCGTTCGAGTCCCACCGTGAAACTATTATTTGAGTAAATTGGTTACAATGGTCAGAAGAGAATATTGATAAGTGGATTACGTTCGATTAATAAAATTGATAGATAACTTTATTTTCGGAAAAAGTGATATAATGATAATAATTTATGTGATGTTCATGATATATAAAATTTATTCATAATTTGCTAATCAATTAAAATTATTATTTAAGAACAATAAATTGATAATAAAAATATTTAATTTCATAATAAATAACAAAGATATAAAATTTTTCATTAAAAAACCATTAAATTATCCGAGAGGGGTTAGTTCAAATCTTGATATCTCTTAAGTAATGTATAAAAATTTAGTTTTTTTATTAAAAAAATTATAGCTTAGAAATGGAGAAATGAGTTGAGCTTTCTGTATGTATGGTCAGAGTTTAATTATACTATAGAGTCAAAATAAGTATTTAGATCAAATGAATCATTAATAGTAATAAAAGTATTTCAATATTTAACTAATGAATGAATCAATATAAAATTCATTTTTATAATTAATAAATTTAATTATATTATCTTACTAACCTCCCAAATTAAAAATAAACAAAAAAAAATTAATCTAAAATTTCTTAAAACTCCACAAAATGTAGGGATTCATTCAAGTACAATATAAGAGAAAAGAGATAACAGAAGAGGGTCAATACATGAAATCATACTTTTAGTTTTGGGGTTAATTATTTAGAAATTATTGAAGGCAAACTATATATAAAACAACTATAGAAAAAGGCCTGTCTCCACCATGCAATGAAGTTTTCTCCTCTCTCCACTGCTCGGTCTGCAACAAAAATCCGTCAAAGAGTTCTCTTTTTTACCTTTCTTACAAATCTCTGTTGAACTCTCACGTAGATCTTAATGAACCACCATGGTTTTCCAGTTGTGAAAACAATGTATCCCATGCTCAATCCCAACACCAACCCACATCCATACCCCATCAATATAGAAAATTTCCAATTCAATCCATCATCATCCTCATCTCTATCAAATTTGGCTGGAGTTCCCTCATCATTATCACATCTTTTAGATAATGACAATCCACATAAACCCAAGTTTCCTATGTAGGAATCATTACTGAAAGTATCAAATTGTTTGCCGTGAGGAATGAGTCCCACGAGATTATTATGAGAAAGGTTTAACACCTCTAGGAATCCAAGATTTGTAAACTCTGTTGGAATTCTTCCATGGAGCTTGTTTAATGAGAGATCTAATGATTCAAGTTCTGATAAATCACCTAATGATGATGGGATATGACCTGTTAAACAATTATGAGAGAGATTTAGGACAATTAGTGAATGAAGCTCTCCAATTGTTTTAGGAATTTCTCCAAAGAATTGGTTGCTGGAGAAGTCAATAGCTGTCCATATCGTTAACAGTTTCTCAAAATCTGTTTCCAACCCTTTTGTTGTAAAGGATAAACCTAGCCAAAAAGATATTTTTTCACCAACCATTACATCTTTCATGTACTCTGGTTTAACTTTCTTTCCATTCCCTTCTCTAATGGCATGCAAATTTTCAAAAAAGTTTACAGGTAGGTAGCCACTGAAGTTATTACGAGAGAGATCAATGACATGCAAACGAGTGAAGGTAACATCAGAGCTATCCACCTTACCATAGAATCTGTTCGATCTCAAGTCAAGCACTTGTAACTGATCCAAATTTCCTAACCAATTTGGGAATGTGTCATTTAAATAGTTGTTCCCAACATCAAGAAGCTTCAAATCTTTACAATTACCCAAAGATCGTGGCAGTGACCCTTCGACTTGGTTTTTGCTGATTAGAAAACTTTTTAAGCGGCAACCTTCAGCGAAATTTTCAGGTATTTTACCATGAAAATTATTCATCCGTAGGTCAACGTGTGAAAGAGAAGAAGTCAAGTTTCCAATGCACTCTGGAATTGTTCCATCCAAACTATTGTTCGATAAAAAGAGAGCCACAAGGGAATTCAAATTGCATAATGAGGAAGGAATTTGGCCTTACAGAAATTATGAAATAGAGTTTGAATCAGAAGTTTGAATAATCTTTGAAACAAATAAAAAAATGTTTGTTAATTTACTTAACAACATCAGGCCTTTTCTTACAATACCATTTATGGAGCCTGAATTGTAGTAAAATACATAATTGTTTTTAAAATGATTTTAAATATTCTTCTCATTAAACAAAAAGATGACAATTGCAAATCAATACACTTTCCAACAGTTAGGTATGTAAAACAAATATCATTTTTGCTAGAGAATCAACAAATATATTTTTGAAAAAATCACTTGGATATCACATGACATGCAACAAATTACCAAATTTTGGACATAATTTTCCAACGAAATAAAAAAAAAGTTGACATTGAAAAGGATTATGATCATTTCTTTTTATGCATCAAGGAAATTTACCAAAAAAAGTTGATATTAGAAAAATCAAGGAAATTTTGTTTAGTTCATTTCAAGTTAAAAATAAAGATATTTTAAATTTAAATCATTTTAGAATGGATTTATCTGAGTTTAATATTTAAACGATTTATGTTTGAATACAAAAGGATACGTCAAATGACAAAAATTCTTATAACTAATTAATAAATATATAGCAAAATAACAACAAAAAGAGGAAGGAAAGTTATATTATACCTGTCAAGTTGTTATTCGAAAAATGAATAATCTCTAGAGAAATTATATTTCCGATAACCGATGGAATTGTACCTGAAATGTAAAATTAAATTTGACGAAAAAATAAGATAATTAAAATTTAAATCATTTTAGAATGGATTTATCTGTGTTTAATATTTAAATGATTTATGTTTTAATACAAAAGGACACATCAAATGACAAAAATTCTTATAACTAATTAATAAATGTATAACAAAATAACAACAAAAAAAGGAAGGAAAGTTATATTATACATGCCAAGTTGTTATTCGAAAAATCAATAATTTCTAGAGAAATTATATTTCCGATAACCGATGGAATTGTACCTGAATTGTAAAATTAAATTTGTCAAAATGATTTGACAAAATAAGAATATTATGTCTATAGTAGTGTGATTGAGTATCTTTATGTTTATATTTTTAGAATTTAGGTAATTTTGAACTATAACTTGTATACTCTATTTGTCTCATATTAAATAATATGACTTAAGAAATATGTACAATTGGTTTAGTGATCTCCACATCCAATTACAAAACATGAATGCTTTTATTATTTTCATCAATTTAAGACATTATATTTGTTGCACAAGTTTGGCCTAATAAAAGTTAAAAGATGTATTATTTTCTTATGAGCCAAGAATATTACTATGTTAAGAAAACAAATTGACAAGCTAAAATAAATTAAGACAGTATAATTAAAAATTCAATCGTGACATCTCTTTTATATTTAAATATGTTATTAAAGCAAGCTGAGCCATTTAAGTTACCTGAAAAGTTGTTTCCATCGATGGAGAAAATTTGAAGTGAAGTTAAATTTGAGATTTCTAATGGCACAGTTTCCTCTAAATGATTATCATCCAAGTGTATATGTTCTAACTCTTTGCATTTGAATAAAGTCATTGGAATTCTTCCAGAAAGTTGACAGCTTATCAAATCAAGATAACGTAATCGAGGAAGATTATCGAACACATTGGTGGAGAGAGAACCAAAGAGATTGTTGGATCCCAAAGAAATTACTTGCAAAGAGGAAATGTTGAAGATTGACCACGGAATAGGACCTGCGCAATAAATAATCAGTCCAACATTTAACTCTTTGCACTTGTATAAACTATTGGGAATGCTACCAGAAATCTAGTTTCCCTCCCAGCTTAATACTTGTAATTTAAAAAGGTTATCAAGTTATCAAGTATTCCCGACTCTAGACGACCTACAGTAAGATTGTTAATTTCAAGATCGATAAAGATATAAAATCTCAAAAAACATGATATAATATCTTTCAAGTTGTTAAAAGAAAGGCTATTATTCTCAAGATAAGTAAAGTTTATAATAACTAATAAAATTTTGCATTAAACATATAAGTAAATTGACCAACAATTTTTTAATATTTTTTTCTAACAAAACCTTAATTTTTATGTTGAGAACTAGAGGTATTTGTTCTCCATTTCTTTCCTTATTTCTTAAACTTAAAATTTATTCAGTATATTTCACTATTATGAAAGTTGCAAATTGTTGAAATTATTCAATCCAAAAAATATTTACCAAAAAAATCATTATTAGAAAAAAATTATGTATGTGAGAATGGTCAGGTTTTCAATAGCTGATGAAACTTTATCTAAATATATAATTAAATTTGTCAAAAACTATTAATATTCTTTTTATAGAAGATCCTTATTTTTTTGTTGAGAGCTGTAGGTATATGTTTTACATTTCTTTTCTTATTTAAAAAAATAAAATTTTATTAAATTGTTTTACTACTTATGAAAGCTCCAAATAGTTGGAAGTATTAAGTCTAAGAAAAAAAACTGAAGCATCCAAAATAAATAAATAAATCAAGCACTAAACATGACAATATTACATACAATTTTTAAGTATCATATTCAAGAGTTAGAAGTATGAAATGTGAAACTAATTTATTTTTTCATAGCCAAAAGTATTACTATATTAAGAGACTAAAAATTTAAAAAATTACAGAAATATAAAAATAGTTCCAATGTATTTGATTCAGAGAGACCAACCATACAACTTATTTCAATATGTAGGTTATGACTTATTTATTTAATCTGCCCTAATTTGATATTAAATAATTGGTTGATGGTTCAATTGTATATAAAAATTAGACAACAAAAAATGAAGAAAAAAATTGGAATTGTTCAAGTGAGAGTAGATGACCTTCAATGACAACGTTAGTTATAAAATAAACTTTTTACTAGTGAAAATAAAGTCATGATTGAGAAAATTATGGGACCTGAAAGAGAATTATAATCCAAAATTAACGATTCCAAGTTTAAAAGGTTTCGATAACCGATGGAATTATACCTGAAATATAAAATTAGAATTGTTCAAGTGAGAGTAGATGGTTGTAATGCAACGTTATAAAATATTTTTTATTAGTAAAAATAAAGTCATGATTGAGAAAAGAATGGGACCTGAAAGAGAATTATAATTCAGTTCTAACTGTTCCAAGTTTGAAAGTTTTCCCAGAGTCATGGGGATTTTCCCTTGGAGCCTGTTGTTGTACAATATTAACTTTTCAAGTTTTGACAAATTGCCAAGAGTGGACGGGATAACACCAATGAAGTTGTTCATGTACAAAAGCAAGCCTTGAAGTTTAGTGAAGGAACCAAACCATGATGGGATTTCTCCACTGAAGCTGTTGTTACCAAAGTTCAAATATTTCAGACGATGCAAATTAGTTAACTCAGTCGGTAAAGAGCCATGAAAACTATTGTTACGAATGTTGAGGGAGGCAAGGAAAGATAAATTTCCCAATTGAGATGGGATGGTGCCTGTGAGATCCATGCTTGACAAATTCAGAGCAGTGACTCTGTGGTGTTTGGATCCACAGGTGACACCAATCCAATTGCAAATAGAGGTAGAAGTGGACCAGTTGGTTACTAGGAGATTGTGCGGATCGTGAGTTATATGGGATTTTAAGGCGAAAAGGGCAGATTTATCGGTGGTGATGCTGGCAGAGAAAGTAACACTAAAGGTTGCAAATAGAAGTAGAAACATAAGAGGAGGGAGGAAGGGAGTTTTTTCCATAAGGTTGGGTGTGGGTATAATGCAAATTATGAAGAGAGAAACAGCTGGGTTTAATGCTTCAGTTCAATGCCTTTAAATAAGATGGATTTAGGCAGGGTATCCTTTGAGTCATAATTTGGATAAGAAAGAACCAACCACAATACACGGCACATAATGGAAGGCGTAAAATGCAAGACTTAGTCTCGAGTTGAAGAGTAGAACTGATATACTTCTTTAAAGACTTCATGTCTGGACCCATATTTCACGATTCAAAGACTTTTTTTCCTCTCTATCGTTTTCTACTTCATGTCGTATGTAACTTAACATTTTTATTTTGTTATTCCAATTATTCAAACCATGTACTGCAAACCTTGTTTCTCAACTTATTATTTGAGTAATTTGAATATTAAATTATTACAAGAATTAAATTTAAATACTTTAATGTGTAATAGTTTATGATTTTTTTAATATATACTTTTATTATTTTCAATTAGTTCTAAGAAAATCTCAATTCAAATTATAAATTGAATTTAATCGTAAATAATCTAAGTTGAAACCAATTTTCTTTTATTGTATCTTTTTCCTTAGCTGTCAAATGTTGTCAGTCTCTTTTCTTCCTCATCTTTGTGATCGGCGACGACATTAGTCTTAGTACTGATTGTCGACTGTCGGTATTCATTATTTTTCCTTTTCTTTATTATAACGTATCTTTTTTTTAATTTCTTTTTTATTCTTAATAATTATGCCTTTTTGGCACGTATTATTCTGCCTTTATGACATGTTTTTCTCTGTCTCTATGGCATTTTTGGTTGTTTGGCCATTGTTTTTTTTTTCAGGGTTCGATTTGACATTATCACAAATGATCAAGATAACACTTATTTGTTATCGTGGTGATCTTCCCTACTTTGGACCATCAAATTGAATTTGGATATATGATTTGCGTTTGTAGATAGCATTTTCACATCGCTCAATTTTGATTTACGGTTTATCGGTAGTCTTTCAATAGCTTTATTTTCTTTTGTGGTTCGTTTGCAGATTTAACTAAATAAACAAGCTACGGGATAACATTTAAATTGTTTTGTTTGCTTAACCAATAAAATCAAATTCTACCCAAGTCCGCCTCAAGAGTCTTCGCATACCGTGGAAAGCAAGTCATATTCAAATGAAAATTACAAGTACATATTGTTTTTAAATGGTGATATGTTGTTATTTTTTTAATATTTGAAATGAAAGGTTTAGTTGGGAGAATATGTAAAAATAAATAAATAACTTAAATATAAAATATATTATAAATCAATCATCATAATATTAAATGTTTAAATTAATTTAGTTTATTAGCTCTGTAAAATATAAAACTAAAATATATTAGATCAATAAACATTAACTATGACATTTTTCATAGTTACATGTATGTAGAAACATGCGCAAAACGATATCAACGTAAAATAAGATACATGTAAGAAACGATATTTAACGTGATTTGACTGTCTACTTTACGAACAAGAAGAACATTAACCCTAATAGACATAAAGATCATGAAACATGCAAATACATGATATCACATGTATCTTAAAATTTGATATCTATACCAAAACTCAAAGTATCCAAAATCACTCACTTAATATCCCTGTAAATCTCATCTTTGTAACATAAACCCAAAAATATGCAGAGAGTACAAAATGATTACATCTCTAAAAAAAAATTCTCTTATTATTTTTAAGGACTCTATTCCACAGGAATTATATAGCCTAAAATATTTTCTTATTAAATAAACTTAATTATCAAATAATCGTCGACCACTATAATTATAATAAAATTCAACTTAAATATTGATTATAATTTTGGTAACTTTGTCACATTCACACAAATCAAAGTCAGCCTGCTTCATCCATTTTTCACGGTTGTACTGAACAAACAATCGAAATTGATTTTATAATCTAATCGGAACTGAAACCGACTTTACTGACCAAACAAGTTAGGGGATAACACTCTCTCAGCAAGTCGTTGCGATGGTGATGTTGGCAGAGAAAGTAGCACTAAAGGCTGCAAATAGCAGCAGAAATATAAAAGGAGGGAGGAAGGGAGTTTTTACATAAGGTTGGGTAGGGGATAATATGCAAATCATGAAGACAGAAACAACTGAGTTTAAATGCTTCTCAATTGTTAGTTTAATGTCTTTAAATAATATTTTGTTTTGCATTCAAACCATGTACTGCAAATCTTGCTTCTCAACGCACCATTTTAATATACTTTTATTATTTTAAATTAGTTCTAAAAAAATCTCAATTCAAATTATAAGTTAAATTCAATTATAAATAATAGAAATTGAAATTGATTTTGTAATCAAATAGTCGAAATTGAAATCGGCTTTACTGAAGAAAAGCAAGTCATTGCGGTGGAAAGCAAGTCATATTTAAATTGTTTAGCTTTTTTAATCAATAAAAGCAAATTCTACCCAAGTCCACGTCAAGAGTCTTAAAGCACTCTCTTATCAAGTCATTGCGGTGGAAAGCAAGTCTTATTTAAATGAAAACAAGTATAAATTCTTTTTTAAAGAGTTAATTGTATCATATGTATTCAAAATTTATTATCAGATATAAAGAAAAAAAATCTAAATCAACAACTAATTGATTTAATAGGATAAAATACTATATATCTTAAATAAAATTAAGAATTCAAATCCTGAAATTTATGAATAAAATAAATTAAACTGAAAGAAACGCACTTACTTTTACAGTATCCGATTTGGATTTGTCAATTGAACAAACAAATTAGGGGATAACTTTTAAATTGTTTTGTTTGCTTAATCGATAAAAGCAAAGTCTACCAAGTCCACGTCAAGTGCAGTGGAAAGCAAGTCATATTTAAATAAAAACAAGTATATATTGCTTTTTAAAGAGTTAATTATATCACATCTCCTTATAATTTGATATCAGATATAAACATAAAAAACTAGTTCTAAATCAATAATCAGTTAGTTTAGTGGGATATGACACTAGATTTCTTAAGTAAGGTTAAGAGTTCGAATCTTGACTTTTACGAATGAAGCAAATTGGGTTGAGAGGGTCACCCATGCCTATGTAATACCCGATTCGGATTTATCAATTAATAAATTGAAAATCAGTTTATTATACCCAAAAACTTAGTTTAAAAAAATCTCAATTTAAATTATAAATTGAATTTGATTATAAATAATTAAAATTTAAATTGGTTTTATAACCAAATAATCGAAATTGAAATCGACTTTACTGAACAAACAAGTTAGGGGATAACTTTCAAATTGTTTTGTTTGCATAATCGATAAAAGCAAATTCTACCCAAGTCCACGTCAAGTCTTCGCATACCGTGGAAAGCAAGTCATATTTAAATGAAAACAAGTATTATTGCTTTTTAAATGGTGATATATTGTTATTTTTTTAATATTTGAAATGAAAGGTTTAGTCTGAAGAATATGTAAAAATAACTAAATAATTTTAATATAAAATGTATTATAAATAAATCATCATAATATTAAATGTTCAAATTAATTTAGTTTATTAGCTCTGTAAAATATAAAACTAAAATATATTGATCAATAATCATTATGACGTTTTTAATGTAGAGGCATGAGCAAAACGATATTAACGTAAAATAAAGCATGTATAAGAGACGAAATTTAATGTGGTTTGACCTTATCTACTTTTATCAACAAGAAGAACATTAATCCACTATAGATGTAGAGATCACGAAGTGTACAAATATATGATAACTCATGTATCTTAAAATTCGATATCCATAATAAAACTCAAAGTATCTCAAATCACTCTCTCAATATAGCTATAAAACTTCACTCTATAACATAAGCCTCAAAAGTTGTAGAAAGTATAAAAGGATAACATTATAAATGTGAATGTTGAAAAGGATTGATTGCCAATTTCGAGACACTTAGGGAATGGATGGAAACAAAGACTTGGAAGACTTTTAGGGCATCTCCAACGCTGCTTTACTGTAGCGTAATTCTGGCTGTGGAGTGCTCTAGCCTTGCTCTGGATCCATCGCTACTCTATAGATCGCTACAGTACCGCGCCACATCTAGCGCGGTACTGTAGCTTGTGCTATATTTTTTTAAATTAAATTATATTAAATTATAAGATAGATAAAAATAAATTGAAATTAGATAAATAATCATACTAATTTTTTTTTATAATTTTTTGGATTTTTTTGTATTTTTTCTGATTTTTTTATATTTGTAAAATTAATATTATAATAGTTAAATATTATAAATAAAGTTAAGTTAATGGTAATGTAGAGATAGCACTGGAGATGAATTATTTTTTTATCTCTAGAGTAGAGATAGAGATGCTCTAGAGTACAGATGAGGGATGGAGATGGCCTTAAAACAAAGTTGACGGAAAAGATTTTCATGCAAGAATTCAAGGAAAAGACTTATATGATAAGGAAACTTCAAATTTTTGTCATGAGATCGAATAGATTTGGCGGACTCTGTCCAACACAAGAATGAATACGTGAAAATCTTCGGAAAAAGAATTGAATATACTCATCTCTAATACATATCGGTTTCCAAATGTTCTATTATGAGAGTTGAGTAACATACAAGGAGTAACACGAAAAAAAATTCAAAAGAAAAATTCCTTTCCTTGCATTTTTTGATGATTCAAATGTCTTAATTAGGGGTGTAAATTTTTTTTCTATGCAAATTTGATTTTATCATTTAAATATAACAACGTTAAATCTCGAATTGTGAGTCTCACGAAAAATCTATCTAATCCTAAATGGAGAAAAAGAGCACAACACAATCGGGTAAGAAACTAGGCAACTTCATCAATACCATATCTCAGCATATTAAACAGGTTACAACACAATTCTAACCCAGCAAAAGCATAGCCCCTTTAAGCTTCCAAAACAACCTCAAAACTTACCATAACCACCAAGATTTGAATCATTTAAACTTTTTAAGACTCCCTTAGAAAAAGTCCTTCAAAATGCAACTACCTACTAAGCAAACCAAACTATTGATCACTTCAAAAGCTGTTCCTCCAAGGTCTAAGAAGGATTGAAGCAACCAAAAACAAACAAATTGGGATTTAAAATCAATTGCCAACACTCAAAAGACCTTATGTGTAACCCCCTAGACCCGGTCTATGCGTTTTGACTAAGTCTAGTGAATCACATTCATGATTCTTAAAGATATTGTTCCGAAACGATTATTCAATCATGGTAAAATCACATAAAAAATGACGTTTATGAAATTATAATAATTTATACTATAAAAAATACAACTCATAAATATAATGAAAAAAAACAAATTAATTTAAACATGTCTTAAAAATACAAATTTACGATAAACCAAATATAAATAGCAAAGGAGTAATCATTATAAAATCCAATACTTTAAAATAAGGCCCATGTTACCAAAATAGTGTCAACTTAAAAGATAAAACATTACAATATGATATACTTCAAGAGATATGTTGATCCTCCAAGTGCTCGATCAAATGAATCTAACCAACAGTATCTGAAAGGGGAAAACATTTTCGAAAAATGAGCTAGGCTCAGTGTGTCCCAACATTACTATAAAATCATGATAAGTACACTAAATAAATCATAGTCCAGTAAATCTCATAAAATTATATTGCAATAAATCTCATAAAAGAGTTATCCAAAGGGAACATCTTAGGGCCTGAGAGCCTACCCAATAGATTTTGGGGCCGTGAGACCTACCTAAGAACACATCCTAGGGCCGCAGGGCCTACCCGAGAATGATCTCAGGGCCGCAGAGCCTACCTAAGAGTCACATTAGGTCCGTAAAATTTTCCAGCTTGATCAGAGCTATACTTTATATATTCGTATTCCAAAAATTCAATTGCACCGTGACATAAATTCCATAAATCCATAAACATGGTAATCATATACCATTTCAAAACAAAATCAGATAGCAGTCATAATCCATAAACCATCACATTAAATCGGTGCATCAATAAAACAGTAACCAAAGAATTCAGTGTACCACATATTAAAATAAATAAAACAGTTCAGTAATAAATAGGGAACACACCTCGATAATAGGTTCAAATAGTAGATCTACTGATTGCTGGTCTCACCACGCTCTGCTACAGTTTTCGAACCTAATTTATAATAACACTATATTACTAATGGGTAACATAATTAATCTCTAAAATCATAAAATTTACGGGTCTTACGAGTGAATACTGGCACACGTGGTTTAACTGATCTAGAAGAGCTGAGTTGAGCTGTCGAACGATCCGGAGAGTCTCTTGTACCTTTAAACAATAATAATTTATCAGCCCCAAGTCTTACTTAATTGTTCAAAGCTAAAATTCTTAAGTATATAAGCATTTTCTAGGTTTGACTATTAATTTGGAGGATTTCGAGTCTGAATTTGACCAAACAAATTGCGGAATCGAAATCAAGACGTCGAAAAACATGAAGTATGACTTTTCGAAAATTCAAATTCTTGGTCAAAATCAAAGTCAATGGGTTTGACTGATGATTTGGAGGCCTTCGGGTTTGAATTTGGCAAAACGGACTTCGGAAACGGATTCGACATGCCGAAAATTATCAGAATAGGTATACTCGAATAATATCAAAGGTCGTTTAATGGCCGGTTAAAGCCGGTCAAAGTTTGGTCAAAGATGCTCAAAAGTCCACATTCGAAAATTACAAAAATATCACATTTTTTAAAATAATTTCCAGAATATCACTGTTTTAAAAATAATTACTAAAATATCACCGATTTAAAAATAATTATTAAAATATCACTTTTTAAAAATAATTACCAAAATGTCATTGTTTTACAAAAATTTCCCAAAATGTCACCGTTTTAAAAATAATTACCAGAATATCATTGTATTTAAAAAAAATTCCCAAAATGTCACCTTTTTCAAATTAATTCCCAAAATATCACCGGGTTTGGTCAGGTCAACGGGTCGATCGGGTCGAACCGATCAAGCCGGTCAACAATGTTATACCCTGATCGATTCTTCCCCACACGCAGGAGGGGCGCATGGGGGCGCGTGATGGCTTTTCTGGTCTCCAAAAATTCTTGTAAAAATTTTCAAAAATTATTTTAAGCGATTTTGAGTCACTTACCAACCTCGATTCAAATTTTTGAACGATGAAGAGCTCGATTTCAACTCGATCGGAACTTTGACCGCTTCACCTCCCTCACGCGCCGTCGCCTACTGAGGCAAGGAGGACACCGTCGGACTCGGAACGACACAAGGAACACGACGGTGCGGGAGGTGTCGAAAACCGATCAACAATCGGAGATGAATTTAAGATTTTCCTGGCGGTGGTGCTAAAAAAACGTCGAGACTTTGACTCGAAATTCACGTCGTTTGGCAATGTTTCGCTATAATTGGTTTACTGAGTTTTGTTCATGGGTCGAAGATGAACACGACGGTGATTTCAATTTTACGATTGAAGCTCAGACGACGTCGGAATCGGACTTGAAAAAAGGATTAAGGAGAAGGAAATTGAGCTTGTGTTTTCTGATTTCAAAATCAGAAAACACGCATATATCATATAATCTGCCGACACTCCTTGGATAAATTCAGGGCTTGGTCTCTGAATTTCCTTTACTTCTAAAATGGCCTACAAGTTTTGAAAACTTTTAATTTAGTCACTAAATTTTACCAAATTACACTGATTTAATTATTTTTTTTTCGGGTTGTTACATTCTCCCCCTGTACAAAAAATTTCGTCCTCGAAATTTACCTTATGAGAATAGTTGAGGAAACTGAGTCTCTATAGACTCCAATGTCTCCTAAGTAGCTTCAGAGGGGCCTCGTTACTCCATTGAACTTTGACCATAGGAATAAGCCTATTCCGAAGAACTCTCTCATCTCTTTTTTAAGATCTGAACGGGCTCCTCCTCATATGACAAATCAGGTCTCAGCTCTACCTCTTCAACCGGAATGATGTGACCTGGATCTGGACGATATCGCCTCAACATTGATACATGAAAGACATCATGAATACGACTGAGATGGGAAGGCAACTCAAGCTGATATGCAACAGGTCCTACCCTCTTCAAGATACGAAATGGTCCAATAAATCTTGGACTCAATTTACCCTTACGCCCGAATCTCAATACTTTCTTTCAGGGTGATACTTTTAAAAAGACATGATCTCCAACTTCAAACTAAATATATATCCTTCTTTGATCTGTATAAGACTTCTGTCTATCAAATGCCTCTTTCAGATGGTCACGAATCAATCTGACGGTGTCCTCCGTCTCGCGAACTAACTCAGGTCCTAAAGTCTTCCGATCACGCAACTCAGTCCAACAAATCGGGGTGCGACATCTACGCCCATAGAGTGCTTCGTAGGGTGCCATACGAATGCTGGCCTGATAATTGTTATTGTAAGCAAATTCAGCCAACGGCAAAAAGTTCTCCCAGCTACCATGAAAATCAATTACGCAACCCCGCAACATATCTTCCAGAATCTGAATCACTATCTCAGATTGACCATCAGTTTGTGGGTGAAAGGATGTACTATAATCCAATCTTGTTCCCAAAGCCGTATGTAGCGCCTTCCAAAATCTCGAAGTAAATCTCGGATCTCGATCAGAAATAATAGACAATGGAACACCGTGCAATCTGACAATCTCTAAAATATACAATTTCGCCAGCTTGTCCAAAGTATAATTTACCCGCATAGGAATGAAGTGAGTTGACTTTGTAAGTCTATCAACAATCACCCAAACTGAATACTTCTTCGAAGGAGTCATAGGTAAGCCAGTAACAAAATCCATAGTAATACGCTCCCATTTCCATTCAGGAATCTTGATAGGCTGTAACAAACCTGATGGATGTTGATGTTCTGCTTTAACTTGTTGACAAGTCAAACACCTAGCCACAAAATCTGAGATGTCCTTCTTCATGCCGACCCAATGATACCTCTCTCTCAAATTCCGGTACATCTTATCTCCACTGGGGTACATAGAATATGTACTACTATGAGCCTCATTAAGAATAATCTGCCTCAACTCAGCATTATCAAGCACACAATATCAACCCTTAAAGCATAAAACTTTATCCTGATCAAGGGCGTAAACTGAGCTTGTCCCCTGCTCTACTTGCTCAAAGATGGATAGCAAGGAGTTATCAAGGGGCTGCTTAACTTTAATTTCATCAACCAAAGTCGGCTTAACTTGTAATTCTGCTAACAAAGTGCCATCGTCATATAAATTAATTATGGCCATTAATGAGCTTAACTCCGATACCGCCTTTCGACTCAAAGCATCCGCCACAATATTAGCTTTACCAGGGTGATAATCAATCACACAATCATAATCTTTTAGAAGCTCTAGCCATCGCCGTTGTCTCAAATTAAGCTCTTTCTGGGTCAGAAGATTCTTTAAGCTCTTATGATCAGTGAAAATGTAACACTTCTCTCCATAAAGATAGTGTCCCCAAATCTTCAAGGAAAAAATCACTGCTGCTAACTCCAAATCATGAGTAGGATAATTACACTCATGCGGTCGCAGTTGACGTGATGCATAAGCCACTACCTTAGCCTCCTACATTAGAACACAACCAAGTCCTGAATGTGAAACATCACTATACACTGTAAAATCCTTCCCGGACTCTGGTTGAATCAACACTGGTGCTTGAGTCAAAACCGCCTTTAATTTCTCAAAGCTCTCCTGTTATGCCTCGCCCCAGTCAAACTGCACGTTCTTCCTTAACAACTTTGTCAAAGGAGCAACAATGATCAAGAAGCCCTCAATAAAACTTCGATAATATCCAGCCAAGCCCAAGAAACTGCGGATATCAGAGACGTGCTTGGGTCGTTTTCAATTCACAATAGCCTCGATCTTGCTTGGATCGACCTGAATAACTCGTGCAGAAATAATGTGCCCCAAAAACGACACTTCTTGAAGCCAAAACTCACACTTGCTTAGTTTGGCATATAGTCGATGCTCTCTAAAGGTCTGTAGAACAATCTTCAAATGCTCGTCATGCTCTGTTTCCGTCCGAGAATAAACTAGAATATCATCAATAAAGACAACCACAAATTGATCCCAATATGGTCAAAACACACGATTTATCAAATCCATGAAAGCTGCGGGAGCGTTCGTCAAACTAAAAGGCATTACTAAGAATTCATAATGACCATATCTAGTGCGAATGGCCGTTTTTGCAACATCAGACCCCTTAACTTTCAATTAATAATACCCTGAATGAAGATCAATCTTAGAGAATACAGTAGCTCCTCGCAACTGATCAAATAAGTCATCAATCCTGGGTAATGGGTACTTATTCTTGATCGTCATATTGTTCAACTTTCGATAGTTAATATATAGCCTTAGCGACCCATCATTCTTTTTCACAAACAAAACTGGAGCTCCCCAAGGTGAGGTACTATGCCGAATAAATCCTCGATCAAATAATTCTTGCAATTGAACCTTCAACTCCTTAAGTTCCTTTGGAGCAATGCGATAAGGTGCCATAGAAATAGGTGAAGATCTCGGATAAGTCTCAATCTCGAACTCTACCTCTCTATCAGGAGGTAACCTAGACAACTCCTCCGGAAAACATCAGGAAACTCGCTAATCGTGCGAATCTCCTCGATCGTGGACAAGGAACCTTTAGTGTTCAAAATACAGGCAATGAAAGTCTCATATCCCTTCCTGATCATACGACCAATTTCCATAGTTGAAATAATATTGGAGAGATAGCTACGCCGTTCACCAATTAACACAACAGTCCGACCATCTGAAGTCTTCAGAATAGCTCGCTTGTATTCGCAATCCAGATTTACCTTATGTTTAATCAACCAATCCATACCAAGCATTAGATCGAACTCCTCTAAAGGAAGCTCCATAAGATCAACGAGAAAAATTTCTCCCTGAACCTCTAGAGGACAATGCCGAAATACTTTATTCACTAATACTGCCTGTCCTACTGGACTCATAACCATAACAGTATTATTAGTGTTCTCGATCGAAATCTGAAGGTTTCGAGATACTGAGCTCGATACAAAGGAGTGGGTGGAGCCATTGTCTAGTAATGCAAAGTATGAAATATAATATATAGTAAATGTACCTGCAATAACCTCAGGCTCATCTCTGTCATCCCGACGTCTAGTGGCGTAAACCAAAGCTAGCTGTCTAGCCTCAGAAACTGCGAGCCTTTACTTGGCTACGATCTCTAATTGGAGTCTGTACTGTAGTCTGTGAACGCACAGGAGTCTGGGTAACGGTCCGCTCAGACGAAGCTAGCTGAGGACAATCCCTCCGAAAATGACCACTAGATCCACAATGAAAACATGCTCTGGTCTTCCTATAACACTCTTCCGTGTGCCATTTACCACAAAAGTCACAATGAGGCACTTGAAACGAAACCGAAGAACCACCTATACTAACAGCTAAAGGTGATGATACTGCAGGCCTGAAGCGTGTATTGCTCCTCTGAGGGGCTGAAGTACGAGTCCTCTTACCGGACTGTGCGGATGATTCAGTAGGGCCAAAAGATTTCCTAGATCGCTCCTGACCAACACGCTCTCTACCAGAAGCTAAAGCCTCCATCTCCTCAGCATCCTTGGCTCTGCTCACCAGCACATCAAAAATCTCATCTTGAAGGGCTACCACCTACCTACGTAGCTCGTATCTGAGTCTGAGGGCAAATTTATGACATCGATCTCTCTCGGTAGGCACCAGACTGATTCCATACTTTAACAATTTCAAGAACTCTATCTCATACTCTGAAACAATCATATCACCCTGAACCAAGTTCTGAAACTGCTGTCATCTATGGACTAAGTAACGCTCCTCCAGGAATCGACTCCGAAAGCGCTCCTTAAAGAAATCCTATGTCAAACGATCGGTAGGAACACTACTGGTCACTGACTCCCACCTGGTGTGGGCATTGCCATCTAACATCGCTACTGCCCCCAAATATCTCTTAATTGGGTCCAAACCCAACTGATCCATGTGTCTTTCTGTATCTTGGAGCCAATCTTCTGCTTCAGTAGGAATTCCTTCAAGCTGTCATCCAAAAGTTCTGACCCCATTGGCGATCAGAGTTTGAGAAATAGGCACCTCGGATCCAGCACCAGCAGCTCTGACCGCACCTTGAATCAATTGTAAAATTGTCTACCAAAATTCTCATCAAATGCAACTCTAGTAGAATTAGGCTCACTATCGGTTGCTCCCCTGATCGGTGTAGTCATGCCAATCCCAACAGCAGGAGGTAAATTTGTGGGGGTCGTAGGAGCAGAATCACTTGTCGGAGGTGGGGGATATACTCGAATCTCGTCGATCGGGTCTGCAAATCTAGACACTCGACCTCGTCCTCGGTTGGTTCGACATCCACGTCTAGCACTCATTTTGGTAGATCTGTAGTTTACTGTAGAAGATAAAACTTAGGGTTAGATAAGCACTTGGAGTCTCAAACATAATTAAAATCGTAAAAACTTTGAGACATGGCCTTAGCAACAGGTTTTGTAAAATATTTCAAAATCGTATTTTTAATTTGGACTCATACACAGTCCGAGGTTTAAAAACCAAAAGCTCTGATACCAATTAAATGTAACCCCCTAGACTCGGTCTATGCGTTTCGACTAAGTCTAGTGAATCACATTCATGATTCTTAAAGATATTGTTCCGAAACCATTATTCAATCATGGTAAAATCACATTATAAATGACGTTTATGAAATTATAATAATTTATACTATAAAAATACAACTCATAAATATAATGAAAAAAAATTAATTTAAACATGTCTTATAAATCCAAATTTACGATAAACCAAATATAAATAGCAAAGGAGTAATCATTATAAAATCCAATACTTTAAAATAAGGCTCATGTTACCAAAATAGTGTCAACTTAAAATATAAAACATTACAATACGATATACTTCAAGAGATATGTTGATCCTCCAAGTACTCGATTAAATGAATCTAACCAACAGTATTTGAAAGGGAAAAACATTTTCGAAAAAAGAGCTAGGCTCAGTGTGTCCCAAAATTACTACAAAATCATGATAGGTACACTAAACAAATCATAGTCCAGTAAATTTCATAAAATTATATTGCAGTAAATCTCATAAAAGAGTTACCCTAAGGTAACATCTTAGGGCCTGAGAGCCTACCCAAGATAGATTTTGGGGCCATGGGGCCTACCTAAGAATACATCCTAGGGCCGCAGGGCCTACCCGAGAATGATCTCAGGGCCACAGAGCCTACCTAAGAGTCATATTAGGTCCGTAAAATTTTCCAGCTTGATCAGAGCTGTACTTTATAAATTCGTATTCCAAAAATTCAATTGCACAGTGACATAAATTCCATAAATCCATAAACATGGTAATCATATACCATTTCAAAACAAAATTAGATAGCAATCATAATCCATAAACCATCACATTAAATCGGTGCATCAATAAAATAGTAACCAAAGAATTTAGTGTACCACATATTAAAACAAATAAAACAGTTCAGTAATAAATAGGGAACACACCTCTATAATAGGTTCAAATAGTAGATCTACTGATTGCTGGTCTCACCACGCTCTGCTACAGTTTGCGAACCTAATTTATAATAACACTATATTACTAATGGGTAACATAATTAAACTCTAAAATCATAAAATTTACGGGTCTTACGGGTGAATACTGGCACACGTGGTTTAAATGATCTAGAAGAGCTGGGTCGAGCTGTCGAACGATCCGGAGAGTCTCTTGTACCTTCAAACAATAATAATTTATCAGCCCCAAGTCTTACTTAATTATTCAAAGCTAAAATTCTTAAGTATATAAGCATTTTTCGGGTTTGACTATCAATTTGGAGGATTTCGAGTCTGAATTTGACCAAATCAATTGCGGAATCAGAATCAGGACGTCGAAAAACATAAAGTATAACTTTACGAAAATTTAAATTCTTGGTCAAAATCAAAGTCAACGTGTTTGACTGATGATTTGTAGGTCTTCGAGTTTGAATTTGGCAAAACGGACTTCGGAAACGGATTTGGTACGTCGAAAAATATCAGAATAGGTATACTCGAACAAAATCAAAGGTCGTTTAATGGCCGGTTAAAGCCGGTCATAGATGCTCAAAAGTCCACATTCGAAAATTACAAAAATATCACTTTTTTTTTAAAAATAATTTCCAGAATATCACTCTTTTAAAAATAATTACTAAAATATTATAGATTTAAAAATAATTACTAAAATATCACTTTTAAAAATAATTACCGAAATGTCACTGTTTTACAAAAATTTCCCAAAATGTCACCGTTTTAAAAATAATTACTAGAATGTCACTATTTTTAAAAAATTCCCAAAATGTCACTTTTTCAAATTAATTCCCAAAATATCATCGGGTCGGGTTGAACGGGTTTAGACCGGTTTGGACCGGTCAAGCCGGTCAACAATCTTATACCCTGATCGATTCTTCCCAACACGCAGGAGCAGCACGTGATGGCTTTTCTGGTCTCCAAAAATTCTTGTAAAAATTTTCAAAAATTATTTTAAGCGATTTTGAGTCACTTACCAACCTCGGTTCAAATTTTTGAACGGTGAAGAGCTCGATTTCAACTCGATCGGAACTTTGACCGCTTCACCTCCCTCACGCGCCGTCGCCTACTGAGGCAAGGAGGACACTGTCGGACTCGGAACGACACAAGGAACACGATGGTGCGGGAGGTGTCGAAAACCGATCAATGATCGGAGATGAATTTAAGATTTTCCTGGTGGTGGCGCTTAAAAAAGTTGAGACTTTGACTCGAAATTCATGTCGTTTGGCAACGTTTCGATATAATTGGTTTACTGGGTTTTGTTCACGGGTCGAAGATGAACACGACAGTGGTTTCAATTTTACGATTGGAGCTCAGACGACGTCGGAATCGGACTTGAAAGAAGGATGAAGTAGAAGGGAAATTGAGCTTGTGTTTTCTAATTTCAAAATCAGAAAACACGCATATATCATATAATCTGTCGACACTCTTTGGGTAAATTCAAGGCTTGATCCCTGAATTTCCTTTACTTCTAAAATGGCCTATAAATTTTGAAAACTTTTAATTTAGTCACCAAATATTACCAAATTACACTGATTTAATTAATTTTTTTTTTGGGTTGTTACATTATGTGAAGAAATAAACAAATCAAGCTCCGCAAAACTCACCAATGGTGGCCCACACAACATCTTTTGCTTACATTTTGCACATCAGGATCACTCATTCCATGGACAATTGCTGCCACCATGCTACATACTCCAAAAATATTATCGCAGATATCGCCTTCAGTTTACACCTATCCACCATCCATGTAACCCCCCTAGACCCGGTCTATGCGTTTCGACTAAGTCTAGTGGATCACAAAGACATTTTCCAAAACCGTTATCCAATCAATGTAAAACCACATTATTCATGACATGAAATTATAATAAATTATAATTTTTAAAACTCAACTCTTAAATATAAAACCAATCAGTAATAAATTAATTTAAAACATATCTTAAAAATCAAAACCACGATAAACTGAATAGTAATAACAAAAGTATCATCATTAAAAAAATCCAATACTTTAAAATAGGTCCATGTCACCAGAATAAAGTCAACTTGCAAGTTTAAAATATTACAATCAGATATACTTCATGAGATATGTTGATCTTCCAAGTGCTCGAACCGAGGTATCTAACCAACAGTATTTGAAAGGGGAAAAACATTTTCGAAAGGTGAGCTAGGCTCAGTGTGTCCCAACATTACCATAAAATCACAATAGGTACATTAAACAAATCATAGTCCAGTAAATCTCACAAATTCGTAAAAAGAGTTTAACTTTTGAAAATCATAGTTTAAACCCTTTTCTGGTACACCATCAGTAGTTCCTAATATTTATTTTTCATATAGCTTACTTTATGCACATAGCAAAAAGAAAGCCGACTTAAGGATAGGCTATGAAGCTTGTATCCTTAAGCCCAAGTCAAATAAGTCCATATAGCTTACCCTAAGCACACAGCAAAGGAAAGCCGACCTAATGAAACATCTTGGGGCCCTCAAGAGTCACATTAGGCCCGTTTATTAGCTTGATCAGAGCTATACAATTGTAGTTCAATCCATCCCAAAATCAATATCCATATACCAGTCATCAAAGTCCATAAATCATCAACAATAAATCGGTGTACCAACAATAATAAACCAAAGATTTCAATGTACCATATTTCAAAACATATAAAACCATTATGTAGTAAACAGGAACACACCTCGATAATGGGTTCAGATAGTAGATCTACTGATTGCTGGTTTCACCACGCTCTGTTACAGTTTTCGAACGGGTGAATACTGGTATACGTGGTTTAACTGATCTAAAAGAGGTGGGTCAAGCTGTCGAATGATCCGGAGAGTCTCTTGTACCTTCAAACAATAATAATTAATCAACCCCAAATCTTACTTAATTGTTCAAAGCTAAAATTCTTAAGTATATAAGCATTTTTTGGGTTTGACTATCATTTTGGGGTATTTCAAGTCTGAATTTGGCCAAACGGATTGCGGAATCAGAATCAGGACGTCGAAAAACATAAAGTATGAATTTTCGCAAATTTAGATTCTTGGTCAAAGTCAAAATCAACCACTTTGACCGTCAATTTGGAGGCCTTAGGGTTCGAATTTGATGGAACGGACTTCGGAAACGGATTCGGGACGTCGAAAACTATCAGAATAGGTATACTCGGAAAAGATTTACGGTCGTTTAAGGGTCGGTCAAAGCCATTTTAAGTTTTGGTCAAAGGAAGTCAACGATCAACGGTTGGGTCAGGTCGGGTCGGGTCAGTCGGGTCGGGTCAGACCGGTCGAAACTGGTCAAACTGGTCATAACCGGTTTCTAGCCCTACACTCTCCCTACGGCGGCGCGTACGGCGCGTGAGGCCTCCTCCGGGTGTCTAAAAATTCTGAAAAAATTTCTAAAAATTATTTTAAGCGATTTCGAGATACTTACAAAGATCGGTTCAAATTTTTGAATGACGGAGAGCTCGATTTCAGCTCGGCCGAAACTTTGACTGCTCCACCTCCTCACGCGCAGCCGTCGACAGCAAACAAGGTTGACATCGGCGGACTCGAAACGACACAAGGAACCCGATGGTGCAGGAGGTGTCGTAAACGGAGCAACGATCGGCGGTGAATTTAAGATTTTCCCGACGATAGAGCTAACAAAAATATCAAGACTTTGACTGTAAATTCCCGACGTTTGGCAGCGTTTCACTTCAATTAAATTGAAGGATTTGTTCCACTCTCGATGATGAACACAACGGTGGTTTTAAAACGACGATCGGAATTTGGACGGCGTCGGAATCGGAGTTGGAAACTGCGTATGGGAAAGGAAAATTAGGAGCATTTTGGTTCTGAAAATCAGAACCAAATGCACGCTTATAATCAAAGCTGCCGACAGTTTTAGGGTAAATCCAAGGCTTGGTCCTTGGATTTCCTTCACTTCTAAAATGGCCTATAAACTCTCATAAATTTTGATTTAGTTACCAACAATTTACCAATTTTCACAATTAACCTCCAATTTCAATTAAATATTATTTTGTAAATATTCGGGTTGTTACAATTCTCCCCCTCTACAAGAAATTTCGTCGTCGAAATTTACCTTATGAGAACAGTTGAGGAAACTGAGCCTCCATTGACTCCAATGTCTCCCAAGTAGCTTCTGAGAGGCCTCGGTTACTCCATTGAACTTTGACCATTGGAATACGCCTATTCCGAAGAACTCGCTCATCTCTTTCTAAGATCTGGATGGGCTCCTCCTCATATGACAAATCAGGTCTCAGCTCTACCTCATCAACTTGAATGATGTGATCTGGATCTGGACGGTATCGCCTTAACATAGACACATGAAAAACATCATGAATACGACTAAGATGGGAAGGCAACTCAAGCTGATAAGCAACAGGTCCAACTTTCTTCAGAATACGATACGGCCCAATAAACCGTGGACTCAGTTTACCCTTACGTCCAAATCTCAATACTTTCTTCCATGGAGATACCTTGAGAAAAACCTGATCTTGAATGTCAAACTGTATATCCTTCCTCCTTTGATCTGCATAAGATTTCTGCCTATCAAATGCCTCTTTCAGACGGTCACGGATATATCTGACTGTGTTCTCTGTCTCCCGCACTAACTCAGGTCCCAAAGTCTTCCTATCACGTAACTCAGTCCAACAAATCGGGGTGCGACACCTACGCCCATAGAGTGCTTCATAGGGTGCCATACGAATGCTGGTATGGTAACTGTTATTATAAGCGAATTCAGCCAAAGGCAAAAAGTTCTCCCAACTACCATGAAAATCAATTACACAATCCCGTAACATATCATCCAGAATCTGAATTACTCTCTCAGATTGACCATCAGTTTGTGGGTGGAAGGAGGTACTATAATCCAATCTCGTACCCAAAGCCGTATGTAGCGCCTTCCAAAATCTCGAAGTAAATCTCGGATCTCGATCTGAAATTATAGATAACGGAACACCATGCAATCTAACAATCTCTGAAATATACAACCTCGCCAACTTGTCCAACATATAATTTACCCGTACAGGAATGAAGTGAGCTGACTTTGTAAGTCTGTCAACAATCACCCAAATTGAGTCCTTTTTTGAAGGAGTCATAGGTAAACCAGTAACAAAATCATAGTAATACGCTCCCATTTCTATTCAGGAATCTTGATAGGTTGTAACAAACCTGATGGATGTTGATGTTCCGCCTTAACTTGCTGACAAGTCAAACACCTCACCACAAAATTCGAGATGTCCTTCTTCATTCCGACCCAATGATACATCTCTCTCAAATTCCGATACATCTTATCTCCACCGGGGTGCATAGCATATGGACTACTATGAGCCTCCGTGAGGATAGTCTGCCTCAACTCAGCATCATCCGGCACACAATACCGACCTGTAACAACCCGATTTTCAAAATAATATTTAATTGAAATTGGAGGGTTTAATTATGAAAATTGGCGAAAATTAGGACTAAATTGAAAGATTTTAAAACTTGGAGCTTGTTTTAGAGTTAAATAAAATTCAGGGACCAAGCCCTAAATTTATCCTTGGAGTGTCGGCAGACATTTGTTATTTATGCGTGATTTCTGTTTTGAAAAACAGAAATCAATTTCACAAATACTTCCTCAACCACACAACTTCCAAACTCGATCCCGACGCCGTCCGAATTCCGGTCGTCATTTTGAAAGCACCATCGTGTTCGTTATCGAGTCAGGAACAATCCCCTAAATTTAATTGAAGCGAAACGCTGCCAAACGTCGTGAATTTCAAGTCAAAGCATCGACGTTTTTTTTAGCTCAATCGCCTAGAAAATCCTAAATTCATCGCCGATCGTTACTCCGTTTACGACACCTCCCGCACCATCGTGTTCCTTGTGCCGTTCCGAGTCCACTGGTGTTCTCCTTTTTCTCCGGCGACGGCGGTGCGTGGGGAGGTGAACCGGTCAAACTTCCCGATTTGATGAATTGAGCTCTCCGTCGTTCAAAAATTTGAACCGAGCTTAGTAAGTATCTCGAAAACGCTCAAAATAATTTTTAGAAATTTTTTCGTAATTTTTAGAGCCCCGGAAAACACCTGACGCGCCACACGAGCCGCCGTAGGGCGAGTGAGTGACCGGTTCAACCGGTTTTCTTAAGGGTTTGACCGGTTTGACTGGTCACGACCCGACCCGTTGATCCGGCCCGACCGTTGACCCGACCCGACCGTTGACCCGACCCGACCGTTGACCGGTGCTATTTTGGTAAATAATTAAGTTTTGGTGCTATTCTGGTAAATAATTTGGTTTTGGTGCTATTCTGGTAATTAATTCGAAATGGGTGCTATTTTGGTAATTATTTTAAAAAGGGTGCTATTTGTGTAAAATGTTCAACAGTTTGTTGACCTCCTTTGACCAGAACTTTGACCGGCTTTGACCGGCTATTAAACGATCGTTAATCTTTTCCGAGTATACCTATCCTGATAGTTTTCGACGTGCCGAATCCGTTTCCGTGGTCTGTTTCGTCAAATTCAAACCCGAAGGCCTCCAAATCGACGGTCAAAATGGTTTACTTTGGCTTTGATTGAATTTGATCTTTCGAAAAGTTATACTTTATGTTTTTCGACATCCTGATTCCGATTCCGTAGTCCGTTTGGCCAAATTCAGACTCAAAACCCTCCAAATTGAAAGTCAAACCCTGAAAATGCTTATATACTTAAGAATTTTAGCTTTGAACAATTAAGTAAGATTTGGGGCTGATAAATTATTATTATTTGAAGGTATAAGAGACTCTCCGGATCGTTCGACAGCTCGACCCAACTCTTCTAGATCAGTTAAACCATGTGTGCCAGTATTCACCCATTCGAAAACTATAGCAGAGCGTGGTGAAACCAGCAATCAGTAGATCTACTAACTGAACCTATTATCGAGGTGTGTTCCCTACTTATTACTGAACTGTTTTATTGGTTTTAATATGTGGTACACCGAATTCATTGGTTATTGTTTTATGGATGCACCAATTTAATGTGACAATTTATGGAATATGGCTGCTATCTAATTTTTGTTTTGAAATGGTATATGATTACCATGTTTTTGGATTTATGGAATTTATGTCACGGTGCAATTGAATTTTGGAATTGAATTACGATGGAATAGCTCTGATCAAGCTAAATGGGCCTAATGTGACTCTTGAGGGCCCCAAGATGTTTCATTAGGTCGGTTTTCCTTTGCTGTGTGCTTAGGGTAAGCTATATGGACTTATTGACTTGGGCTTAAGGATACAAGCTTCATAGCCTATCCTTAAGTCGGCTTTCTTTTTTTGCTATGTGCATAAAGTAAGCTATATGGAAAATAATTTTGGGAACTACTGATGGTGTACCAGAAAAGGGTTTAAACTAGGATTTTCAAAAGTTAAACTCTTTTACGAATTTGTGAGATTTACTGGACTATGATTTGTACCTATTGTGATTTTATGGAAATATTGGGACACACTGAGCCTAGCTCACCTTTCAAAAATGTTTTCCCCCTTTCAGATACTGTTGGTTAGATACCTCGGTTCGAGCACTTAGAGGATCAACATATCTCTTGAAGTAAATCAGATTGTAATGTTTGTATTTTGCAAGTTGACTTTATTTTGGTGATATTGACCTTATTTTAAAATATCGGATTTTATAATGATGACTCTTTTGCTATTACTGTTCGATTTATTGTGATTTTGAATTTGAAGACATGTTTTAAATTAATTTATTACTTATTGGTACTATATTTACGAGTTGGATTTTGATAGTATAATTTGTTTATAATTTCATGTTATTTATAATGTGATTTTATATTGATGGAATAACGGTTTCGGAAAATGTCTTTAATAATCATAATGTGATCCACTAGATTTAGTCGAAACGCATAGGCCGGGTCTAGGGGGTTACATTTATTGGTATCAAAGCTTTTGGTTTTTAACCCTCGGACTGTGTATGAGTCCACATTGAAAATACGGTTTTGAAATATTTTACAAAACGAGTTACTAGGCCATGTCACAAAGTTATTAAGATTTTAACTATGTTCGAGACTCCAAGTGCTTATCTAACCTTAAGTTTATCTTCTGTAGTAATCTCGAGATCCACCAAAATGAGTGCTAGACGTGGTCGTCGAACTAGCCGTGGACGAGGTCGAGTGGCTAGATTTGCAGATCCGATTGATGAGATACGAGTAGATCCCCCACCTCCGATAGGTGATCCTGCTCCTACGACCCCAACGAATATGCCACCTACCGATGGTATTGGCATGACTACACCGATCATAGGAGCGACCGATATTGAGTCAGAGTCTACTGGAGTTGCATTGGATGAGAATTTTAGTAGACAGATTCTGCAGTTAATACAGGGAGCAGTCAGAGCTACTGGTGTTGTATCTGAGGTTCCTATTTCACAGACGTTGATTGCCAATGGAGTTAGAACTTTTGGGGGACAGATTGGTTGAGCTCCTACTGAAGCTGAGGATTGGCTCCAGGATACAGAGAGACGCATGGATCAGTTGGGTTTGGACTCAACTAAGAGATATCAGGGTGCTGTGGCGATGCTAGATGGTAATGCCTACACTTGGTGGGAGTCAGTGACCAGTAGTGTTCCTACCGATCGTTTGACCTGGAATTTCTTTAAGGATATCTTTCTGAGCCGTTTTCTGGGAGAGCGCTACTTAGCTCAGAGACGACAACAGTTTCAAGACCTGGTTCAGGGAGACATGACTGCTTCTGAATATGAGATCGAGTTCCTGAAGTTGCTGAAGTATGGATTCAGTATGGTACCTACGGAGAGAGATTGATGTCGTAAATTTGCCCTTGGACACAGATACGAGCTGCGTAGGCAAGTTGTAACCCATCAGGATGAGATATTTGATGTGCTGGTGGGCAGAGCCAAAGATGCGGAAGAGGTGGAGGTTTTAGCTTCTGGTAGAGAGCATGTTGATCAAGAACGATCTAAGAAATTTTCAGGCCCTGTTGAGTCATCAGCACAGTCCGGGAAGAGGACTCGTACTTTGGCCCCTCAGAGAAGCAATACACGTTTCAGGCCTGCAGCATCCTCACCTTTAGCTGTCAGTCGAGGCGGTTCCTCGTCATATTATAATAGGCCCCTTTGTGAGTATTGTGGTAAACAACACACAGGAGAGTGTCGTAAGAAGATGGGCCTTTGCTATCAGTGTGGATCTAGTGGTCATTATCGGAGGGATTGTCCTCAGTTAGCTTCGTTTGAGCAGACCGCTACCCAGACTCCTGTGCGTTTGCAGACTACAGTACAAACTCTAATTAGAGATCGTAGTCAAGGAAAGACTCGAGGATCAGCATCCAGGACAGACAGTAGAGCCCGATCTCAACAAAATAGAGGGCCAACAGCTTCTGAGGCTAGATAACCAGCTTTGGTTTATGCCACTAGACGTCGTGATGACAGAGATGAGCCTGAGGTTATTGTAGGTACATTTACTATTTATTATACCCCATACTTTGCATTATTGGACAATGGCTCCACTCACTCCTATGTATCGAGCTCGGTATCTCGAAACCTTCAGATTCCGATTGAGAACACTGAAAATACTGTTACAGTTACGAGTCTAGTAGGACGAGCGGTATTAGTGAATAAAGTATTTCGGCGTTGTCCTCTTGAGGTTCAGGGAGAAATTTTTCTCGCTAATCTTATGGAGCTTCCTTTAGAGGAGTTCGATCTAATTCTTTGGATGGATTGGTTGAATAAACACAAGGTAAATTTAGATTGCGAATACAAGCGGGCTACTCTGAAGACTTCAGATGGTCGGACTGTTGTGTTAATTGGCGAACGTCGCGACTATCTCTCCAATATAGTTTCAGCAATGGAAATTGATCGTATGATCCGGAAGGGATATGAGACTTTCATTGCCTGTATTTTGAACACTAAAGGTTCATTGTTCACGATCGAGGAGATTCGTACAGTTAGCGAGTTTCCTGATGTTTTTCCGGAGGAGTTGCCTGGGTTACCTCTTGATAGAGAGGTAGAGTTCGAGATTGAGACTTATCCGGGATCTTCACCTATTTCTATGTCACCTTATCGTATGGCTCCAAAGGAACTTAAGGAGTTGAAAGTCCAATTGCAAGAATTATTCGATCGAGGATTTATCCGACATAGTACTTCACCATTGGGAGCTCCAGTTCTGTTCGTGAAAAAGAAGGATGGGTCGCTAAGATTATGTATTGACTATCAGAAATTCAACAAGATGACGGTCAAGAATAAATACCCACTACCCAGGATTGATGACTTATTTGATCAATTGCGAGGAGCTACTGTATTCTCTAAGATTGATCTTCGTTCGGGGTATTATCAATTGAAAGTTAAAGGATCTGATGTTGCAAAAATGGTCATTCGCACTAGATATGGTCATTATGAATTTTTAGTGATGCCTTTTGGTTTGACGAACGCTCCTACAGCTTTCATGGATTTGATGAATCGGGTGTTCCGACCATATTTGGATCAATTTGTGGTGGTCTTCATTGACGATATTCTGATCTATTCTCGTACTGAGGCAGAGCATGACGAGCATTTGAAGATCATTCTGCGGACTTTGAGAGAGCATCGTCTATATGCCAAACTAAGCAAGTGTGAGTTTTGGCTTCAAGAAGTGTCATTTCTGGGGCATATTATTTCTGCACGAGGTGTTCAGGTCGATCCCAGCAAGATAGAGGCTATTATGAATTGGAAACGACCTAAGAACGTATCTGAGATCCGCAGTTTCTTGGGCTTGGCTGGTTATTATCGACGTTTTGTTGAGGGCTTCTCGATCATTGCTTCTCCTTTGACAAAGTTATTAAGGAAGAATGTGCCGTTTGACTGGAGCGAGGCACAACAGGAGAGCTTTGAGAAATTAAAGACGGTTTTGACTCAAGCACCGGTGTTGATTCAACCAGAGTCTGGGAAGGATTTTACAGTGTATAGTGATGCGTCACATTCAGGACTTGGTTGTGTTTTAATGCAGGAAAGTAAGGTGGTGGCTTATGCATCCCGTCAGCTGCGACCGCATGAGTGTAACTATCCTACTCACGATTTGGAGTTGGCAGCAGTAATTTTTGCCTTGAAGATTTGGAGACACTATCTTTATGGAGAGAGGTGTTACATTTTCACGGATCATAAGAGCTTAAAGTATCTTCTGACCCAGAAGGAGCTTAATTTGAGACAGCGTCACTGGTTAGAGCTTCTAAAGGATTATGATTGCGTGATTGATTATCACCCTGGTAAATCTAACATTGTAGCGGATGCTTTGAGTCGAAAGACGGTATCGGAGTTGAGGTCTTTAATGGCCAAGATGAATTTATATGATGATGGCACTTTGTTAGCAGAATTGCAAGTTAAGCCGACCTTGGTTGATGAGATCAAGGCTAAGCAGCCCCTTGATAACTCCTTGCTTTCCATCTTTGAGCAAGTAGAGCAGGGGACAAACTCAGATTTCGCAATTGATCAGGATGAAGTTTTATGCTTTAAAGGTAGATATTGTGTGCCTGATGATGCTGAGTTGAGGCAGACTATCCTTACTGAGGCTCATAGTAGTCCAGATGCTATGTACCCCGGAGGAGATAAGATGTATCGGAATTTGAGAGAGAGGTATCATTGGATTGGGATGAAGAAAGACATATCTTATTTTGTGGCTAGGTGTTTGACTTGTCAACAAGTTAAGGCAGAACATCAACATCCATCAGGTTTGTTACAGCCTATCAAGATTCCTGAATGGAAATGGGAGCGTATTACTATGGATTTTGTTACTGGCTTGCCTATGACTCATTCGAAAAAAGATTCAGTTTGGGTGATTGTTAACAGACTTACAAAGTCAGCTCACTTCATTCCTGTGCGAGTAAATTATACTTTGGACAAGCTGGCAAGATTGTATATTTCAGAGATTGTCAGATTGCATGGTGTTCCATTGTCTATTATTTCTGATCGAGATTCGAGATTTACATCGAGATTTTGGAAGGCGTTACATACGACTTTGGGAACAAGATTGGATTATAGTACATCCTTTCATCCACAAACTGATGGTCAATCTGAGAGAGTAATTCAGATTCTGGAGGATATGTTGCGGGGTTGCGTAACCAATTTTCATGGTAGTTGGGAAACTTTTTGCCGTTGGTTGAATTTGCTTACAATAACAGTTATAAGACCAGCATTCGTATGGCACCCTATGAAGCACTCTATGGGCGTAAATGTCGCACTCCGATCTGTTGGACTGAGTTGCGTGATAGGAAAACGTTGGGACCTGAGTTAGTGCGTGAGACGGAGGACACAGTCAGATTAATCCGTGACCGTCTGAAAGAGGCATTTGATAGGAAGAAATCTTATGCAGATCAAAGGAGGAAGGATATACAGTTTGAGGTTGGAGATCAGGTCTTTTTGAAAGTTTCACCATGGAAGAAAGTACTGAGATTTGGACATAAGGGTAAACCGAGTTCGCGATTTATTGGGTTGTATCCTATTCTGAAGAAAGTTGGACCTGTTGCTTATCAGCTTGAGTTGCCTTCCCACCTCAGTCGTATTCATGATGTCTTTCATGTTTCTATGTTGAGGCGATATCGTCCAGATCCAGATCACATCATTCAGGTTGAGGATGTAGAGCTGAGACCTGATTTGTCAATGGAGGCTCAATTTCCTCATCTATTTTCATAAGGTAAATTTTGAGGACGAAATTTCTTGTAGAGGGGGAGAATTGTAACAACCCGATTTTCAAAATAATATTTAATTGAAATTAGAGGGTTTAATTGTGAAAATTGGCCAAAATTGGGACTAAATTGAAAGATTTTAAAACTTGGAGCTTGTTTTAGAGTTAAAGAAAATTTAGGGACCAAGCCCTAAATTTATCCTTGGAGTGTCGGCAGATATTTGTTATTTATGCATGATTTTTGTTTTGAAAAACAGAAATCAATTTCACAAATTCTTCCTCAAGCACACAACTTCCAAACTCGATCCCGACGCCGTCCGAATTCCGATCGTCGTTTTGAAAGCACCATCGTGTTCGTTATCGAGTCAGGAACAATCCCCTCAATTTAATTGAAGCGAAACGCTGCCAAACGTCGTGAATTTCAAGTCAAAGCATCGACGTTTTTTTAGCTCAATCGCCTAGAAAATCCTAAATTCATCGCCGATCGTTGCTCCGTTTACGACACCTCCCGCACCATCGTGTTCCTTGTGCCGTTCTGAGTCCACCGGTGTTCTACTTTTTTTCCGGCGGCGGCGGCGCGTGGGGAGGTGAACCGGTCAAACTTCCCGATTTGATGAATTCGAGCTCTCCGCCATTCAAAAATTTGAACCGAGCTTAGTAAGTATCTCGAAAACGCTCAAAATAATTTTTAGAATTTTTTCCGTAAATTTTAGAGCCCTGGAGGACACCTCACGCGCCACACGCGCCGCCGTAGGGCGAGTGAGTGACCGGTTCAACCAGTTTTCTTAAGGGTTTGACCGGTCACGACCCGACCCGTTGACCCGACCCGACCGTTGACCGGTGCTATTTTGGTAAATAATTCGATTTTGGTGCTATTATGGTAAATAATTCGGTTTTGGTGCTATTCTGGTAATTAATTCGAAATGGGTGCTATTTTGGTAATTATTTTAAAAGGGTGCTATTTGTGTAAAATGTTCAACAGTTTGTTGACCTCCTTTGACCAGAACTTTGACCGGCTATTAAACGATCGTTAATCTTTTACGAGTATACATATCCTGATAGTTTTCGACGTGCCGAATCCGTTTCCGTGGTCCGTTTCGTCAAATTCAAACCCGAAGGCCTCCAAATCGACGATCAAAGTGGTTTACTTTGGCTTTGATTGAATTTGAATTTTTGAAAAGTCATACTTTATGTTTTTCGACATCCTGATTCCGATTCCACAGTCCGTTTGGCCAAATTCAGACTCAAAACCCTCCAAATTGAAAGTCAAACCCTGAAAATGCTTATATACTTAAGAATTTTAGCTTTGAACAATTAAGTAAGATTTGGGGCTGATAAATTATTATTATTATTTAAAGGTATAAGAGACTCTCTGGATCGTTCGACAGCTCGACCCAACTCTTCTAGATCAGTTAAACCACGTGTGCCAGTATTCACCCATTCGAAAACTATAGCAGAGCGTGGTGAAACCAACAATCAGTAGATCTACTATCTGAACCTATTATCGAGGTGTGTTCCCTACTTATTACTGAACTGTTTTATTGGTTTTAATATGTGGTACACCGAATTCATTGGTTATTGTTTTATGGATGCACCAATTTAATGTGACAATTTACGGAATATGACTGCTATCTAATTTTTGTTTTGAAATGGTATATGATTACCATGTTTTTGGATTTATGGAATTTATGTCACGGTGCAATTGAATTTTGGAATTGAATTACGATGGAATAGCTCTGATCAAGCTAAATGGGCCTAATGTGACTCTTGAGGGCCCCAAGATGTTTCATTAGGTCGGCTTTCCTTTGCTGTGTGCTTAGGGTAAGCTATATGGACTTATTGACTTGGGCTTAAGGATACAAGCTTCATAGCCTATCCTTAAGTCGACTTTCTTTTTTTGCTATGTGCATAAAGTAAGCTATATGGAAAATAATTTTGGGAACTACTGATGGTGTACCAGAAAAGGGTTTAAACTAGGATTTTCAAAAGTTAAACTCTTTTACGAATTTGTGAGATTTACTGGACTATGATTTGTACCTATTGTGATTTTATGGAAATGTTGGGACACACTGAGCCTAGCTCACCTTTCGAAAATGTTTTCCCCCTTTCAGATACTGTTGGTTAGATACCTCGGTTCGAGCACTTGGAGGATCAATATATCTCTTGAAGTAAATCAGATTGTAATGTTTGTATTTTGCAAGTTGACTTTATTTTGGTGACATGGACCTTGTTTTAAAATATCAGATTTTATAATGATGACTCTTTTGCTATTATTGTTCGGTTTATTGTGATTTTGAATTTGAAGACATGTTTTAAATTAATTTATTACTTATTGGTACTATATTTACGAGTTAGATTTTGATAGTATAATTTGTTTATAATTTCATGTTATTTATAATGTGATTTTATATTGATGGAATAACGGTTTCGGAAAATGTCTTTAATAATCATAATGTGATCCACTAGACTTAGTCGAAACGCATAGGCCGGGTCTAGGGGGTTACATTTTGAAGCATAAAACTTCATCCTGATCAAGGGCGTAATCTGAGCTTGTCCCTTGCTCTACTTGCTCAAAGATGGAAAGCAAGGAGCTATCAAGGGGCTGCTTAGCTTTGATCTGATCAACCAAGGTCGACTTAACTTGTAATTATGCTAACAGAGTGCCATCATCATATAAATTCATCATGGCCATTAAAGATCTCAACTCTGTTACCGTCTTTCGACTCAAAGCATCCGCTACAATATTAGCTTTACCAGGGTGATAATCAATCACGCAATCATAATCCTTTAGAAGCTCTAGCCAGCGTCGCTGTCTCAAATTAAGCTCCTTCTAGGTCAGAAGATACTTTAAACTCTTATGATCCGTGAAAATGTAACACTTCTCTCCATAAAGATAGTGTCTCCAAATCTTCAATGCAAAAATCACTACTGCTAACTCCAAATTATGAGTAGGATAATTACACTCATGCGGTTGCAGCTGACGGGATGCATAAGCCACTACCTTACCATCCTGCATTAGAACACAGCCGAGTTTTGAGTGTGACGCATCACTATACACTGTAAAATCCATCCCGGACTCTGGTTGCATCAACACTGGTGCTTGAGTCAATACTGCCTTTAATTTCTCAAAGCTCTCCTGTTGTGCCTCACCCCAGTCAAACGGCATATTCTTCCTTAACAACTTTGTCAAAGGAGAAGCAATGATCGAGAAGCCCTCAACAAAACGTCGATAATAACCAGCCAAGCCCAAGAAACTGCGGATTTCAGAGATATTCTTGGGTCGTTTCCAATTCACAATAGCCTCGACCTGAATACCTCGCGCAGAAATAATATGCCCCAGAAACGACACTTCTTGAAACCAAAATTCACACTTGCTTAGTTTGGCATATAGACGATGCTCTCTCAAAGTCCGTAGAACGATTTTCAAATGCTCGTCATGCTCTGCCTCAGTACGAGAATAGATCAGAATATCATCAATAAAGACCACCACAAATTGATCCAAATATGGTCGAAACACCCGATTCATCAAATCCATGAAAGCTGCAGGAGCATTCATCAAACCAAAAGGCATCACTAAGAATTCATAATGACCATATCTAGTGCGAATGGCCGTCTTGGCAACATCAGATCCTTTAACTTTCAATTGATAATAACCCGAACGAAGATCAATCTTAGAGAATATAGTAGCTCCTCGCAACTGATCAAATAAGTCATCAATCCTGGGTAGTGGATATTTATTCTTGACCGTCATCTGATTCAACTTCCTATAGTCAATACATAATCTTAGCGACCCATCCTTCTTTTTCACAAACAGAACTGGAGCTCCCCATGGTGAAGTACTATGCCGAATAAATCCTCGATCGAATAATTCTTGCAATTGGACCTTCAACTCCTTAAGTTCTTTTGGAGCCATGCGATCAGGTGCCATAGAAATAGGTGCAGATCCCGGATAAGTCTCTATCTCGAACTCTACCTCTCTATCAGGAGGTAAACCAGTCAACTCCTCTGGAAAGACATCAGGAAACTCGCTAACTGTACGGATCTCTTCGATCATGGACAATGAACCTTTAGTGTTCAAAATACAAGCAATGAAAGTCTCATACCCCTTCCGTATCATACGATCAATTTCCATCGCTGAAACTATATTGGAGAGATAGCCACGCCGTTCACCAATTAACACAACGGTTCGACCATCTGAAGTCTTTAGAGTATCCTGCTTGTATTCGCAATCCAGATTTACCTTGTGTTTATTCAACCAATCCATCCCAAGAATTAGATCGAACTCCTCTAAAGGAAGTTCCATAAGATCAGCGAGAAAAATTTCTCCCTGAACCTCGAGAGGACAACGCCGAAATACTTTATTCACTAATACCGCTTGTCCTACTAGACTCGTAACTATAACAGTATTTTCAGTGTTCTCGATCGGAATCTAAAGGTTTCGAGATACCGAGCTCGATACATAGGAGTGAGTGGAGCCATTGTCCAGTAATGCAAAGTATGGGATATAATAAATAGTAAATGTACCTACAATAACCTCAGGCTCATCTCTGTCATCCCGACGTCTAGTGGCATAAACCAAAGCTGGTTGTCTAGCCTCAGAAACTGTTAGCCCTCTATTTTGTTGAGGTCGGGCTCTACTGTCAGTCCTGGACGCTGAACCACGAGCCTTTACTTGGCTACGATCTCTAATTGGAGTCTGTACTGTAGTCTGAGAACGCACAGGAGTCTGAGTAGTGGTCTGCTCAAACGAAGCTAGCTGAGGACAATCCCTCCGAAAATGACCACTAGATCCACACTGATAGCAAAGACCCATCTTCTTACGACACTCTCCTGTGTGTTGTTTACCACAAAACTCACAGAGGAACCCATGATAATACGAAGAGGAACCACCTCGACTGCCAACTAATGGTGAGGATGCTGCAGGCCTGAAACGTGTATTGCTTCTCTGAGGGACTGAAGTACGAGTCCTTTTCCCGGACTGTGCTGATGACTCCATCGAGCCTGCAAATTTCTTAGATTGTTCCTGTTCAACACGCTCTCTACCAGAAACTAAAACCTCCACCTCTTCAGCATCTTTGGCTCTGCCCACTAGCACATCAAATATCTTATCCTGATGGGTTACAACTTGCCTACGCAGCTCGTATATGAGTCCAAGGGCAAATTTACGACATCTATCTCTCTCAGTAGGTACCATACTGAATCCATACTTCAGCAACTTCAAGAACTCGATCTCATACTCAAAAATAGTCATGTCTCCCCGAACTAGGTCTTGAAACTGCTGACGTCTCTGAGCTAAGTAGCGCTCTCCCAGAAAATGACTCCGAAAGCGATCCTTAAAGAAATTCCAGGTCAAACGATCGGTAGGAACACTACTGGTCACTGACTCCCACCAAGTGTAGGCATTGCCATCTAACATCGCCACAGTACCCTGATATCTCTTAGTTGAGTCTAAACCCAACTGATCCATGCGTCTCTCTGTATCCTGGAGCCAATCCTCAGCTTCAGTAGGAGCTCCACCAATCTGTCCCCCAAAAGTTCTAACTCTATTGGCAATCAAAGTCTGCGAAATAGGAACCTCTGATACAACACCAGTAGCTCTGACTGCTCCCTGTATCAACTGCAGAAATTGTCTACCAAAATTCTCATTCAAAGCAACTCCGGTAGACTCTGACTCAATATCGGTCGCTCCTATGATCGGTGTAGTCATGCTAATACCAGCGGCAGGAGGCAGATTCGTTGGGGTCGTAGGAGCAGGATCACCTATCGGAGGTGGGGGGATCTACCCGTATCTCATCAATCGGATCTGCAAATCTAGCCACTCGACCTCATCCACGGCTAGTTCGACGACCACGTCTAGCACTCATTTTGATGGATCTCAAGTTTACTACAGAAGATAAAACTTAGGGTTAGATAAGCACTTGGAGTCTCGAACACAATTTAAAAATCTTAATAATTTTGTGACATGGCCTTTGTAACTTGTTTTGTAAAATATTTCAAAACCGTATTTTCAATATGGACTCATACACGGTCCGAGGGTTAAAAACCAAAAGCTCTGATACCAATAAATGTAACCCCCCTAGACTCGGCCTATGCGTTTCGACTAAGTCTAGTGGATAACAAAGACATTTTCCAAAACCGTTATCCAATCAATGTAAAACCACATTATTCATGACATGAAATTATAATAAATTATAATTTTTAAAACTCAACTCTTAAATATAAAACCAATCAGTAATAAATTAATTTAAAACATATCTTAAAAATCAAAACCACGATAAACTGAATAGTAATAGCAAAAGTATCATCATTAAAAAAATTCAATACTTTAAAATAGGTCAATGTCACCAGAATAAAGTCAACTTGGAAGTTTAAAATATTACAATCATATATACTTCAAGAGATATGTTGATCCTCCAAGTGCTCGAACCGAGGTATCTAACCAACAGTATCTGAAAGGGGAAAAACATTTTCGAAAGGTGAGCTAGGCTCAGTGTGTCCCAACATTACCATAAAATCACAATAGGTACATTAAACAAATCATAGTCCAGTAAATCTCACAAATTCGTAAAAGAGTTTAACTTTTGAAAATCATAGTTTAAACCCTTTTCTGGTACACCATCAGTAGTTCCCAAAATTATTTTCCATATAGCTTACTTTATGCACATAGCAAAAAGAAAACTGACTTAAGGATAGGCTATTAAGCTTGTATCCTTAAGCCCAAGTCAATAAGTCCATATAGCTTACCCTAAGCACACAGCAAAGGAAAGCCGACCTAATGAAACATCTTGGGGCCCTCAAGAGTCACATTAGGCCCGTTTATTAGCTTGATCAGAGCTATACAATTGTAGTTCAATCCATCCCAAAATCAATATCCATATACCAGTCATCAAAGTCCATAAATCATCAACAATAAATCGGTGTACCAACAATAATAAACCATAGATTTCAATGTACCATATTTCAAAACATATAAAACCATTATGTAGTAAACAGGAACACACCTCGATAATGGGTTCAGATAGTAGATCTACTAATTGCTGGTTTCACCACGCTCTGTTACAGTTTTCGAACGGGTGAATACTGGTATACGTGGTTTAACTGATCTAGAAGAGCTGGGTCAAGCTGTCGAATGATCCGGAGAGTCTCTTGTACCTTTAAACAATAATAATTAATCAACCCCAAATCTTACTTAATTGTTCAAAGCTAAAATTCTTAAGTATATAAGCATTTTTTGGGTTTGACTATCATTTTGGGGTATTTCGAGTCTGAATTTGGCCAAACGGATTGCGGAATCGGAATCAGGACGTCAAAAACATAAAGTATGAATTTTCAAAAATTCAGATTCTTGGTCAAAGTCAAAGTCAACCACTTTGACCGTCAATTTGGAGGCCTTCGGGTTCAAATTTGACGAAACGGACTTCGGAAACGGATTTGGGACATCGAAAACTATTAGAATAGGTATACTCGGAAAAGATTTACGGTCGTTTAAGGGTTGGTCAAAGCCATTTTAAGTTTTGGTCAAAGGAAGTCAACGGTCAACGGTCAACGGTCGGATCGGGTCAATCGGGTCGGGTCAGACCGGTCGAAACCGGTCAAACCGGTCATAACTGGTTGAAAACCGGTCAAACCGGTTTCCAGCCCTCCACTCTCCCTGCGACGGCGCGTGTGGCGCGTGAGGCCTCCTCCGGGGGTCTAAAAATTCCGGAAAAATTTCTAAAAATTATTTTAAGCGATTTCGAGATACTTACAAAGATCGGTTCAAATTTTTGAACGGCGGAGAGCTCGATTTCAACTTGGCCGAATCTTTGACTGCTCCACCTCCTCACGCACCGCCGTCGACGGCGAACAAGGTTGACACCGGCGGACTCGAAACGACACAAGGAACACGATGGTGCAGGAGGTGTCGTAAACGGAGCAACGATCGGCGGTGAATTTAAGATTTTCCCGGCGATAGAGCTAACAAAAACGTCGAGACTTTGACTGTAAATTCCCGACGTTTGGCAGCGTTTCGCTTCAATTAAATTGAAGGATTTGTTCCACGCTCGATGATGAACACAACGGTGGTTTTAAAACGACGATCGGAATTTGGACGGCGTCGGAATCGGAGTTGGAAACTGCGTATGGGAAAGGAAAATTGGGAGCATTTTGGTTCTGAAAATCAGAACCAAATGCACGCTTATAATCAAAGCTGTCGACAGTTTTAGGGTAAATTCAAGGCTTGGTCCTTGGATTTCCTTCACTTCTAAAATGGCCTATAAACTCTCATAAATTTTGATTTAGTCACCAACAATTTACCAATTTTTACAATTAACCTCCAATTTTAATTAAATATTATTTTATAAATATTCGGTTGTTACAATCCAAAAACGCAGAACGACGCAAAACGAGTATGAAACAAGACTGGCACCGTACTCTACAGCCAATCCTCTTGATGTTGAGACTAACCGTGTTGAACCCCCTCCCCCAACTATTCAAACTTTGATCCACTATTAATTTCTGCCACATGATTTGCCTAGTTACTTGTGTGTGTATGCAATAGATAAGACGAACAGCAGGCTACTACTGCTCATGATTGACACGCTTCACTGTTGAAAGCACTACCGCACTCCACCAAATAATGGTCATCACCAAAGGACCAGGGAACTTGCAAACCATCTAGTATAGTCCATAAATCAAAATGTAGAACAAAGTGTGATCCAATTTGATGAGTGTTTTAAATTGAAGATATTTACCTGTTAAATCTCACATGTTATCAATTTATTTTATATATATATATAAAGCATTGAGCATGACACTAATTTACTTTTTCAGAGCCAAACGTAATACTATATCTAGAGACTAAATAACTAAAATAAACTATAAAAAATACAAAGAAGTATTTGTTCAAAGATAATTCTCAATCATTTGATATTGAGCAATCACACCTCTGTCATATATGGTGCTCGAATCAGGGATCTTAAAGAATAACAACAATTCTTTTACAATAGAGGTTGTTTGATTCTTGCTAAGATACAGATAGTTATAAGGTAATTGATTCAGAGATGATTAACTATACAACTTATTTCAATGTGTAGGTTATAACTTATTCATTTAATGTGCCCTAATTTGACATTAAATAATTGTTTGGTGGATCAATTATATATAAAAAATAGATTAAAAGAAAAAAAAAGGAATTGTTCAAGTGAGAGTAGATGGCTTGCAATGACAACGTTCTTATAAAATAAAAAATAAATTCAAAATTGAGAAAAATATGGAACCTGACAGAGAATTATTATACAGGTCCAACCATTTCAAATTTGAAAGGTTTCCCATAGTCACGGGGATTTGCCGTTTGAGATGTTGTTGGACAAGGTCAACGCTTCTAGTTTTGAAAGGCTTCCCATAGTCATGGGGATTTTCCCTTCAAGGTTGTTGTTGGCCAAGCTCAACGTTTCTAGTTTTGACAAATTGCCAAGAGTGGACGGGATAACACCAGTGAAGTTGTTCCTGTAAAACATCAAGCTTTGAAGTTGAGCAAAGTAACCAAACCATGATGGGATTTCTTCGCTGAAGCTGTTGTTACCAAAGTTCAAATATTTCAGCCTATGCAAATTAGTTAACTCGGTAAAGAGCCATGGGAACTGTCGTAACCGGTTTTCGTCCGGGTACGAAAATATTTATTTGACGGGAAAATTGATGTGAATAAATGGTTTTGAAAATAATTTGGGAGTCGCCATCGGCCTTTTGGGTCAGGTAGGTCGAATACCTAAAAATTATTTTTTTTAAAAGAGTTTTAAGAAAACACCAATTAAAAAAAAATGAAATGATCTGCGTTTATAACCAAAAATTCGTTCTTTTTAATAATAAAAAGGGATTCGTGGTCGGTTACGTTTAGGGAAGGATTAACACCCCTACAACGCCCAAAATTGGTACTTTTTAATTATAAATTGTCTCTATTATTAAAAATATTAAAAATTTAAAATATATTTAATTTATAATCCTATTATTTCAAAATTATAAAAAAATATTTTTTTTAAAATATCAGAAAACGACTTCTAGGTGCCTTAAGATAGCTATTTTCTTTTATATTGATTAATTTACATAAAATTAAATAATAATTTTTTTATTTTATAATATTTAATTTTAAAATACCAGAATAGGACATCCAGTTGTATTAAGACTGTCCTTTTCTTCGATATTGAAAAATAAATATTAAAATAATTTATTTGAAATAAATATTATTTATTATATATATTTATGACTATAAAATATTTAAATAAATAAACAAGTAAAATTAAAATAAAAATACAATTTGAGCTATATATTTAAAACAATAAATGAAAACATTTAAAATAAATGACTAAATTATAGTAAAAATAAAATTAAAAATCTAATTCATAATTAATCAAAATTATAGGGATTAAACATGCTATTTCTTTATTTTATAATTTTAGTGACTAAAATAAACTTATCTAAAATTCGGATATTAGAATAAAATAAATTAAAAATATAAACTAGGGATTAAAATATTATTTATTAAAATTAAGGGATTAATTCTGTTATTTATCCTAAATTTATTATTTTAATAAAAAGGACTAAAATAAATAAAATTAAAATTTCGAGATCAAATTAAAAGTATTATGAATTCGATTTAGTGACTAGAATGTAAAGTTTACAAGTTGGAATGGCTTCGAACGGGATTTAACTATTATCTAATTACGCGCATAGTCCTTCCCGAAACGACGTCGTTCGGGAAGGACTATATATATTCTAAACGCCTGGCCCGAAGGGCCAAGCTTTCCCATTTCTTTCTTTTCTTTCTTTCTCTGAGAGAGAAGACTCTCTCTGCTCTCTCTAAACTCTCTCCTCGGAGAGAGAGCTGAGCACCGGCCGGCAACCATGATCTGCCGCATGTTCCGCCGCCGGCCACCGTCTCCGGTGGCCGAAAATTCCCAAATTTACCTAAAGTATAGATCTAAACGCCCTAAGACCGATTCCGATCTTTGTTTTCCCTAAAAGACTCCTAATCGGAGTAAATCTACGAAAATACCTTCGGTATTTTCTGTTCTCCGGCGATGTTTAGTGCTTCCGACGATGATCAAGGCTCCAAGGGTAAGTTTCTTTCTTCTTTCTTTGTTTTTTGTTTTGGTTTTATGCTGGTTGTGGGTTCGTCTCTGTTCGGTTCTTTCCTCTCTGTTTTTTTTCTTTTCTGTTTTCTATCCTCGTTTCTCTCGTGTTCTCCGTTGCTCTCTTCTTTTTTTTTCTTGCAGGTGTGGTGGTTTTTATAGCCACCACCGAGGCTCTCGTCGGACCGGACAATAGAGGGTCAAGTTTAGTGAGTCACCATAGCTATGGTGGTGACTCACCATAGAGCTCGACGTGGGCGGCTGTTATCGTTGCAGCAGAGCTTCTGGAGTCTTCTGTTGGAGTCATCGTGGCACTGAAGCGTCGGCAAGGCGGCTGGAACTCACTGGAACTTTGGAGCGGCGGCGGCGTCTGGAAGCTAGGGTTTAGACAACCCTAGCTGAATGTTACAAACCCTAAAGGGTTTGGGTTCTGCTGGGCCAATTGTAATCGGGCCCTAGTTTTGGGCTTTGTAATATTTTTATTATTATTATTATTATTATTATTATTATTATTTATTTAATAATAATAATAATACTAATATTAATAATAATAATAATAAAACAAAAATAAAAAAAATTAATGTTTACAGCTGCCCCTCTTTGCTCATTCTTGTGTTAACAAGAATAGAGCAAAGACGAAAAAACAATAATTTTTTCATTTGGCTTCTTTTGAGTAGGATGGAAATGTTGAAAACATTCCGTCCATAGGTCTTATGAATGACCCCGAGGGTTTAAAAAAATCAAAAAGATCCCGAAGGCTTTTTGGAAACATCATGCACTGAAGGACTTACAGATGACCCTGAGGCTTTGAAAACATCAAAAAGCTCCCGAAGGCTTTTTGAAAACATCATGCACTGAAGGACTTACAGATGACCCGAAGGCTTTGAAAACATCAAAAAGCTCCCGAAGGCTTTTTGGAAACATCATGCACTGAAGGACTTACAGATGACCCTAAGGATTTGAAAACATCAAAAAGCTCCTGAAGGCTTTTTGGAAACATCATGCACTGAAGGACTTACAGATGACCCGAAGGCTTTGAAAACATCAAAAAGCTCCTGAAGGCTTTTTGAAAACATCATGCACTGAAGGACTTACAGATGACCCTAAGGCTTTGAAAACATCAAAAAGCTCCCGAAGGCTTTTTGAAAACATCATGCACTGAAGGACTTACAGATGACCCTAAGGATTTGAAAACATCAAAAAGCTCCCGAAGGCTTTTTGGAAACATCATGCACTGAAGGACTTACAGATGGCCCTAAGGATTTGAAAACATCAAAAAGCTCCTGAAGGCTTTTTGGAAACATCATGCACTGAAGGACTTACAGATGACCCGAAGGCTTTGAAAACATCAAAAAGCTCCCGAAGGCTTTTTGAAAACATCATGCACTGAAGGACTTACAGATGACCCTAAGGCTTTGAAAACATCAAAAAGCTCCCGAAGGCTTTTTGAAAACATCATGCACTGAAGGACTTACAGATGACCCTAAGGCTTTGAAAACATCAAAAAGCTCCCGAAGGCTTTTTGAAAACATCATGCACTGAAGGACTTACAGATGACCCTAAGGATTTGAAAACATCAAAAAGCTCCCGAAGGCTTTTTGGAAACATCATGCACTGAAGGACTTACAGATGACCCGAAGGCTTTGAAAACATCAAAAAGCTCCCGAAGGCTTTTTGAAAACATCATGCACTGAAGGACTTACAGATGTGGGAAATAGTTTACTAAGTAAGAAACTATGGAAATTGTTTTCTTACTATTCATCAATTTCATTTTCAGAAAAGATTGAATGAGAAACTATGGAAATCGTTTCCTCATTATGTTTCAAAATAACATATTGATTGGGTAACATGCCCTAATCTCAAGATAATTTTCATTCTTGTGGATTGCATCTATCACTTCTTCAGATGTTTGTATGATTCCTTTATTTGCGGTTTTGAATACCTTCTTCTTGTAAGGTATTTCTTACCATGAATCTTCTTGTTCTTCCGAAGATCTGTAAAACTTCATGTTTGAATGCACTCAGATGTATCAATGTAATGCATTGTCTATTGTGTAAATGATATTCTTATGAATGCATGAATGTTGATGCAATCTTCATTTTACTTCAAAGTGGTGAACTTGGTCTTCCTCTAGTTCATCATTTATTGCCAGGGTTACCTCTGGATATCAATGTAGCAACTTATGCTATCAAGCTTGCATTTCTGCAGAATCATCTGATCAACTTGTATCTTTACTGTCTTCTTTGCTTCATGAAAGTCTTAGAAGAATTGTTTCATTTGTGGAACTCTTGTCGTAGTCAGAACTATGACCTTGATGCCCCATTTTGTCTTGGATAAAACTAACTTTATTTATTTGGACTTGTGTAGAAATCCCATAAAGTTTTCATCTTTGAAAAGAGAATCTGTCATTTTTAAAAAGAGAATCTATCATCTTTGAAGAGTGTAGATGTAGATATGCCTGACTCAGCAGGGATTAATTAGGAGAGTAGAGTCTGATCTGATTTGACTCTTGAAATATATTACAAGGAGGATTTATTCCAATTCCTTTCATGTCTCCACATCTAATTGGATCTCAAACAAAACAACTCAAACCATATTATGTAAAGATGTTTAACAACAACCTATTGTTTGATCTTAGTTGGCTCCACTAGTTTTTTGTTGTCAAAATTTTTAGCTTTCCTTGGAAAGAAATCTTCATTATATCTCACTTCCAATTTTGGGGTTGAAGAAGACAGACTTCATCTTGGATCAATAAATGAAACCATATGATCGCAACATTGGTTCAGCATCAGAATAACAGGTTCGTAAAACATTTGACAGTGCATTCATCTTTTCCTGTGGCTTCTGCTCAGATGTTCGTAAAACATTTTGACAATACATTCATCCTTTTTTGTGGCTTCTGCTCAGATGTTCGTAATCATTGAAGTTCTTTGCCTAGTGTTCAAAGCTTTTGAATGATGTCACAAGACCATTTGAGAACAAAAACTCAGTGGGGATTCAAGTGTAATGTTGGTATGACCAAAAAGTTGGTCAAATTCACAAGATATGCTGGTGTCGAATTGAATAGGAGACACTAACTGATCTTGATATCATCTCGGACAAAGACAAATGTGATACTGATCACATTTACTTCTATAATGATCTTTGTAGGAAGTAGAAACACATCAACTGTAGGATCAATGTACAGAAAGATATCCGTGGAATTTTTGCAGCTGGGGATGAAATACAAATGATAAAACCAAAATAGATGAAAACTCAGTTCATCTTGGCTAGCAATGATGATCCCAAATAACAACGAGAATAACAGTAATATAAGTGAGAGTTGAGTCTCCCTTTTCAATGTCATCAAGAAAGCAAAAACTGATGTGAAAAACAGCTTCATAATCTTAATAGTATGGTTGAAACTATTTGCTAGGAATCTCAAAGAAATATTTTCAATTATCACCGACACACAGAGGACCAAATTCAATGCTGAGATCTTAAGGAACTGAACCCTGGATCAAGTAGTCTACCTGGGAATCATCTTTATTCATACAACCGTAATGTAGTTTATCAAAGAACACACTGTCATGTGACATACGGTTAAGAAGATTAGGTATTTGAAAACATACTTGCTGAGTAAACATTTATTCAACATCATGATCATAATGTAATTGCCTGATGAACGAAACAATTATGTATAGTCAGCTCGACTGTCACTGTTTCACCATTTTCATTCTTCATATCTTTCTGTCTCATTGGAAATATTTGTTCAAGTCAATGATCTTTACACAGGATATTGTGGGCCTTTAGCATGCCCCAACATTGGCTAATACAAGTGTTCAAAATTCATCAACAGTTCTGATTCTGATTGAAAATGGGTTTTTAGCATGTCCCAGCATTTTACTGATAAATATTCAGAATATTTCAACATTTCTGATTCTGTTTGAAAAGGGTCTTCAGCATGCCCCAATATTTGCTTCTTGTTAATCTGAGTCTTCAAAATACCCCACATGAATCTGTCTGAAGTGAGCTTTAAAATGCCCCAATATTTGCTGATACAGATGTTAAAAGTGTGCTCAACATTACTTCTTGTTGAGATGAGCCTCCAAGAATGCCCAAATATTCATATTGCTGTGAGCCTTCAAAATGCCCCAATATTCTATTTCTGGTTGAAATGGGCCCTCAAGATGTCCCTCTAGATTTATCTGATTCACTCTCAATCTCTGTTTGACTGGAATGTCATGATCCCCACGAGGTCCAATTTTGACAATGAATTGTTGTATGTACTTGTAGCTTTATTCGTGCCCCAAATCTATTTATCTTGAATACTCACATTCTGGTGTCACTAAACAGTAGTGTTATCAAGTAACTGAAATTCTCTTCATGTTATCACAAACTTAAGAAGTATTTAATCATTCTAACAGAAACATCTGAGATATGTGTCTTCTGAATGAGGTGACCATTTTCTGTATCTGGAGGGATTTAGTCAGACAGTGAAGTAAAAATAGCTTGGTAATCCGTTCCAGGCTGACACAGTGACTTATCATCTTTCAGTGAATGCCATATCTGAAATATACTTTTCTGTGGGATAGAAACCAATTTATGCAAACAATAATCTGATGCAATGGCAAGACTACATATACAATGGTACAAGCTCATCAAAAATCCGCACCTATGCAACATGTTGATTTTGATAACAACTCATCTGATTATGAAGCGATCTTTCAGGATGATTTCACATATATTGATAGTTCTTCTGATATCGAGGAAATCATGAATTCTGATTCTGATGAGGAGAGTAAACTGTTATACTTGACAAAAATGGGATTCTCAGAGGTTGAGGCTTCAATAGCCATGAAGAAATGTGGTTCATATTCATCAATTGCAGAATTGACAGATTTTATATGTGCTGATCAAATGGCTAAGGTTACTGACGCACTTCTTATGGTAGAAGATAAGAAGCCATTATGCAATGATTCCAATTACAAGCAAAGGCGAAACTTGGGCTATGATTTGTGGAAAAGGAAGAAGCAGAGGAAGCTTGAAAATAAGCTTCTTAATGAAGATGATCATGCAGTTCATCTTTCAATTCCAATGATCGGTTCTGGGGTTCCTACCGAATCAGATCAGATAACTCGAAGAACACTTCCAGAAGATGCTATTGGGTCTCCTTATTTCTACTATGAGCAAAATTCATCTTTCAAATCCAATGATTGATTTTGGAGTTCATACCAAATCAGATCAGATAACTCAAAGAACACTTCCAGAAGATGCTATTGAGCCTCCTTATTTCTACCATGAGCACATGGCACTTGTTCCAGTTAATGTTTGGACTGGAATATCACAATACTTATTCGATGTAGAGCCAGAATTTGTAGATTCGAAGCATTTTCATGCTATTACACTGAAAAGGGATATATTCATAATTCTGCCAATTGAGAACAGATTTTCTATTATTCTGCTTCCTCCATGTGCTGATGCTTTTCCATTGACAAAGAAATGATGGTCTTCCTGGGATCCAAGAACAAAGTTGAACTATTTATAAACATGTACAGGAAGTGCCAAATTGAAAGAAAGGATCTGTAAGGCTCTTGAAGCTTATGACAATGAAACACCTTCGAGTGTCCAGAAGTATGTTCTTGATGAGTGCTTGAAAATGGAATCTGGTATGGATTAGAAGGAATAAAATGGTTCCACTTGAACCTGTTGAGGTGGAAATGCTTCTAGGTTTCCCTAAAAACCATACACGAGGAGGAGGATCTGCTAGAGACATGTTCCCCGGTGGTATCCATGTCCTGTCTTTTTCTTTGAGATCAATGATACAGAAGTTGCCTTTTATTGTCTTGGCATACTTTTGAAGATAGATGTGCAAGAACTGAATGATGATCGGTTGGAGCAATTGATGAGTAGATTTGTCGAATTCGACCTTGTTGTCGATTGCATCCAGTGTAACAACCTTACTGGAAGAAATAAACATCATCAGGATTAAATAGAATATTTTTATTGGTGCATTTTCTTGCAATGACTGCTACGACAACTATCTCTTCTGCTGCTCCAAAATACATACTGCCACATCATACTCTTCCCTAACCATGGACAGGTTTAGTTGATGGTAAAACTGGTTATCTCAACTTTTGGAATCCTGTACGGCATACAAATGTAGAATTTGTTCCAATGTCTTATTCTGTGCCATAAGTCCTTAAATTCAAATTCAGCAATCTTCTGAAGGACATAATGGATATCATCTTGACAAAGAAAATGATCGTCATAGAAAAAGTAGCAATGATGTATCAAGACTTGAGCCAACACCAGAGTGCAGGTAGTGACTTGTTCATGGCTTTATGATGTAGTCTTCTAGAGAACATGAATTGATGGTTGGGGAAAATAATCTGTCTGGTGATGCTTATTGCCCTCAGCATGAGATAAACGATAATCTTTCTTGATGAGCTGCTAATAATGTCATAGGGGAGTGTCACAATTTCAATTCTCCAGTCTTTCTGACTTCTCATACCACTTGCTTTCAAAAATGTGAAGTGCTTCATTATTCTGGCCTCGTTCATTCTTTTTCTACAACAGAGGTAGAATAAGCAACAATTGCTTCAAGGACCTTCCTCATTTGAGACTGTCCTGTTTGAAAAAAATTTTTCCTCCTTTGTTTATTGAAGAATGAAAGACTTTTACAAAGTATTGCCCTTCTTAGGTTCACAATAGAATCAGATCATAAACAACGAGTTTAATAAATATCAAATAAATCAATTACACTTTTAAATCATTCAAAAATCATAGTCCTATGGCAAGTGTCAAAATTATTGACTGATTTGAGATGTGGGTGGATTTTGGTAAAGTAGGTTCTTTCAAGTTGGTTCAGTATGTCGTTTTGGGTTCCACTAACTTGAAGAAATGGTTGTTATGCCTATCTTGTAGAGATGCTTCTTGTTTCCCTACTCTCAGGAACGTCTTTGAGATGTGCGGTGCTTTATTAAGAGTTTAAGATCATCTCTTATGTCATTGTTGTACCATTCATTATTCGAGCCGCCTTTTTTTAGGTTTTCAACTCGAATCCTCCTTTGGTTTCAAGATGTTATTTAAAAATTTACATCTTGAACCCCCCTTTATCATTTTTCATAACATGCATTAAAGATTTTAAAAACAATTTTTGCAAATAAAAATCAATCTTGGAAGGCGGAATGAATTCTAAAGATATCATCTTTTACTTAGAAATCTATGTATGATTAGAATGGACTTTTCAAGTACGTAACGTAGGCCATGGCTTATGGTTACGAAAGAAAGGGATAAAAAGGCCCAAATAAGTGTTTAAGGGTAATCAAACCAATGATCAATTCATTCTGATGCCATCAATCTTGCCTTGCTTAACTTGGATCGGCTTTGTTGGGGATTTTTCCATCATTTGGATCCCTCTAGACTGCCAAATTTTGGATTCATTTCCAATTTCTCATATCTTCAACATTTCTTGCTCTTCTTGTTCGTACTTGATCAACCTTGTAACTTGAGGCTCAATAAGTCACCCATCTTGATTCAATTTTTACTTTTTCTTTTTCTCTTTTTTTTTCTTCTTTCTTTGTTAGATGAGTATAATACTTCAACTGCTTTGAGCACCTCCTTTTCCTTTTGCATTTTGGAGATTTTCCATTATTCTTGATTGGATTGATCTTCAAGCACTCTGTATTTGACATACCTTGTAATTCAAAACTTTCTTGACTTCATGGAAACTTGTCTTCGTAATAAAACTGTATTGACAATCTTCATTCTTGTGAGCAAATATCCTTCACCTTGCCCCCTAATGTTGAGGGTGATCCTTGGTTAGGGTTGAATCAGAAGAAAAATTATTCAGGCTCAAGTAGGGACAACAAATGATATCTATATATATATATATATATTAAAGGATAAATGAAACAATGCCGTTCATCATCTCATACACAGAAACCTTTGTAAAAAGAGGTATCCACAGAGGGATGAATATTCAAGATTTAACTTTATTTACATGAAAAAAAATGTAATTAATGCATGATATATTTATTTCAATCAATCACTTTCCCCTTCTTCTTTGATTATGCCCTAATCACTCGAAATTATCATCAATGAGTTGGTCCATGATGCCTCATCTCGTCTCTTCTTGCAGTAAAATTCACGAATAGCTGAAAGTTTGGTTCTTTTGAGGTCTTTTGGGTTTATGATGGTTTTGTATTTGGAAGGACAAATGTGTGACTTATAAAGTCATGTATATGGTGGAAGGTAGTATCATCAATCAATCGACTCTACCCGATAAGGTAAACATCTAGAGTTTTGTGTCTCAAAAATAGGTAGAGACATTTCTTCAGAGTCTCAGATAAATGTACGGTCAAAATTTGGTATTAGTAAGGATCAAGTAATTGGAATTGGATGGGATATGGAAGATATAATTTTATCACTTGCCAATAGATCTATAACTCTTGCAAATTTAAAAGAATATTTAATCTACTTGATACTCAATAATCTCAAGATTAAAACTTGATTCCTTGCTCATAACCTTAATAAGCAACACACATTTATTTATTGCACAAAAAGCGGAGAAATGAATAAAAAACAAGTTCAAACAAGATGCTGAAAATAGAAAGGTACTACAGTGGTAGATAACACTTCCACTTGTTCATGCATCATCACTCCTTTAATGTCGGTTGTGTAATAAGATCAGAGTCATTGTCTTCATTTGCCTCCCATTTCTTGATCATTTTTTGTGTCAAGATTCTTTTGTCAACAAGCATCTCTATTTCTTTTAACAGTTGCCTACAATTGCCCGTGGAATGCCCAAATACTCTCAAGTGAAAATCACAAACACTACTTTGATCATAGCTATGAGCAGAAGGGTTTGGTGACATTTTCATTGGTCTTGGTGTGATGTACTGACCTTTAACCAAATGAGGGTATAAGTCTGAAATAGAAGTTTGGAACACTTCTAAAGTTTTTCTTGATCGCATGACTTTCTTTGGTCGATCCGAACAATTACTTGCTCTTTTTCTTTTGCAGTTACGGGGATTCTGGATGCGACATACATTCACATCATCAGCTTTCGCTTTTTGATCCGTTGTACTCTTGGATGTGACTTTTGAGTTTTCTTCATTGATTACATTCTCAATTAAATCTCCACTTGTCACAAGATTCTCGAATTCCTTTGTCGGATTTGCCTGCATTAACTCGAAGAAAGGCGCTGGAAGGGAATCACGAAACATACGTGATATCTCCTCTTCTAACATGGGAGATTGAACTTGTGCTGCCACTCTTCTCCATCTTAAGGCATATTCTTGAAATCTTTCATTGGTTTCCTTTTTTACTCTTCGAAGATCCATACGTGTTGGAGCTAATCCTTTAACATACCGATATTGTCCCAAAAATGCATCAGCTAAATCTACCCATTTCTTGATCTGTTCTTGGGTCAACTGATTGTACCAGACTAACGCTGGGTTAACAAGGCTATCATGGAAAGAGTGAATTAACAGGTCATCAGAATTTAAATATCCTCCCATTTTTCTGCAAAACATTCTCAGGTGGATTAGGGGACAACTTGTGCCATCATATTTCTCAAAATCAGACATTTTGAATTCATGGGGAATAATCAAATCTGGAATCAAGCTGAGCTCTCTTGCTTCTAATTCTTTGTGGGAAGTATCAACACATTTCATATTTTTGATTGCTTTTTCTGTCCTCTTGACTTTCTCCTCATATTGTGAATAATTAATGAGGCTATTCTTTGGATTTGAGTGGGATGCCCCAGGGTATGTTGTCTTTCTTGACTCTTCAATCTGATAGCACGATTTCTCTTTAGCAGTTATCTCTTCTTTATCAGATTCCATTCCCTGAATAATTTGATCTGATCCATCTGGTACTGAATCTGATGCTTCTTTCCTTGTATCCCGAGGTAACCCTGTCAATTGTTCTGGCCACTGGTCTTGTAGTCCCTCATAAGATTGCTCCATTGTTTTCATGATGTTGGTAAAGTAAAATGAATGAATGATCTTGGTTTTACTGTTACAAAACCTTTCATTAATTACTTACATGTTTTTATATTTAATGTATATAACAGTAAAAAAATGTAATGTAAATGCGAAAATGCATAAATTCCAAAAATAAAAATGCAAACTGTGCAATTCAAAGGCAAACATAAAAGTATGAATGCAAAATGGAAATGAAAAGATGTAAAAAGTAAGAATAAGAATGTAAATGCATTTATGAAAAGGTGTTACTCAAGAGTGATCATCTTAGAACAGATTTCATTGAACACAAAAGCTTCAGTACATTAAACAAAACTTTTACATGTAGAGGACAACTTTCAGTCCTAACTTCAACAAAACTTTACATATAGGGAATAGCTTTCCCATTTTATTCTCTAAAACCAAGTTAGTTTATCAGCTTATGGGCCATATTGCTTGTCTGGACTGCAGCTTCTTCCATGACATTCTGGTGTTCTTTCATCTCCCATATCAATTCTTGGAGTTGTTCATTTTCCTTTGTGAGAGAACATTTGTGTTCAAAAAGTTTTTAGAGAAGATCTTCATGTATGTTGCAACTCTTTTTCAATTTGGTGACCCCTGATATCCACTATTCTGGGGTGTTTCCTATACCAGCAGTTTGAAAGGCTTGACTGACCTTCTGGAAGTCTTCATGTATGGTTTCCATTTTGGTGCTCAATTTATCGTTTTCAATCTTCAAATGATGTATTTGAGCTTCAAACCTCAGCAAATCTTCTTCTCTCTGGGCGCCCCTACTGATACTCTTACCTTTGAATACTTTTGGTATTAATCTAGCAGGACCTTTGGTTATCAAACTAGGTCTATCATTTACCATAAATTGTAAGGTTCCATGATCCAAAAGACTTTGGACTCGGCGTTTGAAGGCAAGACAATTCTCGATGGTATGTCCTTGAGCTCCGGCGTGATATTCACAATGAACGTTGATGTCATACCAATTTGGATACGGAGGTTGGAACGGTTTTATATAATATGGATCCACTTATCATGCTTCAAATAGCTTCTCATACAACTCTTTATATGATATGGGGATAGTATCAAGATGAGAGCCACCTTTTGTCTTAGATTGAACCTGAGTTTTAGACATCGGGAGCACACCAAACTTTGATGATTTCTGATTACATGATTTCTTCTCTTCTCTGGGAGCTTGTACGGTTGTCACCATTTCTTTGGTATCTCCATACGATTTGTGAATACGAATGATGACTGTCTGTAATTTCTCTAATTGGTTAGGAATCGAAATCCCTTGCGTATCTGAAACTGCAGAGTTAGGTTCATTGAACTCTCTCTCTTTCTGTGCTGGAATCTCTTTTCCTTTGGCCAACACAGATATTCTATCCATCATCTTGGACATCTGCTCTCTTATTTCTCGTATCTCCTCTTGCTCCTTAATGGTCATACAATCTTTGGGTGCATAGCTTGCTTCTATCCTCGGAGTTTCCTCAGAATGTCTTTCTTTGGCCGCATCATATTTTGTTTGATCATAAAACTTTTTGTCCATTTACGATTTCTTTCCAATATGATGAACAGTCTTTCAAGTAAACACCTTTTGGTTATGCTATGATCATGCAATGCAAACAAAAGAAATGAGAAAAAATAAAATAGTTAATACCAACTAAAAAAATCTATCTATCAAGGTATAAATCTTAACCTCATGCTTTCTAGTTCCATGCTTTGTTTGGAAAATTTAACCTAACCGCATGATTTTTAGTTCGCAGGCATTTATTCAGAAAAAATAATAAATTAAAAAAATTAAAAGCTAAAGCTTATTTCTCCTTTGTGTACACCTAAGAACAGAGGTTCAGTATTATCTTAGATCAGGAGAAGTTATAAGGTTTATTACATGTAGGGTTTTAGTTCTAGGAGTAAAGGTACTCGAATTGTCATTGTTAGTGCCCCCTTGGGCTGTCAACCCTCAATCATAGTCCATTACAGATTTAAGTGGATTGAGTTCAATTCGAGGGGATACATTTCTCTATACCTGACACGGAGAATAAATTCTCACGAAGACATAGAGCATATGAACCCCGAAAGTTACTTCCTAGGTCTGACACGGAGAATAAATTCTCACGAAGACGTCGCTTTCACTCCCACTTAAAAGGGACAAACTCAATTATAGAGCTTTATGTTATGCAATGCAAGTGTTGTGTGTGAGGAGAAATGTTCAAACTTCTAATAAATAATAAAAAAAAAATTAATGATAAGTATATGAAAATAGTATGTAATAAAAAATTTTGAAATAAAAGAATTAAAAATTAAATAAATGATTTTTTTTAATTTCTAATTAATAGAGACTATTTATAATTAATTTCAAAGCATGACGGTCCCCAGCGGAGTCGCCAAGCTGTCGTAACCGGTTTTCATCCGGGCACGCAAATATTTATTTGACGGGAAAATTGATGTGAATAAATGGTTTTGAAAATAATTTGGGAGTCGCCATCGGCCTTTTGGGTCAGGTAGGTCGAATACCTAAAAATTATTTTTTTAAAAGAGTTTTAAGAAAACACCAATTAAAAAAATGAACTGATCTGCGTTTATAACCAAAAATTCGTTCTTTTTAATAATAAAAAGGGATTCGTGGTCGGTTACGTTTAGGAAATGATTAGCACCCCTACAACGCCCAAAATTGGTACTTTTTAATTATAAATTGTCTCTATTATTAAAAATATTAAAAATTTAAAATATATTTAATTTATAATCCTATTATTTCAAAATTATAAAAAAATATTTTTTTTAAATATCAGAAAACGACTTCTAGGTGCCTTAAGATAGCTCTTTTCTTTTATATTGATTAATTTACATAAAATTAAATAATAATTTTTTATTTTATAATATTTAATTTTAAAATACCAGAATAGGACATCCAGTTGTATTAAGACTGTCCTTTTCTTCGATATTGAAAAATAAATATTAAAATAATTTATTTGAAATAAATATTTATTTATTATATATATATTTATGACTATAAAAATATTTAAATAAATAAACAAGTAAAATTAAAATAAAAATACAATTTGAGCTATATATTTAAAAACAATAAATGAAAACATTTAAAATAAATGACTAAATTATAGTAAAAATAAAATTAAAAATCTAATTCATAATTAATCAAAATTATAGGGATTAAACATGCTATTTCTTTATTTTATAATTTTAGTGACTAAAATAAACTTATCTAAAATTCGGATATTAGAATAAAATAAATTAAAAATATAAACTAGGGATTAAAATATTATTTATTAAAATTAAGGGATTAATTCTGTTATTTATCCTAAATTTATTATTTTAATAAAAAGGACTAAAATAAATAAAATTAAAATTTCGAGATCAAATTAAAAGTATTATGAATTCGATTTAGTGACTAGAATGTAAAGTTTACAAGTTGGAATGGCTTCGGACGGGATTTAACTATTATCTAATTACGCGCATAGTCCTTCCCGAAACGACGTCGTTCGGGAAGGACTATATATATCCTAAACGCCTGGCCCGAAGGGCCAAGCTTTCCCATTTCTTTCTTTTCTTTCTTTCTCTGAGAGAGAAGACTCTCTCTGCTCTCTCTAAACTCTCTCCCCGGAGAGAGAGCTGAGCACCGGCCGGCAACCATGATCCGCCGCATGTTCCGCCGCCGGCCACCGTCTCCGGTGGCCGAAAATTCCCAAATTTACCTAAAGTATAGATCTAAACGCCCTAAGACCGATTCCGGTCTTTGTTTTCCCTAAAAGACTCCTAATCGGAGTAAATCTACGAAAATACCTTCGGTATTTTCTGTTCTCCGGCGATGTTTAGTGCTTCCGACGATGGTCAAGGCTCCAAGGGTAAGTTTCTTTTTCTTTGTTTTCTGTTTTGGTTTTATGCTGGTTGTGGGTTCGTCTCTGTTCGGTTCTTTCCTCTCTGTTTTTTTTCTTTTCTGTTTTCTATCCTCGTTTCTCTCGTGTTCTCCGTTGCTCTCTTCTTCTTTTTTTCTTGCAGGTGTGGTGGTTTTTATAGCCACCACCGAGGCTCTCGTCGGACCGGACAATAGAGGGTCGAGTTTGGTGAGTCACCATAGCTATGGTGGTGACTCACCATAGAGCTCGACGTGGGCGGCTGTTATCGTTGCAGCAGAGCTTCTGGAGTCTTCTGTTGGAGTCATCGTGGCACTGAAGCGTCGGCAAGGCGGCTGGAACTCACTGGAACTTTGGAGCGGCGGCGGCGTCTGGAAGCTAGGGTTTAGACAACCCTAGCTGAATGTTACAAACCCTAAAGGGTTTGGGTTCTGCTGGGCCAATTGTAATCGGGCCCTAGTTTTGGGCTTTGTAATATTATTATTATTATTATTTTTTATTTAATAATAATAATAATAATACTAATAATAATAATAATAATAATAATAAAACAAAAATAAAAAAATTAATGTTTACAGGAACTATTGTGCTGAATGTTCGAGCGAGCTAAGAATAGATAAATTTCCCAATAGGGAATGGATGGTGCCTGTGAGATCCATACTAGACAAATTTCGAGCAATGACTCTGTGATGTCTGGATCCACAAGTGACACCAATCCAATTGCAAACAGATATAGAAGTAGACCAGTTGGTTGCTAGGAGGTTGTGGGGATCATGAGTTATATGAGATTTTAGGGTTAAAAGGACAGCTTGGTCAGTGGAGATGTTGGGTGAATCTGCAGACAAAACAGACCCAAAGGTAGCACATAGTAGCAGATACATAAGAGAGAGGAAGCCAATTTTTGCCAAGAGGTTAGGTGTGGGAATAAGGAGAATCATAAGGAAAGCATCTGCCCCCGAGTTTAATACTTGTCCAAGGTTAGTTCGATAGTCTTTAAATGTTTTGGTTCGATAGTCTTTAAATTGAAGTTGACAGTTTTGACTAGGTGGAAAATAATGTCAAATTGATGTCTATTTATGTTCTTTTTTTCTCTTAAGATAAAGCTTTTATTTAACAAGTCCATCAATTATTCGCACAGAAGCGTAAAATCAACACTCCTATTGCACCGATTACATAAACTTGTACCCATAATAACTTTTGCTCCTCTGTTGCATATGAAGTGTTCATACTAACAATTACTCAGTCAAACACTTGGAGCAAACTCAAAGTCAATATACTTTTGTCACAAAGTAGAAGATCTTTATTTTTAAACAAGGAAATTGTTGTTTAAACATTAAAGTAGTAAGTTTTGAAACTTTAATCTAATTGCTTATGTTTCATTATTAGATATGTTCTGCAGACGACCAATATTTTATCATTTTTAATCTATTCATTGGAGCTACCACAAGCATCCATCTCTTTCAATTCTTATTACCTACCTTGATTCTTGCCAAACTTTGTCTTTTGAAGAAATTAACCCACTTAACTTTTTATTAAAAAGATAGTGAAACACCCAGAAAGTGCGGATTAAGATAGTCATTGCATGCTAGAAATACTCAAGGGGATGCTTCCATCGGAGAGGATTTAGGAAAACATAATACATTCAGAAAACACCCACGCAGCATAGATATATAACAACTATAGAAAATTGCCTGCCTACCACCATGTCATGAAGTTTTCTGCTCTCTCAATTGCTTGTTCTGCAACATAAATCCCTCAAAGAGTTCTCTTTTTTTTTCTTTTTTGCAAATCTTTGTCAAACTTTCTCGTAGGTCCTAATGAACCACCATGGTCTTCCAGTTGCAAATATAATGTATCCAGTACTCAGTCCCAGCACCACCCCACATCCATATCTCATCAATATAGAAAATTTCCAATTCAATTCTTCATCATCGTCTCTATCAAATTTGGCTGGAGTTTTCTCATCATTATCAGAGCTTTTTGATAATTGCAATCCACATAATCCCAAAATTTCCTACGTAGGAATCATTTGTGGAAGTATCAAATTGTTTTCCTTGAGGAATGAGTCCTTCTAGATTATCATGAGAAAGGTTTAATACCTCTAAGAATCCAAGATTTTTCAACTCCATGGGAATTCTTCCTTGGAGCTTGTTTGATGAGAGATCTAATGATTCGATTTCTAACAATTCACCAAATGATGATGGGATAAGACCTGTTAAACAGTTATGAGAGAGATTTAGGACAACCAGTGAGTGAAGCCCACCGATTGTTTCTGGAATTTCTCCCATGAATTGATTGCTGGAAAAATCAATAGTTGTCTATATGGTTAATAGTTTCTCAAACTCTGTTTCCAATCCTTTTGTTGTAAAAGATAAATCTTGCACATAATTCCACTCTACACCTGGTAATATATCTAGCATGTACTCTGGTTTATCTTTCTTTTCATATCCTTCTCTAATGTCATGCAAATTTTCAAAAAGGTTCATAGGTAAGTTGCCACTGAAGTTACTATGAGAAATATCAATAACATGCAGACGAGTGAAGGAAACTGTAATATCAGATCTATCCATTTGTCCATTGAATCTGTTCAATCTCAAGATAAGAACTTGTGGTGATGCAAATTTCCTAACCACTCCGGGAAAGTGTCATTCAAATAGTTACTTTCAACGTTGAGAAGTTTCAAATCTTTACAGTTACCCAAAGATCGTGGTAGTGACTCTTTTAGTTGGTTGTTGCTGATTAGAAAACTTTGTAAGGTGCAATCTTTAACAAAATTATCAGGTATTTCACCATGAAAATTATTTATCCGTAGGTCAAGGTGTGAAAGGGAAGAACTCATGTTTCCAATGCACTCTGGAATTGTTCCATCCAAACCATTTTTCCACAAAGAGAGAGCCATAAGGGAACTCAAATTGCATAGTGAGAAAGGAATTTGGCCTTGCAGAAAATATGGAATAGAGTTTGAATTCCCAATCCTATGAGCCCTTAGCCAATTCTGAACTGTTGAAAGTTCACTTTCGATCCTATACCTCTTATGTTCCAGGAAAGTAGCCACATGCTTCTACCCTGCAACCTTACTTCACGCACCTATTCCATTAGAAACCGTGCTCCACTTCCTCTAAGAATACAATTTCTCGAATCGCTTCGTCCCTTGAACCTTAGATTTGAATTCTCAATTTATTCTCCAGTTCTAAAGCTTTCCTAGCTTCTTTTAACAGAAAATTTTGTCTCGCTTGCATGTATGAATCGGATAAAGACCTATCTTCTAGCTCAAATTTAATCAAGACTTTTTCTTGTTTCTTCTTTTTGATCAAAATCTGCCCCTTCTCTTCTCCAATTTAGCCAAGACTTTCTCCTGAAGCTTTTCCAACTAGCCATATCTTTTTTGTTTACCTAGACGTGGTCTAGCTTGAAGTTCATGTAGAAATCCAGTATATTCATTTGAAGTACTTACATCCATATCTTTTTTGTTTATCTTCCTTCTTTAATTCTGTTTCCCCAACTTTCGTTTTTATGATTTTTTCCCGTGTATCCTTCTTTAATCTCTTCATCATCCTTTTCACACGTGCTTCTTGATTTGAGCAATGGAGAATTGCTTCTGCTAGACTCCTCCGATGTACTATTTTTCGTGACAAGTGATGTTCCCGGCGTCTGTTTTCTTTTATAGGACTCACCTCACAATCTTGAATACCCAATTCCTCTATTCTGAGCAGGAAATTTTCCCTCCCCACTTCTAGTTCAACTATACCATCAATTTTCTTCCTCTGTCTAATGGATACTAGAAAATTGACCTTAACACAATCAATACTTTGACAAGCATTCTCTCCTAATGCTTCCAGATTTCCCCATAATGCAGCTAATCTTTTAAAAGTTAAATTGTTCCAACACTGAAGCGGCATACCTGAAACTTGAATCCAAGTAATTCGTTCCGGAAAATGATAAGCTTCCGTCCATGGTTCTACCTCCATGAAAATTTCCTTTAAGTAAGACCACTTTAGATTTTATAAGAGTTTATACAATTTCTGATCCTTGATCTTGATCAAGAAGCTTCGACCACCCAAGCTCTCGATGTTTATTTCTCCCAGCCCTCATTTGTGAAGTGATCTACCAATGGCGGATCTAAAAATTAATAAATGAGTTCAAAATTTAATACTCATTCTTTAAAAAAAAATGGATATGCAAATTTTCTTTTTTCCCCCTTTTTCCCTACTACAATAAACTAAATTTTATTATTTTCGAGAAATAATTGGTATGTAATTGCTCCCCACCTTATCGACATACATCCTCCCCTGCCATCTACAATTTTGTTAGAGCTGCAGACCAGGGATTTAAATTATGGTTGCGGTCGCATTTTCGATGGCGTTGCGTTTATCCCGATTGCAGATATAATAGATGTTATTGTGGTCATTACGGGTATCGTGGTCGTGAATTTTTCTAAATAAGTTGATTTTTTAAAAATAAAATGGTTGAATAGCGGTTCGATATTACCGCGATTGGCTGCTATCCATTAAATTACATCTGTGATTCACTGCTATTGATGTGATCCCGCTTCACACTACTATTTTTTGAGATAGTGGTTTCGGACACCGCTGCGACCGCGATATAGTGACCGCCATGCCGCTATTTGAATCCCTGCTGCAGACTGTAGCCATAGTTCCTAATGGCATTTCTCCAACCTCCGAATTGTTTCTTCTTCAATATGGCCCTGAATTCTCTTGCATCTAATACCATACTGTTGGTTTTTGGCAAAAGTCCCACATTGGTTGTGTATAAGGAGGAGGGGAAATTCTTTTGTTATAAATAAAGCCCTCCTCCTCCTTAGTTAATTATCCCACAAATATAAGCCTTCTTCTATTTTAAAGGCTATTTGTATTCTTTCTCTCTTTGTAATATTTCCTCTATTAGTGAAATATTTTGGTGTTCTCTTTTATGTCTATTTAATAGCTATTATCGGGTATAGTTGTTGTCAATTATTGTCCTATTAAAATTACTTGTCTTGGTAGTTCTGTCTAAGGAAAGTGGGTTTTAAGAGGGACCATTGTGACCCCTCCTCTTTCCTGGGAATCTACCTTGGGGTGATTTTTAGTACAATCGTTTTCACACTAGTCACCTAGATAATAGTTTTCAAGGTGAATCTGTTATTGGTGGAAATTAACCTGAATTTCACAACAATTGGTATCAGCGCTCTTGGTTTATTTTAGTATGCTCTGTGGTTGCGGCTTAGGCTGATCTTCCACATCAGAAAAATTTCCTTGGGATAATTGATATTCCGCATTGGCAGCTATTAAATAGAATTTGTAGCAGAAATGGCAGACGCTTCTTTATCTTCAATTTTGGCAAGAAATGCTGTGACAAATGTTAGATTTGCAGTGGAGATTTTTGATGGCACCGGTCATTTCGGCATGTGGCAAAGCGAGGTTCTAGATGCCCTATTTCAGCAGGGTCTAGACATTGCTATTGAAGGAGAGAAACCAGATGATGTTGAGGAGAAAGAATGGAAGAGGATCAATAGAATGGCATGTGGTACTATTCGATCGTGTCTTTCTAGAGAGCAGAAGTATGCATTTTCTAAGGAAACTTCTGCAAGTAAATTATGGAAGGCACTGGAGGAGAAATTTTTTGAAGAAAAGCGGTCAGAACAAACTCTACATGAAAAAGAGATTGTTCCGCTTCAACTATGTACCAGGTACCACTATGAATGATCACATTACTAGCTTTAATCAGCTGGTGACTGATCTGATGAATATGGACGTGACTTTTGAAGACGAAGATCTGGCTCTGATGTTGATGGGATCACTTCCTGATGAGTTTGAGTATCTTGAAACTACTCTACTTCATGGGAAGGTTGATGTGTCTCTCAGTGAAGTAACTGCTGCCTTGTATAGTTATGAATTGAGAAAGAAAGACAAACAAGAAAACACAAGTGTCGAAGCAGAAGCTCTTGTTGTTAGAGGCCGTTCCAAGAGTCAGAAAAAAAGGAAGCAGAGGGAGGTCGAAGTCAAAGTCCAGATTGAGCAAAGATGAATGTGCCTTTTGTCGAGAAAAAGGGCAATGGAAGAAAGAATGTCCCAGGCTAAAGAATAAAGGCAACCCTGAAAGGGGGAAGGCTGTCTCAGAATCAAATGTGGTCGAGTATGATGATGGAGATTCAGATTTCGCATTCGCTGCTATGCCATCAACCAGCTGTTCCAGTTCATGGCTGTTAGATTCAGCTTGTAGCCACCATATGACCCCCAATAGAGAATGGTTCTTTGATTTTAAAGAACTAAAAGGTGGAATTGTCTACACAGCAAATAATTCCCCTCTTGACACACTTGGGATTGGTTCAATTCGCTTGAGGAATCAGGATGGATCAATCAGAACCTTAACAGGTGTCCATTATGTACCAGATTTAATGAGAAATCTCATCTCTGTGGGAACCTTAGAGTCAAAAGGTTTAGAAGTGAGGGCAAAAGATGGGATTATGAGGATTATCTCTGGTGCACTGGTGATAATGAAGGGAATCAGAAAAAGAAACAATGTGTATTACTTTCTGGGTAGTACAATTGTTGGGACAGCAGCAGTGGCAGCTTCTACTGATGAACAGGAGTCAGAAGCAACCAGGTTATGGCATATGCGCTTGGGGCATGTTGGTGAAAAATCCTTGAAATTACTAATAGATCAAGGATTATTGAAGGGTGCTCGGGCTTGCAAATTAGCTTTTTGTGAGCATTGCATCAAAGGGAAGAAGACGAGGGTGAAATTTGGAACATCAATCCATGATACTAAAGGTATTTTGGATTATGTTCATTCAGATGTATGGGGGCCTTCCAAGACAACTTCATTGGGAGGAACACACTATTATGTCACCTTTGTTGATGATTTTTCCCGGAGAGTTTGGGTGTATCCAATGAAGACAAAGGATGAGGTGCTAGGATTTTTCCTTAAATGGAAAAAGATGATGGAGACTCAAACAGGCAGAAAAATCAAACGTCTCCGTACAGACAATGGTGGAGAGTACAAAAATGATCCATTTCTGAAAGTCTGTGAAGAGGAAGGTATTGTTAGGCACTTCACTGTCAGAGGTACACCACAACAAAATGGGGTGGAAGAGCGTATGAACCGGACATTAGTGGAGAAGGTTCGGTGTATGTTGTCTAATGCTGGGTTAGGCAAAGAATTTTGGGCTGAGGCTTTGGTCTATGATTGTCACCTTGTCAACCGCTTACCATCGACTGCTATTGGTGGTAAAACACCATTAGAGAAATGGTTTGGAGTACCTGCTACAGATTATGATTCCTTACATGTGTTTGGTTCCACTGCATACTACCATGTTAAGGAGTCAAAGCTGGATCCAAGAGCAAAGAAGGCGATTTTTATGGGGATCACCTCTGGTGTGAAAGGCTATCGTCTTTGGTGTCCAGAAACAAAGAAAAATAATCTTCAGCAGGGATGTTACCTTTGATGAATCTACCATGTTGAGAAAGGTGACTTCAGAAAAATTGGAGCAGACAGATGGAACTCCCAAAAAGGTGGAGTTTGAAGGAAGCAAATTTGTCCCAACCAGTAAAGAAAATGATGTTGACTCTCCTATGGTAGAAGAAGAGTCAGATGAAGAAGAGGTTCAGACCCAAGAACCTCCACAGCAACATGAATCAATTGCACTCAGAAAGGGAAAGAGGACCATTAGACAACCTGCTCGTTATGCTGATATGGTCTCTTTTTGCATCACCAATTGCAATTGATGACGTTCCTGCCACTTTTAATGAAGCAATTCAAAGTTCAGAACATAAAAAGTGGAGGATTGCCATGAATGAATAAATGCAATCCCTTGAAAAGAATCAGACGTGGAAACTAGCTAGTCTTCCGAAGGGAAAGAAGGCAATTGGGTGCAAGTGGGTATATGCAAAGAAAGATGGATTTCCTGACAAGAATAACATTCGCTACAAAGCAAGATTGGTGGCTAAAGGCTACGCTCAAACGGAGGGAGTTGATTATAATGAAGTATTTTCTCCAGTTGTAAAACATTCATCCATCAGAATTTTGTTGGCTTTGGTAGCGCAGTTGGATTTGGAACTAGTTCAGATGGATGTAAAAACTGCATTTTTACATGGAGACTTGGATGAGGAAATCTACATGACTCAGCCAGATGGATTCAAAGTTGCTGAAAAAGAAGAGATGGTGTGCAAATTAGAAAAATCGTTGTACGGATTGAAGCAATCTCCAAGGCAGTGGTACAAGCGATTTGACAAGTTTATGATAGGGCAGAAGTACACAAGAAGCAAATATGATCATTGTGTGTATTTACGCGAGCTAGAAGACGGATCCTATATATATCTTCTTTATGTTGATGATATGCTGATAGCTTCCAGGAGTCAGACAGAAATTGCGAAACTAAAGACTCAATTGAACAGGGAGTTTGAGATGAAGGATCTTGGTGAAGCGAAGAAGATTCTAGGCATGGAGATATCAAGGGATAAGAAATTGGGGAGGCTTTGTTTGTCTCAGAAAGAATATCTGAGGAAGGTACTAAAACGTTTTGGCGTAAATGAGATGCCAAAACCAGTTAGTACACCTCTTGCTCCTCATTTCAAGCTCGGTGCATCCATGTCACCTAAGGATGATGCAGAACGGGAATACATGTCAAAGGTTCCGTATGCAAGTGTTGTTGGTAGCTTGATGTATGCAATGGTGTGTACGAGACCCGATATTTCACAGGCAATTGGGGTTGTGAGCAGGTATATGCATGATCCTGGAAAGGAGCATTGGCAAGCTGTGAAATGGATTCTGCGGTATATTCTGAACACCGTAGATGTTGGTTTGGTCTTTTAGCAGGACAAACAAGATGGTCAGTGTGTAGTTGGGTATTGTGATTCAGACTATGCAGGTGATTTGGACAAGCGTCAATCAACTACTGGTTATGTGTTTACATTTGCAAAGGCACCAGTCAGTTGGAAGTCCACCTTACAGTCAACAGTGGCTTTGTCTACTACAGAGGCAGAGTATATGACAGTTACAGAGGCTGTGAAGGAGGCAATTTGGCTTCAAGGGTTGCTTGGTGAATTGGGAATGGAACAAAAGCACATCAAAGTGCACTGTGACAGTCAGAGTGCTATTCATTTAGCAAAGAACCAGGTTTACCATGCAAGGACGAAGCACATCGATGTTCGATATCACTTTGTACGAGAGATTCTAGAAGAAGGTGGAGTCATAATCCAGAAGATTCGGACCACTGAGAATCCTGCTGATATGTTGACAAAAGTGGTAACTGCGGTCAAGTTTAAACATTGTTTAGATTTGGTCAATATTGTTACAAATTAAAAGATTGTTTTTTAGAGATGTGTGTGGAATTTGCCAAGGTGGAGATTTGTTGGTTTTTGGCAAAAGTCCCACATTGGTTGTGTATAAGGAGGAGGGGAAATTCTTTTGTTATAAATAAAGCCCTCCTCCTCCTTAGTTAATTATCCCACAAATATAAGCCTTCTTCTATTTTAAAGGCTATTTGTATTCTTTCTCTCTTTGTAATATTTCCTCTATTAGTGAAATATTTTGGTGTTCTCTTTTATGTCTATTTAATAGCTATTATCGGGTATAGTTGTTGTCAATTATTGTCCTATTAAAATTACTTGTCTTGGTAGTTCTGTCTAAGGAAAGTGGGTTTTAAGAGGGACCATTGTGACCCCTCCTCTTTCCTGGGAATCTACCTTGGGTGATTTTTAGTATAATCGTTTTCACACTAGTCACCTAGATAATAGTTTTCAAGGTGAATCTGTTATTGGTGGAAATTAACCTGAATTTCACAACAATCGATGGCGTTGCGTTTATCCCGATTGCAGATATAATAGATGTTATTGTGGTCATTACGGGTATCGTGGTCGTGAATTTTTCTAAATAAGTTGATTTTTTAAAAATAAAATGGTTGAATAGCGGTTCGATATTACCGCGATTGGCTGCTATCCATTAAATTACATCTGTGATTCACTGCTATTGATGTGATCCCGCTTCACACTACTATTTTTTGAGATAGTGGTTTCGGACACCGCTGCGACCGCGATATAGTGACCGCCATGCCGCTATTTGAATCCCTGCCGCAGAATGTAGCCATAGTTCCTAATGGCATTTCTCCAACCTCCGAATTGTTTTTTCTTCAATATGGCCCTGAATTCTCTTGCATCTAATACCATACTGTGTATTTATTTCTCTACTGCTCATAATTTCTGTTGCTTCATCTTGGTCCTTTTGTTCCTCTGCTTGCTTCTCTTTGTCATTACTTTTTTATACTCCCCTAACCACCGGATTGTTACCTTTAGTATCTTTCAACGAGGCTTGATCTTGTCCATTGCCAACCTTTCTCCAACTCCTTGATTTTCTTTCATATTTGGCTATTTACACTTTAATTTTAAACCTATACAATACGAATCCCTTAAACCTTTTGATCGCCCTGTCTGCATCCGTCCTATTGTATAGTCTTACAAAACCAAAACGCTTTCACGATCTGTCTAGCTTTCATGCCATGTAAGAATTGACAACATCCCCATGCCTTCCAAAGACTTATCTTAATCCATGCCAGTGTAAGGTTGTTGGAATGTTTTGGATAAATACAGTAATTGTCTGGGGATGGACTGGATTATGATGACAGTCGCAAGTTGCTTCCATGGTGATGTGAGCTGCTACAGGATAGTTGGCAGCGAGGAGAAAAATATCCCAATGGATAATTATATTATGGGTAAATTACACCGTTCCTCACTGTACTTTACTCTTTCTGCTATTTTGCTCACTCTCCTATTATCTCTCTAACGTCGTTAACGTCGGCCACCGTTGATCACCGCGGATGGTGATCGTTCGGTCTCAAATTTTATGGGTCGCTTCATCTTGACATCGTGAGTCTGAATCCAACCTCCATTTTGTCGGTACTTGCTTCGAAGTCCACATTTTTTAGATTGAAAGTGAGGAAGTTGAAACGTTTCAATCTAGATTCACGGGGTTTGGTATATCTTCCTGTGAAAAAGCCACTAGATTCAGACTCAGGGGGTCGAGATGAACCGACCCATGAAATTTGAGATCGAACGACCACCATCAACAACGGTGGAAAATGATCGAAATGAAAATGACGAGGTGACATGTGGTATTTCTTGTGCCATGTCATAACACTGTTAAATAATTAACAGAAGCGTGAGCAAAATGATTCACTCTGTAAAGTTTTGTGAGCAAATTAGAAAAATTAAAAATATAGTAAGTAAAGTAGGAGAGAGAGTAAAGTATAGTGAGGAACGGTGTAATTTATTCTTATGTTATATTAATATAATCACAAATTAGAAATAAATAAAATAATTTTTAATCTAAAATTTCTTAAAACTCCACATAGTACAGGGATTCATCCAAGCACAATATAAAGGAAAGTCCAAAATGTAATGGAAATAGAAAAGAGACCACAAAAGAGGGTCAATACATGAAACCATACTTATAGTTTTGGGTTAATTATTTGGAAATTATTGAGGACAAACTATATATAAAACAACTATAGATAAGAGCCTGCCTACCACCATTTAATGAAGTTTTCTTCTCTGTCCACAACTCGATCTGCAATAAAAATCTGTCAAAGAGTTCTCTTTTTTACAAATCTTTGTTGAACTCTCACGTAGATCTTAATGAACCACTATGGTCTTTCAGTTCTAAATACAATGTATCCCATGCTCAATCCCAACACCAACCCACATCCATACCCCATCAATATAGAAAATTTCCAATTCAATCCATCATCGTCATCAACATCTCTATCAAATTTGGTTGGAGTTCCCTCATAATTATCACAACTTTTGGATAAGGGCAATCCACATAAACCCAAGTTTCCTATGTAGGAATCATTACTGAAAGTATCCTTCCAAATAATTATGAGAAAGGTTTAATACCTCCAAGAATCCAAGATTATTCAACTTCATTGGAATCTTTCCTTGGAGCTTGTTTGATGAGAGATCTAATGATTCAAGCTTTGACAAACCACCAAATGATGATGGGATAGAACCCTTCAAACAATTGTGAGAGAGGTTTAGGACAATGAGAGAATGAAGCTCATCAATTGTTTTAGGAATTTCTCCCAAGAATTGATTGTTGGAAAGGTCAATTACCATCCAGCTGGTCAGTAGTGCTTGAAACTCTATTCCGAACCCTTTTATTGTAAAAGATAAACCTTGCACATAATACCCTACTCCGTCAACAAATTTATCTTTCATGTACTCTGGTTCAACTTTCTTTCCATCCCCTTCTTTAATAGCATGCAAATTTTCAAAAAATTTGGTCGGTTAGTAACCACTGAAGTTATTTTGAGAAAGATCAATGGCGTGCAAATGAGTGAAAGAAACTGCAATATCTGAGCTATTCACTTGTCCATAGAATCTGTTCGATCTCAAGATGAGAACTTGTAGTTGATCCAAATTTCCTAACCAAAATGGGAAAGTATCATGTAACTTGTTTTTCCCAACGTCAAGAAGGTGCAAATCTTTGCAATTACCCAAAGATCGGGGAATTGACCCTTCTACATGATTGTTGTTGATCCAAAAAGTTTGCAACCTGCAATGTCTAACAAAATTTTCAGGTATTTTACGATGAAAATTATTCATTTGTAGGTCAAGGCGTGAAAGAGAAGAACTCAAGTTTCCAATGCATTCTGGAATTGTTCCATCCAAACCATTGTTCCATAAAGAGAGATCCGTAAGGGAACTTAAATTGCATAATGAGGAAGGTATTTGACTTACAGAAAATATGGAATAGGGTTAGAATTAGGAGTTTGAATAATCTTTGAAACAAATAAATAATGTTTGTGATGTAAAACACGCATGATGCGTATAGCCAATAGACATGACATGCAACAAATTACCAAATTTTAGACATAAAATTTTCCAACGGAAAAAAGTTGATATTGAAAAGGATTTTGATCATTTTTTGATGTATCATAACTCAACAATTTTAAAACTAACAATTAGAAAAACCAAGGAATTTTGATTTAGTTCCTTTGGAGTTGAAAAAAATAAGATATTTTAAATTTAAATAATTTTATAATGGATTTATCTTAGTTTAATATTTAAATGATTTATGTTTGAATACAAAAGGACATGTCAAATGACAAAAAATCTTATAACTAATTAATAAATATATAACAAAATAACAACAAAAAGAGGAAGGAGATTTATATTATACCTGTCAAGTTGTTATCCGAAAAATCAATAATCTTTAGAGAAATTATATTTCCGATAACCAATGAAATTGTACATGAAATGCAAAGTTATATTTGTCAAAATAATTTGACGAAATAAAAATATTATGTCTATAGTAGTGTGATTGAGTATCTTTATGTTTATATTTTTAAAATTTAGGTAATTTTATATGTTCCGTAACTAGAACTAGAACTTGTATGCTCTGTCTGATATTAAATAATAGAACTCAAGGAATACGTACAATTGCTTTAGTGATTTCCACATCCAAGTTAATCATATGTAATGTTTCTGATAATTAAACAAGTTTATATTTTCAGAGTTATTATTCACCATTCAAAGAAGTCTTGTTCTTTTTCCATTACAATGACATTTTCGTAACTTTATCCCCTTTTGATCTTTTCGGTAACTTCATATCCAGTTAATCCCGATATTAACCTTTTAAGAAAATTTATCCAACTTCATGGATCTTGAAACCGATTCATTTATTATTGGATCATTGAACTTATAATTATTTTTTATTGGTCTTCCAATTTCTCATTATTGAGCCATCCGAGTCTTATACCGTTTTATGTCCTTATTCCAATTTTACGTCTAAGTCTACGGATATTTCAATACATCTAATGTATCAATCAATTTTATTCATGAAATTACCATCCATCAATGAGTCTAAGAAGCATACAAAAGGTAGTAGAGTATTACCTTGATTTCCATGCCATATTGATAGACCATTTAACTCCATTCGATGGCCCTCGAACTTGAATTCAATGCCCCATAATTCCTCGGATACCAAGCAACCAAATTTAAGTCAGAAACTGAACTCAATTGAGAAACAACATTGAATTCTAAAGGTAAAACGTCGAAAAACAACTTACTGGGTGCGAATTTGGCAAAACAGACTTCGGATTCGGACTCAAGACGTAGAAAAACATAAAATGGGACCCTTTCAAAAAAGTTAACTTTTTGGTCAAAGTCAACAGTCAAAGTTAACGAGTTGACTTGGATGAGTTGACTTAGACCGAGTTGACTCGGTTACTGGACCGGGCAGATGGGTCGGGTTGGGTTGACCAGATTCTGGAAAATTCCTTGGACCCAAAACAAGGCCCACGCGCACCCGGTGGTGCTTGAGGGCACGTGCGACGGTGATGGATGTCCGATTGGTCGGTCGATTACACCCTGAGAATCAACACAACATTAAGAGCTAAAATCAACTCAAACTTTAGCCCCAATCCAACAGAATTAACATAAAACAATTAACCAAACCCTTACCCACGCCGACGATGACAAACGGTGGCAATGGATCGATCCAAGGGCAAGGTTTTGTGCGGGGTACGACGGGTAGTAAGCTAGTGAATGCGGTGAGGCTCACAGGCGAAGGAGGCGGCCATAATCGCCAAAAGATTGGGGCGACAGTTTTGGGTTTCATCACAACTTTAAACCTTTGACCCCGACGAACGGAGGCCGATACGGGGTTGATGATGGTCGGGGTTTGCTCGGGGTGGGAAGCCAATTCAATCGTTGGTAAATACACACATCGATGACGGCCGGACGGTGAAGAATCGACGATAAAAGGGGTTGATGGATAGGGTTCAGGGTTGGGAGAATTGTTTCAATTTGGTGAATCTAATGTAGCCTCTTTTGTGGGACATTGTAGTTTCACTCTGTTGGCATATTTTATGTCCTTGTTATTCTTGGATACAGTGAATATGATACTGTCCTAGTTCTTTTTCCGAATGGCTATGACAATTAATACATCCTTGTTTGAGACCAAGCATATTTAAGCATAGATACTGTATATCTCATTAAACTTTTGTACATTGTAGTCTTATTCTGAATGTTGGTTATTGCGACTATTTCATGATTTTGCTGTATTGTTTATATATCCAAATGCTAACTGAATTTTGCCGAAAGAAACCGTGCAAGTGTGTGGGCACATTCATCTATCCTTATTTCTAATTTTTAGGGATACACTTTCATCTCGTATTCTATTATTTCATTACTACATAATGCAAGTGGATTGGTTTGACGCATAATATTTTTTACAGTGTACCAAATTTGAATTTGACTTCAGGTTTCACATTTATGGAAGTAAATTCCGTTCGAACAAGCAGTAGTAAAGTTACTTGCTGTCATTTCTCATCAGATGGAAAGTTGCTTGCTACTGGTGGCCATGATAAAAAGGTTAGTCCGAAGAGAGGAGCTTAGCTTTTTCATACCTTTTGTGTTGGTAAGAAGTATATATATATATATATATATATATATATATATATATATATATATATATATATATATGCAACACATGCTGTATTATGGTTCACAGACATTTTGAAGCCAAAGTATACTCTTGAAGAACATTCATGTTTGATCACTGATGTTCGTTTCAGTCCAAGCATATCACGCCTTGCAACATCTTCATTTGACAAAACTGTCAGAGTTTGGGATGCTGACAGTGTTAGTGAACTTTCTTCTTTCAATTTACTTGTTATTTTGGTTTTTGAGCTAGTTATGTCTTCTTGTATGTCCATTTAAAACCCCTTAATGTTCTTATTTAAAGCATTCTGTGCATGTTCATGCTATTTCATTCTGAGTTTTCTTTCTTCTCGGTTTTCATTTAATTTTCCTTGAAAATTTCTGTAGCCTGGTTATTCGCTTCGTAAATTTATAGGACATTCAGGTAACGTTATGTCACTTGACTTCTAGCCAAACAGATGCTTTATACCCTGAGACCCGAGTTAAAACTATTTTCTACTCTGTTGCTTCTCTGAAAGCTGTGATCTTGAATATTTTCTTCTTTTATCTGCTAAGACAAGACTGATATATTTAACATACCCTACCTTTAGATGTATTGTTTTTGGTCTTTCTGATAACAAAATATGCACGTATGCAAACACGTACCTGCTCGCAACTCGTCTGAAATCTAAAGACAACCATTGAAATAATCTGAAAATATGTATATGCTGCTACTTATGTTACCTAGACTATTTTTTTCCTTCAAATACTTGTGTTCGACACATACTCAGACATTAATATGAAGTACAATCCTCCAAATATATGAAAAAGATACTAAAACTCTATTATATGCATACCGGATACATATTTATATTCACCCCGAGTCCAAGTAACATATCATACACCTCTTCCATTCATCCCTCCTCCCAACTTCATATGTTCCTCGAGGAAACCCTGGCATAATGTATGCTTGGTTTAAGGTTGAGGTAGATAAAATCACTGTTTTGATTGAGAGAGTCTTCTACATCGAATGTTAATCTCATATATATCTTTTTATGGGAATAACCTTTCGACTTTGTACATTTTGGGTTAAAAAGATTCCTCGTTGATTAAGAGTTTATATGAGATAAAGACAAAAATGGTTTCACTTATTCAAAAAAATTAGGATGCCCTTTTGCGAACTTGAGATAATAAAAAGAAATTTTTTAATCGAAATTCTCATTGAAAAGCAAAATACACAAACTGTTTTTATAGGCTATGGATTGCAAGTTAAGAATACTACTAAGTTTATTTTCTTCCCAACTTTTATCTCCTAAACCTTATATTATCTGTTAAGAAACATAATCCTAATTGTAAAATATAAATAAACTAAACTTTGTAAAATAAAATTCTCTTAATTCATCTCAAGTCATTGCATGTTTGAGAATTTGTCTTGTGTTCTTTGGCTGTATTGCAGATGGAATTGATTGCAAGGCTAAATAATCTGTATATTGTTGTCTACAAAGATGCTTGGGTTGATATAAGGTGAAAGAGATACATTACTTTTTGGATTTATGGTTGATAAGGTGAAAGAGAATTTGTCTTGCTCCGTGTTTTCATATCTTAATGCCTTGCCCTGAAACTGGTTCTGACAACACTAATTTGTTTTTCTTATACTTTTAATGAAAATTAAATTTTAAATGCATTTAAGATGTTGAGTTGCCAAAAGGTTTATGCTATAGGCTACAAATTGCTTATACGATATGGAGCTTATTATGTACTGGCTGAGCAAAATTTTGACATCTTTGTTTTATTTTGCTTACCTTTTGTTGATATTATTTTTGCATATTCTAAGCATCCTCATTTTTTTTATTGTCAATACAGGTTTGGCAACACTGCCTATTTGCACATATTTGTGGCTTTTATCCAGATGCTCAAAGCTCTAAGTATGTGGAAACAAAGTGCATTATTTGATTACATCCAACGAAATCACTCTATGTTAACTAGGACTATATTGTTGAATTCATAGGCTTTGGTTTCAATTCTTCTTTGTGCAACATAAATAGTACATATGATTACAATATTTTTGATAACTTAATGTGAATATATTGTATACAAATGGATTTCTTATATATAATATGATATATATATATATATATATATATAATATATATATTAGTATTATGAGGCATTAAATGTGATTTAGTTTGATTATTTGTCAATATGCAATATATATATTTATATATATAATTTATGAAATACAATCACGACACACAAATGTGTGTCATCTTTTTTTAATGATGTGTTCTTCAATGACACGCAATGTGAGTCATGCATGCGTGTTATAAATTTATGACACACAAATGTGTGTCATCTTTATTTATGAAGGGCATAAATGTGTGTCATCAATGCGCGTCATAGATTTATAACACACAATTGCACGTCATCTAAAATTCATGTCGGTGGCTTCAATGACAGGCATTTGTGTGTCATTCGCACCCATAGATGACGTGCAATGCGCGTCATTAAAGGGGTTTTTTCTAGTAGTGTTCGTAATTTTACCTAATCGAAGTATTTCCATACCATATCAAATGAGATAGATTATAAATTGCGTATCCAGTGCTGATTCCTACATCACTTAATCTCATAACTTGTAATTGAATTCAAGCTGTCCTTCAATTTCTTATATTAGTCATTTGATCCATATTCAATTACCAAATTTTTTACTGTATTCGAATCGAGTGTAGAACTTCATTAATTACACATATGAGATCAAACATTTCCATTCATGTATTTACCAATACCAATAAGTTCTATAAAGCATAAAGATGTAGTAATGTATTACCTTGATTTCTGTGCAATACTGATCAACCATTAAATTCCATTTGAATGCCCTCGATCTTGAAATCAACTTCCAATAATTCCTCATATACATATCAACAGAAATTACATAAAAAACGGAGCTTAATTTCGAAAAACGGATCAAATCGGGTGATAAATCAGTTAAAAACAACTTACCGGGTTTGAATTTGGCAAAACGGACCCCGAAAACGAATTCAGGACTTTGAAAAGCATAAAATATGACTTTTCAAAATTTTTGACTTTATCAGTCAAAGTCAACGGTCAACGACGGTCAATGATCAACGGCGATCAACGGTCAACAATAAACAATTTTACTCAAATATCACCCTAACAGAAATTAATTACATATTAGGCACCATTCTAAAAATATTTACAAAACTAGCACCCGAGTTTTTTACATAAATATCACCTTGTGTCTAGGACTTCGCCACGCGCAGTGACGGCACGTACGGCGCGTGAGACGCCGTGTAGGATCAAAAAATTCCCAGAAAAATTCCTAATAATTATTTTAAGGCATTTTGAGACACTTACCAAGCTCGGTTCACAATTTTGAACGACGAAGAGCTTGATTCTGAACATTGAAAACTTTGACTTTCTTACCCCTCCACGTATCGGCGACACAGAGGACACCGGTGGACTCAGAACGATGCAAAGAACACGATGGTGTGGGAGGTGTCGAAAACGGATGGTCGGATCGACGTGAATCGACGAAAAACCAATGAAAATTGAGTTAAAACCGACGATACTTCCAACTGAAATTAACAACAAACGACGACGATTCACGATGAGAGGTTTGAGGGGATTTGTTCATCGGTCGACAACGAACACGATGGTGGTTTCTGTTCATCTAACGGAGGTCGGACGACAAGTAAATCAGAGTTGAAAGGAGGGTTGAAGGGGGAGGGAAACTGGGAAAATAATCTGTAGAACATACGGGGAAATGGGGTTTATAATTCATCCCATAAAAAATGGGTAAACCATGAGTTTAGTCATTGAATTTCCTACACTTATTAAAATGGTCTGACAACTTTGAAATATTTCAATTTAATCCTTAATGTTCTTCTCAAAATACCAATTAAATCCACCACTTTATAATTCCAAAAATTTAGCTCCTAAATTGGGGTGTTACATGTTTTTCTCTGCCTCTATGGCATTTTTCGGTTATTTGGCTGTTGTTTTTTTTTTAGGGTTTGATTTGACATCATCACAACTGATCAAGATAACGCTTATTTGTTATCATGGTGATCTTCCTTACTTTGGACTATCAAATTGAATTTGGATATATGATTTCCGTTTGTGGATAGCATTTTCACATCGCTCGATTTAATTTATAGTTTATCGATGGGCTTTCAATAGCTTTATTCCCTTTTATGGCTCGTTTGCTGATTTTACTAAATAAACAAGCTACGAGATAACAATTAAATTGTTCTGTTTGTTTAATCAATAGAAGCAAATTCTACCCAAGTCCGCGTAAAGAGTCTTCGCATACCATGGAAAGCAAGTCATATTCAAATGAAAATTACAAGTACATATTGTTTTTTAAATGGTAATATATTGTTATTTTTTTAATATTTGAAATGAAAGTTTAGTTGGGAGAATATATAAAAATAAACAAATAACTTAAATATAAAATATATTATAAATCAATCATCATAATATTAAATGTTTAAATTAATTTAGTTTATTAGCTTTGTAAAATATAAAAATAAAATATATTAGATCAATAAACATCAACTATGACATTTTTCATAGTTACATGTGTAATATCCTCAATACCGGGTTAGTGATTAAATTGTAAAGTCTCGTAATTTGGTGATTAAAATAGAATGATAGAATAGTATAAAGATTTAATTGTAAATTATTGTATAGAATTAAAGTGAAAGGAAGAAGGAATGGAAGGGAAAAGAGGCCATTTCCAAGGAAATAAGAAAAGAAGGGTTATATATATATCCACGTGGGTTGAAGAGGGCAGAACACAAAGGCTTCTAGAGTTCTTTCTTCTTCTTTCTTCCTTGTACGTGTAAAGCAAAACAAAGGTGAGTTTTCTGATTATTGAGTTTCTTGTTAAAATTAAGATTGGGTTTTGATTATTAGATGATAACTAAGCTTAAGGAAAGCTTAAGTTATCTTAAAATCAAAGGATGATGGAGTTAAGAGAAATTAAATATTAGGGGTTCTTGAATGAAATCTTGGAATAGAGTTCATATCTAGAATTCAAAGTTAAATTTGACTTGTCATCAATCTAGTTAAGACTTATGAAGTGTTAGAAGTGGAATTAAATCATGTTGCAAAGTTGGTATAATCCTTGAATTTCACGAGGAGAAAAGGATTCTGAGGTTTAAGATGAAATAAATGAGTATAGATTGGTTTAAATATGTGTACTGGAGTTAAGAATATAAAAGGGGATGAAACATGAAAGATTTAAGTTGAAATGGATAAGTTTTCAGTTTCAAGAAGTGAATTATGGGCAGAGTGCATCAGTGCACATTGAATGTGTACTGATGCATCATGAGTAAAATCCCAGAATTTGTTAAAGGTGCATCGATGCACATGAAGTGTACTGATGCACTCCTTTAAAATAAAAACATTGAATGCCATCAATGTATCGATGCACCGATAGTGCATCGATGCACCCCTTAATATTAAAAACATCGAATGGGATTTATGCACCGATGCATAGATAGTGCATCGATGCACCCGTCAAGGGATGCATCGATACATGGTGTGGTGCATCGATGCATACCTTCATTAAAAGATGAAAATAACTTTCCTTTTAGCCTAAAGAGTAATAGTTTGGAATATATCAATTAGTATACTGATATGTATCAATGTATTACTATGTAGTTATAGAACAATCGAAGGATTAGAACCGAATCAAAGCAAGGCTAAGGTGAGTGCATTTTATAGTTAAAGTGTATATAGATAAGACTTGTGATAAGTATATCTCTGATAGTTGAATTCATGATTCTATACTCATGTACATGCATACATATACTATTGTAATAGTGATTTCATGCATAATTCATTATGTGTTAATATGATTCTAAATGAACGAATGTCATTGCCAGAGAATACAATCCCGGTATGTGGAATAATGGAAATGATTATATGTGTTTATATGAAAAGTGACGAAAGAGATATGAAATGAGAAAAATACTCATATTTAAACCCATGTTATATGATATGAAAGCTATAGGTATAGTTGGCATGCCAAGAGTCGAGGGTTACAGTGGTCCTTCGGGACATATCCAGTGGTCCTTTGGGACATATCTAGTGGTCCTTCGGGACGTAGTGGTCCTTCAGGACATAGTGGTCCTTCGGAACATATCCAGTGGTCCTTCGAGACGTAATGGTCCTTCGGGACAAATATTCTCTGCCCCTAGTGGGAATTATACGAGCTGTGGTGACAGCATAGTGCACAACCTCTATGTACTCACATACCTATGTTCTCAATAATGTACATGGGTAATTGAAAGATAAATTAAAGTGAAAGTGATACAAGAAGGTAAGCTTCTTATATGCAGAACATGATTATATCGATTATAGTGAAATATGTACATGCATATTGAAATTTCATGATCAAATGGTAAGAATACATATTCATGAATCTATTGTTACATGTTTATTTATTGCATCACTAAGTCTATGATTTAGTGTTTAAGTGATTTACACGTAGGTACCAAGAAACAAGAAGAGCAGTAATAGAAGTGGCAAGGACAGCATGACTACTAAAAGATCAGATCAGAAGTAATTGACAAAGTAGGTATTTTGGGTTGTGTATAGAGTGTTGGTATGTAATAAGTTGTTAATTACGAATGCTGTGATCGATTTTGTATTTTGTGGTCTCTTTATGTAAATTAACATATTTGGTTTTAATGAAAGTTTAAAATTTCTCTGTTTTTCTTTAAGTGTCAACGTTTGAAAAGTCAATGTGACACATCGGACTCATATTCGGGTCGGATACGGGTTAAGGGTATTACATTTAATGGTATCAGAGCTACGATTTAGTCGATTCTCGGTGTAAACCAAAGTTTAGAGTGTCTTATAATGTATACATGCCAACAAAATAGTGAAAACTTCTGATATGATAGAATAGTAAGTATGTTGCTTTGCTAATAGAATGTTATTATTGTGTCTTAATAGATGTCCGGATATGGTAGTTCTAGAAATGAAGCGGGAGATGATAGACCCACTGAAAGTAGTAATTCACCTTCCTTGGCCAGGCAGAGTGAAGAACAGACACCCTCTGGAGTGCCTGTAAATGAGCAAGATGTATTCTTTAGAACGTTAGACGCGATATTGACGCGTTTTCAACCTCCTACTACTTCAACTCCGAAAATGAATGTTGCTAAAGAGTTGAAGGGTTTAGGAGCTCCAGAGTTTAGAGGGAAAGCTGGGTAAGGTCCAGTTATTGCGGTCCTTTGGCTTAATGACGTAAAAGTCATGCTTGAGGGACTTCATTCTTCTGATGCTGAGAAACTAGATATGTAACACCCCAATTTAGTAGCTAAAATTAAGAAATTATAAAGTTGTGAATTTAATTGGTATTTTGGAAGAAAATTGATGATTAAATTGTAAAATTGTAAAGTTTACAGACCATTTTAATAATTGCAGGAAGTTCAGTGACTAAACTCATGGTTTACCCATTTTTTTATGGGATGAATTATAAAACCCCAATTTCTGTTATCCCGTATGTTTCTGTAGAATTTTATCATTTCCTCTCCTCCGGTCAACCAACTTTCAACTCCGATCTACTCGTTGTCTGACCTCTTATCGATGAACCGAAACCACCATCGTGTTCATTGTCATCGAAGAACAAAACCCCTCAAACCTTTCGTCGTGAATCATCGCCGTTCGTCATTAATTTCAGTCAGAAGTATCGTCGGTAATAACTCGATTTCAGTTGGTTTTTCGTCGATTCACGACGATCCGATCATCCGTTTACGACACCTCCTGCACTATCGTGTCCCTTGCATCATTCTGAGTCCACCGGTGTTCTCTGTTTCTCTGTCGTTTCCGGTATGTAGAGGGGTAAGACCGTCAAAGTTTTCGACATTTTAGAATCGAGCTCTCCGCCGTTCAAAATTGTGAACCGAGCTTTGTAAGTGCCTCAAAATAGCTGAAAATAATTTTTAAGAATTTTTCCAGGAATTTTATGATACCGTAGCACTGTTCACGCACCACACGATCCACCCCTTGAGAGTGGGCATCGTCTGGGTGATAATTTAGTAATTAATTTATGTTTGGGTGCTATTTATGTAAAATTCAGGTGTTAGATTGGTAAATATTTGTAGAATTTGGCTAATTTGGTAATTAATTTATGTTAGGGTGATATTTGTGTAAAATGGTCGACTGTTGGCCGTTGACCGTTGACCGACGTTGACTATAGTTGACCAGAACTTTGACTGGCTTTGACCGGGCATTAAACGACCTTTGACTTTGACCGAGTATACCTATCCTGAAATTTTTCGATGTTCCAAATCCGATTCCGCAGTCCATTTTTCGAAATTCAAACTTTAAGGTCTCGAAATTTCCAGTCAAACCCGTTGACTTTGATCAAAAATTTCAAATTTTCGAAAAGTCATATTTTATGCCTTCGATGTCATGAATCCCAATCCGAAGTCTGTTTTGCCAAATTTGAACCCGATAAGCTGGTTTTCACTGATTTATCATCCGATTCGATCCGTTTTTCATAATTAAGCTCTGTTTTTTTATGTAATTTCTATTGATATGGATATGAGGAAATATTGGAAGATGATTTCAAGATCAAGGGCGTTCGAATGGAATTTAATGGTCGATCAGTATTGCATGGATATCGAGGTAATACTTTACTACCTCTTTATGCTTTATGGAACATGTGAATATTGGTAAATGCATGAATGAAAATGTTTGGTCTAATATGTGTAATTAATGAAGTTCTACACTTGACTCGAATATAGTAAAAACTCGGTATCTGAATATGGCTCAGATGACTAATATAATAATTGGAGGACAGTTGGAATTAAATTTCAAGTTCTGGAATTAAGTGATAAAGGAATCAACCAGGGATATGTAGATTATAATTTATCTCATTAAAGGTACTTAAAGGATAAATTATGAGAATATTTCGATTAGGCAAAATTATGAAAATACCTTTATGTTGTAGGATGACAAGAATTGTCCCTGGAAGTTGATTAATAACTCTGAAAAGACATATTGATCCGATATAATTACAAATGTGCATAAGAAATAATAGTTTTGTTTAGAAAATTTGGATAATTGGTTTTTAACGCCAAAAAGGGTTTGCACAAGATGCTAGAAGTTTGTTAATGAATAATTTCAAGATCAGAGAATGTTCGAGGAAGAAATTGACCATAGGATCTTTAAATTATAATTATATTCGTTAAGAGCTAATATTGAAATTATCTGGTTAAGAAATTATGAAAATGCCCTTGAGAGGTAAAAGTAGTTCGAGTTGACCCGGAATGAGAAAGTACTTTGAGGGTTTGTACTTAACTCGATAAATTACGAATTTAATTGTTAAGATACTGTCTTTGTACAGAAAAATTCATGATATTCTGTTTGAAAAATATGAGAAGGAACTTGACCCAAAAATATTCGAGTTATAAGTAAATACCTGAAGAATGATTTATCAATGGTGCTATTTTGTCAGAATTGTTCGAAAAGACTGGAAAAGATAATAAGTTTGAATTAAATAATAAGATCAGATGGATGTAAAGGATTGAAATACATCGGATCTGTCAGAATAGTTCGATGGGACTGACATAAATGATAAGTTTGAATTTAATAATAATAAGATCGAACATAAGGAATTATTAGACTATAATGGATCTCTAAAATGACCAAAATACCCCTGTAATGGAAATGACCCAAGAATATCACCAAGCTTAGTAATGATAGGATATCTTTGAGCTCTGTAATTATTGAAATAAAACTGAACACCAAAATGACCAAAATAGCCTTATGGCCTTTACTAAGTAAATGTCTTGTATTAATTAAGGAATCCAAATAAGCATAGGTGTTGGACTACCTTTAGAAGTTATGGAATAACTTAAGTGAGCCGATCAACCGTAATGATATGTCAATACCTGAACAACATAGGTATCAGTTGAATGTGTGTTTGTCTTTTCAAGTGTGGTTCGATGATAAGAAATGGATATTCGTTAGACAAATCAACCACAACTACCAAATTGAATTGAACAGAAGTATAATATGTATTTGAAATTTAGAAACGTCTGAATTATTATGGAAAATCCCGAAGTACCTGCAAAGGACTTGACTGTTAAATAAACCAAGTAACCTTAAGGACTGAGGATTAAGTAAGAGATTGGAATAAGTTTAGAAACTTGGATGAACTTATGTGATGTATCATTCCTATGGATTATGAACCACAAATCAAGTACATCAGCATTTCCTGGTATAGTTGAATCATGGAAATGAAATAAAGACCATTAGAATATTTTTTCGTCTACTTATGATCTGTTCAGTGATGACTCAGAAGATGGTCCATGGATAAGAATAATTGGTATTACAGAGTGAAAAACCTGGAAGGTTAATGAATTGACAAGTTTATAAGTATTGGTTCTGGAAGCTATTCATCTGGAGTTGTTCGATAATCGGATTAATCATCATAGATTGTAAAGATTCTGAATAACCTTCAGATTTTGTAGAGCTTCCGAAAATTATCCGAATAAGATGATCCTAACAAATTATATTCTGAATAACTAATGATTTTGTCAGTTATTGAACTCTTCCAATAGTGATTCTAAATTACGACATTCTATCGTATATGAAAGATCCTTATTTCTTCTGCCTGATAAGATTATCCAATACATTTGAATAATATCTGTAAACTCTGATGTGTTCCCTAAACATATAAATATTTTATCTGATTTCTGATTTGAATTCTGTTCTGATACATGACCTGAATTCTGTTATAATTTCTGATCTGAATTCTGTTATGATATTTGTTCTAAATTCTTTTTTGATTTCTGATATCTCCGATTACTAACGGGAAAATGTTTTAATTGGGGGGGTATTGTTGAAGGAAGTATATTCGATTAATGATTTTATGAGCTTACATGTTTTGATAAAAAGTTTTAAGTTTTCTGCTATTTTACAGTTGGTTGCTCTTGTGGCCCTAATGTGACACTCTAGATCGGATCGGGTTAACCATATCCGTCTGGGGGTTACATTGAGTGGTATCAGAGCTATGGTTTGAGTTAAAATTTTCAAGTTAGACCGGTCGGTCAAATTTCAAAATGATGTCTGATCAGTACATGCCCTAGACTACAATCGTACCTCTCTAAGCCGGAACTCCAGGGCTGAGTCTCTATCTGTAATGAGTAAACCAATGTTTCTATCCGTTAAGGTTATACTTGTACAAAAAGGAATACGAGTAAGATCTGTCTAAACGCTATAAAGATCTGTCTAAAAGATCTGTCTAAACGCTATATAGTTGACCAGGACTTTGACTGGCTTTGACCGGGCATTAAACGACCTTTGACTTTGACCGAGTATACCTATCCTCACATTTTTCGACGTTCCAAATCCGATTCCGTAGTTCGTTTTTCGAAATTCGGACCCGAAGGCCTCGAAATTGCCAGTCAAAGCCGTTAACTTTGACCGAAAATTTCAAATTTTTGAAAAGTCATATTTTATGCCTTCGATGTCCTGAATCCGAATCCGAAGTTCGTTTCGCCAAATTTGAACCCGGTAAGCTGGTTTTCACTGATTTATCATCCAATTCGATCCGTTTTTTGGAATTAAGCTCCGTTTTTATGTAATTTCTATTGATATGGGTTCAAGGAAATATTGGAAGATGATTTCAAGATCAAGGGCGTTCGAATGGAATTTAATGGTCGATCAGTATTGCATGGAAATCGAGGTAATACTTTACTACCTCTTTGTGCTTTATGGAACATGTGAATATTCGTAAATGCATGAATGGAAATGTTTAGTCTAATATGTGTAATTAATGAAGTTCTACACTTGACTCGAATATAGTAAAAACTCGGTATCTGAAAATGGCTCAGATGACTATTATAAGAATTGGAGGACAGTTAGAATTAAATTTCAAGTTCTGGAATTAAGTGATAAAGGAATCAACCAGGGATATGTAGATTATAATTTATCTCATTAAAGGTACTTGAAGGACAAATTATGAGAATATTTCAATTAGGTAAAATTACAAAAATACCCTTATGTTGTAGGATGACAAGAATTGTCCCTGGAAGTTGATTAATAACTCTGAAAAGACATATTGATCCGATATAATTACAGATGTACATAAGAAATAATAGTTTTGTTTAGAAAATTTAGATAACTGGTTTTTAACGCCAAAAAGGGTTTGGGCAAGATGCTAGAAGTTTGTTAATGAATAATTTCAAGATCAGAGAATGTTCGAGGAAACAATTGACCATAGGATCTTTAAATTATAATTATTTTCGTTAAGAGCTAATATTGAAATTATCTGGTTAAGAAATTACAATAATGCCTATGAGAGGTAAAAATAGTTCGAGTTGACCTGGAATGAGAAAGTACTTTAAGGGTTTGTACTTAACTCGATAAATTACAGATTTAATTGTTACGATACTGTCTTTGTACAGAAAAATTCATGATATTCTGTTTGAAAAATATGAGAAGGAACTTGACCCGAAAATATCCGAGTTATAAGTAAATACCTGAAGAATGATTTATCAATGGTGCTATTTTGTCAGAATTATTCGAAAGGACTGTAAAAGATGATAAGGTTGAATTAAATAATAAGATCAGATGGATGGAAATTATTGAAATACATCGGATCTGTCAGAATAGTTCGATGGGACTGACATAAATGATAAGTTTGAATTTAATAATAATAAGATCGAACGGAATGAATTATTGGACTACAATGGATCTCTAAAATGACCAAAATACCCCTGTAATGGAAATGACCCAAGAATATCACCAAGCTCAGGAATGATAGGATATCTTTGAGCTCTGTAATGATTGGAATAAAACTGAACACCAAAATGACCAAAATAGCCTTATGGCCTTTACTAAGTAAATGTCTTGTATTAATTAAGGAATCCAAATAAGCATAGGTGTTGGACTACCTTTAGAAGTTATGGAATAACTTAAGTGAGCCGATCAACCGTAATGATATGTCAATACCTGAACAACATAGGTATCAGTTGAATGTGTGTTTATCTTTTCAAGTGTGGTTCGATGATAATTTTGAAATTACTCAGCTCAACTCAACTCTAGATCTCATTCGGTAATAAGAAATGGATATTCGTTAGACAAATCAACCACAACTACCAAATTGAATTGAACGGAAGTACAATATATATTTGAAATTTAGAAACGTCTGAATTATTATGGAAAATCCCGAAGTACCTGCAAAGGACTTGACTGTTAAATAAACCAAGTAACCTTAAGGACTGAGGATTAAGTAAGAGATTAGAATAAGTTTAGAAACTTGGATGAACTTATGTGATGTATCATTCCTATGGATTATGAACCACAAATCAAGTACGTCAGCATTTCCTGGTATAGTTGAATCATGGAAATGAAATAAAGACCATTAGAATATTTTTTTCGTCTCCTTATGATCTGTTCAGTGATGACTCAGAAGATGATCCATGGATAAGAATATTTGGTATTAAAGAGTGAAAAACCCGGAAGGTTAATGAATTGACAAGTTGATAAGTATTGGTTCTGGAAGCTATTCATCTGGAGTTGTTTGATAATCGGATTAATCGTTATAGATTGTAAAGATTCTGAATACCCTTTAGATTTTGTAGAGCTTCCAAAAATTATCCGAATAAGATGATCCTAACAAGTTATATTCTAAATAACTGATGATTCTGTCAGTTATTGAACTCTTCCAATAGTGATTCTAAGTTACGACATTCTATCGTATATGAAAGATCCTTGTTTCTTCTTCCTGATAAGATTATCCAGTACATCTGAATAATATCTGTAAACTCTGATGTGTTCCCTAAACATATAAATATTTTATCTGATTTTCGATTTGAATACTGTTATGATACATGCCCTGAATTCTATTCTGAATTCTGATCTGAATTCTATTCTGATATATGTTCTGAATTCTATTTTGATTTCTGATATCTCCATTTACTGACGGAAAAATGTTTTAATTGGGGGGTATTGTTGAAGGAAGTATTTTCGCAGGTTCCTCTGCTTTGTGCTCAGGGCTTTACAAGTTGTGTGGGTTGGGTGTATGGTTCTGGGGAACCTACACATTATGTTGTGTTGGAATGGGGGTATATATATATATATATATATATATATATATATATATATATATATGTTTTAAAACGATCTGCAAAGTTACATGGTTTTTGGGAACACACTAGGTAACATATTCTGATCTCCTGAACTCAGTCATCTGAAATATTTCTCTGAACTGAAAGCTCATTGTCCGTTACCATCTGAAATATCAGTAGGATCTCCGATCAGCATAAAAGTCTATAGATGTTCGGAAACAATAAGAAAACATATGTTTATATGTATCTGCACGTTCTTCAGCATCATCTGGTAGTTTTGTATTTCTGAGCTTTCCGAAGCTCACTCTATTACTCAACATTGCAGGTTAAAAGAATTGTACCAGTGCATCTATCATCATCAGTATGAGAGTTCTTTCGGCGTTGCTTCCAGAGATTGGTACATGTGATTAGGGGGCATGTAATTATTTTTGTTTGTTTTATATTTGAGTCTAAAAATTTGTTTTAATTATGCATACCGATTAATGATTTTATGAGCTTACATGTTTTGATAAAAAGTTTTAAGTTTTTCGCTATTTTACAGTTGGTCCCTCTGGTGGCCCTAATATGAGACTCCAGATCGGATCGGGTTAACCGTATCGGTATGGGGGTTACAAGATGGAGTAATTTCCTTATTAAGAGGGCAAGCAAGGATCTGGTGGACCAATGTTACATTGAGAGTGTCTAGCAATCAAGTAACTTGGTCATTATTTTTAGAAGAATTCAAGCATAAGTACATCAGAGATCAATTTGTTCGATAGATGAAACAAGAGTTCATGAATCTAAAGCAATGAAATCACACTATATATGAGTACAAGTTTGAATTTAATAAGTGGAGCCGCTTTGTCGCCGAGCTTATTCCTACAGAGAAGGATTCTTGTGAATGGTTCGTAGAGGGATTACGTCATCGGTTAAAGGAAATGTTGTTTGTATTGAATTTATCCTCATTTCATGAGGTAGTCAATCGTGTCAAAGCTTTGGAAAGAGCTCAGAATGAGAGATTTGAAAATTCAAGAGCTCAGACAGTCAAAAGAACGGGTGCTTCTTCAAGTTCTGCACCATCAAAAAGGGACAAAGATGCTGGTTCTTGACCCCAAGATAGATCAGAGTTAATGGCATCCTCCGCTAGAGGATTGAATCCGATAAGAGGTAGACAAACTCATTCAGTGGGATCTGGAGCTGGGAGATCTAATCAGAGTCAAGTCAGACAATGCCCACATTGTGGAAAGAATTATTCAGGGATATGTAGGATAATTTTCGGAGCTTGCTTTAGGTGTGGGGAGACCGAACATTTTGTTCGAGATTGTCCCAGGGTAGCCGATGAATCTGCACCACCAGAGAGGTCTATTTCTACAGGCCAAAGGGGAAGAGGTAGAGGCAAAGGAAGAAATCATTCAGAGTCCTGTGCTCAACTAGAGATACACTCCACTGCTCTAGTGTACAATCTCAAGACCAATGAGGTTTGGGATGACCCAGAGATTTTAATAGGTTTCTTTCTATTGTTTGATAAACATGTTATGGTATTGATTGATCCAGGGTCTACATATTCATGCATTACTAGTAAGTTAGTGGGAGAATTGAACATTCTGTTAGAAACTACTAGTAATGAAATGATAGTAACGAATCCATTAGGGCACAGTGCTCGGGTAAATATGGTGAGTCGTGGGTTTCCCATACGAATTCAGGGAATTGAATTCCCTACTAATCTGATGGAATTACCTTTTGACGAATTCGAGGTGATACTGGGAATGGAATGGTTATATCGTTACTATGCTAATGTTGACTATAGACTGAAAAGAGTAACACTGAGAAGTCCAGAAGGGGTAGAAGTTGTGGTATTTAGTGAAGGATGGAATCCATTTGCAAATGTAATTTCAGTAATGTCGGCGAAGAAGTTACTGCTACAGAGATGTCAAGGGTTCATTGCTAATGTGTTGGATGTTAGAACCAAAGAAAAATGGATTGAAGAAATTCCTATAGTCAAAGTGTTTTCTGACGTTTTTCCTATAGAGTTACCAGGTTTGCCTCCAGATAGAGAGGTAGAATTTTAGATTGAAGTATTACCGGGAGCTGCACCTATTGCTATGTCACCATACAGAATGGCCCCAAAAGAGTTACAAGAATTAAAGATTTAATTATAAGAATTACTGTAAAAGGGTTTATCAGACCGAGTGTCTCACCATGGGGAGCTCCAGTTTTGTTTGTTAAGAAGAATGATGGTTCAATGTGTCTCTGCATTGATTACAGGAAGCTCAGTAAGTGATTATATATTAAGAATAAATATCCACTTCCTCGAATCGATGACTTATTTGATCAATTAAAGGGAGTTTTAGTTTTCTCGAAAATTGATTTAAGTTCGGGTTATCACTAATTGAAGATTCAAGAGAAAGATGTTCCAAAGACGGTGTTTAGAACGAGGTATGGTCATTATGAGTTTATTGTGATGCCATTTGGAGTTACAAATGCACCAACTGCTTTCATGGATTTAATGAACATAATATTTTAACCCTATTTAGATCAGTTTGTGGTGGTTTTCATTGATGATATTTTAATATATTCAAAATCAGAATAAGAGCATAGTTCACATTTGAAGATTGTCTTGCAGATTTTACGATATAAGAATCTTTATGCTAAACTTTCTAAATGTGAATTCTGGTTGAGTGAAGTGACATTCCTTGGACATGTAATTTCTGCAGAAGGAGTTCAAGTGGATCTTCAAAAGATTAAAGCTATTCTGGAGTGGGAAGTTCCAAAGAATGTATCATAAGTTAGAAGTTTTCTGGGGTTAGCTGGTTATTATCGAAGGTTCATTAAAAAATTTTCCATAATAGCATTATCCTTAACTAAGTTGTTGAGAAAGGAAGTAAAATTTTTTTGGACCCATGAATGCCAAGAGAGTTTTGAAAAGTTAAAGAAGATTTTAATAGAAGCTCTAGTGTTGATTCAACCCGAGTCTAGCAAGAACTTTATAGTGTATAGTGATGCGTCTCATAACGGCTTGGGATGCGTGTTAATGCAATAAGGCAAGGCGGTGGCCTATGCTTCAAGATAATTAAAATCACAAGAAAAGAATTATCCTACACACGATCTAGAGATCGCGGCAGTAGTGTTTGCTCTTAAGATCTGGCGTCACTATTTGTATGGTGAAAAGTGCTATTTGAATACATATCATAAGAGTTTAAAGTACTTGATGACTCAGAAAGAGTTGAATTTAAGATAGAGAAGATGAGTGCAGCCTTAAGTAGAAAGATGTTTGCAGCCTTACAAACTTTGGATGCCAAACTATCATTTGGTGGAGATGGTGCAATTTGTGCGGAATTGACTATCAAGCCATCATGGCTGGATCGAATTAAGGAATTGCAAAGAAAAAATGAAATGTATTTGAAGAAATTACAACAATTAAAGAATGAAGAGCTAAATGATTATGAGATCAAGTCAGATGGGAACTTGTATTATCGAGGGAGACTAGTGATTCCAGATGTTGATGAGTTAAAGACTGATCTATTAACGAAAGCTCATTGTAGTCCATTAACGATGCACCCAGGAGGAAACAAAATGTATATGGACCTCAAGATTCGATATTGGTGGCCTAGAATGAAGAAAGACATTACGGAATTTGTATCAAAGTGTTTGACTTGTCAACAAGTCAAAGCTGAGCATCAGGTTCCGTCGGGACTATTACAATCAGTATCAATTCGTCAGTGGAAATGGGAGAATGTAACAATGGATTTTGTGACGGGTTTACCTTTAACTCCGAACAAAAGGAATTCAATCTGGGTAATTGTAGATAGATTGATTAAGTCAGCCCATTTTATCCCGGTGCGAACTGATTTCTCCATGGATAAATTTGCCAAACTATATATTAGAGAAATTATATGCTTACATGGTATACCTGTTTCTATAATTTCTGATCGGGATCCTAGATTCACATCGCGATTTTAGAAATCATTATATATAGAGTTGGGAACTTGATTGAACTTTAGTACAACATTTCATCCTCAGACCGATGGACAATCCAAGTGAACTATCCAAATTTTGGAGGATATGCTAAGAGCTTGCGTAATTGAATTCAAAGGATTGTCGAAAAGGTATTTGCCACTTGCTGAATTTGCGTACAAAAATAGTTATCAGTCAAGCATCAAAATGGCTCCCTATGAAGCTCTTTATGGAAGAAAATGTTGTATGCCCTTGAATTGGTTTGAGCTTAATGATAGAGAAATTATTTGTCCCGAGTTGATTCAGGAAATGGAAGAAAAAGTTCAAGTGATTCAGAGTAATATCAAAAATGCTGATGATAGACATAAATCATATACATATTTAAAGAGAAAGAAGATAGAATATCAAGTTGGAGATAAAGTGTTTCTTAAAGTTTCTCCTTGGAAGAAGGTTCTGAGATTTGGACGTAAAGGAAAACTGAGTCCTTGGTTCATTGGACCCTATGAGATTATTAAGAGAGTGGGACCAGTAGCATATCAGTTAGCTTTGCCATCTGAAATGGAAAAGATACACAATGTCTTTCATGTTTTGATGCTTAGAAAATATCGATCTGATCCATCCTATATTGTGACTACTGAAGAGATCGAGGTTCAACCAAATTTGACTTATGAGGAAGAACATGTTCAAATATTAACTCATGAGGTTAAACAATTAAGAAACAAGACTATTCCATTGGTTAAAGCCTTATGGAGGAATCACAAAGTAGAGGAAGCAACATGGGAACGTGAAGAGGACATGAGGAATAAGTACCCCCATCTCTTTGCGTACTGAAAATTCGAGGACAAATTTTCTTAAGGGGGAGATTTGTAACATCCTCAATACCGGGTTAGTGATTAAATTGTAAAGTCTCATAATTTGGTGATTAAAATAGAATGATTGAATAGTATAAAGATTTAATTGTAAATTATTGTATAGAATTAAAGTGAAAGGAAGAAGGAATAGAAGGGCAAAGAGGTCATTTCCAAGGAAATAAGAAAAAGAAGGGTTATATATATATCCAAGTGGGTTGAAGAGGGGATAACACAAAGGCTTCCAGAGTTCTTTCTTCTTTTTTCTTCCTTTTACTTGTAAAGTAAAACAAAGGTGAGTTTTCTGATTATTGAGTTTCTTGTTAAAATTAAGATTGGGTTTTGATTATTAGATGATAACTAAGCTTAAGTTATCTTAAAATCAAAGGATGATGGAGTTAAGAGAGGTTCTTGAATGAAATCTTGGAATAAAGTTCATATCTAGAATTGGAAGTTAAAGTTGACTTGTCATCAATCTAGTTAAGACATATGAAGTGTTAGAAGTGGAATTAAATCATGTTGCAAAGTTGGTATAATCCTTGAATTTCATGAGGAGGAAAGGATTCTGAGGTTTAAGATGAAATAAATGAGTATAGATTGGTTTAATTATGTGTACTGGAGTTAAGAATATAAAAGGGGATGAAACATGAAAGATTTAAAGATGAAATGGATAAGTTTTCAGGTTCAAGAAGTGAATTATGGGCAGAGTATATCGGTGCACATTGAATGTGCACCGATGCATCATGAGTAAAATCCTCGAATTTGTTGAAGGTGCATCGATGCACATGAAGTGTACTGATGCACTCCTTTAAAATAAAAACATCGAATTCCATCAGTGTATCGATGCATCGATAGTGCATCGATGCACCCCTTAATATTAAAAACATCTAATGGGATTTATACACCGATGCATAGATAGTTCATCGATGCACCCGTCAAGGGATGCATCGATACATGGTGTGGTGCATCGATGTATACCTTCATTAAAAGATGAAAATAACTTTCCTTTTAGCCTAAAGAGTAATAATTTGGAATATATCAATTAGTATACTGATATGCATCAATGTATTACTATGTAGATATAGAACAATCGAAGGATTAGAATCGAATCAAAGCAAGACTAAGGTGAGTGCATTTTATAGTTAAAGTGTATAGAGATAAGACTTGTGATAAGTATATCTCTAATAGTTGAATTCATGATTCTATACTCATGTACATGCATACATATGCTATTGTAATAGTGATTTTATGCTTAATTCATTATGTGTTAATATGATACTAAATCAACGAATGTCGTTGCCAGAGAATACAATCCCGATATATGGAATAATGGAAATGATTATATGTGTTTATATGAAAAGTAATGAAAGAGATATAAAATGAGAAAAATACTCATATTTAAGACCATGTTATATGATATGAGAGCTATAGGTATAGTTGGCATGCCAAGAGTCGAGGGTTCCAGTGGTCCTTCGGGACATATCCAGTGGTCCTTCTGGACGTAGTGGTCCTTCGGGACACAGTGGTCCTTCAGGACATATCTAGTGGTCCTTCAGAACGTAATGGTCCTTCGGGACAAATATTCTCTGCCCCTAGTGGGAATTATACGAGCTGTGGTGACAGCGTAGTGCACATCCTCTATGTACTCACATACATATGTTCTCAATAATGTACATGGGTAATTAAAAGATAAATTAAAGTGAAAGTGATACAAGAAGGTAAGCTTCTTATATGCAGAACATGATTATATCGGTTATAGTGAAATATGTACATGCATATTGAAATGTCATGATCAAATGGTAAGAATGCATATTAATGAATCTATTGTTACATGTTTATTTATTGCCTCACTAAGTCTATGACTTAGCGTGTAAGTGATTTACACGTAGGTACCAAGAAACAAGAAGAGCAGTAATAGAAGTGGCAAAGACAACATCACTACTAAAAGATCAGATCATAAGTAATTGACAAAGTAGGTATTTTGGGTTGTATATAGAGTGTTGGTATGTAATAAGTTGTTAATTACGAATGCTCTGATCGATTTTGTATTTTGTGGTCTCTTTATGTAAATTAACGTATTTGGTTTTAATGAAAGTTTAAAATTTCTATGTTTTTCTTTAAGTGTCAACGTTTGAAAAGTAAATGTGACACCTCGGACTCATATTCGGGTCGGATACGGGTTAGGGGTGTTACAACATGTATGTAGAAACATGCGCAAAACGATATCAACGTAAAATAAGATATATGTAAGAAACATGATTTAACATGATTTAACATGATTTGACTGTCTACTTTAACAAACAATAAGAACATAATATCACATGTATCTTAAAATTTGATATATATACCAAAACCCAGAGTATCCAAAATCACTCGCTTAATATCCTTATAAAACTCCTCTTTGTAACATAAACCCCAAAATATACAGAGTGTACAAAATGATTATTTCTCTCAAAAACAATTCTCTTATTATTTTTAAGGACTCTATTCCATAGGAATTATTGTTTGAAATAATTACTTATTAAATAAACTTAATTATCAAACAATCTTCAACCACTATAATTATAATAAAATTCAACTTAAATATTGATTATAATTTGGTAATTTTGTCACATTCACACAAATCAAAGCCAACCTATTTCACCCATTTTTCACGATTGTACTGAACAAACAATCAAAACTGAAATTGATTTTATAATCAAATAATCAAAATTGAAATCGACTTTACTGAACAAACAAGTTAGGGGAAAAACACGTCAAGAGTCTTCGCATACCCAAGTCCACGTCAAGAGTCTTCGCATACCCAAGTTCACGTCAGGAGTCTTCGAATACCCAAGTCCACGTCAAGAGTCTTCGCATACCCAAGTCCATATCAGGAGTCTTTGCATACCCAAGTCCTTGTCAGGAGTCTTCTCATACCCAAGTCCAAGTTAGGAGTCTTCGCATACCCAAGTCCACGTCAGGAGTCTTCGCATACTCAAGTCCTCGTCAGGAGTCTTCGCATACCCAAGTCCACGTCAGGAGTCTTCGCATACCCAAGTCCACGTCAGGAGTCTTTGCATACCCAAGTCCTCGTCAGGAGTCTTCGTATACCCAAGTCTACGTCAAGAGTCTTTCCATACCCAAGTCCACGTCAAGAGTCTTCGCATACCCAAGTCCACGTCAAGAGTCTTCGCATACCCAAGTCCACGTCAAGAGTCTTCGCATACCGTGGAAACAACACTCTCTCATCAAGTCATTGCTGTGGAAAGCAAGTCATATTCAAATGAAAATTACAAGTATAATATTTTTTTAATATTTTTAATATTTAAATGATAATTATAAACTTAATTATCAAATATGTTATGTTTGGCTTGTAAATTGTCAAATTTGGCAAGTTGAAAAATTTCATCTTGGTTGGTGGCCAACTTATTGGAAAATTCATCTTTAGTAGGTGGCCAACTTTACACATGAGAATTTCATCTTTGGTCCCTAAAATTTTAGGTTATTTATAAGTTTAGTCCTTAAAACTCAACTATAAATATAAACTATGTATATAAACTATATATGTATAAACTATAAAAAGTATATAGTTTATAAATTATAAATTATATTTATATATATATATATATAAAATATATATGTATAAACTTTATAAAATATATAGTTTATAAATTATAATTTATATTAATATAGTATATATATGTATGTATAACTAATATAAGTAATATATATAGTATATATGTATAGACAGTTGATAATTTATATATAGTTTATAACTTTATATAAACAATAGTTTATATAAATTATATATGTCACCGTCTCCTAGAATCAAAACCCCCTAAGTCAAAGGTAATTCGTCTCTTGGGTTTTATTTGGGGAGTTTAAAGGGTTGTTTCATTAGGTTTAGGTATGTTTTGAGTTGGGGTTAGAAGTTTGAGCGTTTTAGAAGCATTGGCTTCTCGTCGGAGCCGTATAAGGGTGGTACTCACAACGGCTGCCTAGTTGGGGAGGAAAAGATTAAAAAAAGAGTTAGGGTAGAGAGTTAGAGAGAACGACAGGGAGAGGGAGTATCCAGAGAGAAAAGAGAGCTTTTTAAGAAAAAGGGTGGAATGAAATGAGACCTAGGGTTTTTTAACCCAAAATACCATATTTATCTGCAACTAAAATGGTGTCGTGTGGGTTCAGATTGAGTCACCCATTTTCACATGGGATATTCGGGTAGGGGTCCGCCTAGTTTTAGGTTGGTACATTTTGATCCCCATTTTGATTTTAGCAAGTTTCTATTTTGGGCGCTAAGGTTTCTGTGAGTTGTATTTTGGCCCATTTTGCTTGTTGGCCTTTATCATTTGCCTTTTCGCATTTGGCATGCATTATTTAAAACTCTTAATTTGGTCCTTATTTGAGTTTTATCTCTATTAACTTGAGCCATAAATATTACGATAATTTAATTTTCTTCCTTAAATATGTTTGCTCCTTTGTGATTTAAGCTTTTTTTTTAATTTTTATACTTTTAATCCACTTCGTTAGAATGAAAGAATCTGCAACCTCACCATGCTTCTCGAACAGTGACCACATACCTTTATAATGGAATTTCTCAAGGATGTTATGAACGAAAATTGTCGACAGCTGAGCCCTCTTACCTAGCCTTTTTTCTTTCCTACCTGGCCGAGTTGTTGTGCAGGTGCTAAATCTATTGCTTTGGAGTGACTTTAGTACATACTCGAGGATGACCACAGTAAATATCTTGGTGTACCCTTGCTAAATTATTTTAGTTCCCAGTTTTGATAAATGTCTAATATGGTACATCTTATTTGTCCTTATTATCCCATATGAATTAACGATTTGATGCCGCAGTTTTCATTTGATGTGTAGGATAAAACCTGAAGTTGATTGTGTATGAACTAGAAAGTTCCCTGAGTGTTCTCATTCGTTGTTGTCACTTGTGGTAGTATTCCATTGGAGTCATCTTAACAGAAGATACCGAGATGCGTATATGTTTCCATCAAATTAAACGAGTACAAAGGATGGGGTGGAAAATCTGCAAATCCTAAACATCGTAACCTCTCCTGGGGATATAGACATTATGGTGTATTTGTTTTGGCTTAGAATAATTAGGGTTTATTGTAACCCCCTGATATCGATGCGGGTAATCCGATCCGATATGGAGTGTCACATTAGGGCCACCGGAGTGACCCACTGTAAAAATCTTGGAAAATTTAAAACTTTTGTCAAAAAATGTAACTCATAAAATCATTTATTAGTATGAATAAATAAAACAGATTTTCAGACTCGTATATAAAGAAAAATACAATTACATGCCCCTAATCACATTTATCATACTCTACAAATAACACCGGAAGAACACCCTTATTGAAATCGATAACTGCACTGGTACAATTCTTTTAACCTCCAATGGTGAGTAACAGAGTGAGCTTTGAAAAGCTCATTTATACATAACTACCATATGATGCTACATGACATGTAGATAAATGGAAACTCATATAATTTCCTTGTCAAATCTGACGTATACCAATTATCGGAATAATCTGGGGTACTACTGGTAGTTCATCGAGTAGAAGCCATGAATCTCAGTTCATAAGAAACATTTCATAGTATCACGTTTTCAAGAGATCGAATAGGATGTCTAGTGTGTTCCAATTAAAACCAGTTAAAAGATATAAATCTCTTAAAACCATAGTGGAACCCTCCAACCAAACTCCATTATGCAGTTACCCAGAACTGCGTCCGTAGGGCTTATCCTAATCACACAACAAAGGGAGCCAACCTAAGATATGCCTTGGGGCCTATGGGCCTACCCAAGGGTATCATTAGGTCTATAAGGTCTTATCAGCTGGATCAGGGTTGTGCCTCCATACTCCAGAATCCTATCCATATAAAAATCTGGTAGAAATCAATTTTAGCCATAAAATGTAATACCTGGACCGTTATCCAATAATATGTCATAATCGTAATAATAAAATAAATCCTATAACTGATTTCCACCTGTACACCATAAGTAGACCAATGATTAACCTAAGGGAGTGCCTTGGGGCCTGAGAGCCTACCCAAGGATCATCTTAGGTTCGTAAGAAATTTTCAACTTGATCAGAGATGTATCTCTAGTCTACCCATATAATATCCCAATAAAATAGTTCCATAAGTAACCAGTATATTTCATGGTCCATAAATCAATAACAATTCATAATTTTTGATGAAAATCGTAATTAGATATCACATACCATGTTGCCATGGTTCATAAACCAGTAAATTAATAATTATGTTAAAACACATTTCAAAACATATATAACTGTCATGTAGTACATGTGGAACACACTAGAGGATCCAAGTATTATTTTTTAGAGACATTTTGTATTTATCAGAATGAATAATATAAAACTTGTACAATTTGATCGGATTCCAGGAACGAGGTCCTATTAAAAAGAATTGATTACTAAACAATCTAATCATGCATTTAAGGTTGATACTATAGAATCCCATTATGTTTCATGTGCATCAGGAAAGCGTTCAGGAATGACCGGAGTAATTTGAGTTGATAAGAGAGAAACGAAGATTCAAAACATTTACAATCTATGTTGATTGATCAGATTATGGAATAACTTGAGTTGAACAACTTCCAGAACTGATGCGTATTGACTGATCAATTTATTGCCCTTCAAGGGTATTCGCTCTTTAATACTAACAATTCTTGCCCATAGATCATCTTCGTAATCATCGCTGAATAGATCTTCCAATGGTCTTTATTTCATCTTCACGTTTCAATGATATCAGGAAATGCTGACATACTTGATTCGTGGTTCATGACCCATAAGGACAATACATCATATAAGTTCAACAACGTTCCGAGACTCATCCAAATCACTTATTTAATCCTCAATCATTGAGGTTACTTAGTTTATTTAGCAATCAACTCTATCCTGGTTACTTCAGAGTTTTCCAGATTAATTCAGACATTTCTGAATTTCAGATACATATTGTATTTCCTTACAGTTCAATTTAGTCATATAATAGAGTCATTATGATATTTGTGGTTAATTTGTCTCATGAATATCCACTTCTTAGTACCGAATGCGCTCTGGCGTTGAGTTGAGCTAAGTATTTCCATAATTATCATCAATCCATACTTGAGGAGATGAACAAGCATTCAAGTGATACCTATGCTATTCAAGTACTGATATAGTACTAGCATTGGTTGACCGGCTTAAGTTGTGTTCCGTAACTTTTAAGAGCAGTACAACATCCATGTTTATTTGAATTTCTTAATTAATCCAAGACATTTGCTTAGTCTAGGACATAAGGGTATTTTGATCATTTTGGTACTCAATTTTATTCCATTCATTTCAAAGCTCAAGGATATCCAATCATTCCTGAGTTTAGTAATATTCTTGGGTCATTTCCATTCCAGGGGTATTCTGGTCATTTTATAGATCCAGTGTATTACAATCATTTTCTTCTGTCAGATCTTATTATCAAATTCAAACTTATCATTTATTTCATTCATTTCGAACAATTCTGCCAAAAGAGCACCATCGATAAATTATTCTTCATGTATTTACTCATAACTCGGAGATTTACGGATTATCATAAATTTTCTGTATAAACGTATAACTTAATGATGAAACTAGTAATTCATCGATTTATGCATGACTTCTTGAGTACTTTTCTATTCAGGGTAAATTCGGCTACTTTTCCCTCTCAAGGGTAATTTCGTAATTTCTTAACCATATAATTTTGATATTAAAACTCTTAACAAAGATAATTATAATTAAGAGATTCTAGGGTTTATCTCTTTTTCGGATAATCTTTAAACTTTAAAATATTCCTTATCAAACTTCTAATATCTTGTACAACCCATCTTGGATTTAAAAATAGGTTATCCAGATTTTCTAAGCAAAGCTAGTATTTTCTATACACATCAGTAGTTTTATCAGATCAACATGTCTTTACAACTTCTTATCCAACTTCCATGGTCAATTCTTGTCTTTTTACAACATAAGGGTATTTTTTTAATTTCATCTAATCGAAGTATTCTCATAATTTATCGCTTAAACCGTATTCGATTCGAATCCATCCATAAACAAACATGCATAATAGTCCGATCATATACATTCATGCATTTTTCCATTTTCAACATTTTCTATAAAGCATAAAGAGGTAGTAATGTATTACCTCTATTTTTGTGACATACTGATCGACGATATAAATTCCATTCGAACGTCATTGATCTTGAAATCAACTTCCAATAATTCCTCAAATACATAACAATATAAATTTCATAAAAAACGGGGCTTAATTCTGAAAATGGATCGAATCGGATGATAAATAAGTGAAAAACAGCTTACCGGGTTCGAATTTGGCGAAATGGACCCAGGACGTGGAAAAACATCAGAATAGGTATACCCAGAAAAAGTCAACAGTCGATCAATGGTTGGTCAACGCATGTCAAAGTTCTGGTCAAAGGTGGTCAACGCGGTCAACGAACAATGGTCAATGGGTCGGGTCGGTCAGTCAGGTCGGACCAGTCAGACCGGTTTTCTTTATTTTTTTCTACTGCCAGACGAAGCCCACTCTCAGGAGGTGGCGCGTGGGGCGCGTGAACAGTGTTACGGTGTCCGAAAATTCTCAAAAAATTTCTAAAAATTATTTTAAGGCATTTTGAGACACTTGCCAAGCTCGGTTCAAAATTTTGAACGGCCGAGAGCTCAATTCCGGAATATCGAAAACTTTGAATTCCTCACCACTCCACACGATGGAGACACTGAGGACATCGTTGGACTCTGAACGATGCAAGGAACACGATGGTGCAGAAGGTGTCGAAAATGAGTGGCCGGATCGACGTGAATCGACAAAAAACCAACAAAAATTAAAACTGACGATACTTTCGACTGAAATTAACGACGAACAACTACGATTCACAACGAAAGGTTTGAGGGGTTTTGTTCATCGGTCGACAAAGAACACAATCGTGGTTTTGGTTCGTCAAACGGAGGCCAGACGATGAGCAGATCGGAATTCAAATGAGGGTTGAGTGGAAGGGAAAAATGGGAAATTATGCAGAAAACAATCGGAGAAAGGGGTTTATAATTCATCCTATAAAAAATTGGTTAAACCATGAGTTTAGTCACTGAATTTCATGCACTTATTAAAATCGTCTGCCAACTTTATGATTTTATAATTTAATCCTCAATTTCCTCCAAAATACCAATTAAATCCAATACTTTATAATTTCTAAAATTTAGCCCCTAAATTGGGGTGCGACATTTATGGTTTTGGGTCGATCATGTTTGGCGAACTTGACAATGCAGGTTTTTCTATTTATTCTCTTAGCCTATGTTTTTTTTGTAACCAGAAATATGTTGTTAATTTCTACATATTGGATTTTCAATATGGGCTAAGAGCACTAGTCAGAGCAGGTTATGGAGGAACTTAGTGGACCCGAAGTGATGAGGTTGAAGTAGCATGGACCTGGATGAATTCCTTATCATACTCGTGTTCGACTAGGGTCTGTTGGATCCACTGTTGGGATGAAAAGAATAGGAAGCACGTTAAGGCTGCAGAACTTGCTATTGTTGCTTTGAGTTGGGGTTGGAGTTGGGTTTCAAAGGCGGAACACTGGACGAGGAACGATCAAGCACTGGGATATCAAACATTTTCTCCAACTCACCGGATTTCTTGATATCACCGCCTGCGTATGACACTGACCTTGATGACATTGTTGATTGTCGCTCTTTTAGCTGCTTCGGCCTTCTCGAAACAAACAATCCATTGTTTCACATACTTTCTTTTATATATATGTGTGTAAAGTTTCATCAATTTTATTAAAAAGAGAAGGAAACACAAATAAGATGCTGATTAAGATAGTCTTTACAAGCTATAAACACACAAGTGGACTTTGTTGCCATGAGAGAAGACCCTGTAAAACATAATACGAACAACACAACATACAACAAAGCACCCAGGCAGAAAACAATACCGACCACTGAGAAATGAAGTTTAATGCTTTGTCCAAGGCCTTTATTTTTCTGCAAAGGAATCAGCGAAGGAGTTTAGTTCTATACCATTTTGCAAATCTTTGTTGAACTTTCAAGTAGCTCCGAATGAACCACCATGGTTTTCCTGTGGTGAATACAACGTATCCCATGCTCAGTCCCAGCACCAACCCACATCCATACCCCATCAGTATAGAAAATTTCCAATTCAATCCATCATCATCATCATCTCTATAAAATTTTGCTGGAGTTTCGTGATCAATATCACGACTTTTTGATAATGGCAACCCCCATAAGCCCAAGTTTCCTATGTAGGAATCACTGGTGAAAGTATCAAATTGTTTGCCTTGAGGAATAGGTCCCACCAGATAATTATGAGAAAGGTTTAACACCTCCAAGAATCCAAAATTATTCAACTCCATTGGAATCTTTCCTCAGAGCTTGTTTGATGAGAGATCTAATGATTCAAGATTTCACAAATCACCAAATGATGATGGGATAGAACCCTTTAAACATTGTGAGAGAGGTTTATGACAATGAGAGAATGAAGTTCGCCAATTGTTTTAGGAATTTCTCCTAAGAATTGATTGTTGGGAAAGTTAATTACCATCCAGCTGGTCAGTAGTTCTTGAAACTCCATTTCGAACCCTTTTATTGTAAAAGATAAACCTTGCACATAATACACTTCTCCGTCAGCAAATTCATCTTTCATGTACTCTGGTTCAACTTTCTTTCCATTCCCTTCTTTAATAGCATGCAAATTTTCAAAAAATTTGGTAGGTAAGTAACCACTGAATTTATTATGAGATAGATCAATGGCGTGCAAATGAGTGAAGGAAACAACAATATCTGAACTATTCACTTGTCCATAGAATCTGTCCGATCTCAAGATGAGAACTTGTAGTTGATCCAAATTTCCTAACCAAAATGGGAAAGTATCATGTAACTTGTTTTTCCCAACGTCAAGAAGCTGCAAATATTTGCAATTACCCAAAGATCGGGGCAATGACCCTTCTACATGATTGTTGTTGATTAGAAAACTCTGCAACTAGCAGTGTTTAACAAAATTTTCTGGTAATTTACCATGAATATTATTATCCTGCAGATCAATGTGTGAGAGAAGAACTCAAGTTTCCAATGCAATATGGAATTGTTCCACTCAATCTATTCTTTATAAAGTTGAGAACATTGAGGGAACACAAATTGTATACTGAGGCAGGGATTTCTCCAACTAAGTTATTCATTGAAACATCGTACCACTGAAACGAGGGTGGTGGGGCTGGGATATTCCCTAGGAAAAAAATATTGGAATAGAGTTTAGAATTAAAAGTGGAGATTCTTTAAAAGAAAATTTAAATAAATTATAGGATAAATTATCTATTTAGTCAACCACCTATTATTGTGTTTATGTTTTAACCATCTAACTATTTTAAAAAAATATCTAACCTTAAATTTCTTTTTCGATTTTGGTCAATAGTTAGTTTGACCGTTGATTTAACGAATCTAGTGACATGGCATTGGTATAATAACAGTTTTAGCTCACCAAACTTCCACATTCTATCAAATTTATCATAATTTAAAATGATACTCAAAGATCATCAATATTTAAAAATCTTATCAATTTGGTACTCATTTGAATTTGAAATAATTTATTGTCAACTTTTAAAACAGTCAAAGTTTTTGGACTTATTGTGTGAATGTCTCTTTTTCTCACATAGTCACTCTACCAACCATTGTCTCACCATCACATTGTAAGAAGTCGATGAAGGGTGTGTAATTGGTGTGGAGAGATGACGACGATAGCTAAACAAATGGGCGACGACGATAAGAATTTGTGAGATGAATTTTGGAATTTTATGTTCGACCAGATTGAAGTATTTTTTTTTTTTAAAAAAAAGTGAGGATTCTTTTTGAATTATTTTGAATTAAGACCAATTTGATAGAATGTGTAAGTTTTGATGACTAAAATTGTTATTATACCATGTCACATTACCACTTCCGTTAAGTCAATGGTCAAATCTAACTCTAGGTGACTAAAATAAAAAACAAAACATAATGTTAGATAATATTTTTTTAAAAAAAATAATAACTATGTTATCAAAACAAAAATGAGAGAATGTAAGGGACTAAATAGGTGAATTATATTTGTGATGTAACACATGCATGGATGAGGTACATAGCTAATAAAAGTGACGGATTAAATTAGTGACCAGTGAGGGAGATGGAATTGTACCTGTCAATTCGTTTTGGAAAAGAAGAATGTCTGTGAGGGATGTCAGGTTTCCAACAACGGGAGGAATTGGACCTGAAACATATAATTATTAGAGAATTAATTAAAACAAATTTTATTTAAATTTTAAATTATTGTAATCAATTATAATATTCTTGTGATTAGTTGTAATCTCCTAACTCTAGGCTAGTTTTCTATTTCTATGTGCCCCATCTTGTGTATATATATCCACTCTTAATTAATGAAAAACTCAAGCCATTGTTAATCAATACTCTTCTCTCTACTTCAACATGGTATCACGAGCCTAATCTTTCTGAGCATATTTTACTCTCTCTTTTTTCCTTCAAAAACATCACGATCCTTCATATACATATATCTAAAATTGCGCCACTAGTCCCTTCAATGGCTTCCCATACGACTTCCTCTTCCACCAACGACCCTATTACTATCCAAAATTCTCAAGATCCTCAAGATCCTCTCCTTACAATAAATCTCTCCAATATCACCAAATTGTCATCCACCAATTATCTCACATAGAGCCTTCAAATCCAATCTCTTCTTGAAGGTTATGATCGTCATCACTTTATTGATGACACTCAAACTCCACCACAACCCACCGTCACCGTCAATGGTGTTACATCTCTAAATCTGGGTACACAACCTGGAAACGTCAGGATCGTCTCCTTTTTAGCGCTATCCTTGATGCCATCTCCATTTCACTGCAACCACTTATTGCCCGCACCACCACTTCCCTTGATGCATGGCAAACCTTAGCTAATACCTACGCCAAACCATCTCGTGGTCATATTAAACAATTGAAGGAACAATTAAAGCGGTGTACCAAGGGCTCAAAATCAATTAGTGAATACATGCAGGAGATAAAGACTCGTGCCGATGAACTTGCTCTTCTAGGGAAGCCAATTGATGATGACGATCTTATTGATCGGGTTCTAGAAGGACTAAGTGATGAGTATAAATCTATCATTGATGCCATTAATTCCCGTGACACGCCAATTTCTTTTGTTGAACTTCATGAGAAACTTCTCAACAAAGAAGCATCTCTTCAGACCGCTCAACCACCTTCCCTATCACTACTAGCCACGGCGAATCCCACGGCCTTTCGAAATCGTCCAAATTGGCGTCCATCAGCCACCAATTCACAACAATCAGGCCCTACCACTATACTTTCTCCTCATGATCAACGCCAACCCAAACCTTATTTGGGTCATTGTCAAGCATGCGGCACTCAAAGACACACTGCCAAACGATGCCTGATGTTTCGGCTTGTCACTAATCAACAATCACCAACATCTCGTCCTCAAGGCTCTCAAGGATATCGCCCCTCCACACCTTGGCAACCACGAGCCAATCATGCTATTCTGGGCAACAACACTACACCTACTTGGCTGCTAGATAGTGGAGCATCTCACCACATTACATCTGACTTGAGCAATCTCTCTCTTCATAGCTCGTACCAAGGATCTGATGATGTCATGATTGGTGATGGATCGGCCCTTCACATAACCCATACTGGTTCTACCACCATACCTACTTCCTCTCGCACCTTTACTTTACAAAAATGTCCTTTGTGTCCCTTCCATGAAAAAGAACTTAATTTTGATTTATCAATTTTGCACTCATAACCATGTTTCTGTTGAATTCCCACCATCTGTTTTTCAGGTGAAGGATCTAAACACAGGGACAATCCTTTTGACGGGTGAACCTAAGGATGGCGTATATGAGTGGCCGACTGAATCCCCTTCAGTTTCCTCTCCACCATTGCTTGCATTTTCCAGTGTCAAGACCACTTCATCTGAATGGCACTCTAGACTAGGTCATCCATCATTTACTATTATGAAAATATTGTTTCCAAATTTCCTTTACCATTGTCTAGTCCGTTATCCTCCTTCACACATTGCAATGCCTGTTCATGCAATAAAAGTCATAAAATTCCATTTTCTTCTTCTACCTTGACCTCATCTCACCCACTTGAACTTATCTTTTCTGATGTCTGGACCTCTCTTTTTTATTCTGTTGATGGTTTTCAATACTATGTTATTTTTCTGATCATTATACACGATATATTTGGTATTATCCCCTTAAACGAAAATCTCATGTGTATAATGTCTTTGTACGTTTCAAGGCATTAGTCGAAAACCAATTTAAACATCAAATTGTTACATTCTATTCAGATAATGGTGGTGAATATCAAGCCCTTGATCTTTTCCTCTCCACCAATGGTATATCACATCTTACTACACCACCCCATACACTAGAACATAATGGTTTTTCTGAACGACGTCATCGACATATTGTTAAAACTGGTCTATCTCTCTCCTCACTCATGCATCAATACCTTTAACTTATTGGACTTACGCCTTTGCCACTTTTGTATATCTCATCAACCGTATGCCAACACCCACATTACATCTTTCATCTCCTTTTGAGAAACTCTTTAAGTCTCAACCCAACTACACTAAACTTTGGGTGTATGGTTACTTATGTTATCCGTGGCTTCGTCCTTATTCTCAGCATAAACTTGACTCTCATTCCACTCCTTGTGTCTTTCTTGGTTACTCTTCAACACAAAGTGCATATATTTGTCTCGCTCTATCTACTTCTAAAATATACATATCTCGTCAGGTAAAATTTCTTGAAAACTCCTTTCCCTTTAGCACTCACCAAATCCATCTATCGCGTCCCACCCCAGAGATCATTTCCAAATGGCTTCCCCCGGTCCAAATTTTACCAATTTCAAGTGGCTCACTCAATACGCCTCCACAAAGGGATTCATCATGTCAACATTCGTCACAAAATACCCAAATAGACCTCCCTTTACCCGAACACAGCTTGGTTAATCGCCAAGAAACCATCGTCGACCATTTACCACTAGAACCACACAATTCTGAGACCTCTTCTGCTTCAATCATAGCGCAACCCACCCATCAAAATACCCATCCCGTGACCATTAGATAGAAAAACAACATCCACAAACGCTTAACTAAAATGAACCTCACTACTATCATTTCTCAACCATCAGACATTGAGCCTCATACTGTTTCTCAAGCCCTAAAAGATCCTAAATGGAGACAAGCTATGAATGATGAGTTTGATGCTCTTGTTCGAAATGGAACTTGGGAGCTTGTTCCATCTACTTCTCTTCAGAATCTTGTTGGATGTAAGTGGGTTTTTCATATTAAACGGCTTCCTAATGGTTCTATTGATAGATACAAAGCTAGATTAGTTGCCAAAGGCTTTCATCAGCGACCTGGAGTGGATTATCATGACACTTTTAGTCTGGCTGTCAAGCCGACAACAATACGGCTTGTTCTAAGCCTGACACTCAGTATAGGTTGACAATTGCGACAATTAGATGTTAATAATGCCTTTCTTCAGGGCCATCTTTCCGAAGATGTCTACATGGCCCAGCCTCCAATATTTGTTGATAAAGATAATCCAACACATGTATGCAAACTAAAGAAGGCTATATATGGACTCAAGCAGGCCCCACGGTCTTGGTACCTTGAACTTCGCCAATTCCTCATTGAGTCTGGGTTCACAAACTCTCATGCAGACACTTCCCTATTCATTCTTCACTCAGGTGACACTACTATATATCTACTTGTTTATGTGGATGACATTATTATCACAGGCACCAACACCAATATTATTCAGCTCTACATTGACCTCATGGCACAAAGATTTTTAATCAAGGATCTTGGCACCTTGTCTTATTTTCTCAGCATAACCACTCCATCTGATTTGTTATTTACTCAAAGGCGCTACATCACTGATCTTCTTTCGCGAACAAAAATGATTGGTGCAAAACCTATTGCTACACCACTTGTTACAGATGGAAATCTCATATTTCATTCAGGTACAGCTCTAACTGACTGCACATAATATAGAACAATTGTTGGCAGTCTACAATATCTTTGCCTCACTCGCCCAGACATAGCATATGTTATTAACAAGCTTTCTCAATTCATGCATCGCCCGACATCTGAACATTGGAATGCTGCAAAATGAGTGCTTCGATATCTATGTGGCACTTTAACTCATGAATTATTCCTTCACAAGGAAAATCCACTTTCCCTTCATGCCTTCTCAGATACTGATTGGGGTGGAAACAAAGATGACTATACCTCAACGAGTGCCTATATTGTCTATCTTGGTCGTCATCCTATTTCTTGGTCATCCAAGAAACAACGTACAATTGCTCGATCCTCCACGGAAGCTGAGTATCGATCAGTTGCCGCTACTACTTCTGAACTCAATTGGATTTGTTCCCTTCTCACAGAACTTGGAATCACTCTTCCTACACCACATGTTATCTACTGCGACAATGTTGGTGCCATCTATCTCTATTCTAATCCAGTCTTTCATTCGCGCATGAAACATGTGGCACTTGACTATCACTTTATTCGGGGTCAAGTTCAATCGTGCTCTTCGTATTACTCATGTTTCCTCAGCAGATCAACTTGTCGATGTTCTTACCAAACCGCTTTCACGAAGTCGATTCTAAGATTTAAGGGTCAAGATTGGTGTCCATCTTGAGGGGGCATATTAGAGAATTAATTAAAACAAATTTTATTTAAATTTTAAATTATTGTAATCAATTATAATATTCTTGTGATTAGTTGTAATCCCCTAACTCTAGGCTAGTCTCCTATTTATGTGCCTTGTAATTAATTGTAATCCCCTAACTCTAGACTAGTTTCCTATTTCTATGTGCCCCATCTTGTGTATATATATCCACTCTTAATCAACGAAAAACTCAAGCCATTGTTTCTCAATACTCTTCTCTCTATTTCAACAATAATTACCATTATAGGCAAATGTTTCATTTATCTTTTACATTTAAAAGAAAAAGAAAGAAATGTGTAACTTCTGTTTACCGGTTAGTTGATTCAATGAAAGATCAAAGATTTGAAGCTTTTTGTTACTGCCCAACTTCTAAGGAATGCTTACCGTGAAGTTATTTTCCCCTAAATGTAATACCTCCAACTCGGGCCACTCACCAATAATCTCAGTAATCTGTCCCTGAAGGTTGTTTGCAAAAAGTTGGAGCAGAATCAAGTTTCTACGCTCAGTGAAACTCTCCGGAACCTCACCTGTAAGTATATTATCCGATAGATCCATGAATTTCAAGCTTTTTAAGGTTCCCGCTCCAGAGCTAAGTAATCGGACAGTAAATTGGAGAAGAGATACAACGTTTCAAGCTTCTATAGATTCCCTATCTCTGGTGGTATTACACCGGTTAAAGTGCAATTAGCGGCATCGAAACGAACAAGTTCCGACAAGTTTCCAATCTCTCGTGGCAAACCACCTTCAAAAGTATTATAATAATCAATATATAACTGCTGTAATTTGGTTAAGTTGCCGATTTCAGGTGAGATTTTTGTTGAAAATAGGTGGCACCATCGAAAGTTGGCCAAACTTTTGGTGGAAATTATTTTCGGTGGCAGTATTTGTTGACATTTAGAAAGGACAAAATACAAACTTTAGTCTTTGTAATTTAGGGTATTTACAAATTAGTCCTTAAACTTCAACTAAAATACCCTAGCTCATTTAGCTTTAAAATCATCCCAAAACATTCTAGCTTTCTTCCAATACTAGAGAATTTAGAGAGTTTCTTGAGAGTTATTTTCTTCTTTTTTTACAAGAGAGAATTGTTATTGTTTTATCCTTGTTAGATCGAGAGAAGTTGTAATTCCAATTTTCTCATAGTGAAATTCTTCTACTGTTGCCCGTGGTTTTTACCCTATATTATTTAGGGGTTTTCCACGTAAAATTTGTGTATTTTTTATCTTTATTTTTTATTTTCTCAAATTATCAGTTGTGATTTTGCTCTATCCGATAGTCGTCTTCCGCAACAATTGGTATCCGAGCCAGATTAGAGTGTGTAATATCTACTTATTGTCTTTGTGGTTGCCACCAAAAGGTGGATCCTCCAACATAAGAAAGTAAGAAGGTATTACCCATTCTTTGAAGGTTTCAGAGAACTATTCACGATAGTGAAATAGTGAGAGCTATCCGAAATAGAAGCTATGTCAACAAAATTTGATATTGAAAAGTTAAATGGGAGAAATTTCTCATTGTGGAAATTAAAGATGAAGGCTATCCTGAGGAAAGACATATGTCTAGAAGCTATCACTGAAAGGCCGATAGATTTCATAGATGACAACAAATGGATCGAAATGGACGGAAATGCTATGGAAAACTTTCATATAACGTTAGTAGATGAAGTATTGTTAAGCATCGAGGAGAAGAAGACAACTAAGGAGATATGAGATCATCTCACCAAATTGTACGAGGCCACATAATTGCACAATAAAATTTTCCTTAAGAGGAAATTGTACATTCTCCAGATGCCAGAATCTACTTCAGTGGCGGATCACTTAAACACGCTGAACACTTTATTTTCTCAGCTTACGTCCCTAAGATGTACAATAAGAGAATAAGAACGTGCTGAACTTCTACTTCAAAGTCTACCTGATTCATATGATCAACTCATCATCAACTTGACAAACAATAATGTCACCAGTCTAGTCTTTGATAATATTGCAGCTGTTGTTCTACAAAAAGAAAATCGACTCAAGAACAAAGAAGACAGACAAGTAAATCTGCAACAAGCAGAAGAGTTGACAACGATGAGAGGGAGATCAACGGAACGTGGCCAAAGCAGCAGTCATAAACATGGTAGATCAAAGTCGATAAGCAAGAAGAATTTAAAGTGCTACAACTGTGGAAAGAAGTGTCACTTGAAGAAGGACTGTTGGAGTCTAAATAAAAACTTCAATCCACAGGTTAATACCGCAAATACATCAGATGATGAAGATGCTCTATGCTGTGAAGCGTCAACCACCGTGGAAGGTAGAAAAAGATTTGCAGATATATGGCTCATTGATTCGGGAGCAACATATCACATGACCTCAAGAAGATAATGGTTCCATCATTATGAACCTGTCTCAGGAGGATCTGTGTATAGTTGCAATGATCATGCCTTAGAGATCGTTGGCGTGGGAACCATCAAATTGAAGATGTATGATGGAACAATCAAAGTTGTTCGAGATGTGCGACACGTGAAAGGCCTGAAGAAAAATTTATTATCCTACGGATTGTTGGATAATATTACAAGCAAGATTGAAACACGGAAAGGAATCATGAAGGTGTTCCGTGGAGCACTTATGGTGCTGAAAGGCGAAAAGATAGCTGCAAACTTGTATATGCTGAAGGGAGAGACTTTACTATAAGCAGAAGCCTCTGTTGCCTCATGTAGTTCAGATTCTGCAATGCTATGGCATCAGAAACTTGGACACACGTTAGAACAAGGAATGAAATTCCTTGTGTAGCAAAAGCTACTTCCAGGCTTAAAAAAGGTATCACTTACTTTGTGTGAGCATTGCATAACAAGTAAGCAGAACCAGTTGAAATTCAACACGTCAAATTCTAGAGGCAAAAGTGTTCTAGGCGGAGCAAAATACTTTGTCTCATTTATTGATGACTACTCCAGGAGATGTTGGGTGTACCCTATTAAGAAGAAGTCAGATGTGTTTTACACTTTCAAAAACTTCAAAGTGTGGGTGGAACTTGATTCTGGAAATAATATCAAGTGTTTCAGAACAGATAATGGAGGAGAATACACAAGTGAATAATTTGATGACTTTTGCAGGAAAGAAGGCATCAAAATACAGTTCACAGTGGAGAACACTTCTCAACAAAATGGAGTGGCAGAGCGGATGAATAGAACCTTGTTAGAAAGAATAAGAGCAATGTTGAGGGATGCAGGCCTAGAAAAATCATTATGGGCAGAAGCAGTCAATACCACCTGTTATTTAGTGAATCGAGATCCATCAACTGCAATAGAGCTGAAGACACCAATAGAGATGTGGACTGGTAAACCAGCTGATTATTCAGACTTCCATATATTTGGAAGTATTATGTACGTGATGTACAACTCCCAAGAAATCTCAAAGCTGGATCCAAAATCCAGGAAATGCAAATTCTTGGGATATGCTGATGGGGTAAAGGGGTATCTCTTGTGGGATCCTACTGCCCACAAAGTGATCATTAGCAGGGATGTTATCTTTGTAGAAGATAAACTACAAAGAAAAGAATACGATGATAGCGCTGAAAAGTCAGAGACTACACAGATACATGTAGACAAGGAGGTTGAACAAGGAGATTCTTCTGAAGCAGAACCAGCACATGATGAACAAGAACCAGAGAGTTTTGAAGCTCCAACAACTCGTCAATCAGATCGTGTGAGAAGACGTCCCAATTGGCACTCAGATTATTTTATAGAAGGAAATGTTGCATATTGCCTTTTAACAGAGGAAGTTGAGCCATCAACATACCAGGAGGCAATAAACATGGGATCTTGTGCCACTACCACAAGGAAGGAAGACAATTGGTAACAAATGGGTCTTCAAAATCAAGCGAAATGGTGACGATCAAGTGGAGAGGTATCGTGCAAGACTGGTGGTCAAAGGATATGCTCAAAAAGAAGGTATTGATTTTAATGAAATTTTTTCTCCTGTGGTTCGACTAACAACAGTTCGAGTAGTCTTACCAATGTGTGCTACATTGAACTTACATCTAGAGTAGCTAGATGTTAAAACATCTTTTCTTCATGGAAATCTTGAAGAAGAAATTTACATGCTCCAGCCTGAAGGTTTTGAAGAAAAAGAAAAGAAGAACTTGGTTTGTAGGTTGAACAAATATATATAAGGTCTAAAGCAGACACCGAGGTGTTGGTATAAGAAATTTGATTCCTTCATTATGTGCCTTGGATACAACAGACTTAATGCAGACCATTGTGTTTATTTCAAGAGGTCTGGTGATAACGATTTTGTTATATTGTTGTTGTTTGTGGATGACATGTTGGTTGCAGGACCCAACAAAGATCATATTGAAGAATTAAAGGCACAACTGGCTAGGGAATTTGAAATGAAGGACTTGGAATCAGCAAACAAGATTCTAGGGATGCAAATTCACCGAGTCAGAAGTAATAGAAAGATTTGGCTTTCACAAAAGAATTACTTGAAGAAGATCTTGTCACGATTCAACATACAAGATTGTAAGCCAATTTCTACCCCTCTTCCTATTAACTTCAAATTATCCTCCAGTATGAGTCCTAGCAGTGAAGAAGAGAGGATGACGATGTCTCAAGTACCGTATATATCAGCAGTGGGAAGTTTAATGTTCGCTATAATATGCACAAGACCAGACATTGCACAAGCAGTGGGAGTGGTTAGTCGGTACATGGCGAATCCAGGCAAAGAGTATTGGAATACAGTAAAGAGGGTTTTGAGATACATCAAAGGGACCTCAAATGTTGCATTATGTTACGGAGGATCAAATTTACTTATCAATGAGTATGTTGATTCTGACTATACAGGAGATTTGGATAAAAGCAAATCTACTACAAGAGATGTGTTCAAAATTACTGGTGGAGCTGTAAGCTGGGTTTCAAAATTACAATCAGTTGTGGCTACGTCCACAACAGAAGCAGAATATGTAGCAGCTATACAAGCCAATAAAGAAAAAATTTGGTTGAAGATTCTATTGGAGGAGCTTGGGCACAATCAAGAGTATGTCTCTCTATTTTGTGACAGTCAAAGAGCCTTGCATCTAGCAAGGAATCCAACATTTCATTCAAGGACAAAACACATACGAGTTCAGTACCATTTCATTCGTGAAAAGGTGAAAGAAGGGACGGTAGATATGCAGAAGATCCATACCAAAGACAACATAGCAGGTTTTATGACGAAGACAATCAATGCCGATAAATTTACCTGGTGTCGATCCTCTTGTGGTCTGTCAGAGACGTAAGCAACATGATGGTACAAGGTAGAAAGAATGGTGTGAAGATATGATTGTTCCAATCAAATCTTCAAGTGGGAGATTGTTGGAAATAGATGGCACCACCGAAAGTTGGCCACTAAACTTTTATTATTAAATTTCCAGGAATGATGTTATTTTCAAGCAAATCCCTCTAATCATAATATTAACACTATGGTCATTCCTTAACAAATGATATATATATATTGCAACGACATGAATTTCCTAGTTGATGTATGATAGTTGACCCATTATGGACAAATTTGAGAGCATGATTAGATTTGTTAAGTACCGTATGAGCCTAATCCAGAAAAAAAAATTAGGCCTAATTGTCACTAAAAATATAATTTTTGAATTGAGATTAAAAGGAATGACCAAAAGAATAATTGTATTATTGAGAAAAACAAGATTGATTTCCTCACTTCTTGTGGGTTTAAGGGGGAAAGCTGAGATATTAGCTCACCCACCCCTTTTACATTAATCTTTCCTTCTCATTTATATCTTTTCCCCCTTCAAAACCCTATAGCTTTAGAATCAAAAGAACAAACTTTCTAGTGATTTTGAGTGATTCGGATTCAAAAGAGGTAAAATATAATTTCTCTCTTTTGTGTTTTGAATCAAGAAAGTACATTGAATACTCTGATATACTTCTTACCTTTCATACATTTAATGTCTTGTTTGTTGGTAGGAAGAATTTTGGGTGTTTTGAGTGATAAGCATGTTAAATGGTCATTTGAATGATTGTGACGTTAAATAAGTGTAAAAATGGTGCTATATGACCTTAAACTACTTCCGTAAGCCTTAAGAATCAACTAAAGCTTTAAAACAAGTGTTTATAAGGGATTTAGATGTGATTTCTAAACTTGAAAAGAAAATTTCTAGATTTTAATATCGACATTGTTCTTGTAGTATCAATAAAATATGAAATTTCACTAAAAATCTAGGTAAATTGTGAAGAGAGTATTATTAGGTATCTATACTGCTCTATTGATATCAATGCTAAATCTTAAACATTGACAATTAGATGAAATATGTAATTGCAATATACGACTTTGGTTTTGATAATGTACAAGAGTATCGATACCTTAGGAGTATCAATACTCATGTTTCGTTTTGATATCTAATGTTATTTTAAGTATAGTTTTTCTTCTAAAATGATCAAGGAAAGTTTGTATTAATTCATAATGATTATATGAGACTAAGAGGAGGCCTTAATACACTAAATGATTGAAATACCATTAAGTAGTGTAAATTACCGAAATACACTATAATTGTGGAATTATTAAAATAACCCTAAAAACCTAATGATTTGTTTTGTGGGTTAAAACTTGAGGAAAAGATCAAATTATCATTAGGGCTTGTTAAGGGGCCTTGAAAACTCTTAAGTTCTTGATATTAATAGAAATATCTTAAGGATAAAATAATTAAATACCCAAAAATATTAAATGATTAAATTGCCCCTATGGGTTAAAAAGAAAATGTGAATTTTTCACAAATTGAGTAATCATTCATGATAACTCGACAAGTCTCATTAAGGGTCATAAAATAAAAAAGAATGTTGTACCCTTCAGCATAATGTTCTAAGAAAGAATGAACAAAGATTGAGAATACTTTGAATGGTGACTTGTGAGGAAATATCCGTGCCTTGTTGATAAATGTTGTGACTGTGTAGTCAAACTATGATTATTGGCCTTGAAGGGAATTTGTTGATGTTTATGGCTTACAGAAACCAATTTATGTATGTGATAACGCATTACATGAATTATACAAATATTTATCATTGTGTAGTCTGATTGCTTAGTGATGCTCATTCATTTATGTTGCTAGAAACAATGCTTGATTGCTTAGTGATATCAAGTATCACCTCTATTATTGATACATGGTTACTTTGTGATACCAGACACCATTACTATTTATTACACGATTGTTTGGTGATACAAGGTATTTAATCATTTTATCCTTAAGATATTATTGTAGGGATAAATTAATAATGACACTCATGTGTAGATTATAAATGAATGTTGATAAGCATGCTATACATGTGTGGACTAATTCTTCTTTGCTTATACTTGTCTTGCTTGCTTATATTTATGAGGTGCATAAAAATAATAGAGTAAAAGAGTGTCGCTAAGCTCATAAAACTCAGTGTTCAGATGTTTCTGTTTATAGGTTAGTAGCCCAGGGTTCGTATATGAGGAACATCATCAGTAAAGAATCTCTAGTACCATTGTCGTAGATTACAATATTCAACTTACTTTATAAGGCATTTGTATTCATATAATTCTTATGTGTATTTTAGTTTATAACTTTATTATTATTTTGAGTTATTTTGATTTATACTATATAACTACATAGCTTCGATTTTGTATAAACATTTTACAATTATTACTTATTTCATTATTTTGGTATGAAATTTCAAGTATATATATGTGAATATTAATGAAATTTTAAAATGTTTTATTCTGATAGTTGCTTCGATATCTCAATGTGACATATTATACCCATTGTATATAGTGGGTTGAGTTTAGGGTACTGTTATATTTAGGGGTATCAAAGTGCAGGTTCAACCGGTCCAAGGACTAGTTGATATGTTACAGTATGGTGTCAACGAATACATGCTTCTTAGTTTAAAAGTGTACTCTTTTAAGATTGAAATTTTCATAGTTTCATTTTCCTTGATTTTAATTGTAGATTCAAAGTATAGGTTCAACCGGTCCAATGACTAGTTGATATGTTACAGTAAGGTGTCAACGAATACAAGTTTCTTAGTTTAAAAGTGAACTCTTTTATGATTGAAATTTTGATAGTGTTTCATTTTCCTTGATTTTAATTGTATATTTGATATGCTCGTTGATTCATAGCGTAGTCTCAAGAATAAAGATGGGTATCATGTCTCTCATGTTGATGATGTCAACTATGAGTTTGTGTCTAACAACAAGGATCTTGGAGTCCCAGGGGATGTGGGGGTCGAGGAGGTGACATTTGTTTTACAGATTTGACCTTTACGTTTAGGTAGATAGTGAGAGCCATTCCGAGAACTCGAACTGTCTCTCCTGTTACTTTTTCTCCTTCTACAGTTTCATTTCAAGAGTCCTTTCTTGAGAGACTCAGGAGGTATAAGACAATCGATTTTTTTAGTTCGGGTGATGATGGCCTGATAACAGTTGACTAATTGTTGAGAGAGACCCTGAACATTCTAAGACAACTACATCTTATTATTGAGACTAATTTAGAGTGCATCACCGCTATGCTCAAATATGGCATCATTAATTAGTTGGAGATGATTGAGATGACTTTAAAATTAGAAACACGTGGTTGTTTGCAACCAACACTAACTAACCAACTGCTTTAAACAACCTTACATTAACAGCCTAGTCCCTACTTTTATCCCTTCCTTTTGTAAGATTGAACAAGAACCTTAACAACCTACAACCTATAACCTAAAACAGAAACCCTAACAAACCAATAATTTAGTGACACCAAAATTTATGGTGTTATGTTCTCATGCTTCAACAAAAATATGAAATACATCTAGAGATGAAATAGACCGGAGAGGGCAGAGAGTTCCATTGGGATTGGACCGGAAAGCTGGTTGGCTGCGACGGAGAGGTCACGCAGACCGGAGAGGGCAGAGAGTTCCATTGGGATTGGACCGGAAAGCTGGTTGGCTGCGACGGAGAGGTTTTGGAGGAAACAGAGGTGGGAAAATGATGGGGAAAGAGTTCCCGACAAGATTAAGTTGGTTAAGTCGATGGATGTCACATGACGACCAGTGTAATCGCACGTTACACCGGTGAATGAGCAAAGCAGAGTAGTTGCATTCCAGTTGGAGAGGTAAGATTGATGGTCGTTGGTAATGGACGATTTAACATCCATGAGTGCACGATGCTGCGAGATGGCTCTTGCGGCAGAGGAGTGGGAAATGTGGAGGAGAAGGAGGAGGAGGAGGAGAAGGAGAAGGAGGAACCTCATTGTTTTCTTCTTTTTACTCCTTGAAATGAAATTGGGAGGAAAAGGAAAGTAGATGAAATGAAATTACAGGCTAGTCATTGTTATTATAGAAATATAAACAGGTGGTCTTGGTCTTCCAACTAAAATTTTAATTATTTTTAATCCAAAGTGACTTTAATTCCATTATAAGGAAACAAAAAGTGTACTTTAGGAAAGCTTTAAGGAAATTTTCCAAAGGCAATCCATTATTAGTTAAATGTTTCTTTGGTCAATAAACTTTCATTGTTAAATTTCCAGGAATGATGTTTTTCTCATGCAAAGCCCTCTGGTCATATTATTAATACTTTTACATATTGTTGCACCTGGTAAAAGCGTAAATCTTCATATTGGAAGAAACTCCTAACAGCACTCTTTCCTGCTATATGCCATTGTCTGAGAGAAGATAGATGAATGTAATATCAGCATGATACTAGAACTGAAATTGAGATCTAAAAGTATTCACTTAACCTTTTGATTGTATAACATTTTGTATGAACAAAACCATGAGACATGATGAGCAATGTTGCTCTCCTAAAATCGTAAACGTTGTTGATGTTTTACCCTAAAGCAATCAGATTGCCCCAAACATTATCCAAATTCGCTAAAGAATTGATGAGCGGGAAGTTATTATGGAGCTTGCATGAGATGTGGGGTAATCGTTTGGTTCTAAGGTGGATCAATAGAAGACTCAATTCGGTATGATTATAGTATTTCTGAGAGTTTCGATTTTGTCTCTTCATGTTATATTATAGTTTGATTGAAAGTAGGATTCAATATATCTTAGTTTAGCAGTGTAGTAGCTTACGTGATATTGAGCGATTTTTTCCCCAATTGTATTGGTTTATTTCTTGTGAGAGTTTTATTTCATGTCATGTTTGTATAGGTGTGCTTCTCTTTTTAATATAGAAGGAATTCTACCTGTGTTCCGTTGGTGTTATTCAAAAGTTTATCAAAATCGTTCGGATTGCAATGTATGAAGTTTGAGGTGGAGAGTTTGATCTATAGAAAGATATTGGGATATAGATGTCCTATTAAGGGGATCTTTTTGAAATGGTTATTGTATGAATTCTTTCGGGAATCGTTTTAAGTTTTTTAATCTCAAGGTGACTTTAATTCCATTATAGTAAAAAAGTGTACTTTAGGAAAGCTTTTGGAAATTTTCCAAAGGCACTCCATTATTAGTTCCATGTTTCTTTGGCCACTAAACTTTTATTATTAAATTTCCAGGAATGAGGTTCTTCTCAAGCAAAGCCCTCTAATCATAATATTAACAATATGATCACTCCTTAACAAATGAAATATATATATATATATATATATATATAATATTGTAACGACAATGAATTTCCGAGTTGATGAAATAGTTGACCCATTATGGACCAATCTGTGAGCATGATTAGATTTGTTAAGTAAAGTACGAGCCTAATCCAGAAAAAAATTAGGCCTAATTGTCACTAAAAATATAATTTTTGAATTGAGATTAAAAGGAAGGACCAAAAGAAAAATTATATTATTGAGAAAACATAGGAAGACATGCGTTATGTCATGTGATGGTTTCAACTTTCATTTCGAAGACGGATTTTCTTAAAGAATAAGAATTGTAGGTGAGATGGTGAGTGGGTGTGAGACGTGCTCCCAAACCTTGAGAGATTCGGGTTTCACTATTTTTGTAAATTTCGTTAGCAAGAGGATTCATGTTTCTTTTCTCAAGCAAGTGTTTCAGGTCTATGGTGTTGTTTTGGATGTGTTCATTGCGTATAAGAGTTTGAAAAGAAAATCCTTGGGCTCTACTTTTTCTTTTGTTAGGTTCAGAACTAGACTTGAAGCAATCTTGGCGGTTAAGAGAGCTGATGGAATGGTGTTGGATGGCTTCAAGATCAGAGTTTTTCATTAATATTTGTCGGATAGTTGTAGCAAGAAGGTAGAGGTGGTTTGCAGTCGTCACAAGGTTTGGAAGCCAGCTTTTAGGGTCGATAGGTCGTCTAAAGAGGTTGAGGGAGGTGCGTTGTCAGAAGGTGGGTTGTCGGTTCAGAATTATGTTGGTAAAAAGGTTGGGATTCATAGCGGTTCTGATGTAGTTGTTAATGTTAAGGTTGCTGATGAGTGCGAAGCTAGTTCTTCTTTTATTCCTTCTGTGGATAGTAAGAGTGTTATTATCTCTAAGAGTGAGCTTTCTTGGAAGTAAAGTAGCTTGGTTGGCAAAGTTAAGATCAGGGTTAACGAGAATGTTATTAAATCAACTTTCAAAGCTGAAGGTTTGGTTAAGGTTAGCTGTTGGCATGACCGTTTGCTGATTATCCAATTCAAGAATACTATTGATTGTCAGGCTTGTTGGGTTAAAAGAGACGATTGGATTCGTTCTTGGTTTGAGGAGTTGGATATGTTGGAGGGTTATGTTAATAGGCTCGAATATAAAGTGTGGGTCTCACTGATAGATGTTCCTCCTTCGATTTGGAGTGTTCAACTGTTCAACATCATTAGAAGCTTGTGGGGACGAGTGATTAAGATAGACGAAGATATTGCAAATCGAGTTAGGTTTGATGTTGCTAGAGTTTTGTTGGAAGTTCACTTCTTATCATCTATTCCAGAAAAATTAAACATTGTCGTTGAAGGTCGTTTTTTCTCCATTATCATTCATTCTGAATTGTTGGAAGAGGTGAAAGGCATTCCCGATGAAACCAAGGTGGTTGGTGGAGCGTGTTGTGCGGAGGTTGACGAAGGTTCAAACTCTTCTATCTTCGAGGTGGTGGGTGTTGCAGGAGGTGTCATCGTGGGGGGTTTTGTCGCGCAAGATCATGGAAAGGTGGTGAGTCAGAGGTGCGTCGAAACCAATGAATTTTTGGATGATGGGGGACATCTTGTAGTGGACAGCATGGACTGTGCCGGGCTCCATGTTGTGCCTTTCTCCTCTGTTAATGGGCTATGTGAGGAGCATGATATTGTTGATAAAGTAAATGGATTTATGGATGAAGGGGGACAACATGCAGCTAATAACGTGGAGTGGAGTCGTGAGCAGCATGTTATCAACGATAGTGCCGGTTTAATTAATATTAATCGGGGATTGGATCCAGCATGGGTGTCTTAACTCATCCTCACCAGTACTGAGTTTTTTGACGTGGCTTTTGAGGTGTCTTCTCCCCTCGTGTTGGATAAGGAACATCCGGTAGCTAATTGCGTTATCAGTTCTGTGCACTCTCTTAAGAGGCCTATTTTCCCCAGTCCTTCGGGTGTTGTTAGAGTTTCAAAGGCTAGAATAAGGTGGGCGTGTGGGGTCAGTCTGAGAGCGTCATCAAGACTCATCCTTTGAAAGAGGAAAATCGTTGATCGAAGGTGTCCGGTGGAGGTAGAGATGAAGTGTATTATGAGGGAGTTCAAGGCGATTATGATGAAGTTGAGTTAGATCTAGCGGCTGCCGTTGCTTTGGGGTGGAATTTGCAGAGCTGAGAAAGTTTTCGTTTTTTCATCGATTGATTTCTATTATGAATTCTGTTTGGAGTTTATGGTGCTTCAACTTGGGTCGCTGTTGTTTTTCTTTTTAAGCTTCGAGTGTTTCTCTATACTTGTGCTTAGTTTGAATCTGTTTGTTTTTTCTTCCTCTAGAGTGGTTGGTGTTGGTAGAGGTGTTGGCTTGCTTTCTGCTTTGTGGTGGTTTTTGTCTGTGTTTGGTCCCGCTTAGTTTCGTTATTCCTTAGTATGGTTCGTCTGGTTTGGTATTTTGGTTCTGCTAGGGTTATTACTGAAGGGATGATTTTTAGTTGTATGATGTAAGTTTGTTGTGTATTTCGTTATCACCATCTCAAGGCACACTCTTTTTCCTCCATTTAGGATTAGGGAGGTTTTTTAATGAGGTGCTTGAGATGGTTTACTTTGTTTTATCTTTTAATACAAAGTACCATCTTTCAAAAAAAAATATTATTAAGAAAAAACAGGATTGATTTCCTCACTTCTTGTGTGGGTTTAAGGGGGAAAGCTGAGATATTAGCTCACCCACCCCTTTTACTTTCGTCTTTCCTTCTAATTTCTCTCTTTTTCTCCTTCAAATCCCTATGTCTCTAGCAATCAAAAGAACAAACTTTCTAGTGAATTTGAGTAATTCGGATTCAAAAGAGGTAAAATATATTTCTCTCTTTTGTTTTTTGAATCAAGATAGTACATTGAATACTCTGATATATTTCTTGCTTTTCATGCATTTAATGTCTTGTTTGTTGGTATGATGCATTTTGGGGCTAAGCATGTTAAATGGTAATTTGAATGATTGTGCTGTTAAACAAGTGTAAAAATGGTGCTAAATGACCTTAAACTACTTTCGTACGCCTTACGAATCAACTAAAGCTTTAAAACAAGTGTTTATAAGGGATTTAGATGTGATTTCTAAACTTGAAATGAAAATTTCTTGATTTTAATATCGATATTGTTCTTATAGTATCAATAAAATATGAAATTTCACTAAAAATCTAGGCAAATTGTGAAGAGAGTATTATAAGGTATCTATACTGCTCTATTGATATCAATGTTAAATCTTCAACATCGATATTGAGATGAAATATGGAATTGCAGTGTACAAATTTGGTACTGATAATGCCCAAGAGTATCGATACCTTAAGGGGAATATCAATACTCATGTTTCGGTTTGATATCTAATGTTATTTTAAGTCTAGTTTTTCTTCTAAAATGATTAAGGAAAGTTGATATTAACTCATAATGATTATATAAGACTAAGAGGAGGCCTTAATACACTAAATGATTGAAATACCTTTAAGTAGTGTAAATTACCGAAATACCCTATAATTGTGGAATTATTAAAATACCCTTAAAACCTAATGATTTGTTTTGTGGGTTAAAACTTGAGAAAAAGAGCAAATTATCATTAGGGCTTGTTAAGGGGCCTTGAAAATCTTAAGTGCTTGATATTAATAGAAATATCTTAAGGATAAAATGATTAAATACCCAAAAATATTAAATGATTAAATTGCCCCTATGGGGTAAAAAGAAAATGTGAACTTTTCACAAATTGAGTAATCATTCATGATCACTCGACAAGTCTCATTAAGGGTCATAAAATACAAAAAGAATGTTGTACCCTTCAGCATAATGTTCTAAGAAAGAATGAACAAAGATTGAGAATACTTTGAATGGTGACTTGCGAGGAAATATCCGTGCCTTGTTGATAAATGTTGTGACTGTGTAGTCAAACTATGTTTATTGGCCTTGAAGGGAATTTGTTGATGTTTATGGCTTACAGACACCAATTTATGTGTTGATAACGCATGACATGAATTATCCAAATATTTATCATTGTGTAGTCTGATTGCTTAGTGATGCTCATTCATTTATGTTGCTAGAAACAATGCTTGATTGCTTAGTGATATCAAGTATCACCTCTATTATTGATACATGGTTACTTTGTGATACCAGACACCATTACTATTTATTACACGACTGTTTGGTGATACAAGGTATTTAATCATTTTATCCTTAACATATTATTGTATGGATAAATGAATAATGACACTCATGTGTAGATTATAAATGAATGTTGATAAGCATGCTATACATGTGTGGACTCATTCTTCTTTGCTTATACTTGTCCTGTTTGCTTATATTTATGAGGTGCATAAAATATAATAGAGTAAAAGTGTGTCACTGAGCTCGTAAAACTCAGTGTTCAGATGTTTCTGTTTACAGGTTAGTAGACCAGGGTTCGTATATGAGGAACATCATCAATAAAGAATCTCTAGTACCATTGTCGTAGATTACAATATTCAACTTACTTTATAAGGCATTTGTATTCATATAATTCTTATTTGTATTTTAGTTTATAACTTTATTATTATTTTGAGTTATTCTGATTTATACTGTATAACTACATAGCTCCGATTTTGTATAAACATTTTACAATTATTACTTATTTCATTATTTTGGTATGAAATTCCAAGTATATATATATATGTGAATATTAATGAAATTTTAAAATGTTTTTATTTTGATAGTTGCTTCGATATCTTAATGTGACATATTATACCCATTGTATATAGTGGGTTGAGTTTAGAGTACTGTTATATTTAGGGGTACCAAAGTGCAGGTTCAACCGGTCCAAGGACTAGTTGATATGTTACAGTATGGTGTCAACGAATACATGCTTCTTAGTTTAAAAGTGTACTCTTTTAAGATTGTAATTTTCATAGTTTCATTTTCCTTGATTTTAATTGTAGATTCAAAGTATAGGATCAACCGGTCCAATGACTAGTTGATATGTTACAGTAAGGTGTCAACGAATACAAGTTTCTTAGTTTAAAAGTGTACTCTTTTAAGATTGAAATTTTGATAGTGTTTCATTTTCCTTGATTTTAATTGTATATTTGATATGCTCGTTGATTCATAGCGTAGTCTCGAGAATAAAGATGAGTATCATGTCTCTCATGTTGATGATGTCAACAATGAGTTTGTGTCTAACAACAAGGATCTTGGAGTCCCAGGGGATGTGGGGGTCAAGGAGGTGACATTTGTTTTACAGATTTGACCTTTACGTTTAGGTAGATAGTGAGAGCCATTCCGAGAACTCGGACTGTCTCTCCTGTTACTTTTTCTCCTTCTATAGTTTCATTGCAAGAGTCCCTTCTTGAGAGACTCAGGAGGTATAAGACGATCGAATTTTTTAGTTCAGGTGATGATGGCCTAATAACAGTTGACTAATTGTTGAGAGAGACCCTGAACATTCTAAGACAACTACATCTTATTCTTGAGAGTAATTTAGAGTGCATCACTGCTATGCTCAAGGATGACATAATTAATTGGTTGGAGATGATTGAGATGACTTTAAAATAAGAAACACATCATTGTATGCAACCAACACTAACTAACCAACTGCTTTCAACAACCTTACATTAACATCCTAGAGTCAGCGACTCTAATATTCTCCCTACTTTTATCCCTTCTTTTTGTAAGATTGAACAAGAACCTTAACAACCTACAACCTATAACCTACAACAGAAACCCTAACAAACCAACAATTTAGTGACACCAAAATTTATGGTATTATGTTCTCATGCTTCAACAAAAATATGAAATACATCTAGAGATGAAATAGACCAACAAAACTTTTGGATGCAGTAAGGAATCTAGAGATCAAATACATCTAGATTTAAATTTTAAGAAGAAGCAAACAACAATACACCAATAGAACGTCTCTACATCACACTGCAATAGAAGGTTCCAACATTAAAGAACACCTCACATAGACCAAGCACCAAAAGGAATGGAGAGGAGTAGCTTGAGGGGGAGTCATCCACCAACCCTGTTCGTCCAAAACATACCGCCTAAATTTCATTGGAGTGACCTAAGGCAGCTTTTTGAAAGACATGAAGATATGATTGACTCATAAATAGCTAAGAAGAATGATATGGTCGAGAAATGATTCGATTTTGTTAGGTTCTCTAACAAAGAGGACGCCAATAGGGCAATGTAGAAACTGAACGGATTTAACACTTATGGATTTTGCATAGTAGCTAGGGAGGCTAAATATACAGAAAGGTTGTGGTCTCAATCATGGAAGGAGAATACAACCTTTTATTCTCATGTGACGATGAGGAATGATGAGCACAAAGGTTTTCAAGCCATGAATCACAGTGAAGAAGGTCAAAGGATAAGGGAGTGGTAGCAGGAAACCAAAAAGGAATGGTGTTTGGTAGTGAAGGCTTCGAAGAACAAGCTATGAGGTGATTGAAAATTGTGCAGGGTCACGTTGATGAAGAAGCACTATGAAAGTTGGAAAAAAGTTTGGTAGGTATGATTGCGACAGTGTGCAATTCAAACCAGGTAGAGGAAAGGCTACGAGCAGGAGGGTTTGGCGAGATAAAAACAAAGTATATGGGAGGAAGTGACTTTCTAATAGAAATCGAAGATCCATAGTTATATTGTTTCATGAAAGAACAAAAATGGTCATATCGTAAGGAGGTCTTTTTGGAAGTTCAACTTTGGTCAGAGGTGTATCGTTCGACGGAGAGAATCAACTGGATTCAATTGAATGGAGTCCTGTTTCATTGCTGGAATCACTAGACTTTCAAAAGAGTAACATAAATGTGGGGGGGGGATGCTCTTCAATCTAGAGATGGCAAAAAAGTTACGATCCTTTTAGCAATGAATTGTTGGAAAAAATATAAGAAATTATCGAATTGGAGGTAGGAAGAGACCTCTTTCTAGTTCAAGTTGAAGAATTGAACATAATTTTCAGTGTCCCCAATTCTCAAAATCAAAAGGGAAAAAAGTCTACAAAAGGGGATGATTTGTTGCATCACACGAACAATACCTCATTACCCTTGTCGGACTCCAACTGGAGCAAAGGATCGACGTCCACAGTAGAACCCAAAAGTCCCTTAGACAAAGGTGAAATTAGTCTACGTGGCATTGGGAATCTACTTTGTGGCGGCTCATTGTCAGCTGGAATTGATGAGGAAAGACAAATTGGAGAGATAAAAATCATGGGGCTCAGAAGTAATGATGGGATGCCCATGCGAGTTTCCAAACAGGACGTGACTTGTGAAGAACTTAATGTTGATCAGAACATGGGTCAAATATTGAATTTAGATAATCTTGTTTTAGTTTCTGATCCGTTGAGTAAGCCCACATTGATTAGTAGATATTCCAAGCTCGGACCTACTTGTATGGCTCTAGACGATATACAACATATGGGCTTCAAGAATAAAGAATGTAATCAAAGTTCAGTATGGGAGGAAGGCTGTGACGGTGAAACAATGTTTGGCCAGATTAAGGTGGAGCCTAAAAGGAAAAAAAACTTAGGAGGAAATGGTTGACAACTTGAACAAATGGCCAACTAAAGATAATTCTCATTCTTCTTTAAATGGCGTGGCTCTTCATAGTAGATTTCTTCCACCAAGAACACGACTGGGAAAAAAGCAAAAAAGTACAGGTCACTTGAGGAAATACAAGACAAAGCGTTGTCAAACCTATTGAAAAAAAGAAAGACTAAGGTAAACAAGAAGAAGAAAAAAGTTAATCGAGAGGCAGAAACTTCAGAGTTGGAAGGGATGTCCCTCTCAGACTCATACCTTAAAGCAAGGCAGCTGATTCAGACGAGGGAAGCCAAGAAACCTGTGAAACTCAGTCAAGAGTTGGGGATAGTTTTTAGAGGTTCTAAAGAAGCTCCAGTGCGTGAGTTAGCATCGTTAGAAGCATCCGATGATGAATCGTTGGCTTTCTAGAACAGTAGAGAGGTGAAGAGGCTCGGAATGATAATTTTATCCTGGAATATCTGAGGTATGGGTCCGACATTAAATTTTTAGCTTTACACAATATTATTAAAGTCAATAATGTAGAAGCAATCTTTATTTAAGAAACGAAAAAGTAGAGTTTGAAGAACATGAAATTAGGTATTTGTGGTTTGATGACAATTTTGAGTTTAGATTCTCTGAAGCAAATGGCAGAGCAGGGGATTCCTCATCAAAGAAAAATGTGTAGTGAACAACTGTCATCTTGGAATAAGATAGAGGTGTTAAAATGAACAAATGGCAGCGAGTGCCTTTTGGCTGGAGATTTCATTGTAGTCCGCAGTCGAAGCGAAAGAAAGTGGAAAATTACATGGTATGATCCGGGTAATAGAAGGAGTCGACCAAACAAGTTGTTTGTGGAGGAAAAGTGGATCCAGTAAAATTCTGAAGCTATTTTATGGGGGCTACCAAGATTAGTTTTGGACCTTATTCCGATAGAAGGTTGACTGGAGTCATAGACCATTCAGGTTTATAAATATTCGATTAATCAAAGAGAGATGTTAAGAGATAATTAAGGAGGCGCTCGTGGATGTTGGTTCGATTGGACACGTTTTGGCTGCAAAGCTGCGAAGAGTTAAAGGAGCACTGCAAAAGTGGGAAAAAAGTCCTTTAGGAATGTAGATAATAAAGTGCAGGTGGAGTCAAGGATAAATGAGCTTGAAGTGTAAGGAGATAATGATGTTTGAATGACTTGGAGTGTGAGGAACTAAAAAAAAGGAACCAAAAAGATTTGGGATTTGTTGAAAAATGAAGGAGGATGTAGGGCTCCAAACATCAAGAATGAATTGGTTGGGATGAGAACTCTGCTTTCTTTCGTCATTCAATAAAGCGGCAAGGCAGCATAGATATAAGATATAAAACAACTATAGGCAAAGGCCTGCCTACTGCCTACTACTGCCTACTGCCTACTGCCTACTGCCTACTGCCTACTGCCTACTGCCATGCATTATAATTTTCTGCTCTGTCCACAACTTGTTTTGCAACAAAAAAAAAATTTGCCATGAACTCACTTCTCTATCTTTTTGAAAATTTTTGTCCAGTCAGATTTTTGAGTTTTTATTTAAATTTAATTGTAAATATTTATAATATTATGATATTATTATATTCTAATTTAAATGATTTTTATAACCATATACAATAATATCGAAACGATTTCTTAAAATATAATTATTAGGTGTGATTTAAAAAATCCCGTCTCGATTAATTTGGCGTTTTCTTTTAAAATAAAAAAAATAGTTCGAGGAGTTGCTACTAATATTTGATTCGGATGTGATTGAGCACAAAAAACGGTTGTCATTTTTATAAAAAAAATTAATTTTAATTTTATTTTAACAACATTTTTAGGTCTACGTTCCAAAGAATTAAGTTGGTTATGCATGAGGAATGGTTAGCACCACACAACGCCCTAAATCGGTACCTAGTCGATTAATTAGTTGTCTTTGCAATGAAATTTATAAGTTCAAATTTAATTTAATTTAAGACCCCTTTAAATAATATTCCTTGAATTTTAGGACGAAAAACTGCAATATTTAATTATTTCTTATCGAGAATAAAAGACCTCTCATGCCTTAAAGCAATTAGTTCTTACTCCAATCGAAATAAAGAAATATTACTATCCCATTCGAAATTGCATTATTGAATCAAATTTCAAAATGCATGAACAAAGATAAAATAAATCAATTTAAATTATAAATTATCCATCCTTTTAAAAAGAAGAAGGATGTTCGACTATTAAAGATGTCGAGATTGGACCTTTTATAAGTTCTAACGATCTTTTCTCGATGACTTTAAATAGACAAACATTTTTTTCTCTCATTCCCAAATTTTAGTTGTAATCAATTTTTAGGGTTTTACTTTATATGAAACGCTTTCATCTTAAAATTATCCGAAATGACTTTCTTATACGTTAAGACAGTCACTTCACAACAACCCTAAAATAAAAAGTTATTACTCTTAATCTAATTATTTGAATCGGGGCTAGTTATGCTTGTGAGGGTATCATACATATTATGCAAAAAATGATGTCATGTGTTTCATAAGTTGTCCATTTACATGCATATTAAAATAACTAGTAATATTTTAATTTAGACTGAATAAAATATATGTACACATATCGTAACAATTTGGGTACAGAAATGGAAATAATGAAAATTAAATGGGTTTATCGAGCATGTGACCAAATTTAAAAAACAACAAGCTAAAGGACTTAATCAGTAAGTTAAACAAACGTAAGTCGTAAAGCACAAAAGTCATATATTTCAGGCACCAAAATCAAAATAAACCCATAAGCATGTGGAGACTATAATGAAAGTTCGAGAAATGACATGCCAAAAACATAAACAGTGCGAAATATAAGCAAACATATAGTATGGACTCAAATGGAAATTCACAAAATTACATGTCAAATGTGAAAAGCAGCAAATATTTTAAAATAACCAAGCCTAGGACTAAAGTGTAAAACACGAAAATTTGGAGAAAAAATGAAAAACTTTAAAATCCTCAATTTGAAGACCAAAATATAACAACTTGAAACCATATAGAGTCCTCGCGCGATTAACCCCCAACCAGATAGTGTAAAAACTTTAAAATCCGCCGTTTTGGCGGCGGTATATGAATTCTTTTGGGTAAAAATTTACCCTAGCCCTCATTTGTGATTTCATTTTCCCCCTAAGCAGTCGTTTCTCTCTAACTCTCCTCTCTCTCTTTCATTTTCCTTCTCTATCTGCTAAGGCAACTGTCGTGGCTGCCAACACCTAACAGCCCCGAGGAGGGGCTAAAAAGGCTATCGAGTGACCACCCTTTGAGTTCAAACCCTGAAATGACTAGACCCCGACTAAAACGACCCCTCAATCCCCAAACAAGCTCAACAAAATCGTTACCTCTGATTGCTCAATGTTGTTTTGGCTCCAATGGATGGTGACGCTCCTTTTCGGGCGAGAAATGCAATATTTTTCTCTTTTAGGGTTTTTCCTCTAACATAAAAAGGCTCCTTTTTTTTCTTTGGTTGCTTTTGATTATATTGGTTGTGTCAAAAAGGACCTCTCTTTTTGTTGTGTGTTGTTGTCTCGTTGATGAGAAAGGGATGTGGTTTTTTTTGCTGTGTTGCTGATGAGAAAAATGATGCCCCTCGTGTTTTTTTCTCTTGGCTTCCATATCCCCAACCGACAAGGTTTTTCCTTTCCTTTTTTTATTTTCTTTCTGATATTTGTTCTTTTCTTTGCTAGCATGCGAGGGAGATGAAAAGGGGAGTGTCCTCTGTTGATCTTGACGAGGTGGCTCAATCAAGGGCTGAGGGAGAGCCTCCAAATGATCCTAATGTTCTTTGTTGGAGTTTTGTGATGAGGAGCCCTCTGCCAATCTGCTACTGCTATGGCAGAGGAAGCATAACAGACTCGCACGAGCTCGGGCACATCTGAGCTGGTCGAGCCATCGTGGCAACGTGAATCACGTGGGGACCAGATTTAAACGTGTCCCGATTGAAGATGGCACGAGCGGCGCATGGAGCATTCGATGATGCAAGCATGTATCACACGAGCTAATGGATTAGACGGTTGAGATTCAATGGTGGCGGCGTCTGGTATCCCTTAGGTTAAAACCTTAACTTCAGCTGCATATGGGCCATTGGATGTGTCCTTCATCCAATGGTTGACGATTGGCAGCGCTGAAGGCTTGATGGTAGCTAGAGTTTCTCCAAACTCTAAACATTTGGGTTGCTGTTGGGCCTCCAACCGGTTGGGCTGCTACTTCTTGGGCGTTGCTAGTTAGGTCATTTGCTTTGGATCACTTGTAATTTGGGCCTGCCACAATAGAGGAATAATTATAGTATATGATAAATAACAATATATATATATATATATATATATATATATATATATATATATATTCATACATACCTATATATATATATCAATTAATTAACCTACATATTTGAATAGCCAACACTAAGCAAACATTAATAGATGAAAATGCGTATCTATAAATACATATATATATTTCTTCCTATTTTTTTCATATAAGATATACATATATCATTTAGAGTCAAGAGACTCGACTCAAACTTGAAAAATCAATCTACTAAAAATTTTAAATTATTCGAGATGTATTTTACAAAATCGATTTAAACTTGAAACTTTCTCGAGTCGAGTTTCTGAAGTTACAACTCGAACTCAACTGGAGTCGAGTTTTTTTTCAATCAAATTGAGTCGAAAAAAATTGATTTTTCAAATCAAATCGAATTTTGCTCACCCCTGATAATATACCCAAACGGCTCTAAGCGGCTACCTCCAATAATAAGCGGCAATCCCAAGTATTTGCATGGTTCCGCAACTTCAGATGTCCCCAAAATATTACAACAGGCATGTCGTGATGAAGCCTTAGAAGAGTGATGGCTGAAGTAAACATTTAACTTACTGTAATTAATTTTCTGCTCCGAAGCCCGCTCATATGTATACAACACCTCTCATAACGGCTCCATCTTCGGAATAGAATTGCAGACAAATAGCAGACTATCATCAGGAAACAAATGATGTGTGACCTGCGGACTCCGTTAGCTGGCTCGGAGGCCAAGTATTCATCATAAATACCCCGTATCAGATTCTGTTTGCGACGGCCTGAGGCACGGGCATGGTAGAAGGCCTAGCTTAATGGTATAGGGCTGGACCCTTTGACAAGAGGGCACGGGTTCAGTTAGTTGAATAAAATTAACCAAAAGAAATATTGATGTTGAATTTTTTAAAAAGTAAATTTACGGTGAATATATGGTAGTATTTGTTTCAATTCAAGACTCTTAACCCTTTGACAGTAAATGCTTGCATACGTGGTACTTAAATTTGGAACCTCCAGGAATAACAACAAATCCCTTAACTACTGACATGTCAGCATTATTGTTAATTTCAGTGGGTGACCAAAATAAAAATAAAACATAAATTTATACATGATTTTTGGGGGGAAAAATAAAAATTGAGTGATCAAAACATAAGCAAAATAATAGTTAAATAACTAAATAGGTAATTTACCCTAATCATTTACAGAACATCAAACCACAAATACAACCTCCCATGAAAAAAGTTGCATATGAAATGGAATTTGATCTCGTTCCTGAGATTGAATTTTAAAGTTAAAACAAATATCATGTATTAGATCAAATAATGATTCAAATTCAATTCAGAAATCTTTAGAAAATTCAATTCCAGCAGAAACACACAAGGGGTCATCAAAGCCATGAGAGTGGTCCTTAGGAAAATATTATATATACAAACAGCACGTCATACAATAAACCGCCTACGCAGCATAGATATAAAACATCGATATATAAAGACCTGCCATGGAATGACGTTTTCTGCGCTGTCCACAACTTGCTTTGCAACAAAAAATTTGCCAAGAGTTCACTTCTCTATCTTTTTGCAAACCTTTGTCGAACTCTCTCGTAAATCCTAATGAACGACCATGGTTTTCCCGTTGTGAATACAATGTATGCCATGCTCAATCCTAGCATCAACCCACATCCATACCCCAATAATAAAGAAAACTTCCATTGCAATTCGTCGTCATCATCAGCATCTGAACAAATTTTGCTGGAATTTCCGCATCAGTATCACAGCTTTTTGATAATGGCAACCCGCACAAACCCGGGTTTCCTATGTAGGAGTCATTAGTGAAAGTATCAAATTGTTTGCCTTTAGGAATGAGTCCCTTAAGAGAATTCTGGGAAAGGTTTAACACCTCTAAGAATCCAAGAGCTTTTAACTCAGTCGGAATTCTTCCTCGGAGCTTGTTTGATGAGAGATCTAATGATTCAAGCTCCGACAAATCACCTAATGATGTTGGGGTAGGACCTGTTAAACAGTTATGAGATAGATTTAGGACAATAAGTGAGTGGAGCTCACCAAGTGTTTCAGGAATTTCTCCGAAGAATTGATTGTTGGAAAAGTCAATAGCTGTCCGTATGGTTCATAGCTTCTCGAACTTTGTTTCCAATCCTTTTGTTGTAAAAGATAAGTCGAAGGCATAATACACCGTTGTACCCGTCGATGTATCTATCATGTACTTTGGTTCAACTTTCTTTTCATTCCCTTCTCTAATGTCATGCAAATTTTCGAAAAATTTGGTTGGTAAATAACCACTGAAGTTATTGTAAGAAACATCAATGATAGGCAAACGAGCGAAGGTAACATCATAACTATCCACTTGACCATAGAACTTGTTCGATCTCACGATAAGCACTTGTAACTTATCCAAATTTCCTAACCAATTTGGGAAGGTGTCATTCAATTAGTTGTTTCCAACATCAAGAAGTTCCAAATAATCTTTGCAATTACTCAAAGATCGTGGTAGTGACCCTTCTACTTGGTTGTTGTTGATTCGAAAACTTTGTAACGCGCAGTTGTTAGCAAAATTTTCTGGTAATTTACCATGAAAATTATTATTCTCCAAGTCGATGTGTGAAAGAGATGAACTCATGTTTCCAATGCACTCTGGAATTTCTCCAACCAAACTATTCTTCATCAAACAGAGAACCTTAAGGGAACTCAAATTGCAGATTGAGGAAGGAATTTGCCCTTACAGAAAATTTGGAAAAGAGTTAGAATTAGGAGTTCAAAAATTAATTGAAACAAAAAATGTAAATAAAATATTAGTAATTGGAATTATTGATTTTTTTCTTCTACCAATATTTCCTACGTTTCTCTAACATCAAAGTAGTTAAAGTGTCGCAAGTGTAATCAATCTCTCTTTCTTTTCTAAGCCAAAAGTATTATATAATTACGACTAACTCGAATATCATATATATATATATATATATTTGCTCAGCAGTGTAAGATTTTTATTAAAGAAAAAATCGAACAAGACCACCTTATGCCTCGTTAAAAAAATCCCTCCAAATAGAAGGGAAAAAGATCACATAATGATGATCATGGTTACAAAAGAAACACCTACAAAGAAAAATACTAACAACCCCCTTGAATACAAATGCAGAACTGAGAGAAATGCACACAAACGCATAATCCAAAAACAAAAACAACAACAAAATCATGAAACAAAAACAACTCGAATATCATATGAAAATGCATTAATAATATATAACAAAGTTTTAACACAATTAAAACAGAAAAAAGAACATAAACAAGATATTATACCTGTAAAGCTGTTAAAAGAAAGATCCATATAACTGAGAGAAGTCAGGTTTCCAAAAACATTTGGAATTACACCTACAAAATATAATTAAACCTATCAGAATAATATTTTTCCTAAAGATCCTAAAGTCATACTTCAATATTTAAAACAACTGTTTATAGAAATTAGACGAGAATAAAATGAAATGAAGATGAGGAATCGTTTGCCTTGGAGGTGGTTCAAAGCAAGATCCAATGTGTCGAGCAAAGTCAAATTTTCCATTTCTATAGGTATGCTTCCCTCCAAATAGTTTCTATTCAATAATAAAAATGTCTAACTCTTTGCACTTGAATAAACTATTTGGAATTCTACCAGAAATACGATTCCCTCGTAAGTTAAGTTCTTGTAATTCAGGAAGGTCGTAAAATATCTCCGATGGTAGATGGCCTGCAATGAAATTGTTAGTTCTACGACGGTTATTTTACTAATGAAAATATATTTAAGATCGAGAAAGGTGAGGAACCTGAAAGAGAATTATTATACAGATATAACCATTTCAAATTTGAAAGATTTCCCATCGTTATAGGAATCTGTCCTTTGAAATTGTTGTTGTACAAGCTCAACGTTTCTAGTTTTGACAAATTCCCTAGAGCGAATGGGATAACGCCGGTGAAGTTGTTACCGTACAACAACAGGCCTTGAAGTTGAGCAAAGTAACCAAACCATGATGGGATTTCTCCATCGAAGTTGTTGTTACAAAAGTTCAAATACTTCAGCCGATGCAAATTAGTTAACTCGATGAGTAAAGAGCCATGGAAACTATTGTCACTTACGTCGAGTGAGGCCAGGGAAGATAAATTTCCCAAGTGAGATGGGATGGTGCCTGTGAGATCCATACTTGACAAATCCAGAGCAATGACTCTATGGTGTTTGGACCCACAGGTGACACCAATCCAATTACAAACAGAGATAGAAGTGGACCAATTGGTTGCTAAGATATTGTGGGGATCATGAGTTATATGAGATTTTAAGGCTAAAAGGGCGGATTCATCAGTGGTGATGTTGGGTAAATTTGCAGAGAAAGTAGTCCCAAAGGTTGCAAATAGCAGCAGAAACATAAGAGGGAGGAAGGGAGTTTTTGCCATAAGGTTGGGTGTGAATAATAAGGAAACAGACGAGCTTGATACTTTCATACTGTTAATTCATTTCTTTAAATACTTGGTCTCAAGGTCCACAGTAGTTTTTTTTTATAATGAGTTTAATTGGAAGGTGTTTGATTGAATTTATAGATTGAAAGGCGATGAATTGATGAATGGTGTATAAAATAGTCATTAGCCTTCTCCAAAAAAGTAATTTGAAACATTGGAAAGAAATGGCCACCTTTCCAAAGAACAAATTAATTTGAAAATTGGAAAAGAATGGCCCATTTCCTTAAAAGTAATTTGAAACATTGGGTTAAGGACATACGCACGAATTTATATCAGGGGTGCGAACTTAAAAAATTATATTAAAATTTAAGAAGGTGCGAAATTAAATAATCAATATAAAATACAAAAAAACCTAAAATATAAGAGATTTTAAAATTTTTAGGATTGCAATCGCACCCCTCGATCCATCCCTAATTATGAAATTCCTTTTCTTTCCCTACGAGAGGAAAGAACCACTCAGGTTCCAAAGGATGTATCGAAAGCATACGACAAAAGCTTCCGCCGAAAGTAAATGAAGTGAAGGTCTGAAAGTGAAAGCTAGAAACCCTGGTAGTTTTTCTGGTTTGATAAAACCAGGGATCGAAGATGAGCTCTTTCACCCATAGTACGCTCAAGCCCCTAAAACCGTTCAAGAGTGGGCTTGTAAGCTAATCCCAACTAATCAATTATCCCAGGTAGGGTTTGCATCTTATTTTCCCTCTGAAATCCATTATTAAATTAACGAAAGGAAGTGAACGCTCAAGCAAGGAAATAACCACTCAGAGCAGCATCTGATTTTCCCCTTTCCATTTTTTTTTGTATTTTTTATTAAATTGTTTTTTATTCTTCCATTCTTTTACTAAAAGAAGGTTATGGGATAACATTAAATTGTTTTGATTAGTCAGTTAATCAAAGAAAATATTGGATAATTTTATATTTTGTATTTATATTTGTATATGTAGATATAATAGTAATTGTATTTAATAATATTAAATCATATTGGTTTATTAAAGAGATACATTTTAATTTACATTGATGTTACGTTAATATGAAGAGACATAATGTTAATATTAAGAGATGTGATGTTAACATGAACAGGTTAACACTAACGGGTCAAATGAGAGAAACCAAGTTCTTCCTAATCGATTTATTTCAACAAAAGTTTTATACAAAATCAATTCGATGGATCAAGGTATGTTTTTCTTGATTACTTATTCTAATTGTGGAAATCATAATACTCTACTATCCTTAAATCAAAATGCATAACTGTTTTGTATCAATTAAGTAATTCTAATATGTGGTGTCATAGCCATGTTAAGAACCTAGGGATTTGTGTCAAAATTCCTATGATACCCCAAGTTTTATTCCTTTCACGTGAGGGGTGGTACAAAAGTGGCAGTGGTCCCCTCCTAAGTGGCATACTGCTAAGGGCACATGCAGACAAGGACAACTGACTTTTTATAAAATTATCTTCTTTTGTCTTTTTCTACCTAGAAATGTCGTCCAAGTTACTGTGGCATTCGCATTTTGCTCAACATCCTCAATTTGTCACGACAATTCTCCTCAAGCATCCTTGCTCCCAAATCCTGCACATCATCAAACAAAGCACTTTTCCCATAACGCAACACCATTTTCAAAATAAAATACCACGACAAAATATATGTCCACCACATGCAACTATATGCTCCTAAATGAATCTATATGAACATATATGACCTCTTAGACAATCAATAACTTAAGTGAAAAGATCCTAAATATAGCCTTCTTACGAAGTTGTCAGAATGAAAGTGAATAAAAATTTCTCTGTGCAGTTCATTTTGAACTCTTTACCTTCGGAGTATTCTACATTTTAAATGGATTATAATATCATTAAAGATAAGTTAAAAGTGCATGAACTGCAAAATATGTTCATTCAAGAAGAAACTAGGCTAAGGGATTCATTCAATTCAAAATACAGCCACAAAATACACACAGATCCTTAAACTTATATATACAGATATATGTAAGACTCTTGATGTTCCATCTTTTGAATGTGAAAAATATTTTGTCACCTTTATTCCTTTTATTAAAGCTAACAGTAATTTAAAACATGGAAAAAGAATGATCACCTTTTCCAATAAGTAATTTGATACTTTGTCGTGTTCACATTGAATGTCTTGATCATGATTCACGATTAAACCAAAGATCAAATGTTTTTTCATCTCTTAATTGATTTCTATCGAATATAATATTTGCCTTACCTTCGTCCTCCTTTCTTCTTTATTTCTTTCTTTTTATTCCTCTTTTCTCCCTCTCTTCTTTTCCTTATTAAAGTAAAGAAACAAGTTAAGTGGATATTTCATGGACATGGAAGTCCAAGTCAAGAGTCTTTGCAAGTCAGCTTGAAGCTAATGCGCAGACCAATTAATTTGAATACATTATTATTGAAAGTTTCATATGTTTGCTTTTAGAAGGTAATTGGAAAATGGCTTGTGGCTGAAGTTTGGAAGAAGAAAATTTCAAGAGATAATTTTATAAAGTTTGAGTTTTGTTAGATTATGGGTAGGTCGACTTCCCTAGGGATAGACACAGAATCTTATGTTAGAGGGACAAATTTCTAAAATTTTAGTAGGGATGAATTTATAAACTTTTAGGGTGGGTTGGCGAAAACAGATTATCAATTAAAAATAAAACTATCTAAAATATATAGTAATTAGAAAGTTTTAGAGAAAACCACTAACCGGTCCATCCTCCTTCAGTCCATAAGCTGACAAACTCGATTAACTGCAAACGCAATATTTGTCCTTGTAATGATAACATATTGCAGGGCACCCATAATGTTTCGATATTTAGTGGGATTAAGAATAGGTGTACCGTTATGAAGGGACAATTTACAATTCGACACCATAGGAATAGGCAAGCTCTTTGCTTTATCTAGACCACACCAAGAAAGAATATCTTCAATGTATTTTCTTTGATTTAAGAACAGACTATCCTGGTCATAGGTAACATGCACACCCAAATAATAATTCAGCTTGCCAAGATCTTTTAAAGAAAACACCTTATCAAGATCAGACACAATTCGTTGAACAACAGAATGATCACTTCATGTGATAATGATGTCATCAACATAAACTAGAAGGTAAACCAAACTATTACCATTCTTCCTGAAAAACAACGAAGCATCTAAATTTGAGAACACAAACCCTTCAGTCAACAAATAACCCCAAAGTTTTTCAAACCACGCCCTCGGGACTTGCTTCAAACCATAAGTCATCTACCTCAACTTGCAAACAACCACCCTTTCGTTACCAACCTCATACCCAGGAGGTTGATTCATATACACTTTCTTAGAAAGGTCATAATTGAGAAATGCATTATTAATGTCAACCTGACGCAGATCCCATTTCTTCGATACTGCAATAGAAAAAATAGTTCTCACTATTGTTGGCTTGACCACTAGGCTAAATGTCTCGAATTAAGGCCATAAGAAGGAGATCCATAAAGTGTTTGCTCCCGATGCTTTGGTTCTTGAGAACGCATTAAAAACACCAAGTTCTGATGAGTTTCCACTAGACGGATACATGGTTTATTTAGCTATTATTTTGTTTTTAATTTGCTCCTTACTTATTAGTGTAGGTGGTTGATTTGTTCGTTTTAGTTTATTTTTTATGCAGGACATTATATTCTGAAAATTACATTAAAAAATGAGTTTGTAGTTTTTTTATTTTATTTTGGAGTCAATACTGAATTAGTGGGCATAACTCTGAGCATGACGCGTCTGATGCGACATCCGGTCAGAAAGCTTCTAAAAGATTCAATCAATGCTTCTAGAAGGAAGACCATATCAGCTACATTTTTTGAATTCAAATTAAGAATTATCTCTTATTTTTAAGATTTAATTTGAATATTTTCTAAGAATTAACTTTTCATCATTTTTATGGTTCAAGAAAGTTATAATTACCTCTTAGGATAAGCTTGAAAACACATTTAGATTTACTTTTCTTATTTGCTTTGAGGTTTTATAAAAAAATTCTTTTTCTTTCTTTATTTTCCAAGCTTTTTGTTTTTGTTTTTTAAAATGCAAAGTATGATTCTTATACTTAGTTAATTTTTTTTAATAAGTCAAGGGCTGAAGCAATGACTCAATTTTGATTGTGAGAATTGACAAATACCTAATACTTCGAGGTATATTCTCAATTTTTTGGAAAATAGGATTGACAATCGGTATCTCATGTGCACACTTAGTGGCGGTCTGCTAAGGGAAATTGGGATCGAGCTTGATTCTCATTGAGACAACATAGTCTGAGTCGAGTTTTCCAAAACTTCAAATTGAGATGGCGTTAACAGAAATAGTCATAGTTAGTCCTCATAAGAACTAGAATTCAAAGATAACTTTTAGATTGTTGGTTTATAAGAGAGAGAAACAAGTTACAGGGTTGGGCCCTGTAAACTGTAATCAACACTAATCCAAAGTGAAAATCTTATTCGATGATCGATTTGAATTGAGGCAAAGAAAAACTTGAGGTTATTTTTATTATAATGAAATTTTTATCTTATATTATTTTCTTAATTTCATTCTTATTTTATTTTATAATTTTTCAAAACAAAATCCTCCATTTTATTTTTATTTTTTCCCAAAACCAAATCAAAAAGCATTCTAGATCAAAAACTCCAAATATCTCTACTACTCTCTTTTCCTTACTTATTCTAAGAATAAGAAATTTTATTTGACAGTAAAACGACCATCATCAATCGTTGTTCAAATGACATAACAGAAACAAAAGCCACAAAAGGATTACCCGAGGAGAAACCAGGTCTAAAACCATACCCATTTGATCTTCCACCATTAGTTGGGCCCATACCTAGAGAAAAAGCCTAAACAACCGTGGACTAAAAAGAGTCGTGTTTGTGTTTCCCCACTTCACTATAGGAACTCTTACCACCATCACCAGAGTTCCCCACAAAACTATGATCAAATCGATAGTAACATCTCTAAACTGACCAAACTTGCCACAAAGCTAGAACTGATGGCGGTTATTATAATGACCACATCCTCTTCCACGACCGTTATCGTTCTCACGAGAACCCCGAGAAGGATCCACCAAGAAATGGGACGAATAACCTTGACTCTCGGAGGAGGAAAACTTCACATATACCTTTTACTCTGTAATGAGACATTCAGAGAAACAATATTCGCTTGAATCGATAAGCTATAATAACAAATTCCTTATGACGAGCTCGTAATCCAAGAGCATATCAGTCAGACAAGAAAGTGAAATGGGTTATTTCAAAGAAATGGCAATTACCGATTCAAACTCAACAAATAAGCCATCAAGAATAATTCTAAGTTGTTCTTGTTCAATAACAACACTACCTACACCAAGAAGAGTATCACAAAGCAACTTAATCTTTGCCGAGAATTCATTAACAATCAAATCTCATTTCTTCTTAGAATGAAGAGAGTGACAAAGAGTGAAGACTTTTGCACTGGAATGTGTGTCAAACAGACTGGAACCAATACACCAGATCTAACCAGCAGTCG